>NC_138771.1:403512648-404254523 GCF_965119305.1 Pelophylax lessonae | reverse complement strand
TCTGTACCCAGCGCACTCCTGAACTCCGCACTCTGTACCCAGCGCACTCCTGAATTCCGCACTCTGTACCCAGCGCACTCCTGAACTCCGCACTCTGTACCCAGCGCACTCCTGAACTCCGCACTCTGTACCCAGCGCACTCCTGAACTCCGCACTCTGTACCCAGCGCACTCCTGAACTCCGCACTCTGTACCCAGCGCGCTCCTGAACTCCACTCCGTACCCATCTCACTCTTATACCCCGCACTCAGTATCCAGCGCACTCCTGAACCCCGCGCGCTCCTGAACTCTGCACTCCATACCCATCTCACTCTTAAACCCCGCACTCTGTACGCAGCGCACTCAGGAACCCCGCACTCCGTACAACCGGCCCTTTGAGGGCAACTATACTGCTGATGCGGCCCCCAATGAATTTGAGTTTGACACCCCTACCTTAGAGAAAAGGATTTTACGGTAAGACAAAAATCCAGGTTTTCTCTTTAGTTCACTGACGGACACAGCTTCAAGCCTTTAGACCAGGGATCCTCAAACTACGGCCCTCCAGCTGTTGAGGAACTACACATCCCATGAGGCTTTGAAAAACTGACAATCACACACATGACTAGGCATGATGGGAATTGTAGTTCCTGAACAGCTGGAGGGCCATAGCTTGAAGACCCCTGCTTTAGACCATTGGGATGTCCCAAAGTAGTATTAATATGAAAACACAGCAAAGCGTATAATTAGTTTGCGGTGGTGACCTTTGGTCTCGCCTCCGCACCTCGGGTCTTCGCAGGAGTTTTGGCCTTGGTGCTGGCATTTTTTGAATTAGCGAGGGATCACGGCACTGGGGTACCTGGACGATCTTCTTCTGTGAGTGGAGTTTCCAACTGCTCTGATGTTCTACTGGAGGTTGCTCTGTGAACGCTGAGGGAGTTCGGTGGGATCCTGAACATTCAGGAGACTGCTTTGGTTCTGTCCACAAAAAAAGGCCTATCTGGGTCTGACTCTGGACTTGGCCTCAGCCAGAGTGTTTCTTCCTCGGGAAAAACTCCAGATATTGCAGGAGGCAATTTAGCTTCTGTTGTTCAGCAGACGGTCATCTCTCTGGGCTTGCAAGTGCGTGCTGGGCCTGATGGTGTCCACCCTCCAGGCGGTCTGTTTGCACAGTTCCACACAAGATCTCTGCTAAAGAGATTCTGGTTTAATGGGTCAAGGATCCACTGGCTCGAGAGATGGCTTCACTCTCTGGCACTTTGACAGGGAAAATCCTTCTCCTCCTGTACTGGATGGTTGTCTCCACAGATGCCAGCCTGTCCGGGTGGTCCATGGATCCGGAAACCAGCAAAGACGTCCCCCCCCACCCCAGATCCGGGTGAGGACACCCCTTCATGCAGAGGCAGCCTTGTCCGCAGGTCTGGAAGAGCCCGCTTGTAGCTTGCCAGATTAGGTCCTCGCGAAACCTGTGGTGGAGCCCACATTGAGCGAAATTTTAGAGGAGCTGGGGAGGAAAGAGAGGGGCCCAAGTCCACCCCAAAACCCTCCAGGGGTAGTGACACAGCGCCATCATTATGCGGGTGCTGTCGGCCAGAAGGAAACGCTGCAACTCAGGCTTAAGCCAGTTCGTATGCGTCCTCGCGAGGTGTTTCACTCGCCGACCAGCCCCCGCCCAGTGGGGCTATGTTGCGGCTGACCTAGCGCGAAGCTGCGGTCTGCACGCGCTCGCTGGCCGGACTGGGGGGACCCTAAGGCTCTATATTATCCAGTTCATCGCCCAGTCTGGCACTTGACTGTAGTTCTCACAGGAACAAAATAGGAAAAGAGGAAAAAAATTCCATTTAAAATGAAAAAATTGCCAGGACCAGGGATCCCAGAAAGGAACTAGGTCCTTACTCCTGACTAGGCAGTGCCTGCCTATAGCTGGGAATGGGTGTATACCCCCTTAGGCATAGTCAAGCTTTTTCCTGCCTAGTGTCCTACTCCTGTAGAAGGCAGTATAACCCAATCAGGAGCTGTGTCCGTCAGTGAACAAAAGAGAAAATAGGATTTTTGTAAGATCTTACCGTAAAACCTTTTTCTCGGTCAGTAAACAGACGCAGCCTCATCTCCATGAGCCGAGTAGGTTTATGCTCCTCCCATCAGGAGTAGTCTAGGCATAAAAATATTTGAATGCACACGCCCAGGGGGCTGTCCCTCTCGGCATAAACCCCCACTGCATGACTCAGCACATCAGTTTAATTTAAAGCAGTGAGAACAAAAGAACCAACCCCAGAGGGGCGGGTGCTGCATCCGTCGACGGACATCAGAGACAAAGATCTTACAAAAATCTTATTTTCTCTATCGTCCGTCGACAGACGAAGCCTAATCTCTAAGAGCGGAGTGGGATGTCCCAAAGCAGTAAAGGCATGAGGGGTGGGAAAACGCTACCAGACAGTAACGTCAACTCCAAAAGGCTCAACTTAGCCAACATGGAGATCAACCAAACAACAGAAGCTCACCCATGTAAAAGACCCCTAAGAGAATAGCAAAAAAACATTCTCTCACGAAACAGCAGCCTGCAAAACTTTGCAGCCAAAAGAGGGATCCGAAGATGCCAACAAACCCACCTTGTAAAAGTTGGTAAAGGTGTGTACAGACAACCAAGTCGCCGCCTTACAAATACAACCGAGGCCTGATGGCGAAACACCCAAGAGGCACTCAGCGCTCTAGTAGAAGGCGCTTTCACAGGGAAAGGAGGAACCTGACCCTAGATTGAATAAGCCTGAACAACCATCTGCCTGATCCATCCCGAAATGGACGCAGCCAAACCTTTGCGAGGACCGTCCGGAAGGACAAAGAGTCCGACTTCCTGAAGGGCTCAGTAACGGCCAGATAAACCTTCATCACCCAAACCCCATCCAGAGAGTGCAAGGCAACTTACTTGCAATGTTTAGGCTTAGGACATAAAGAAGGCAACACAATGTCTTCATTCAGGTAAAAATCCGACACCACCATAGGAAGGAAGAAAGGACGAATTAGGTCGGAGGACCACTTTATCCCTGTGGACCACCAAATAAGGCGAACGACAGGACAACGCCACCAACTCAAACTCTGCGGGCAGAATCGATAGCCACTAGGAAGGCAACCTTTTGTGACAAAGAATGCAGAGAAATCTCCCGAATATTCTCAAAAGGAGGATTTTGAAGGACAGAAAACCAGATTAAGATCCCATGGAGGCAACGGGGATCACCTTGGAAAGGCCAGATGATGCACCCCCTGAATGAAGGTGCGAACCAGACTATGCGTAGCCAACGGACGTTGAAAAGACGTTGAAAAGAAATAGCCAAGGCCGACACCTTGCCTTTGACAGTCCCCAACGTCAAGCGCTGCTCAACTCCTTTTTGTAAAAAGGCCAAAGCCCAAGATATAGAAACGAGGGCGCAGCTGCAGCAATTCATACCATGAAATGTACGATTTCCATGTATGATGATAGATCTTCCTAGAGGTCAATTTCCTGGCCTTCATAAGGGTAGGAATCAACGAATCAGAGAGACCTCTATCCCTCAACACCTTGCTTGCAACAGCCAAGCTGTTAAAGCCAGCGACTTGAAAGCAGGATGGAAGATCAGTCCTTGAGAGAGCAGATCGTACCACAGAGGAAGACGCTATGGAGGATGCACAACCTTTTTCACCAGTTCTGCGTACCAAGACTGCCGAGGCCAGTCTGGAGCCACCTGAATGAGCGGAATGCCTTCCATCGCCACATCGAAACCTCGGCAGGAGAACGAGCTGAGGGAAGGCATAAATCGGGATACTGACTCCAAGGAGCCAGCAGAGCGTCTGTGGCGTTGGCCAGAGGATCCCGAGACACGGCTACAAACCTCTGAACTTTCCTGTTGAGGCGAGACCCAAACAGATCCACCTCCGGAGTCCCCCACTGGGCACACAGGAGATGAAACACCTCCAGATGCAGGGACTACTCCCCCCTATTCCAACACTTGACTCCTCAGGTAATTCACTTGCCAATTCTCCACACCCGAGATGTGGACCGCAGAAAGTGCCAGAGCATTGTATTCCGCCCATAGCAGAATCACTCCTGGTGCCCCCTTGATGATTGATGTAAGCCACAGCCGTGGCATTGTCTGACCAGACCTGAACCGGAGAGCCGCATAGCCGACTCATTCAGGGAAGCAGACAGAGTTTGATCGCTCTTAGTTCCAGGATATTGATCGGTAAGGAAGACTCTTCCGTCGTCCGAATTCCGTGAGCACAGAGCTTCCCCAGCACTCCACGCCAGCCCAATAGGCTGGCATCCATGGTAATCACCGTCCAAAACACTGGCCGGAAAGGACTTGCCTTGGCACAGGGCAGGTGACTGGAACCACCATAAGAGCCGACTTTGTGAGAAGGCTCAACCGAATCTT
This sequence comes from Pelophylax lessonae, assembly GCF_965119305.1. Classification (NCBI taxonomy): domain Eukaryota; kingdom Metazoa; phylum Chordata; class Amphibia; order Anura; family Ranidae; genus Pelophylax; species Pelophylax lessonae. Next base: position 404,250,142 of record NC_138771.1, on the reverse strand, counting down.
CCGATCCAACGACTGAGGATCTCTGTTCCATCTGGACAGAATCTCCATCTGCAGCTGTCTCGTGTGGGATTGAGCAAACGGGATTGCTTCGAAGGTCGAGACCATCAGAACCAGGAACCCCCATGCAAACCCGCAAGGAAGATTGTTCGGTCTCCATCAGCAACCTGACCGCCCCTTGCAACTTCTGAAGCTTGTCCAAGGGAAGGAAGACCCTCACCATTGCAGAGTCAATTATCAGCCCCAGATAGGTGACCCGCACAGATGGAGTCAGGGCAGATTTGGCTACACTGATCGTCCACCCGAATTCCTGCAGGGTCGGAATGGTGATGGAGATGTTGTCCAGCAGATCCGAATGGGAATCTGCTCGCAACAGGATCGTCCAGGTACCCCACAATGGAGATACCTCGGCGACGCAACAAGGACAGCACAGGGGCTAGGACCTTGGTAAAAACTCTGGGAGCCAAGGCGAGTCCAAAGGGTAATGCCACAAACTGAAAATGCTCCTCTGCCACCGCAAAGCAGAGGAATCGCTGGTGTCCCTCGAATATGCGGACGTGGAGATATGCATCTTTGAGATTGATGGAGGCAAGAAAATCCCCCTGATTCAAAGATGCCACCACAGACGGAATGGACTCCATTCGAAACTTCTGCATCCACACCAAGCGGTTCAGAGCCTTGAGGTCGCACTTTGCCCTCTTTTCTGGGCACAGTGAACATGTTTGAATAGAAACCTTGAGAGCGTTCATGCGGGGAACCGGCACAATCACCCCCAGAGCCAGGAGATCTTGCACAGCCTCCCGCAGATCCGTCAAACGCTCCGGAGACAGGTGAAGATTTGATTGGAAAAAAACTGTCCCCTGGCCGGGACCGGAATTCGATCTTGTGCCCGGAACAAACCAGGTCGCGAACCCAATCGTCCTGAATGAAGAAGTCCAGGGTTCCTGAAAGAAGCGAAGACATCCCCACACCCCTGAGACAGGTGAGGGCGCCCCTTCATGCTGAAAAGGACTTGTTTGCAGCACCGGACTGACTGGCCTTGGTCTTGCCCCAGGGCTTCTTAGCACCTCCAGAAGATCTGAACGGCTTACCCTTTTCTTGCGCCCCGGAAGCACAAAAAAAAAAAACATTTGTGAGGAGAAAAGGATGGACCCCCCTTAGCATGGGGAGTCTTACCCTTGGAAGATTGAGGAAGAAGAGTACTCCTCCCGCCAGTCAGCCCTTTGATCAACTCATCCAACTGAGTCCGATTGATTTGCCAAACAACCTGTCTCCCAAAAAGGGGAGATCAGCTTAAGGTTTTTTTAGAAGCTTGGTCAGCCAACCAGTTCAACCAAACCATGCGTCTTAAAACAATACCCACAGCCGAAACACTGGCCACCAGGGGTGCCGCATCCATAGACTCATCACACAGAACACCAGAGCCTGGATCACCTGGTCCAACAGTTCCAGTTGTTCTGGAGGAACAGTCTCAGGGTCTAAAGACTCCTGCAACCCCTAATCCATTCCGTCACCGTCTGTGAAACCAGTTTCAAAACGGAACCAGCCAGCACGTGAAGATGGCAGGAAAGGGATTCCACCCGCCTGTACACTGGATCCGTAAAAACTGGGGAAACCTCCACAGGCACAAGGGTAGATGTGTTCAAACTGGAAACAGGATGGTCCACTTTAGGTGGCACCGTCCAACAGTTGGAAAAAGGCAAAAGGATAAAGCGTTTTGGCACCACTATCACGTGCTTAATGTACCACCATTGGTCATTCACGATATCGTGAAAGGTGTCGGGACAAGGGAAAACCTTGCCAGATTTCTGGGACTTTTGGGAGCAAAAAGTCAACCGCGTTCCTGCCGGCGTGGGCTCAGTCAATTTTAAAGTATCCCTCACTGAAATAATCAGGGCTTTCACTAAAGCGCGTTCCCACGCTGCAGCTGAAGATGACAGGTCCTCTTCACCATCTGACTGCGAAGACAGTGACCCCTCAGGTAGGGGGGCGTTCGGGGCGACCCCATCAGCCTCTGAATCAGAGGACAACTCCCTAGAAGGAGAAGGCAGGGGTCGTTTACGGCTATCAACCTTTTTCATGACTAAATCAACTTTAGTCACCAGGCTTCCCAGTGCAGCTGAAATTGAGGCAAGCGACTGCGATCCGGACTGTCCGGGAATCGCACAAAGTGAGTCTGAGGGTGATTTTTCAGCTTGGGACTCCATTATGCAAATCGCAAAAAAATGGAGTACTGTTGCTTTAAGAGCGCCGATCGCGGTATCTACCACCAAGTGCAGCGTTCTGCAGGGGACCCCTTTAACAAACTGATACCAAAAAGTGCGGGGATATACCCGCAGGGACCCCCAATTACGTTACCACCTCAGACACTCTGAATCCATCCCAGCATGAGAGAAAAGCAGGAATTGACCCCCCCCCCCCCCCAGAGCACTCCATATACACAGCCTCCGCAGGGACAGGGAGAGGGAAGGACACATAAAACCGGGCAGACCAGGGGGATCTCTTGGGAGGCACAAATCCCATTATCCCCAGGGGAGGGCCCACATCCCCCCCCCAAGGCCAGCAGGGGCAAGGGGGATACATTCACTCACCATACCATGGACCGGGTGGGCTCCAGTCTGGGCAGACTGCCTCCCACCCGAAGTGGGGGTGCTGCCAGCCGATGGGTATGCTGCAACTCAGGGCGTTCCAGGTCAATGAGTCCGGCGAGACATCCGCTCGCTGGCTCGTCCCCCTCCGGACCAGGGGGCACCGTTGTTGCTTTGCCTAGGTCGGAAGTATAACCTGCTCATGCTCCTAGGCCAGACTGGGGGGAGCTTCGGGATCTAGATTATCCAGTACGAAGCCCCAGCCGGCATCGTTGCTTGTAGATCCCCAGGAAAATTCTTCCCTGAACACTAGCTATCAAGCGAGTAAATAATAAAATATTCTGAAAAGAAAAACTGAGACCAATACAAACTGATGTGCTGAGTCATGCAGCGGGGGTTTTTGCCGAGAGGGACAGCCCCCTGGGCGTGTGTAATCAAAGTTTATGCCTAGACAACTCCTGATGGGAGATGATGCTGCGTCCCTCGACGAACGATAGAGAAAAAGAGATTTTGGCTTCACATACACTTTCAGCCAACGTGAATTGCCACAGCAGCTTCCCTATTACAATCAGATTGGCTTTCCATGGGGATTTTAGGGTTTCAGATCTTTGCAATGGAGGGGCAAAGGTAAGATTCTTGTGGTGTTTAATGTCCCAGGCCTGAATCCTGGATTGCCAGTTCATATTCTTTGAAAGCAAGTTATTTTTATTTATTTTTTTAATGGCCAGTTTTAACTGAAAATAATATTGAATATTAAATTGTTTGCTAGCTTATTAGAGCCGGTTCACACTGAGGCGATCCGACTTCGAGGGGCGACTTCGGCGCAACTTGCAGGGACTTGACATAATGGAAGTCTATGCAAGTCGCTCCCAGGTCGCCCCAAAGTAGTACAGGACCCTTTTTCTAAGTCGGAGCGACTTGTGTCGCTCCTTTTAGAACGGGTCCTGTACTACTCAATAGGGAGCGACCGACCGCGACTTGTCAGGCTGACAAGTCGCGCTAGTCTCAATGGGGTCTAAAACTGATCTTTTGTGTCAATGTTTTCATTACTTGCATTAAATTTTCCTTTTTTAAATACTTCTACAAGGTGCTTCCATAACACTGTGGAGCACTTTGGGCTTTTCTAAGACATCCCAGAAGTAGCCGCTCACTCCAGTTGATACAGCCCAAAGCTAGGTTCACACATGTCTAGTTGCAGTTTGCAGTTCGGAGCAGTTTTGTTCACCAGTTCAGGGGTTATTCAGGTGCAAATTTTACCTTGAATTCACACCTAAATCGGAACCAAAATTTTCACAGAACCCTTTTCAGGACTGCGACCGCCTCGGACATGTGTGAACCGGCTCCATTGAAAGCTAGTCTGATTCACGTTGTGTGAATCTGATGCGGTTAAAAAAGCATTCAATTCACATATATGTGAACAGAGCCTAAAAGATCAGCTAGAAAGGTACTGTGTGGGGATGCACTTCTGTTTTGGGTACAATCTATTTTAACAGAAAGCTTGTAAGACACACCTCATCTGATAAATTATCCACTCTGTACAAGTTGGGATGGGTCATCAGCATAAGGTAAACAAGTGGCTGGCTCTTAATCTGACACATAGCATATGTTCTCTCATCCAAGCTTGCATTTGTACCAGTCTGAAAGGCTTTCTGTAGATGAAAAAAAATAAAAATAAATAAACAAAATATATGGAACATGATGAACTACTAGGGAGGGAGAGGGAAGGAGGGGGAGGGGAGGGGAGGGAAGGAGGGGAGGGAGGGAAGGAGGGGGAGGGGAGGGAGGAGAGGGGGGGAAGAGGGAGGGAGGAGGAGTTGTGGGAGGAGGAAAGGGAGGGGAAGGAGGGAAGGGGAGGGATGAAAGGAGGGAAGGAAAGGAAAGGAAAGGAAAGGAAAGGAAAGGAAAGGAAAGGAAAGGAAAGGAAAGGAAAGGAAAGGAAAGGAAAGGAAAGGAAAGGAAAGGAAAGGAAAGGAAAGGAAAGGAGGGGAAAGGAAAGGAAAGGAAAGGAAAGGAGGGGAAAGGAAAGGAGGAAAGGAAAGGAAAGGAAAGGAAAGGAAAGGAAAGGAAAGGAGAGGGGAGGAAAGGAAAGGAGAGGGGAGGAAAGGAAAGGAGAGGGGAGGGAAGGAAAGGAGGAGAGGGAAGGAAAGGAGGGGAGGGAAGGAGGGGAGGAGAGGAAGGAGGGGAGGGAAGGAAGGAGGGGAGGGAGGGAAGGAGGTAAAGGAGGGGAGGGGAGGGAGGGAAGGAGGTAAAGGAGGGGAGGGAGGGAGGGAAGGAGGTAAAGGAGGGGAGGGAGGGAAGGAGGTAAAGGAGGGGAGGGAGGGAAGGAGGTAAAGGAGGGGAGGGAGGGAAGGAGGTAAAGGAGGGGAGGGAGGGAAGGAGGTAAAGGAGGGGAAGGAGGTAAAAGAGGGGAAGGAGGTAAAGGAGGGGAGGGAGGGAAGGAGGTAAAGGAGGGGAGGGAGGGAAGGAGGTAAAGGAGGGGAGGGAGGGAAGGAGGTAAAGGAGGGGAGGGGAGGGAGGGGTATTTAATTTTTTTTGAGCAGTATATAAGAGTTTAATTTTAATTGAATTATTAAAAACACATTCACTTATTGATGATATTCTAATTTTTTTGAGATGCACCTGTAGAAAGGGTGAATCTTCCTATCTGGCACAAAGGCTGCAATAAAAACCTAAAGGGTGTTCTAATCCTACTCCGCTAGCGAAACAAAAATTGCGCCTTTAATTATACTTAAAAGAACAAAGTTAAAAGTTATGGTGGCAAGCTGCCCTGCTTTGTTACGTCAGTTATTTTAGCAATCTGAAATATGGTTTAAACTGGCTAAAAATTGCAATAAGTAAGACAGTATGGTCAGTATAACAGGTTGTTATAGGGATTACTCATGGATAAAATATAACAATATAATGCAACTGTTACTTGCATATAGTTCATATTCCAGTAAAGTATGCACAAACAGTATAAACACCAACCATTTCTTAATATTTTATTTAAAAGTTACAATTCAGGATATTAAATCTACTAACCTGCTTTAAGAGAGCCAGTACAAACATAGGGAAGAGACGCAATGAGTGTGGTGCCAAGAGGCCAGGCTGCTGTACAGTAAGTACTGAATTGCGATATGCAGCAAGAGAGTCAATTGCTGCATTAACTAAAGCATCTCGTGCATCACTCAAACTTGAAGCCACAGACCGGTCTACAGCTAGATGTAGAAAGTGAAATTTGCATTAATAATACAATTTTGTACTAAACACGCATGCTAAAATACCCAATTTGATTGTTCAATTCGTTTTTTTTCCAGTTTAGAATGGCAATTGGTAATTGTTATAATCTGCTTATTTTGCAAAGACTGCATATTACACATGCAATAAAACAATAAGAGCAATCAAAATGGAATCGCAAGTTAAATGTACTTATTAAGTAAGACGATTTTTCCTCAAACACAGGTACATTTTTGCACTGTATAAGATCTACTTTATATTGCTCAAATCTTTAAAATTTCCTTGCTTGTACAGGTACATTTCTAGGTCCTAAATTTATCTAAAATAATTTTCTTAGAGTCTAACGAAAGACATAGTCAGGTCCATAAATATTGGGACATTGACACAATTCTAATCTTTTTGGCTCTATACACCACCACAATGGATTTGAAATGAAACAAACCAGATGTGCTTTAACTGCAGACTTTCAGCTTTAATTTGAGGGTATTTACATCCAAATCAGATGAACAGATTAACAATCATAAACCAAATTTTCACTTTTTAAATACTTGGTTGCAAATCCTTTGCAGTCAATTACAGCCTGAAGTCTGGAACGCATCGACATCACCAGACGCTGGGTTTCATCCCTGATGATGCTCTGCCAGGCCTCTACTGCAACTGTCAAAGTTCCTGCTTATTCTTGGGGCATTTTTCCTTCAGTTTCTTCTTCAGCAAGTGAAATGCATGCTCAATCGGATTCAGGTCAGGTGATTGACTTGGCCATTGCATAACATTCCACTTCTTTGCCTTAAAAAAACTCTTACGTTGCTTTCGCAGTATGCTTCGGGTCATTGTCCATCTACACTGTGAAGCGCCATCCAATGAGTTCTGAAGCATTTGGCTGAATATGAGCAGATAATATTGCCCGAAACACTTCAGAATTCATCCTGCTGCTTTTGTCAGCAGTCACATCATCAATAAATACAAGAGAACCAGTTCCATTGGCAGCCATACATGCCCACGCCATGACACTACCACCACCATGCTTCACTGATGAGGTGGTATGCTTTGGATCATGAGCAGCTCCTTTCCTTCGCCATACTCTTATCTTCCCATCACTCTGGTACAAGTTGATCTTGGTCTCATCTGTCCATAGGATGTTGTTCCAGAACTGTGAAGGCTTTTTTAGATGTTGTTTGGCACACTCTAATCTGACCTTCCTGTTTTTGAGGCTCACCAATGTTTTACATCTTGTGGTGAACCCCTCTGTATTCACTCTGATGAAGTCTTCTCTTGATTGTTGACTTTGACACGCATACACCTACCTCCTGGAGAGTGTTCTTGATCTGGCCAACTGTTGTGAAGGGTGTTTTCTTCACCAGGGAAAGAATTCTTTGGTCATCCACCACAGCTGTTTTCCGTGGTCTTCCGGGTCTTTTGGTGTTGCTGAGCTCACCGGTGCGTTCTTTCTTTTTAAGGATATTCCAAACAGTTGATTTGGCCACACCTAAAGTTTTTGCTATCTCTGTGATGGGTTTGTTTTGTTTTTTCAGCCTAATGATGGCTTGCTTCACTGATTGTGACAGCTCTTTGGATCTCATATTGAAAGTTGACAGCAAGATTCCAAATGCAAATAGCACACTTGAAACGAACTCTGGACCTTTTATCTGCTCCTTGTAAATGGGATGAGGGAATAACACACACCTGGCCATAGAACAGCTGAGCAGCCAATTGTTCCATTACTTTTGGTCACTTAAAAAAGTGGGAGGCACATTTACAAACTGTTGTGATTCTTACACCTTTCACCTGATTTGGATGTAAATACTCTCAAATTAAAGCTGAAAGTCTGCAGTTAAAGCACATCTTGTTTCATTTGAAATCCATTGTGGTGGTGTATAGAGCCAAAAGAGATTAGAATTGTGTCGATGACCCATTATTTATGGACCCGGCTGTAGGAATTCAGATACAGTTGGGTTATACCTCAGCCTACAAGAGGATTGGTCACAGCCAAACAGAAAAATGGGGGGCATGGAGAATCAACCCAATGCTGGGAAAGACAAGAAAAATTGTCATTGGTAACCTCACGCGGAAGAGAACACCAAACCTAAACCAGTAAGAAGCTGATCAACCAGAACCCACCAAAACAGGTGGAAAACTATTAATTCCCAGGCAGTGAAGACAAGACCCACAGCCCGACATGGTCAGCAGAAAGCTAGGGACACCTCTAAAAGAAACGTCCAGAGATGAAACTTTAGGGAAGTAATGCACCTCCTGAGATGGATTGCTAGAAAACCCAAGGGTTCAATTCTACAAAGTCACCATGACTTTAAGGGTGTGGTGCATGGGAGGAACTGGGTGTTCGACCTTAGTCCAAGACAGCCAAGCTAGGGACCATCAGAAATGGCTGAAGCTAAATCATCTTTACTATCACTCAGGGGCATTGCAGAAAGGACCTGTTATGCCTGCCTAACCCAGACCATAAACCATAGATCTAAGAATCTCCTAGATCCACCCAGATCAACAACTGTAAAGCAAGGGATAGGAAACTTAGCAGAAACCCTAAGAGCGCTGATCGGATTAAGGGTGGAGCATGGGAAAGCATCTGGAGGACATTCCTCAAAAGACTGCAGATTAGCTAAAAGAGGATGTCCTATCCCCGGGAAGACAGGTCCAACAAAGTCATCTGGACATACTCTACCCCTGACAGAAGGTACCGTGAGCAGTAAACTAGGATTTACTGTTGACAATTCAAGGAGATCCAAGCCCTCCTGCGTTGATCTCTGCCTGCCCCAAAGGACCTTTGTTTGTGCACAAAACTCTCCTCTCAGGCTACAGATTAAGATATTAGTTCCCAAGGCATTATCCATGAGGGAGACAGTGCAAGTGGGGCTGATACTCTCATCATCTAGCATAGAGACCGGTTACCTCCCTGTCACTGGAAGAACTTCTATTCTATTACAGAGGCTAAGGTTTGCAGAATCCAAATAGTGTCCCATGTTGTCTGAACCAGAAAACCTGTCCAAAGCAGGATCCCTTGACATGGAGGTAACTGTATGCGCTAAAGATCCCCACAGCCCTGGGGATGGAGGTTCTCCAATGAGTGAAGGATGAGGGGGTCTAGAGGTGACAAGGTCACCGTAGCCAGAAAGTTGGAATAGAAAAGAATCTGAGGTTGTATATGCCACTTTATAAAGCAGGAGCAGCAGCAGCAGAATTGTGCTTCCTCCATTCTGAATGGTGGGAAAGAAGAGAGAACAGTATGACCGTCCACCCAGGGAATGATTTCAGCACTCTGACCCTCAGCATTAATCATTTCCACAGTGAAAATTGGTGGTAGCATGGTAGCAGAAAATGTAAATGGACCCAGTGGTGCAATAGTGAGGTAGCTTCAAAAGCTTCAACCCAAACAGCCTTACTCACAAAGTGAGTATTCAGAGACCGGGTTAAGCATAGAGGCAAGCCACAGCTCTGGACCTTGAAAGCACTCTGAGGCTGGAAAGCCAGCACATGAAGGCCTGGAAAGTGCCTCAACGCAGAGTCCTGTGCCCAAAGGTCACATTCCAAGCTACATGTCCAGCACTCCAAAGTCAAGCTTAGGAAAGGCTGATCAAAATTGCTGCTATGTAGAAACCAGTTCAAGCAGCAGTGTAGTGAGGAATGTTGATTAATGTTGATGAAAAAAAAAAATCCAAGGAAACAAAACTGAAGAAAAAAAAAGGCTAGCAAAACCTGGTTAGAAATTTCTCTTCAGAGACAGGAAAAGGACATCTATCCTCCTTGGACACTGAAAATAGGAGTAATTATACTGGGACTGGCTTAAAACTTTTCCATCAGTGTCTAATCCCCCTGTAGGTGGCGCTATAACCTAAATGTATCCAAATTCCAAAGTCTCTCAATGGACAAGACGGACGCGATATATTAAAGAGGATATCTGCTATGCACACTTACCCATATTTGCCAACAGTCCAATCACAGCCTGCACATCAGCCCCAGCATAGACATCAGACAGTGCTGAAACGACAGAAAGGCACATTGTGTGCACACGGATCCTCCGTTCCCCTAAAAAGCAAATTACATTAATGGTCAGAAAAATGAAAGTCACATCTTGGCTGCACCATAATCAACCAAAGTAAATAACATAAGATACATATTTTATCTTGACATAACTGAAGCAGTCTATTTTGTAGTTTTTCAACAGAAAATATAACCGCTTTATGCTGCTCTGTTTCGGAAACCGTGCTAAGTGTCAGTCAAAGCCCCTTAAAGATAGGCGGCTGATCCGCATGCTCAACAGGGAATCTGTCCGCTGATCCCGGCTAAACCGGTGGATGACAGGTCTGCGTTCGCTCCACTTATGCTGAGTGGACACAGCCTGCTTTCCTCTATGGGGGGGTCGGATGGAAACATCCTGCCTGTCATCCAATCTGCCAGCCAAATGGGGAATGTATCCCCCATCAGTCTGCTTTTATTGGACATGATTGGTTGTCGGCAGGTGTCAACAGACAACGTTGACACCCGCCGCTCCACAGAGAGCAATAGATGGTCCAATCGGGTCCCCCTGAAAAACTGACAGGCAGACCTGATCGGTCTGTCTGTGAAAGGGGCCTAAATACTGACTTACTCATCTTCTGAAGGGACACCTCAGATCTACATATCCATACCTACGCCGGTATTCAATATAAAGAAAAACAAATCCTATAGTCCCAGGCCAAGTCAAGTGCAATTTTATTTAAAGACATTTTATATATTGCAGCTTACTAGTCCCCTGTGGCTGCATTATGTTTCATTATTTTAGGCTGGTTTCCTTTTACATTTTCATCTGGTGATCCTGCTAGGTGTTTTTTAGCAAACTCCATGCAGGCTTTCATGTGTCTTACACTGAGGAGAGGCTTCCGTCGGGCCACTCTGCCATAAAGCCCCGACTGGTGGAGGGCTGCAGTGATGGTTGACTTTCTACAACTTTCTCCCATCTCCTGACTGCATCTCTGGAGCTCAGCCACAGTGATCTTTGGGTTCTTCTTTACCTCTCTCACCAAGGCTCTTCTCCCCCGATAGCTCAGTTTGGCCAGACGGCCAGCTCTAGGAAGGGTTCTGGTCGTCCCAAACGTCTTCCATTTGAGGATTATGGAGGCCACTGTGCTCTTAGGAACCTTAAGTGCAGCAGAAATCTTTTTGTAACCTTGGCCAGATCTGTGCCTTGCCACAATTCTGTCTCTGAGCTCTTCAGGCAGTTCCTTTGACCTCATGATTCTCATTTGCTCTGACATGCATTGTGATCTGGAAGGTCTTATATAGACAGGTGTGTGGCTTTCCTAATCAAGTCCAATCAGTATAATCAAACACAGCTGGACTCAAATGAAGGTGTAGAACCATCTCAAGGATGATCAGAAGAAATGGAAAGCACCTGAGTTAAATATATGAGTGTCACAGCAAAGGGTCTGAATACTTAGGACCATGTGATATTTCAGTTTTTCTTCTTTAATAAATCTGCAACAATGTCAACAATTCTGTGTTTTTCTGTCAGTATGGGGTGCTATGTGTACATTCATGAGGAAGAAGAATGAACCTAAATGATTTTAGCAAATGGCTGCAATATAACAAAGAGTGAAAAATTTAAGGGGGTCTGAATACTTTCCGTACCCACTGTATATACACACACATATACAGTGCCTTGCGAAAGTATTCGGCCCCCTTGAACTTTTTGACCTTTTGCCACATTTCAGGCTTCAAACATAAAGATATAAAACTGTAATTTTTTGTGAAGAATCAACAACAAGTGGGACACAATCATGAAGTGGAACAAAATTTATTGGATATTTCAAACTTTAACAAATAAAACTGAAAAATTGGGCGTGCAAAATTATTCAGCCCCCTTAAGTTAATACTTTGTAGCGCCACCTTTTGCTGCGATTACAGCTGTAAGTCACTTGGGGTATGTCTCTATCAGTTTTGCACATCGAGAGACTGAAATTTTTGCCCATTCCTCCTTGCAAAACAGCTCGAGCTCAGTGAGGTTGGATGGAGAGCGTTTGTGAACAGCAGTTTTCAGTTCTTTCCACAGATTCTCGATTGGATTCAGGTCTGGACTTTGACTTGGCCATTCTAACACCTGGATATGTTTATTTGTGAACCATTCCATTGTAGATTTTGCTTTATGTTTTGGATCATTGTCTTGTTGGAAGACAAATCTCCGTCCCAGTCTCAGGTCTTTTGCAGACTCCATCAGGTTTTCTTCCAGAATGGTCCTGTATTTGGCTCCATCCATCTTCCCATCAATTTTAACCATCTTCCCTGTCCCTGCTGAAGAAAAGCAGACCCAAACCATGATGCTGCAACCACTATGTTTGACAGTGGGGATGGTGTGTTCAGGGTGATGAGCTGTGTTGCTTTTACGCCAAACATAACGTTTTGCATTGTTGCCAAAAAGTTTGATTTTGGTTTCATCTGACCAGAGCACCTTCTTCCACATGTTTGGTGTGTCTCCCAGGTGGCTTGTGGCAAACTTAAAAACAACACTTTTTATGGATATCTTTAAGAAATGGCTTTCTTCTTGCCACTCTTCCATAAAGGCCAGATTTGTGCAGTATACGACTGATTGTTTTCCTATGGACAGAGTCTCCCACCTCAGCTGTAGATCTCTGCAGTTCATCCAGAGTGATCATGGGCCTCTTGGCGGCATCTCTGATCAGTCTTCTCCTTTTATGAGCTGAAAGTTTAGAGGGACGGCCAGGTCTCCGTAGATTTGCAGTGGTCTGATACTCCTTCCATTTCAATATTATCGCTTGCACAGTGCTCCTTGGGATGTTTAATGCTTGAGAAATCTTTTTGTATCCAAATCCGGCTTTAAACTTCTCCACAACTGTATCTCGGACCTGCCTGGTGTGTTCCTTGTTCTTCATGATGCTCTCTGCGCCTATCACATTGCAGGTGCTTTTATACGGAGACTTGATTACACACACAGGTGGATTATATTTATCATTAGTCATTTAGGTCAACATTGGATCATTCAGAGATCCTCACTGAACTTCTGGAGAGAGTTTGCTGCACTGAAAGTAAAGGGGCAGAATAATTTTGCACGCCCACTTTTTTAGTTTATTATTTGTTAACAAAGTTAGAAATATCCAATAAATTTTGTTCCACTTCATGATTGTGTCCCACTTGTTAATTCTTCACAAAAAATTACAGTTTTATATCTTTATGTTTGAAGCCTGAAATGTGGCAAAAGGTCGCAAAGTTCAAGGGGGCCGAATACTTTCGCAAGGCACTGTATGTATATATATATATATATATATATATATATATATATATATACACACACACACACACACACACACACACACACACACACTATATATATATACATGCACTGCTCAAAAGAAATGAAAGGAACACATTTTATTCAGAGTATAGCGTCAATTAAACACCTGGGACATTGATCTGGTCAGTTAAGTAGCGGAGGGGGTTGTTAACCACTTGCCGACTAGCCGCCACAGATATACAGCGTCAGGTTCCTGCGAAACGACATACCCGTACGTTGTTGCGCGGGCGCGATCATGGGGGCATGCGATTGCCGGCAGGCACCCACAAACACTCCCCGTAGAGACCGAACGGCGGTCAGCTGTTCTAACAGCAGACCGTTGTTCTGTCAGCAATCAACACGGGGCTCCCCTTTTCCTCTTATTTAGGAACACAGGTCCCTGTGTTAATTCCAAAAGCCCACCCTCCCCCCCCCACAGTTAGAAAACACCCCCTAGGCATACATTTAACCCTTTGATCGCCACTGGTGTTAACCCCTTCCCTGCCAGTGTCATTAGTACAGTAACAGTGCATATTTGGTTCCCCCAAAAGTGTAAAAAATGTCAGTTAGGTGACCGATCTGTCCACCACAATGTCGCTAAAAATAGCTGATTGCCGCCATTACTAGTAAAAAAATAAAAAAAAATACAAATTGGCCTAAAATGATGAAAAAATTTGTTTAATTTTTATTTATTTTTTATTGGGAATGTTATATAAGAGAAAGCGAAAAAACAGAATTTTTGTAAAATCTTACCTGTAAAATTCCTTTCTCTGAGTCCTCCGACAGTCGCCGCCTCTTCATATTCGTCACTAATGGGGGTTATTGACCTTTGCTCCGTAGGAGTAGCTAGGCAACAGAATATATTAATATCAAAGCTTTTAGCATATCCCACCCCCAGGGGGTGGTCCCCTCAGTCAATACCTCCCTGCTTCCTGCATTTCCAACTCAGTTTCAGTAGCATAGCAGTAGAGTACATAAACAAACCCCCAAAAGAGGGGCGGGGGCGGCGACTGTCGGAGGACTCAGAGAAAGGAATTTTACAGGTAAGATTTTACAAAAATTCCGTTTTCTCTTACGTCCTCCGACAGTCGCCGCCTCTTCATATTCGTCACTAATGGGGACGTCCCATAGCAGTGTCGACATGAGGGGTGGGAAAAAGCAGCCGCGCCTAAAGCAACGCAGTACCCACATCAGAGAAAGGAACCTTACCAAAGTAAGAGACCCAACTGGGCAACAGGAAAACGTGCTCAACAGGAGCAACAACCCAGGAAAGAACAAGTAACCTAGGGGTAAAAACACCCCAACAGCCAAGGACCCAAACAAGGGACCCTAAGGCACGCCGCACTAAGAACTTTACGGCCAAAGGAAGCATCTGCCGATGCCTGAACATCCACTTTGTAAAATTCTGAAAAGGTGTGAACGGACGACCAAGTCGCCGCCTTACACACCTGGGCCACAGAAGCCTGATGACGATAGGCCCAAGACGTACTCAGAGACCTGGTAGAGTGCGCCTTCACAGGAAAAGGAGGAACCTTCCCCTTCAAAGCATAGGCTTGCACAATCGTCTGTCTGATCCATTTGGCGATGGTCGCAGCCGCCGCCGCCATGCCCTTCCGAGGTCCCTCAGGAAGGACAAAGAGAGAATCCGACTTGCGAAAGGATTTAGTTGATGACAGGTAAACCCTGATCGCCCTAACAACATCCAAGGAATGCAAAGCCACCTCCTTCGGATGCTTAGGCTTTGCGCAAAGCGAAGGCAGAACAATATCCTCATTGAGATGAAATTCTGAGATCCTCTTCAGAAGAAAAGACTGGTTAGGTCGCAAGACCACCTTATCCAAGTGAATCACCAAATACGGAGATTTGCAGGACAAGGCCGCCAGCTCCGACACCCTGCGAGCCGAAGTGATCGCCACCAAGAAGGCAACCTTCTTGGACAACAGAGACAATGAGATCTCCCTGATATTTTCAAAAGGAGCATGTTGCAACACGGACAGAACAAGGTTCAAATCCCATGGAGGCAAAGGCTCCCTCCTAGGAGGGACCAAATGTCGCACCCCTTGAACAAAGGTGCTAACCAAAGAGTTAGACGCCACAGGGCGTTGAAAGAACGGCCAGCGCAGAAATCTGACCCTTAAATCGTGGCCAACGCCAAACGCTGGTCCACGCCCGTTTGAAGGAAAGCCAACACTCTCGACACCGAGTACGAGCGAGGGGAATACCCCCTGGACTCACACCAGGCAAAGTAAGCCTTCCAAGTACGGTAGTAAATCTTCCCCAAAGAGGCCTTCCTAGCCTTGATCAAAGTGGGAATGACCTCAGGGGAAAGACCCCTATCCTTCAGGACCTGGCTTATAACAGCCAGGCCGTTAAAGCCAGCGACTGTAAAGCAGGATGGAATATCGGTCCTTGAGACAGGAGATCTTCTCGAAGTGGCAGATGCCACGGAGCGTCGACCGCCAGATTCACGAGGTCTGCGTACCAAGACCGGCGAGGCCAGTCCGGTGCCACCAGAATCACCGTGTGCGGTTCCGAGGCCAACCTGCGAAGGAGCCTGGACAGCAGCTGAATCGGTGGAAAGGCATACATCAGGCGATACTGATGCCAGGGCGCCACTAACGCGTCTGAGGTGTCTGCCCGAGGATCGCGCGTCCTTGCCACGAACCTTTCCACCTTGTTGTTTAGACGAGAACAGGTCCACATCTGGGGAACCCCACTTCGCGCACAACATCTGGAAGACATCCGGGTGAAGGGACCATTCTCCCTGGTCCAGGGTCTGGCGACTCAGATAATCCGCCTGCCAGTTCTCCACCCCCGGAATGTGAACTGCAGATATCGCCGGGACGTGCATCTCGGCCCAAGACAGGATGTCGGCTACTTTCCGAGCTGCTCGGGCACTCCTGGTGCCCCCTTGGTGGTTGATGTAGGCCACCGCTGTGGCATTGTCCGTCTGTACACGAACTGGACGGCCCTGAAGCCTGTCCATCCAAACGCAGAAGACAGAGATTTATCGCTCGCAATTCCAGAATGTTGATCGGAAGGGAGGATTCCTCCTCCGACCAAGTTCCCTGGGCGGACAGAACGCCCAGAACACCACCCCAGCCCGACAGGCTGGCATCCGTGGTGATCACCGTCCACGACAAAGGACGAAAGGACTTGCCCCCCCCCCCCCCGACACCGCCGGGGACTGGAGCCACCACAAAAAGACCCCTTCGGGTGAGACGGCTCAACGACAGCCGCAGATCCAGAGATTGCGGACGCCCGTCCCACTTGGCCAGGACCTCCGCCTGAAGCTCCCGTGTGTGAAACTGGGCGAAGGGAATCCCCTCGAAGGCAGAAACCATCAATCCCAGACACCTCATACACGTCCGGAGGGACGAGCACTGATTGTCCCTGAGGGACCTGACTTCGCACTGAAGTGTCCGAAGCTTGTCTTCCGGCAGGAAGACCTTCGCTTGAACAGAGTCCAGAATCATCCCCAGGTAGGGAAGACGAACACAACGTTGACTTGGGAAAATTTATCGTCCAACCGAATTCCTGCAGAGTCTGCACCGTGATGGACAGGTCGTTCACCAGGCCCTGATTGGTCGCGGACCGAATCAGGATATCGTCCAGATACCCCAGGACAGAAATGCCCTGGGCCCTCAATAAGGCCAGAACCGGCGCAAGCACCTTGGTGAAAACCCACGGAGCCGAAGCGAGACCAAAGGGCAACGCCACGAATTGATAATGATCCTCCGCAATGGCAAATCGAAGGTACCTCTGGTGACCCTCGAAAATGGGGATGTGAAGGTACGCATCCTTCAAGTCGATAGAGGCCATGAATTCCCCCGGAACCAGGGCAGCCACCACTGATCGCAGGGATTCCATGCAGAACTTGCGAGCCCGCACAAAGCGGTTCAGAGCTTTTAAGTCCAGAATCGGACGTACCTTGCCCTCCTTTCTGGGCACAGTGAACAGATTGGAATAGAACCCCCGAAATCTGTCCCGATGAGGCACCGGAACCACCACTCCCAAGGGCCCGCAGGTCCCGCACCGCCAGGTGCAGATCCTGCAAGCGCTCCGGAGTCAGCTGAAGGGTTGAGGGGAAAAATCTGCCCGCCGGCCGAGAAAGAAACTCGATCTTGTATCCAGATCGAACGATTTCCTGAACCCACCTGTCCCTAATGCGGTCCAGCCAGGGTTGAAGAAAACTGAGCAAACGTCCCCCCACCCCAGAACCGGGTGAGGGCGTCCCTTCAGGCCGCATTGTTATGGGCAGCGGGCCCGGACTGGCCGGACTTCTGCTTACCCGTCCACGGCTTCTTCTGGGAGCCTTGGCCCTTGAAGGGCTTACCCTTATAGTGCGACCGAAAGGCACGAAAGGACCCCTGAGAGGGCCTAAACGAGGCATTCTTCTTGAACAAACTTATTCTTGTGAGATTGGGGCAAGAGAGTGCTCTTACCCCCAGAAATACCCTTTATCAGAGTATCCAAAGATTTCGCCAAAAAGGCGAGATCCCGCGTAGGGCAAATTAGCCAAAGTCTTGCGGGAAGATTGGTCAACCGACCAACATTTCAGCCATATCAGGCGACGGTTCAAGACCGCCACACTAGAAAGACGTGCAGCCAAAGGGACTAAATCCAAGTCCGCATCACACAAATACATGACACCCTGATGAATCTGATCCACCATAGCCAAAGTTGTAGGCGGGGCAGAGTCAGCCACCAGAGTGCGCCTGAGCACCTGTGTCCAATCAGCAATAGCCTGGGCTGCCATAATGGAAGCAAAAATAGGATTCAGCATAGAGCCAGCAACCGTATAGGCATGACGGGCCAGAGATTCCAATCTCCTGTCCGTCGGGTCCCGGAACACCGGGGTATCCTCAGCAGGGATCGCAGTCGATTTATTCAAAATCGCCACCGCGTGATCCACCTGAGGCGGCACACACCAACGCTCATCAGTAGCCGGTGTAAAGGGATAACGCAGCTTGAACCTACTCGGCACAGCAAAAGGCTTTTTTAAATTGCGCCATTGCTCATCAACAGCGCGCTGAAATTCCGTAGAGCAAGGAAAAACCTGCGATGTTTTGCGTTTCCTTTGCGTCCCATAAGAGGACATCAAAGCAGGAGGACATGGTTCATCCTGCAAATGCAGCGTTTGCTTGATAGAAGCAACTAACTCATCCATGAGTGCAAGCTCTTCAGACGAGCCAGGGGGGAGAATTATCAACCCCTTCCACCTCAGCCTCCCCATCAGACCCCACAAGGTCTAGGGATGAGTGAGACCCTGAGAAGGGCACTCCAGCCATAGCAGCCCCATCGCCCTCTGAATCAGAGGAAATAGACACCCTGGGCCGTTTTGTGGATCGATCAGCCACCAGCATCTGCACTTGAGCAGCTAAGTTTGCCACAATAGTGGCCAGATCAGCCCCCTCGGGGGAAGCAGCAGCCCCTTGGCCCCCCACCAAGGTGGGAGGAAACTTGCAATCCTGAGAATCCATGCCCCAGCAATATAAGGAAGAAAGGTGTACTGCCCCTTTAAGATCGCGGCGAGCGTAGCCCACCGCGTCCCACGGAATACACCGACCCCCACAGGGACAAGAAACTGGGCAAGGAATACAGGAAAAAAAAAGGGAAGATAAAAACCTGGAGAGATCACACAGGCTGCTGCACCGATCGCTGTCCCAGAGCAAAAGGAAGTGATGCAAAACTGACCGCCCCTATGAAGCCTATGCAAGGCTACACAAACATGGCCGCCCGGCTGAGGATTCCTTGGGCAAACAGAACATGGCGCCGACATGTGGCCTGATCGATCGCCGCCAAAATGGCGACGTTTGGCGCCAAAACGCCGTTCATTACCACACAGGACCGGCCACCATGATTTTGCCTCAAAAAAGATCGCCGCACAGCATGCCTCAAATCTGACTGCTTCATGCATACATCCAGCAGAGCGGGAGAGCCCCCCCCTTCACAGCCCACACACAGGCAGCAAGTTCACACAGGAACTGACAGGGAGCACAGCAGCCACACAGACATGCAGGGTCACACAGTCCCAGACTGACACCCAAATAGACAGGTCCCCACATAGAGTTACACTTACCAGTCCGGATGGCGTGGGGAGCCTGCTCCAGCGACCAAACCGCTGCACTGAACAGGGATGGGTCGTTCAATGTGCCAGGGCAAAACCTAAGCTGAACACTCGATGGCAGGCTGGGAAGCCCCTGGCCCTGAACCCTGGGATCCAGGGTGGCCAGACTGAGACCCAGCTCCGCACGATCATCTTCATCAGAAGAAGCTAACTAACGCTGAAAATAAACAGCTAAGTAGAAGAAAGAGAAAAAACTCCAAATAAAATCAAAAAGAGAAAAGAAGCTGAGACTAAGAGCCCCAGCACAGGAACAGCCCAACCTACTCCTGAGCTAGGCATTAGAAACTGAGTTGGAAATGCAGGAAGCAGGGAGGTATTGACTGAGGGGACCACCCCCTGGGGGTGGGATATGCTAAAAGCTTTGATATTAATATATTCTGTTGCCTAGCTACTCCTATGGAGCAAAGGTCAATAACCCCCATTAGTGACGAATATGAAGAGGCGGCGACTGTCGGAGGACATAAGAGAAATATATATATATATATATATATATATATATTTTTTTTTTTTCTTTCCCCGAGATCTCCAGCTTTTTCACCAGCGCAAGAAGGTCGTCCAAGTAGCCCAGGACCTCGATCCTCTGCTGACGTAACATTGCTAGCACTGGGGCCAACACTTCGTGAAGACCCGAGGAGCAGAGGAGAGACCAAAGGGTAATGCCACAAACTGGTAATGCTCCTCTCCCACGGCAAAGCGGAGGAAGTGCTGGTGACTGACACATATTGGAATGTGAAGGAGAGCGTCCTTAATGTCAATGGAGGCAAGATAATCCCAGATGCAGGGAAGCCATCTCACTATGCAAACAGACTCCATTTTGAACTTCTGCACCTGCACAAGCAGTTCAGCACCTTGAGGTCCAGGATTGGACACACCTTGCCTTCCTTTCTGGGGACTAAAACAGGTTTGAGTAAAACCCCTGAAAACGTTCCAAATTTGGAACCGGGACAATCACCCCTTGAAGTAAAAAGGTCTTGCACTGCCCAAAAGAGCCTGTAAGCGGACTGGGGACAGTTGCACGTTGGAAGGAAAGAACCTTTCCAGAGGGTAAGAAAGAAACTTGATCTTGTACCCGGACCATATGACTTAGTGGACCCACTTGTCTTGTACCGGGGAAGTCCAGGGATTCGGGAACCAGCGAAGACGTTCCTCCCACCCCAGATACGAATGAGGGCGCACCTTAATGCTGAAGGGGCCTTGTTCTTGGGTCTGCCAGACCAAAGTTTGCTTGGATCCTCCAGAGGAAGCCCTGAAGGGCTCTGTTTCTTTGTCAGTTGACCCTGAGGGACAAAAAAAAACAAAAAAAAACGTATGAGCTAAGGAGGGCCCACGTCTATGATGAGGGCCCTTGCCCTTAGTAGCCTGTGGAAGAAGGGTACTCTTCCCCACTGTGAGACCATTAATGATGTCATCCATGGTAGCACTAAACAGGCGATCTCCTTAAATGGGAAGATCAGTTACATAGTTAGGTTGAAAAAAAGACACAAGTTCATCTGGCTCAACCAATAAAAAACAGGAAAAAAAAAAAATCAGTCAAGGCTTTTTTTTTTTTTTTTTTTTGAAGTCTGGTCCGCAGACCAACATTTGAGCCAAAAGACACGTCTAAAGGACCACTGTCAAAACAGTGATACCATGATCATTAAACCAGGTATGGACCAACACCAGCAGATGACATGGCTCCCCAAATCATGACAGATTGTGGAAAATGTTGCATTTCATTTGGGAATGAAGGTCCTAGATTCTGGAGGAAGAGTGGAGAGGCACAGAATCCAAGTTCCATGAGGTCCAGTGTGTTTCCACAGTCAGTGATGATTTGGAAGCCATGTCATGGTGCTGATAGTCCACCGTGTTTTATCAAGTCCAAAGTCAGCGCAGCCCTCTACCAGGAGGTTCTAGAGCACTTCATGATTGCCTCTGCTGATTTCTGGAGATGCGGATTTCATTTTCCAGCAGGACTTGGCACCTGCCCACACTACCAAAAGTACCAATACCTGGTTTAAAGATCGTGGTATCACTGTGCTTGATTGGCCAGCAAACTCGCCTGACCTAAACCCCATAGAGAATCTGTGGGGTATTGTCAAGAGAAAGATGAGACAGACCAGACCCAACTGTGCAGAAAAGCCGCTATCAAAGAAACCTGGGCTTCCATAACACCTCAGCAGTGCCACATGCTGATCACCTCAATGCCACGCCGCATTAATGCAGTAATTCATGCAAAAGGAGCCCTGACCAAGTGTTGAGTGCATAATATACTGTATATGGACATACTTTTCAGTAAGTCAACATTTCTGCATTAAAAATCAATTTTTATTGGTCTTCTGTAATATTTAAATTTTCTGAGAAACTTAATGTTTGGGTTTTCACTAGCTGTAAAGCCATAATCATCAAAATTAAGATAAAGAATGTTTGAAATATCACTGTGTGTATAACGCATCTTTTTTGGCATCTTTATTGAAATAAATTAACTTTTTGATGAATATATATATATATATATATATATATATATATATATATATATATATATATATATATATATATATATATATAGTTACATAGTAGTTGAGGTTGAACAAAGACATTTCCCATAACCCTCATTTCCCATAACCCTGAATGTTGTGATCTGTGAGATGCACGTCCAAGAGTCTTTTAAAAGTAGCCATACTCCCCGCAGCTACCACCAATTTTGGAAGAGAGTTCCACATTCTCACCACCCTTAAAGTGAAGAACCCCTTACGCAGCATAAGGTTAAACTGCCTCGCGTCTAATCTCATTGTGTGGCCACATGTCTTCTTGCACTCCTTGGGACTTAATAGTTTTCTACCTATGCTAGGATCGCCATTGATGGATTTGTAAATCGCTATCATGTCCCCTCTCAGGCGTCTCCTCTCCAAGGAGAATAAATTAAACGCTTGTAATCTCTCCCCATAACCACTTGCTGACCGCCGCCCGACTATATACGGCGGCGGTCAGCCCCTCCCAGGCAAAGTGACGTACCGGTACGTCACTAGTCTGGGAGCGAATAGGGGGAGAGCGCGCGCCGCCGGAGGCACGCTCCCGCCCCCGCTCGTACCCGAAGAAGCCGGCGCGTGTGACTGGCAGACCCGATGTCCGCCGGTCACTCACGATCGTCGGGTGGAGAGGGAGAAAGGCAGGCAGCTAATGTAAATAGAGCCGCCTGTCACTCTCCCCTGTGTAAAAGCACATATCACTCGGTCCTGCTATGTAGGACCATTGATCTGTGCTGTTACACACAAAGCCACATCCAATCACAGTAAGAAACATGCCCCTAGGGACACACTTAACCCCTCCCTCTCCAATAAAGTTAACCCCTTCCCTCCCAGTGTCATTTTTACAGTAACAGTGCATACTGTAGTAATGTCACTGGTAACCCCAAAAGTGTCAAAAATGTCAGTCAAGGGTCCGATCTGTATGCCGCAAAAAAAAAAAAAAAAAAAAAAAAAAATCGCAGATCGCCGCCATTACTAATCTTTCCCTTAGTTAGTAAACGCAATAACTTTTGCGCAAACCAATCAAAATACGCTTTTTGCGATTTTTTTTTTACCAAACATATGTAGCAGAAAAAAAATTGGCCTAAAATGTTAAAAAATTTTGATTTTTTTGGGGGGGAATTTCATATAAAAAAATGTGAAAAATATTGTTATTTTTGCAAAATTGTCGCTCTTTTTTTGTTTATAGCGCATGATCAAAAAAAATCGCACAGGTGATCAAATACCACCAAAAGAAAGCTCTGTTTGTGGGAAAAAAAGGACGTCAATTTAATTTGGGTACAGCGCCGCACGACCGCGCAATTGTCCGTTAAAGTCACGCAGTGCCGAATCGCAAAATAGGCTCTGGTCAGGAAGGGGGTAAAATCTTCCGGGGCTTAAGTGGATAATTAAGGCCCTCCAATCCCCTAATCAGCTTAGTTACCCTGGAGTGCTTGACGCCATCTGTCAAGCATGGTGGAGGTAATGTGATGGTCTGAGGCTGCTTTGGTGCTGCTAAAGTGGGGGATTTGTACAAGGTAAAAGGGATTTTGAATAAGGAAGGCTATCACTCCATTTTGCAAAGCCATGCCATACCCTGTGGACAGCGCTTGATTGGAGCCAATTTCCTCCTACAACAGGACAATGACCCAAAGCACACCTCCAAACTATGCAAGAAGTATTTAGGGAAGAAGCAGTCAGCTGGTATTCTGACTGTAATGGAGTGGCCAGCGCAGTCACCAGATCTCAACCCTATTGAGCTGTTGTGGGAGCAGCTTGACCGTATGGTACGTAAGAAGTGCCCATCAAGCCAATCCAACTTGTGGGAGGTTCTTCAGGAAGCGTGGGGCGAAATTTCTTCAGATTACCTCAACAAATTGACAGCTAGAATGCCAGAGGTCTGTTACATAAAAGGGGACGGATACATGGTTTACCAATGTCAATAGTCAGAGTGGAGGATCCTCCACATTTTTATAATAAATACTGACCACGCAGCATACAAGAGTTTCCATAGGATGTACTTTGGTGCATAATTCAACATACAGCCCTAATTGTTACCAGGAATACTCTAATTTTGCACTGCTAATGGGTATTAGAATGGATATAGCAAGTCTTATATTGTGTTTTTGATTATTAGGTGACATTTCATAACTTGTAAGCACAAGAACTAATTGTATTTTGGTTTTTGTTTTCCCGTGCCAGAACTGTACTAAATGCTTGTTTGCATTTTGTTATTCATCCCAACATAGCTCTATCTGAGGAAATTGTGCCAGTACCAGCCATCTTCTTCTGACTCCCATGTGTACAAGGCCCAAAAGGTCTTGTCCAACAAAGTTAAAAACATAAAAAAAACAGGAATGTTTGTTTAAACTACTTCTAAATAAACGGTATATGTGATTTGGTTAACAATAATAATACTGATGATTAAGTTAAACCTTTGCTTGAAGTATACAGAAGAGCTGACTGAAATGAGACTAAAGGTGTATCTGTCAAATTCTCCTCCACAGACATCTGAACAGCATAGCCAGCATCAGGATTAACATTAGGTAACGACAGTAGATCTGTAGAACGTACGAAAAAGTTTCCATGGAAAGTATGGATAGAAAGGCCTGGAAGAAAAAGATGTAAAAAAAAAAAAAAAAAAAAAAAAGGCTTAGAATATGCTTATAGATACAACCTTTGCCTAAAGAAGAAATTATAGAATTTAAAAAACCATTGTAACTTAAAACAAAATAAAGTAGGAAAAAATCATAAAATGTAATTAATATTGCTAGATGGGATAGTTTGAAATAGGCACTAGATGCAAATCGGTATAGCTTACTGAGATATGGGGGATGTTGAGATCCCTGAAACCCAGGGGCCTCTGCAGTATATTGTTCCTGGCTAAAAAGGAGATATACAACCCTTGAAGCAATCTGAGGCCTCCAAGGCCAGGAAAAATCTGATTGCCACTCAGGGGATCAGGAAGGATTTTTTTTCTCCTGCTGTAGCAAATTGGATCAATGCTTTGCTGGGGTTCTTTGCCTTCCACTGGATCAACTGTGGGTATAGGATTGTGTATATGGGATTGTATGATTTAATATTTTTTTTTTTAGTTGGTTGAACTAGATGGACTTGTGTCTTTTTTCTACCCAACTATGTAAATATATATATGGTGTGGGGCATAAGGGGAGCCTGCAAGCAGTGGATTGCCTAGAAAGGTTTACCAACTGCCACATAGTGGTAGCAAGCATTCAGACATATGTCCATTTCATCCTGTTACCATGGAGAAAAGTGATATTTTTACAAACCTTTTGTACACCTGATCCTCATGACAGCCTCAAAACCAATCTTCCGGGTCAGGTATCGCTTAAATTCCTTCTGTAACTTTTCAACTTGCACGGGATTGTGCTGGTTATGGTAAGCACGGTAATAGTAAATGCTACCAGCTGAATACCTAGAAATGCAACCTGAAACAGCAGTAAAATACAAGCAGTCAGTATGAAACTAGACACCTGTTTAACAAAGTCTGAAAGCAAGCTTTAAAACATACCCAGAGAGGCCAAATCAGAGTATCGTCCACTCAGAAGGAACAGGTCCACAGATACCTGTTGCCCTGAACAATCTAAGGCCAACTTTTTGTAGAAGTCAGTTGCTGGCGTCAAATTGTGGATATCCTGTCATGAGAACATTCAAAAATTAAAATTTCATTATATGTATTGTTTTGTAATTTTACCTTATCTGCAAAGATCAACCCTTGAACCAGCTATAATGGTGCAGACTAAGTTCAAATGCCTAAGTTGATTTAATGAGTTAAGAATGAAAAAAAGCTGGAGAGCTGTAAAAAATTAGATTTTTTGTCTTACCGTAAAATCGTTTTTCTGATGTTCATTGAGGAACACAGCTCCAGAATCTTCTTGACCATTGGGTTATTGCTGCCCCCTACAGGAGTAGGACATTAGGCAGGAAAAGCTTTACCACGCCTATGGGGCAGTCCCAGGGGATATACTAGGCACTCAGTTTTGTTGCAAGAAGTGTCAGAAGAGAAGAAATATAACCCAACTCAATAGATGGGTGGGTGCGGTGTCCATCAATGAACATCAGTGAAAAGGATTTTATGGTAAAACAAAAATCCAATTTTCTCTTTTGTTTACTGACACAGCTGCAGAATCTTATTGACCATTGGGACCATTGGGAAGTTATAAAGCAGTGTCAAACATGAGGGGTGGGAAAAACACAGCAGAAAACAAAATTCCCAAAGGCTAAACCTAGCCAACCAGGTAACAGAGTTCAACCAGTAACAACTGGAGCTCACCTGAAACAAACACCCTCAAAGATGCATAGTCCTCTCAAACAGCAGTTTGCAAAACCTTGCAGCCAAGCAGCATCCGCAGATGCCAGCGCATCCACTTTGTAAAAACTTTGTGAAAGCGTGCACAGACGACCAGCAGCCGCCTCGCAAACTTGCATCACTGACGCCTGATAGTGAAAGGCCCAGGAGGCACTAAGTGTCCACGTAAAATGTGCCTTAACAGGGAACCACCACCTGTCTGATCCATCTGGAAATTATTGCGGCAGACACGGCCAAACCCTTGCGAGATACATCCATAAGGACAAATAGCTAGTCTGATTTCCGAAAACTACTCGGTTGCCGCCAGGTACACCCTGAACGCCCAAACCACATCCAGAGAATGCAAGGCAATCTCCTTAGGATGCCTAAGCTTAGGACACAGGGAAGGCAACACCATGTCTTCATGCAGAAGGAAACCAGAAACAACCTTAGGAAGGAATGACTGACAAGGATGAAGCACCACTTTATCTCTGTGAACCAAGTAAGGTGAACAACAAGATAAAGCTGCCAGCCCTGGCACCCTACGTGCAGAAGAAATAGCCACCAGAAGGCTACCTTCCAGGACAATGCAAGTAGAGGAATCTCGTGAATATTTTCTAATTGCGGTTCTTAAAAACCGACAGCACCAAGTAGAGATCCCACAAGGGCAACGGTAACTGCACTGCGATGGTAAATCTTCTTGGAAGTAGATTTACTAGCTTGCAGCAGCATGGGAAACACCGATTCAGACAACCCTCTGTTATGGATATGTTTCTTTAAATGCAACTCTATGGTGCATCTCTGTTGTACTACTTCCTGTGTTATGCTTCCTGTTCCGTTTACTTCAGTAAAGCACAGCTTGTGTACAGTAATGGCTTGTGCTGTCTCCTTACATATATCGCATCAAACATGGTGTCAGAAGATTTCTGGATCCATACTCTTTCTACACATTTGATGCGGAGAGCCTGCTAGCCTTGATGTGAGTGTTCTTAGAACTGATTGTGCTTTCTAACAATTGCATTCCTGTCCTGGATACTGAGTATTTGCAGCAAGGAAAACAGCATCATGGCAGCTCACGGCATTCCACTGCCTGAGGCAATGAGGGTGAGTGGAGATGTCAGCAGGGACAATTTTATGGCTGAGTTTGAGGACTACTCCCTAGCCACAGGGTAATGTGAGAAGCCTGCAGCAGTGCAAGCAGCCACACTGAGAAGGGTGATGGGCAGTGAATGCCTCCATGTATACAAACATAATCTGAACCTCACAGAGGAGGAAAAGAGTGACAACAAAACCATTCTGGATGCATTGGAAGCTTTCTTCAGACCCTCTAAAAATGTCATATATGAAAGAGGACTGTGAATCAATAGACAGGTTTGTCACACAGCTAAGAGAAAAAGTTGCAAGCTGTGAGTATGGCTCTCTGAGAGATGAAATAGTTTTGGGTATCACCAGTGAAAGCACACGTCGCCACCTGTTGAGGAAACATGATTTAGATCTACATACAGCAATTGAGATATGTCGCACTGCAGAAATTACTGACAAACATATGAATGCTATGGAGCAGGATAAACTGATTGACAATATCCATGCAGCCTCTAAACAGCAAAGCTTCAGAAACCACCAGTATAAGTTTCAGCACAAGGGTCACCTACACAACTCCCCTGGGAGGAAGCCTGCATCATGCAAGTATTGCGGCAATGTGCATGTACGAGAGAAAGAAAAGTGTCCTGCATATGGGAAAATCTATACTGCATGTGGTAAACCAAATCACTTTGCAAGGGTGTGTCTTTCCAGTAAAATGGAAGCAAGGAAGCTGCACACAATTGAGCAAATGTCAGATCCGGAGGACGCACACCTGCTTAGCACTGATCTGGTTTACTCAGAATGCATTGGTGCTGTAAACACAAAGGGCAAAAAATGGTTTGTAAACCTCAGATTAAACAATATAATCCAACCCTGCCAGCTGGACTCGGGTGCAACGTGTGATGTCATGAGTATAAAGGACAAAATGAAACTGGCACCCAGAACACCCCTTCAGCCTAGTAGCACCAAACTAAAGTTGTATTCAGGGGAACTAATGGAATCATTGGGGCTATTCCAAACAGAATGCAGCATACGTGATTGTATACACAAACTGAACTTTGAGATTGTTGACGTGGATCAGCAACCTCTATTATCGGGTTCAACATGTGAGCGCCTTGGACTGATGCTGTTCACCATTCCTGCTGAGCTACATAATGTTGATAATCAGCCTGCAAAATCTGACTAGGCCACTGACAAAACAGCAAATTCTTCATGCCTACAGTGATGTGTTTGAGGGCCCTATAGTCTCTGATCCAGGAGTGGTTCGTTTTGAACTTGATACTACCATTCAACCTGTACAATGTGCCCCTCGCAATATGACTATCGCCATTAAGCCACAGGTTAAAGCTCAATTAGATAAATATGAAGCTGAAGGACATCTAACTTCAGTATCGGAGCCTACAGATTGGATCAGTAACATAGTTGTTATCAGAAAGCCTGAGAAGATCAGTATATGCATTGATCCCACGTTTCTGAATATGGTCCTGAAATGGTAACACTACTTAATGCCAACACTCGATATATTGCACAAACTACCTAGGGCACGTGTCTTCACACTTGTGGATGCTAGAGATGCCTTTTTGCAGTGCAAACTGGATGAAAGGAGTAGCTACATGACCACGTTCTGGACTCCTTGAGAAAGAGATGGCTCAAACTACCATTTGGAGTCTCTGTAGCACCTGAGGTATACCAGCGAAAGCAGCAGGAACTAATAGGTGGTCTTCATGGAATGGAGCCAATAGCTAATGACATTCTTATTGTTGGCTGTGGTAATACTGATAAGGAGGCTGAGCATGACCATGATAAAAAGTTAATAGCACTACTGGATCGTTGTAGGCAGGTGATGCTGAGGCTTAGTGTAAAGAAATAGCAGTTCAAGGTGGGAGAAGTTTGTTTCCATGGACATATCCTGTCTTCACAAGGCTTAAAAGCTGACCCGGATAAGATTAAAGCCATTGTGGACATGCCACTGCCTGCTGATGCCAAAGTGGTACAGAGATTTATTGGCTTTGTTACATACCTAGCAAAATTCCTCCCACGCTTATCTGAGGTGTGTGAGCCGTTATGGCGACTTCTGGACAAAGATGCAGTTTGGCACTGGCTTCCCAAGCATGACCAGGCAGTAGAGGACATAAAACGCTTGGTCACCTCTGCCTCATTGTTGAAATACTATGATGTTGCAAAGCCAGTTATGATACAAAGTGACTCCAGTAAAAATGGTCTAGGTTGTTGCCTTTTGCAGAAAGGTCAGCCAGCTGCATATGCATCCAGAGCTCTTTCATCAGCTGAGCAAAATTATACTGAAATTGAGAAGAAATGTTTAAGCATTGTATTTGCTTGCCAGCGTTTCCATCGTTCTCTTTATGGAAGGGATTCAATTACAGCAGAAACTGACCACAAACCTCTGATAGCCATATTCAAAAAGCCCCTTTTGTGTGCTCCCAAGCGTTTGCAGAGCATGATGCTTACATTGCAGCATTACAACCTCAATGTTGTCTAGAAGCCAGGATGTGATATGTATATCAGCGATACCCTGAGCAGAGCTACTTCTGATGATGTGGCACCTGGAGGTGAGCATGAGCATCGTACAATTTGTCTGCTGCAACAGGAACAAAATTTCTTTGCGGATATCAATCAAGCGGACCATCTTAATGTCACAGATCAGCGATTACATCAACTCATTCAGCACATTGACAGTGATGCAACTTTACAAGCTTTGAAGTCTGTTGTTTTGAGTGGGTGGCCAGATGTGAAAGAGGCAGTAAGAGGCAGTACCTGGAATTGTAAGGGAATATTGGTCCTTAGAGATGAAATCAGCATACAAATGGATTTTTGTAAAATCTTACCGTAAAATCCTTTTCTCTTAGCTCATCGACAGACGTAGTCCTCGGTGATACACCACCTTCGGGTTATGTTACCTCCGCAGGAGCAGGACTAGACAGGAAATTAAAAAGCTCTGGCCACACCCTAGGGGCAGTCCCAGAGGGTATATCCTCTCTCTCTCTGCCTCAGCAAATCAGTTATGTGAAAAAGCAGTGCTTAGAGAATTTAACCCAACCCAACTCCAAAACAGAGGGGCGGGGACTACGTCTGTCGATGAGCTAAGAGAAAAGGATTTTACGGTAAGATTTTACAAAAATCCATTTTTCTCTAGCGCTCATCGACAGACGTAGTCCTCGGTGATACACCACCTTCGGGACGTCCCAGAGCAGTATCACAACTGAGGGGTGGGGAAATGGAAATCAAATCCCAATCTAGAAGGCCCAACCGGTGCCAACTAGAAGTTTACAATGCTCATCCTTAATGATGAGACTCAACAAAAAAAGAGAAAAATTTTTTTTTTTTTTTTCAAACAGAAAAAAACCCTCGAGGTAGACCACCGGTCTCCTCAAATTGCGGCCTGCAAAACCTTGCGGCCAAATGAGGCATCCGCCGATGCCGTCACATCAATTTTATAGAATTTTGTAAAGGTATGTACCGACGACCAGGTGGCCACCTTACATACCTGGACCACTGACGCCTGATGGCGAAAGGCCCAGGAAGTACTGAGCGCTCGAGTGGAGTGCGCCCTAACAGGGAACGGAGGACTCTGACCCTTAATAGAATAAGCCTGTACCACCGTTTGTCTAATCCATTTGGCAATGGTCGCGGCAGATGCAGGCAAACCCTTTCTGGGGCCATCCGTGATCACAAAAAGTGAATCCGTCTTACGGAAAGATTCCGTAGCTTTCAGGTATACCCTGATTGCCCGAACCACATCTAAGGAATGCAACGCATGTTCCCGATGATGCTTGGGCTGAGGACACAAGGAAGGTAGTACAATATCTTCATTCAGATGAAAATCTGAAACCACCTTAGGAAGAAAAGATGGCTTAGGATGAAGTACTACCTTATCCCTATGAATCACTAGGTAAGGGGACTGGCATGATAATGCAGCCAGTTCTGACACCCTGCGAGCAGAAGTAATAGCCACCAAGAAGGCCACCTTCTGGGATAAAGTAAGCAAGGGAATCTCCCTGATGTTTTCAAAGGGAGGTTTCTGTAGAACCGACAAAACCAAATTAAGATCCCAGGGCGGTAAGGGCGCGCGGACTGGAGGAGCCAGGTGCCGCACCCCCTGGATGAAATTCCGCACCAAGGATTTGGTAGCTAAAGGCTTCTGAAAGAAGATTGCTAATGCTGAAACTTGACCCTTGATGGTGCTCAAGGCTAGCTTCTGCTCAGCCCCTTGTTGCAAAAAGGCCAATATTCGAGTCACCGAATAGGTACGTGGAGGAAATCCTAAAGATTCGCACCACGCAATATAAGTCTTCCATGTGTGATAATAGACTTTGCTGGAAGTCGCTTTCCTTGCTTTAATAAGGGTAGGAATGACTGAAGTAGACAAACCTCTGTCCTTCAGTACTTGGGTCTCAATGGCCAGGCCATTAAAACCAGCGACTGTAAAGCACGAAGGTAAATTGGTCCTTGAGACCACAGACACTCCCTGAGACGAAGTTCCCACGGAACGTCTGCGACTAACATGTCCAAGTCGGCCAGGCCGGCTTGAGGAGGCCAGCCTAGAATTTCTAGGACCACTGGCGCTGATTGGATCTGAACCAGGCGTCCCTAGAGCTATCTGGCCCCGACCATCCGAGAAAGTCTGGTCGTTTTCTGTTCCCACACATTTATCAGATACCTGATAGTTATCAGGAAAGGTGATCTTTTCTGGTTGAACCTCAGGGACCGAAGTCACCCGACTAGAGGCTACTTGGCCTATCTGGTCAACCAGATCCGATTCCTGTGAGGTATCGGGACTAATCTTAGGAAAAGGTAAAGGAAAAGATCTTTTCAGGGAACGGTAACTACCGCTTCCTGTGGTACTTAAATGTTGGAAGGGAAGAATCGCACCGGTAGTAGTGGTTGATGCTCGATCTAATGTCCTGAATACCGGTGAAAACGTCCCCCCACCCTGAAACCGGGTGGGGGCGCACCTTCAGGCTGTGTACTCCTTTGCTTCGGGTTTGGCTGGGTTGGTCCCCTTCTTGAACCCTCCTGGAGGAGTCTTGCCTTTCCCGCTAGTACCAGCCGGGCGCCCTTTATGGGCGGTAAAGAAAGGTCCTCGCTTGTTGCGAGGTCCCTTAGCTTTTGCAGCCTGTGGCAAAAAAGTGCTCTTGCCCCCAGTGGCACCCTTAATGATTTCATCTAGGTTGGCTCCAAATAGACGATTCCCCTGAAAGGGGAGATTGGTCAAGGTCTTTTTGGAACCTAGGTCAGCTGACCAGCATTTTAACCACAGCACACGTCTGAGGATCACTGCTAACTTAGATGCATGCCCTAATAGGGGAGTGGTGTCCAAGGCTGCGTCACAGATAAACCGTAGCCCTTGTATGATCTGTTCCATCAAATCAGATGTCTCCTGGGGAATATCTTTTCCCCTAAGATCTTGGCGTACCATTTTCGCCCATTCCGTAAGTGTCTGGGAAACTAGACCAATAACGATTACTGGTCTAAATGCTGACCCTATCAGAGAAAAGATAGTGCGGGACTCTGCTTCTATCTTTCGATCCACCGGATCCTTAAAGGACAAAGTGTCCTCCACTGGAATAACCGTGGCTTTATTCAGCCTGGAAATAGGCGGATCCACGACTGGTGGTACCGTCCATTTCTTAATGATGGATTCCTCAAACGGATAGCGTCTAGCAATACGCTTGGAAATAGTAAAGGTACGTTTAGAATGCTCCCATTCTCCTTTAATCTGATTACCAAAACATTTAGGTACAGGAAAAGCCTTCGCCGTTTTGATGGGCTTATTAGTCCCAAAAGGCCTCTCTGTTTCAGTTGCCTCTGCCGGTAAAGCCTCAAGTTTTAAGGTTTCTTGCACTGCCACAACTAGTGCGTCCACCAATGCTTCTTCCTGAATTATAGCAAGAGAAGAAGCGTCCTCACTGTCTGAGGGGGCTTTACCTGGGATAACAGCCCTTGCAGAGGAACCTGCAACTGCCGTGACCATCTCTGAATCTGAGTCAGAGGTGTCAGATGGTATAGGGGTAGGCGGGGGTCGCTTCCTTGACCCCCGTCCCTGACAGGCCGCCTCCACCCGAGCCACCATAGACTCCAAAATTGCTGTAAATGACTCTATACTCTGTGCACCGGCGGGTCCCAAGGCCCCCTCGAGGGAAACAGGTGGGGGAATATGTGTGGCAGGGTCCATAATAACTCCAGTTACTTCCTGGATAATATAATTCAAAAGTAAAGAAAAAAACTTTTTTTTTTTTTTTTTTTTTCTTTTCTGACCCCCAGCGCCACAAAAAAGCCCCTTAGTGTTACCTGCTTAGGGATCCCTATCGATCGAGAGAGAGAGAGAGAGATAGACCCCCAGGCTCACCACTTGATGCTCAGAGTTAAACTGCAACAGCTTACAGCGCTGTCTTGACAAACAGGAAGTCTTTTGGCTGGCTGCCCAGGAAGAAAGGAGGCGGCTCCGCCCCTCTGCACGCCTTCCGGCGCCTCCCCCAAGCTCCACGAGGTGTAGGATCACCTCAAACATGGCCGCCCCCATGCTGGAGACACGAGGCTACGCCAAAATGGCGGCTCGTGCGATCCAGCAAAAAAAATGGCGGCGGCCTAAACTGAATAGCGGTGTGCTGCAGGGCACACAACACTCTCTCTGCATGGGGATATGGCGTGGTTGGCGGTACCGGCCCTGGCGGACCGCGTGGCCGTTCGGGAGGCCTGCTAATAGCTGGAGATCTGATTTGGAAGGCAGTCTACATGTCCGTGGCTTCTGACTGGTAGGTAGCTTATACTTAACCCATAAGATTCCCAGAATGCCACAGATTACATCTTTAAAACATGTATACAATAGATTGTTAGCTCCCAAGCCAAGCCTCCTGGCTTTTGCACACATAAATCACACTCAAAGTAGGAGGATTTGTGACATGTTATAGGATAGAAAGGACTCTTTCTTACCATACAGAGAGGAGCCCGCGTTCACCACAAAACCCGTCAGGGAAAAAGGGGGAACATACTACTCACCATACCGGAACCAGGCGGGCACCAACTCCTGACAGTACCCCTCTCCACCAGGGCGGGAGGGCTGTCGACCGATACGGACGCCGTGACTCATGGTCTTTGGCGTTTCGGCGAGACGTTTAACTCGCGTGGACAGTCCTTTAATGGGACTTTGTCGCGGCCGACCCAGCGCGGAGCTATGGCCTGCACGCGCTCGTAGGCTGAACTGGGGTGACCACCGGATCTCAACATCCAGCCCGTCGCCCAGTTCAGCTTTTCTTGCTTGAAGATCTCACAGGAACACTGGAGAAAAAAGCTGTCTAAAAAAATCCTTTAAGAAAAAATTCTTGCCAGGACCTAAGATCCCAGCAAGGTGTCTAGGTCCTTACTCCTAACTAGACAGAAAATAACTGATTTGCTGAGGCAGAGAGAGAGAGGATATACCCTCTGGGACTGCCCCTAGGGTGTGGCCAGAGCTTTTTAATTTCCTGTCTAGTCCTGCTCCTGCGGAGGTAACATAACCCGAAGGTGGTGTATCACCGAGGACTACGTCTGTCGATGAGCGCTAGAGAAAAAATGGTATCTTGTACAAAGGTCCAAGAGTCATCGTGCCGAAGTCACTGAGAGCAGAGATGTTATTGCGCATACACTCCAGCCATATTGGTGGTGAAGCATGCTACCCACAAGCTCATGATACTCTTTACTGGCCCAACATGCATGGTGAAATCAAAGACTTTGTCAGTAATTGTACCACCTGCAATGAATATGCCCACTTACAACAAAAAGTAACCATGATGTCACATGAGATACCTACACGTCCGTGGCAGATTATCAGTATGGACTTATTCAACTACGCAGGCAATACCTGCTATTAGTTGATCATTATTCAGACTTCTGGGAAATAGACCTTCTTCCCGACTTATCCACTGAAGCTACATTTAAGAGGTGCAAGGCTCAGTTTGCACGTCATGGCCAACCAGATACAGTGATCTCCGACAATGGCCCTCAATTTGCAAGCCTACAATTCAGAAAATTTGCTACTGAATGGGAGTTTGAGCATGTTACTTCCTCACCCAGTCATCCACAGGCTAATGGCAAAGCTAAATCAGCTGTGAAGATTGTTAAAAATGCAAGAAAGCACAAAGTGATGGTAAAGACCCATGAAAAGCCATTTTACATTGGAAAAACACTCCAACTGAAGGCATGGATAGTAGTCCGGCACAAAGACTGATGTCAAGGAGATTAAAGACCTCCTTACCAGTAGCAAATAGGCTGCTTGAACCCTCTGTCATACAATGTGTTCCAGAAAAGTTAAGGATTAGGAGACAAGTGTCAAAGGCACGATATGACACATCGGCCAGAGATTTGCCAGAATTGAATATGGGGAAACAAATCCGTATGAAACCATTGCCTGGAGATCGTACAGGCCGTTGGAGAATAGATACTTGTCTGCAAAAGGTGGCACCACGCTCCTATCTTGTGGACGTTGACGGAACTCGCCATCGCCGCAGAGTGGCAGAGCAGCCTGAATCTCAGTATCCCGTTGATAGATAAGACTCACCCAGTATCACAAGGACACACTCACCCATTGACAGTGAGGAGTGTACAGAGGCACAGCCTCATACCAACGGCAATGACAGTTATGGGCAAGCCAGTATGCCTAACAGCCGTCAAGCGCAGAGCATGCCAGTACATGATGAGAAAAGCCCAGTAACTTCAGAGAGGGCTAAAGGAATCCTTGCACAAGGGCGAGTCTTCACCCGTAATGGTAGATGTTCAAAACCACCTATGAGACTTAACCTATAGAATGTGTCCTTGCTGTGTCTCTATCAAATTTCACATGTTCATTTATTAATACTAAAAGGGGGAGATGTTATGGATGATATGTTTCTTTAAATGCAACTCTATGCTGCATCTCTGTTGTACTACTTCCTGTGTTAGGTTTCCTGTTCCTGTTTGTTTACTTCAGTAAAGCAAAACTTGTGTACAGTAATGACTTGTGCGGTCTCCTTATATATATTGCATCAAACACCCTCTATCCTTAAGCACCTATCTTCCGACAGCCAAGCCGCTATAGCCAGCGACTATAAAGCAAGATGGAAGATTGGCCCTTGAGAGAACAGATCTCTACTAAGAGGAAGTCTCCAAGGAGCATCGACGACCAACCGTATCAGATCTGCATACCAAGACAGGTGAGGTCAGTCTGAGGCCACAAGAATGTGGCCGTAATCCCTTCTGCCTCGAACCTACGCAGGAGACTTGGCTAAAGTTCTAGAAGAGGAAAGACGCATGTCAGACGATACTGGCCCCAAAGGAGAAACCAATGCGCCTGTGGCGTCGGCCAGAGGATTCAGAGACCATGCCATAAACCTAAGCACCTTCCTGTTGAGTCGAGAGGCCAATAGGACTACCTCGGGAGTTCCTCACCGGAGACACAACAGATGAGGCACCTCCGGAGGAAATGTTCAGTATATCGATCAGTAGTCTGGATTTTTCCAGGGTCCAGACCCACTGAGCACAATCAGTGCCAAGAACACCACCCCACTCGGACAGGTTGGCATACGTGGTGACCACCGTCCAGTACAGGCGAAGGAAGATTTACCCTGTCGAAGCGCCAGAGAGCGTAGTCACTGAATCAGGAACCTTCTCGTACCCCAGCATTACAGGATCAGATTGTCTAGAGACTGCAAATGCTTGACCCTTATGGCAAGAATCTCACTTTGCAGAGGTCTCATGCGGCACTGTGTAAACGGAACTGCCTCTAAGGTAAACCCCATCAGACCCAGCACCCGCATGCAAGTCCCGAAAGACCTACTGCTGGACAACAGCAGCCGAATTGCATCCTGCAGATATTGGAACTTGTCCCATGAGAGGAACACCCTGGCTGAGGCTGAGTCCAGAGCAGACCCAGATAGTCCAACTAGGTGGACGGAACCAGAGCCAATACCTGGAGATTTAATTTCAAACCAAACTCCTGCAGAGTCCGCACAGTAATCTTCCGGTTGTCTGCAGAGCAGTCGGAGACTCTGCAGAAGATGGTCATCCAGGTACTTCAGTATCGCAATCCCCCGCTGGCGCAACAATGCCAACACTTGGGCCAACACTTTGTAAAGACCCAGGGAGCTGAAGTGAGACCTCTTGATAATACTCCTCGCCCACGGCAAGCGGAGGAAGCGCAGATGACCGACATATCAAAATATGAAGATAAGCGTTCTTGATATCGATAAGAGGCCAGAAGATCTCCCCTGATGTAGGGATGCCACTACCGTACAAATGTAATCCATTCGGAAAACATCTGTAACCGCACAAAGTGGTTAAGAGCTTGAGGTCCAAGATTGGACGTAGCTCGCTTTTCTTCCTGGGACTTGCAAATATGATTAAATGAAACCCACGAAAAGAAAAATGTTCAGATTCTGAGGCCGGAACAATCACCCTTTGTAGTAGCAAGTCTTGCACCGCCCCGAAGACACGCATACCCCAAGGAAATGGGGGATCCCCCTCCAGATCCTGGCGCAAAAGCTTTATCCACTCGTGAAAGCCAGGCAAACAAGTCTATGGCCTAAAGACTGAACCAGCCACAGTAAACATGTGGCGGACCAAAGTTTCGGCTCTCCTGTCAAAGGGATCTTTAAAAACCGCAGACTCCTCCACTGGAATTAGGGTGTTTTTTTCAGCCTGGAGACCTGAGAGTCCACCAACAGTGAGACTGCCCACGTAGTCAACAGAAACTCAAAGGATACATCCATCGAAACGCTTAGGCACCGCCATAGTGTGTTTAGGACAACTCCACTGACTTGCAACAATTTTGTCACAGTAGGCGGGAAAAGGGAATACCTTTGCTGTTTTAGAGGATCTGCGGGCAACAAGGAGACCGGTGCCTCTAAAGCAGAAGCAGCTGCATCCTCCATGCTGAAAGTTTCCCGCACCGATACAATCAGTGCCTCCACCAAGCCTTTTCATGCGAAGCTGCAGCCGAAGAGGAATCATCCTCACTACCAGAGCACTTGAAGTGCATGGACACAGACCCAGTAGGGTCGGTATATACTAAGCTCACCCTGAAAACATAACAAGCAGGGGAGCTTGCTGACCACAATCCCGCAGGGAGATGCCAGTCAAAGGTCCAAAAAAGGACCACCTATTAGACCCGGCAAAAAAAACAAGGGGGTCGTCCACCATAGATAGGACATGGCCCCCTTGGTTGGGAGAGGGTGCCCGCCGTGACACAAACGTGCAGGCAGGGTACCCTCGCCCACACAATAATGACTGCTACACTGTCACTTGGGGGGCCAAAAGACCCACAGTGACTGTTTAGAGGAGCTGGGGGGGGGGGGGGTGTAGGAGCCCACGTCCACCCCAAAACCCTCCAGGGGTAGTGGGGGGACAGTTACTTACTACACCATGGAACCGGGTGGGCACCACTCCAGGCAGACCACTGCATCATCGGAATGGGAGTGCTGCAGACCAGAGGCATGCTGCGACTCAGGCCGTGGCCAGGTTGTGTGCATCCTCGCAAGACGTTTAACTCCAGTGCAATGGGGCTAGGACGCGGCCAACCTAGCGCGGAGCTGAGATCATGTCGCGCTCGTTGGCCGGACTGGGGAGACTTTAAGGATCTAGAATATCCAGTGCGTCGCCTAGTGTCCTACTTCTGTAGGGGGCAGCATAACTCAATGGTCAAGAAGATTCTGGAGCTGTGTAGTTCAATGAACAAAAGAGAAATGAAACATTTATAGTTCATGAGAATAGAAAGTTTAATGCAGTACACATTTTAAATCTGGGCAGTTGAAGAATACACCACTGTCCAACATCAGGAGGATGTTTTAATATTGCAACTAAGGTGAAATATTTTACCATATCAAATAAATAACGGAGTACTGCTTTTGATTCTTTTGTATAAGGCTATACAGATCACATCCCTTCAAAATACCCCACTGTAGCACAACAGCAAGTGAATTCTGGCATCTTAAAAAAAAAAAAAAAGTCACTCTTAATTCCGTTGAAGAATTCACCTGGGTATAAACACGGAAGATTTTTGTTCAACCTGTGGGCTAAATGAAAATCTTACAGATTCTCCCATCCACTCTATACAGCGTAGATGGAGGAATCTCCTGCTGTGTCCATTATATTCTGACAGCCGCAGTCTCTCTGAAGGCCCGAACAGCGCTGCATCGGATTGAATGCGTCTGCCTCACAATTTTACACCTTGTTCCTTGGATTTTTTTCCATCAAAAAAGGTTTGTGAATCTGTATAGTGTGCACAAAGCTTTAGTGAAGAAGTGCTCACTGCGGCTTGGTTACATCAAAAATGATTTCAGCAGTCATTATTATAGTGGGTCCCTGAGGCTACATCTACTGTACCACACCCAGCACTTTACAACATACAAGGGATATCCCAAGTGCTAAACTGGTTAAAGGAGAAGTTCACCTTTTGCAAAATGTTACAACCACACACCTCCCAGGTCTGACAGCTAGTAGGGTTCTGCCCCCCACTAACAGTCATGGCCTGACCGTGTCACTCATTCACAGAGTCCTGTGAATAGAAAATTACAAGGTAAAAGGATTGTAATTTTCAATGAAAATTAATGAGTCCATTCTCTCTTCCTATGAAATTTTATCTGCTTGGCCATACGGGAGGTACAGGCAAGTAGATTCACTGGCAGATCTGCTGGAGACCTGCATGGCACCAGCAATCTTACTGGTTTACAGGCTACAAAAATAAATAAATGCAAATTTTTTTTTTAACTGCAGAAAAATGTGCATTTATTATTTTTTTCCTACAAAGTGAACGTATCCTTCATACATACAATGCAATGGATAGTGCTTTTAAAGTGACAATAGAGGTTAATTTGTTTGCTCTGTGCAGTGGTTTACATAGAGCAGCCCTGATCCTCCTTTCAGATCCCTCCTCTTCAGCC
Organism: Pelophylax lessonae; assembly: GCF_965119305.1. Taxonomy (NCBI): domain Eukaryota; kingdom Metazoa; phylum Chordata; class Amphibia; order Anura; family Ranidae; genus Pelophylax; species Pelophylax lessonae. The sequence continues at coordinate 404,210,152 of NC_138771.1, read as the reverse complement.
AGTCCCCCCCAATAGCAAGCCACTTGCTCCGGAGGCACTGGTTTCCTGAGCCCTGCTCTATGTGTTCATAAGAAACACAGAGCCGCGGCTTGGCCCGCCCTCTCCTTATTAGCTCACTAGCTGTAATGCACAGTAGCAGGAGCCAATGGCTCCCGCTGCTGTCTCAGCCCACGAGGAAGGAAAGACGCGGGAGAAGCTCAGCTCTCGTGAACATCGATGGATCGAGATGGAGCTCAGGTGAGTATTAGCGGGGGCTGGGGTGCGCTGTACACAGGTTTTTTACATTCATGAATACAATAAATGAAGATGGAAAAACTTGAGCCGTTAAAACCACTTTAAAAAAAGCTGAAACTGGCATTACCTTAGCAGTGGATTTTTGGTTGGGCTCCTCTCTAGGTTTTAGTGCTCCAGCTCCTATTGTTGGCAATTGTGTTTGGAATACAGATATACGTCCACCAGTGGGTGATATCAGCTTATAGGCAGCTTGGAGTGCTGGTCCCAGTGCACTTTGTGTTTCAGAGGACTTTGTGAACATTTGTGGCAGGTTCTTCAGCAAATCTTGGACCAGCTAAACATAAAAATGTAAAGAAAAGCAGGATAACTACAAAAACATATAGATGACAAAACTAATCAGCTACATGACCATGAAACAATTGTGAATTAGATCTATGTTGGTTCATCCTGCCACAAGCACTGAACATTAAAGCTGAAGCTATATAGTTACATATTTAGGTTAAAAAAAAAAAAGTCCCATCTAATTGAACCAATGAAGAGTAAAGAAAACCAACAGAACTAGGATTAAGCAAGAATTATGAATCTGAACTTCAGGCAAATATTAAAGACTAAATTTATAGCAGCATTGTACCTACCATTGTGCCCTCCTAGCGCTGCAGCCTCTATCAGACTAACATTCTACACTTCCAGGAGTGTCGGATGCCTTTTTTATCTGCCATTTGATGTGCTTCCATCCTCTAATTTTCCAACAGAAACCCAGGCCAAACTTTTATTTGTGCACAACAGCAATGACAGTGTCAATCTCTGCTAACGTGTTTCGGCCGCAGCCTTCCTCATAGTGCTTCCATCCTCTGAATCCTATCACTCCAGGGCACAGCGGTGACATAGGTGTCAGACCATGGAACCACAGCTTGTGGTTTACCTGGTAATCCTGGTAGATGATTCACTATTTTTCCCCACTTTCTTTAAAGGGGTGATAACACTGTTCTGTATAAAATAGCAAAGAAGCAAATAAGATTGATTTACTAAAAGTGGAGAATGCAAAATCTGGTGCAGCTGTGTAAGTAACCAATCAGCTTCTAACTTCAGCTTATTCAATTAAGCTTTGACAAAAAACCTGGAAGCGGATTGCTTTCCATGCAGAGCTGCACCAGAGTTTGCACTCTCCAGTTTTAGTAAATCAAGCCCAATGTGTATGGCCTTGCACTTGATAAGGCAGCACACTCAGGCTTTAGATGACCTTTGACAACTGACTTTTAAAGAGGAGCTTCAGTTGGTATTTGAAAATTAGAGAAGTCAGCAGCTACAAAAACTGTGGCTGCAGACTTTTAATAAGCAGTCACTCACCTGCCCAGGGATCCAATGCTGTGCTCACCCAAGCCAGTTTCTTCCCCAGTCTTCAATCCCTGGCACCATAACTGTGGGCAGCAGGCTTGTGACACCTTCTGGCTTAACAGCCAGCTTCTCACTGCGCATGCACAAGCAGCACTGCTCTTTGTGAATGGTCCCACAGTGTTCTAGAACCTGTTCTATGTCCCAGAAGGCAGCGGGCAGGGAGGTAGGACAACTAGGAACTAGGCGAGGAAAAAGAGCAGAACTTCCCCTTTTGGGTAAAGCTCTGCTTTAACCACTTGCTGACCAGCCACCATACTTGTACATCAGCAGGTCGGCTCTGTCCCACGAAGCGCTGTACCTGTATGTCGTTTCGCGGGACAGCTAATGGGGGCTTACACACAGATTGGCCACAGGGGGAGCCAATCAGTGGGTCCGGCAAATGATCCCCGCGGAAACAGAACGTCCTTCTACCAATGTAAACATGGCAGAACGCTGTTCTGTCAGTGATGAACACAGGGATCCTGTGTTCCTCCTATTTGGGAACACAGGTCTCTGTGTTCATCCAGAAAGTCCACCCCTGCCCCCCCAGTTAGAAAACAACCCCTAGGGACACATTTAACCCTTTGATCGCCCCTGGTTTTAACCTCTTCCCTGCCAGTGTCATTAGTACAGTAACAGTGCATATTTTTAGCACTGATTACTGTAGTAATGTCACTGGTCCCATCAAAAGTGTCAAAAATGTCAGTTGTCCTATCTGTCCACCACAATCCCGCTAAAAATCGCTCATCTCCGCCATTACTAGTAAAAAAAAAAAAATTACATAAATCTTTCCCCCAGTTTGTAGATGCAATAACTTTTGCACAAACCAATTAATATACACTTACTGGGATTTTTTTTGTTACCAAAAATATGTAGCAGAATACATATTGGGCTAAAATGATACAAAAATATGATTTTTTTAGATTTTTTTATTAGGAATGTTTTATAGCAGAAAGTAAAAAATATATATTTTTAGTTTTTTGTTTTTTTTCTTCAGAACGGTTGCTCTTTTTAAGTTTATAACGCAAGAAAAAAAAAACTCACACAGGTAATCAGATACCACCAAAAGAAAGCTCAATTTGTGGGGAAAAAAGGACAGCAATTTATTTGGGTACAGGCGGTCCTCGGGTTACAAACAAGTTAGGGACTGTAGGTTTGCTCTTAAGTAGAATTTGTTTGTAAGTCGGAACAGGTAGATTTTTTAAGTTTCGCTCCACCCAAAAGAATAATTTTGTACGTTTTTTTGGATAGCATAAAGAAGGGTTAACTCCCTGTACCATCTGTTTTGCTGTTTGTACCCCTGTTCAGAAGGTTTCTGTCCCTATCACAACTGGATTTTGAAAATTTTGGGTTGTTGTGGAAAAAAGGATTAGTGATAAAGCTTCAGGGGAGACAACTTTTACCCATGAGAACTCTTACAGGAGTGAATTTCCCTTCCTAGGGGGGGAGATTTCTCCACACTTCCTATTGTCTCTCTCTGCAAGTAGGAGGGGTTTGTAAGTCGGGTTGTTTGTAACCCGGGGACCGCCTGTACATCGTCGCAGGACAGCGCAATTGTCAAAGTAACGTTACGGTGTCGTATCGCAAAAAATGGCCTGGTCATTAAGGGGGTAAAACCTTCCGGTGCAGAGTGGTTAAAGTGGAACTTTTCACACGTTTTAAGAAAGTTTGGCAAAGTAAAGTTCTTCTTGGCACATGATGATCAGTGTTACTTTTGGCAGCAAATTTCGATTTAGTTATAGTCTTGACTAAAATGCTATTTTAGTTTTAGTCATCTAAATTGTTTTAGTCCTATTTTACTGGGCTAAAATCTCCAGTACATTTCAGTCGACTAAAATTTCATAAATTTTAGTCAACTACAAATTGAATGCGTTTAGGTAAATTGTAATGCATTATTTAAAAATGTCTCTAGAATTTCCAAACTTAATATATACTTCTGGAGTAAAAATCTAATATGTTATTATTTCTAGTATTAAGGTTTAAACATGCACTACAGGCACAGATTTAGCTATTGCGATATATAACGTTCCTATAATAAAAGCAAGTTTCATAAAAGAAAAAACTGGATTTTTGACTTACCGGAAAATCTTTTTCTCTGAAGTTCATTGACAGACGCAGATCCATAGAATTCTTGACCATTGGGTTATGCTGCCCTCTACAGTAGTAGAACACTAGGCTGGAAAAAGCTTTACCACGCCTATGGGGCCGTCCCTGCAGGCATACACCCACACACTCTGCTATAGGCTTCAGTTTCGTTGCAAGCAGTGTCCAGAGGAAAAATCCAAACTCGCGCAAGTTAGAGGGGCGGGTGCTGTGTCTGTGATTGAACTTCAAATAAAAGGATTTTACGGTAAGCTAAAAAACTGAATTTTTGTAAAATCTTACCGTAAAATTCCTTTCTCTGAGTCCTCCGACAGTCGCCGCCCCCCTCCAAGTCCTCACCAATGGGTATTGACCTTTGCTCCGTAGGAGTAGCTAGGCAACAAGAATTGTTAATACAAAAGCTTTTATAGCATAGACACACCCCTAGGGGCTGTCCCCTCAGTCAATACCTCCCTGCACCAGCATTCCCAACTCAGTTTGGTAGCATAGCAGTAAGCGTACCTAAAAACCCCAAAAGGGGGGCGGGGGGCGGCGACTGACGGAGGACTCAGAGAAAGGAATTTTACGGTAAGATTTTACAAAAATTCCATTTTCTCTTACGTCCTACGACAGTCGCCGCCCCCCCCCTCCAAGTCCTCACCAATGGGACGTCCCAAAGCAGTGTAGACATGAGGGGTGGGAGACGCAACCGTAGAAAGGCAACGCAGTACCCACATCAGAGAAAGGAACCCTACCACAGTAAGAGAACCAACTGGGCAACAGGAAAACGTACTCAACAGGAGCAACAACCCAGGAAAACAAGTAACCCAGGGGTAAAACACCCCAACAACCAAGGGCCCACAAAAACAAGGGTCCCTAAGAAACTGCCGCACTGAGAACTTTACGGCCAAAGGAGGCATCAGCCGATGCCTGAACATCCACCTTATCGAATTTTGAGAAGGTGTGAACGGACGACCAAGGTCGCCGCCTTACACACCTGGGCCACAGAAGCCTGATGACGGTAAGCCCAAGACGTACTCAAAGACCTGGTAGAGTGCGCCTTCACAGGGAAGGGGGGAACCTTCCCCTTCAAGGCATAGGCTTGTTCAATGATCTGTCTGATCCATTTGGCGATGGTCGCAGCCGACGCCGCCATGCCCTTCCGAGGTCCCTCAGGAAGGACAAAGAGGGAATCCGACTTGCCAAAAGATTTAGTGGACGACAGGTAAACTCTGATCGCCCGGACAACATCCAAGGAATGTAAGGCAACCTCTTTCGGATGCTAAGGCTTCGCGCATAGCGAAGGCAAGACAATGTCTTCATTTAGGTGAAATTCTGAGATCCTTTTCGGAAGAAAAGATGGGTTAGGCCGCAGGACCACCTTATCCTTGTGGACCACCAGGTAGGGAAAGTTGCAGGACAAAGCCGTTAGCTTCGACACCCTGCGAGCCGAAGTGATCGCCACCAAGAAACCTTCTTGGATAACAGAGACAACGAGATCTCCCTGATCTTTTCAAAGGGAGCCTGTTGCAACACGGACAGAACCAAGTTCAAGTCCCATGGAGGTAAAGGTTCCCTCCTAGGAGGGGCCAAATGTCGCACCCCCTGAACAAAGGTGCTAACCAATGAATTAGACGCCACAGGGCGTTGAAAGAGAACGGCCAGCGCAGAAATCTGACCCTTAATCATGGCCAATGCCAAACGCTGGTCCACTCCCGTTTGAAGGAAAGCCAACACTCTCGACACCGAGTACCCCCTGGACTCACACCAGGCAAAACACGCTTTCCAAGTACGGTAGTAAATCTTCCCCGAAGAGGCTTTTCTAGCCTTGATCAAAGTGGGAATGACCTCAGGGGAGAGACCCCTATCCTTCAGGACCTGGCTTTTAACAGCCAGGCCGTTAAAGCCAGAAGACAGGAGGTCTTCTCGAAGCGGCAGACACCACGGAGCGTCGACTGCCAGATTTACGAGGTCTGCATACCAAGACCGGCGAGGCCAGTCCGGTGCCACCAGAATCACTGTGTGCGGTTCCGAGGCTAACCTGCGAAGAAGCCTGGACAGCAGTTGAATCGGTGGAAAGGCATACATCAGACGATACTGATGCCAGGGCGCCACTAACGCGTCTGAGGCGTCTGCCCGAGGATCGCGCGTCCTTGCCACGAACCTTTCCACCTTGTTGTTCAGACGAGACGCGAACACGTCCACATCCGGGGAACCCCACTTCGCGCACAACATCTGGAAGACATCCGGGTGAAGGGACCATTCTCCCTGGTCCAGGGTCTGGCGACTCAGATAATCCGCCTGCCAGTACTCCACCCCCGGAATGTGAACTGCCGTTATCACCGGGACGTGCGTCTCGGCCCAAGACAGAATATCGGCTACTTCCCGAGCCGCTCGGGCACTCCTGGTGCCCCCTTGGTGGTTGATGTAGGCCACCGCGGTGGCATTGTCCGTCTGAACCCAAACTGGACGGCCCCGAAGCCGGTCCGTCCATCTCAGAAGGCAAAGCTTTATCGCCCTCAATTCCAGAATGTTGATCGGAAGGGAGGACTCCTCCCCCGACCAAGTTCCCTGGGCGGACAGAACGCCCAGAACACCACCCCAGCCCGTCAGGCTGGCATCCGTGGTGAGCACCGTCCACGATAATGGACGAAAAGACTTGCCCCCCGACACCGCCGGGGACTGGAGCCACCACAGAAGATCCCTTCTGCTGCTGTGGCTCAACGAGATCCGCAGATCCAGGGATTGCGGCCGCCCGTCCCACTCTGCAAGAATCTCCGCTTGAAGACCCCGCGTGTGAAACTGGGCAAAAGGGATCGCCTCGAAAGACGAGACCATTAAACCTAGACATCTCATGCATGTCCGGAGAGACGAGTGCCGGTTGTCCCTGAGGGACCTGACCTCGTCCTGAAGAGTCCGAAGCTTGTCCTCCGGCAGGAAGACCTTCGCTTGGACAGAGTCCAGAATCATTCCCAGGTAGGGGAGACGAACCGAAGGACACAGAGTCGACTTTGGAACGTTTATAGTCCAACCGAACTCCTGCAGTGTCCGCATCGTGGTGGACAGGTCGGTCACCAGGCTCTGACTGGCGTTTGACCTTATCAGGATATCGTCCAGATACCCCAAGACAGCAATGCCCTGTGCTCGCAACAGGGCCAGAACCGGCGCCAGCACTTTGGTAAAAACCCGCGGAGCCGAAGCGAGACCGAAAAGGTAACGCCGCCACGAATTGGTAGTGATCCTCCGCAATGGTGAATCGAAGGTACCTCTGGTGACCCTCGAAAATGGGGATGTGTAGGTACGCATCCTTCAGATCGATGGAGGCCATGAATTCCCCCGGACTCAGGGCAGCCACCACTGAGCGCAGGGACTCCATGCAGAACTTGCGAACCCGCACAAAGCGGTTCAGAGCCTTCAAGTCCAGAATCGGACGCACCTTGCCCTCCTTTCTGGGCACAGTGAACAGATTGGAGTAAAACCCCCGAAATCTGTCCCGATGAGGCACCGGGACCACCACCCCCTGGGCCCGCACTGCCAGGTGCAGATCCTGCAAGCGCTCCGGAGACAGCTGAAGATTTGAGGGAAAAAATCTGCACGCCGGCCGAGAGAGAAATTCGATCTTGTAACCAGATCGAACGATTTCCTGAACCCATCTGTCCCGAATGCGGGCCAGCCAAGGTTGTAGGAAACCGCGCAGACGTCCCCCCACCCCAGAAACGGGTGAGGGCGCCACTTCAGGCGGAAGTGGTATGGGAAGTTGAACCGGACTGGCCGGACTTCTGCTTCCCCGCCCACGGCTTCTTCTGGGAGCCTTGGCCTTTGAAGGGCTTGCCCTTGGACTGCGATCGAAAGGCACGAAAGGACCCCTGAGAGGGCCTAGACGAGGAATTCCGTTTTCCACGGAAAGACTTATGCTTGTGAGACTGGGGCAGGAGAGTACTCTTGCCCCCCGTAACCCCTTTTATCAGGGTATCCAAAGCCTCGCCAAAAAGGCGAGATCCCGCGTAGGGAAAATCCGCCAGTGTCTTGCGAGAAGATTGGTCGACCGAACAATTCTTCAGCCAAATCAGACGACGATTCAGTATCGCCACGCTGGACAGGCGCGCAGCCAAGGGAGCTAAATTCATCAAGTCCGCATCGCACAAGTACATGACACCCTGATGGATCTGGTCCACCATAGCCAACGTGGTAGGCGAAGCTGAATCAGCCACCAAGGTGCGCCTGAGCATCTTTGTCCAAACAGCAACAGCCTGTGCCGCCATAATGGAAGCAAAAATAGGCTTCAGCATAGAACCAGCCACCATATAGGCATGACGGGCAAGAGACTCTATTCTCCTGTCCGTAGGGTCCCGGAAAACCGGGGTATCCTCAAAAGGCACCGCAGTAGCTTTGTTCAAAATGGCCACCGCGTGATCCACCTGAGGCGCCACACACCAACGCTCGTCGGTGGAAGGCGCAAACGGATAAAGCAGTTTAAACTTATTCGGCACAGTAAAGGGCTTCTTTAAATTGCGCCACTGTTCATTAACCGTATGGTGAAATTCAGCAGGGCAGGGAAAAACCTGCGCTGATTTGCGAGCCCTCTGTGTCCCAAAAGAGGACACCCTAGCAGGAGGAGTAGGCTCATCCTCCAGGTGCAAGGTATCCTTTATGGAAGCAATCAGTTCATTCATGAGTGCAAGCTCTTCAGGCGAGCCAGGGGGAGAAACATCAACCCCCTCCACCTCAACCTCCCCCTCGGACCCCAGAAGGTCCAAAGATGAGCGGGACCCCGAGAAGGGTACGCCAGCCACATCGCCCTCCGAATCAGAGGAAACGGACACCCTGGCCCTTTTTGCGGATCGTTCAGCCATCAGCATCTGCACCTGAGACACTAAGGAAGCCACTACAGCGGTCAGATCGGCCCCCTCGGGGGGTGCAGCAGCCCCCTGGTCCCCCACCAGGGTGGGGGGAAACTTGCTATCCTGAGAATCCATGCCCCAGTACAGAAAAGTAATAAAGGTACTGGCCCTTAAATACCACGGCGAGCGCAGCCCACCGCACACTGCTGAATGCACTGACCCCGCAGGGATAGATAACACTGAGCAAGGAATGACAGGACAAGAAGGTAAAAACCTGGAGAGAGAGCACACCAGACTGCTGCCACCGATCGCTGTTCCCAGAGAAAGAGGAAGTGATGCAATGCTGGCTGACTGATATAGCCTATGAAGGCTCCGGTAAAATGGCCGCTCGGCTGGGAGAGAAGGCTACAGTAAAATGGCGCCGCCATGTGCATGGACGAGTACCGCCCGCCAAAATGGCGGCGCATGGCGCCAAAACACGGCGCTGCACAGGGACAGGGCCGGTCACAGTATTCAGGCAAAAAAAAAATGGCGGATCGCCGCAGCGACCGCCGCACACACACGTCTGCACACAAAACTGCACCCAGAGCATAATAAGCAGCAGAGCAGGATGACCCCCCTCGCAGCCCACAGGCAGTGCAGCCACACAGGGATCTGACAGGGAGCCCGCAGTTACACAGACACGGGGGGTACTACACAGCCACAGACTGACACCCACACAGAAGGTCCCCACACAGAAGGTGCTTACCGTACCAGATGGCGTGGGGAGCCGTCTCCAGCGACAAACCGCTATCAAGGCAGACAGGGAGTGCCGCAGCCAGGACGCTTGTGGACTGCAGTCATGGCGTCCAGTGAGGTAGCCACCTTACAGGCAGCATCCCTGCAGGGAACAGGGATGGGTCGTTTAATGTGCCAGGGTAAAACCTAAGCTGAACGCTCGATGGCAGGCTGGGGATCCATCTGGCTCTCAGCCCTGGGATCCAGGGCGGCCAGTCCGAGACCCAGCTCCGCATGAGGATTCTTCATCCGAAGATCCCTAAACTAAGGCTGACAAAATAACAGCTAGTAAGGAAAAGAGAAAAAAACTTGAAATAAAATCAAATAAAGGGTAGAAGGCTGAGACTGAGCCCCAGCACAGGAAAGCCAGCTACTCCTAAGCTAGGCAAGATCAAACTGAGTTGGGAATGCTGGTGCAGGGAGGTATTGACTGAGGGGACAGCCCCTAGGGGTGTGTCTATGCTAAAAGCTTTTGTATTAACAATTCTTGTTGCCTAGCTACTCCTTCGGAGCAAAGGTCAATACCCATTGGTGAGGACTTGGAGGGGGGCGGCGACTGTCGGAGGACGTAAGAGAAATCCAGTTTTCTCTATCATTCATTGACAGACGCAGCTCCATATAATTCTTGACCATTGGGACGCAAGAAGCAGTATTTGCATGAGGGGTGGGAAAAACATGCAAAAAAGAACACAATTCCCAAAGAGCTAAAACTTTAGCCAACCAGTGAACATAGAGCTCATCCAGGAACAACTGGAGCTCACCTAGAACATACACCCTCAAAGAGACCAAAGTCTCTTTCAAACAGCAGCCTGCAAAACCTTGCAGCCAAAAGAAACATCTGAAGATGCCAACACATCAACTTTATAGAATTTTGTGAACGTGTGCACAGACGACCAAATTGCCGGCTTGCAAACTTGTACCACTGATGCCCGATGGCGAAAAGCCCAAGAAGCACTCAGCGCCCTAGTAAAATGCACCTTCACAGGGAAAGGTGGATCCTGACCCTTCAGTGAATAAGCCTGTACCACCGTCTGCCTAGAGATCCATCTGGAAATGGTCGCAGCAGACGCAGCCAATCCCTTTCGAGGTCCTTCCGTAAGGACAAAGAGTGATTTCCTGAAAGATTCAGTAGTCGCCAGGTAAACCCTAATAGCCCAAACCACATCCAGAGAATGCAAGGCAATTTCCTGAGGATGCTTGGGCCTAGGACATAGAGAAGGCAGCACAAGGTCTTCATTCAGATGGAAATCAGAAACCACCTTAGGAAGAAACGACTGACTAGGGCGATGTACCACTTTATCTCTGTGGACCACCAAATAAGGTGAACGGCAGGGAAGCGCTGCCAATCCTGATACTCTGCGAGCAGAAGTAATAGCCACCAAAAAAGGCAACCATCTGAGACAAGGTAAGCAGAGGAATCTCCCTTATGATCTCAAAGGAAGCTTTTTGAAGAACAGACAATACCAAATTCAAATCCCACGGAGGCATGCGGGGATCGCCTCGGAGGAGCCACATGATGGACTCCTTGGATAAAAGTGCAAATCAATGCATGCGAGGCTAAAGGGCGTTGGAAAAACACAGCCAAAGCCGACACTTAGCCTTTAATAGTGGCCAAGGCCAACTTCTGATCGATCCCTCTTTGCAGGAAAGCCAAAATCCTAGCCACCGAAAAAAGGCGAGGATGCACCTTCATCAATTCACACCATGAAATGTACGATCTCCACGTACAATGATAGATTTTCCTGGAAGTAGACTTCCTGGCCTTCAACAGTGTAGGAATCACAGAGTCAGAAAGACTAAAATCCTTCAACACCTGGCTTCCAACACGCCCGTAAAGCCAGTGACTGTAAAGCAGGATGGAAGATTGGTCCTTGAGACAGCTGATCTTCCCTTAGAGGAAGTCTCCAAGGAGCATCGGTGACCAATCACCAGATCTGCGTACCAAGACCAGCGAGGCCAGTCTGGAGCCCTAGGGGCGTAACCAAAAAGATTTCCGCCTAGTCCTACTCCTAGAGAGAGAGCATAAAGCCCAATGGTCAATGGTCTGAAGACTTTAAGCTGTGTCTGTCAGTGAACAAAAGAGAAATCAAATTTTTTTTTTATCAATTTAGGCCAATATGTATTGCACTACATATTTTTGGTAAATAAAATTCCAAAAAGTGTATATCGATTGGTTTGCTCAAAAGTTATAGCGTGTATAAACTATGGGATACATCTATGGACTATTTATTTTTTTTATTGTTTTTACTAGTAATGGCAGCGATCAGTGATTTCTGGGGACCAGTGACACCAATACAGATCAGTGCTAAAAAAAAATTGCATGGTTACTGTATAAAATGACTGTCAGGGAAAGGGTTAACACCAGGGGTGATCAAGGTGTTGTTAAGTGTGCTCCTAGGAAGTGCTTTCTAAATGTGGGGGGGGGGGGGTGGATGCACTAGTGGAAAAGAGAAATCTGTGTTTCAGCTTTGATGAAACACAAGATCCCTCTTTTACTCCTTGACAGAACAGCGGTCTGCCTTGTTTACATAGGCAGACCACTGTTCTGTCATCGTGGCCGCCGGACCCGTTGATTGGCTCCCGCTGTGTCCAATCACATCAGGGGCGGCGCGCTCATGCCCCCTACATCGCATGCACGAAATCACGTACCTGCCACAGTACATATGCGGTGCACGGTCTGGAACTGGTTAAAGTTTACTGTAGCCAGAGGCGAGAAATGAAAATTCTTATTAGTTGCTTTGTATTGCCATATTCCAGTCTGAGTTTTAGTTCATGGTAAAGTTTAGTGGTTTAAACAAAGGAAGCTAACACAAGACAGAAGACATTTGTTGTTTAGTCATACCTCTTTGCACTCGTTTAGGTTAACCAAGAGATTTTCAGGCATTGGGATGAATACATCTGTAAGTAAAAACAATAATGATTAATTACATTCCATTTGAAATGTACCAATCTGAAATAACCTGAGTGCTGTGTGTATGCTCTGCGCTTAAACAGAATCCATCACCCATATGCATTAGTTATAATCTGAATCTTGAGCTTGTTATAATAGCGTAATGTTACCTCTCTGAGATAAGGTGATTTTATATAAGTTACTTGTATTCTCACTGTTCAAAGCAGAGTTGTCAAAACTGTCCTTTCTCCTGCCTGAGCTTCATGTTGATAAAAGACACCCAAAAATAACTGGTATAACAAGGGTGCAGAAATAACTTTATGAAGAAAAACTAACAGTTTGGTAGCTCCTCCTATAGCCAATGTGGTTGACCATGCATCATCATAAACGCAAAACACAAAGCGGACAAAAAAAACAACTATACCTGGCTGACTCTTTAGGACTACACTTTTACATTCATCTTTTCTAGTCGAGATGTTAAATGGTTAGGCTATCACATTGGGACCCTTCAGCTCCCGGGTCAGACACAACATGCCGCTGCCACACAGGAGTCCAATCTCGCCATTTTAGCCTCATTGATTTGTGAGTAATTTATACTCCATTGAGTTCTCATTATTTGATTGAATTTTTCTTTCAAAAAACCTCAGTATTACTGCATATCTCAACAACAGTGTTCTTTTATAGATATATCTTGAACATATTGATCTCTGAAGAAGGGAGATGTTGCTCCCGAAACGCGTCAGATTCACAATGTTTTATATTCTACTGTCATATAATCTCAGCACACTATTCATGCTATGTCTGAAACCGAGTGGTTACACCAAGATGTTTTGCCAATATGTGATTTTACATTGCCTGTGTTGTATATCATTCATATTACAGCCTTTGAGCTACATCATGTGCCATTGAGCACATGTTACTGTGTGTATCTTTACAACCTGTGCATATTATGCAATAAAACAAATATTGCTTTACTCATCGATTGTGTACTTAATTGTTCTCCAGCCACCAAACACGTACCTCATACAAAGTACCGCGGGCCAATTTCTCTAGTTTGTATATATATTTTGGGATGGAGGAGTGTTTTGGTGGGAACCAGATCATTGCCCTTTTTTGCATTTAAATGGTTAGGCAGACCCGAAGGAAACCAGTAACAGGTTTGACTTGCCCACATGAATAATTAACTACTATAGAGGTAGTTTTGCTACTATATACATTAGATTGACAGCAGAAAAGAGATTTGTACAAAGAGCACTTACCATCAATGTCGGATACTACTAACATTTGGGGTTGCGACAGGCCTTCTTGTAAGCTGTAGAAATGGATCGTGCTGTCATATGTGATGAAAGCTATTTTTGTCCGTGTATTGCCTGGAAGCCTGTAAATAGTTATAAGTGTTACTGGTGTGAATTTGTTATAGGTATTATTTATAAAGACAAGGTTGGCTATTTTAAAGTGGTTCTAAAAAGGGAGAAGACAGCTGCGGGCATCATTGGCCCCCGCTGCTGTCAGTCAAAGTCAGTGATCTAACAAGGAGAAAGAGGGAGTGGGGCTGAGCCGCACCTTCATGTCTGAAGCTGCTTGTTGTGGGGGCACTCGGCAAGAGGGAGGGGCCAGGAGTGTCAGCGTGGGACCCGAGAAGATAAGGATCTGGCTGCTCTAGGCATAACCACTGCACAGAGCAGACAAGAATGATATTTTTTATTTTAAACAAACAAAAAAAATTGTTATCAATTAATTCATCATTTAAATATTTCTATGGATATGCTGTGACTGTAGAAACAACAATAAATAAAAATAGCCTCTATCAAAGCACAACAGATCTAACATCCCATGAGGCATTGTAAAACTCATTCAGACATGACTAGGCATGATGGGAATTGTAGCTCCTGAACAACTGGAGGGCCAATAGTTTGAAGACCCCTGCTGTAAAAGTTTACTGTTTTCATGAAGACTTGCTGGGAAAAAGAAAATGTGCCTAAGAACCTGCAAAAAAAAAAGGATCTTCCTGCTTTTGTTAATTTAGCATCTGTATCTGTTTTCTGCGCCTCTCCTGCTGCTCCTCATTACCCAGCCGGTCAGGAGTCATTAATGAGGAACAGAGCAGCTGCCTATAGGCACCTGCTGCCCTTTGTTTGCTTTTTCTATTTTTTGGTCAATCTGCTACAGTAAGGGTCCAATTTAAACTATATCTGTAGCAATAGTTTTAAATGTGTCTAAAAACTACCAGTTTTCACTTCTGATGGCTGTGATTGGTTCACAGTGATCACAAGGTACAAAACATGGCAAGAGCTGTTGCACGCACAGAATCATACTGACAACAGGGGAATCTCCCCTTCCTCCCTTGTGAAAGGTCTGAATGTATTTAAACATAGCAGTTAGAAGGATTAACAGATCAAAGGGAAGTTAGGGGTCTTAAAGTGCCTCAGACCACCAATGATAACAGGATCATTTTGTTTTAGAGAGGGAGATCCACTTTTTAGGTTATAGATGAAAAAGGTAAATGTAAGCAAATCCACATTGTGACATTTTTTCCATTACATAGTAATAAAAAATAATAATAATAATAATAATAATTAAAAAACACCAAAAGATAGCTCTATCTAAAAAAAAAAATAAAACCTATAAAATTATTTTGGGTAACGTGTGGCATAACCGGGTAATTATCAGGCAAACTATCATATTACTACAAACTGAAAAAACGGCCTAGTAAAGAAGGATAGTACTCAAGTGATTAAATATAGTCTTTATTAGACCCCAAATAAAAGATTATGAAACTCCCCTAACTAAATCTGAAAAAGCACCATGATTCAGATAAGATTACAAAAATGTATGATTACATGATTACAATTTAACAGTTGTGCAACTATGCTGCAGGATGATTCAAAATGTGGTTTCTTAGGTTTTGTTTTTTTTACAGACTTTGATTTATTGCATATGTTTGTGTGTAAACCTACCATTCCAGATTGTCAAGCAAGGTCTGACATACAGTGTTCAAATATCCAGTCTCTATTGCATTGTGGGAAACATCAAACATGAACAGATATACTGGAGGCTGAGGAGGACGAAGCTTTAAAATCCAAAACAAACAGAAAAAGATTAGCAAAAACGGAATAGCCTAATAGATATAGCAAAATGTAAGCACATTCTTGAAGGTGTAATCATCAATGTATTCACTCCTGTTACAGCTGTATATTTTGTTTATGGGTATCTTAACAAATAATGCTAATTAGTGAGTTCTTTAACACAAGCTGGACATAACGGTTTCTGATCAATATTCAATCTAATATTGTAATGCACACAAAAATACATAAAAAAGCACACAGACATAATGAACTCTAGATGCACAAAAAAGGTATAATGTGCAAATAAATTGTTTACAGTACAATGTTATTGCTGAAACCTAAAAAAGTAAGAATGACCTACGTTTCAATTTCTGGAGCTGGTGATGAGATAAATAAGTGCTACACCCTGGGGCCTTTCCATACAGTATATTGGGTAGACTGTTTAAAGTGACAAGGTAGATTTGTTAGCTGGGTTAAAAGAGGGAGCTTCTGAGGGTAAGGCCATACTCTAAGCTTAGATCAGAAGTCCTGAGCTCACCTCTATCTACTACTGTTGACAGGAGAGAAATTTTAGGGCAAAAGTATTATCTTGTAGGGAAACGGTCACAAACATCTGACCAGTATTAAGACTTGAAACCCTCCACATCAAAAAAACTGATTTATTTTTCTTGTTTGTCTATGCAAAACCAAATAAAAAACTTAAAAAAAAAAACGATTTACAGCATAAAAGAAGAAAAGTCATCAGGATTAGTCCCATTGGTGATAAAATATTAAAGTGATCCTGATAGCACAGTAACATACATTTTTAAAGCAGAAGCAATCTACTTGCATTTCTAGCGGCCTCAGACTTACTGCTGCTCACCTATTCCATGGCCACTTCAGGGTGTGTGGAATACCCACTCCTCCACCAGACTTCAGGACATACAAGCTGAAAAGTACAGGAGGGGGAGCAGGTATTCGACCCATCCAACCAACAACTAATAGCAGTGGCCGGGAACAATGAAGTGGTGGCATTTTAACGTTAATATGGAAATTCATTGCCTCTTCGTTTAGCAGGTATGTTGCTGTATAACTAACCCAGTTCTTTAAGCTGGTAATGTAGTTATACTTACCATATATTCTGATGGTGCCATAAATTCAATTGTGGCATTCTGGACCTCTGGTCTTTTGTGTGGTTCTCCATAAGCTCTTGTTACAGGATTGTACATAAATTCTTCAGGCACTAGGTTAATAAAGATACAGCAAATGGTAGCTCATTATAGTTCTGATGTAACCAACTACATATACATTATTAAATATGTTATACACATATACATAATATCATCAAAAATGTATCAATGTATTTGAGGAATAGGGAGAATAAATCAAAATTTCTATATAATTTGGTTCCTGAAGCTTTGACCAAGCCAAAATGAGTTCAATAAGTTCAGCTCGTAGGTCCAACTACTGGTGAAATCCAGTATTTTAATAGGACCATGCAGATATTATGGTGCTCTATACCAGGGGTCTTCAAACTATGAAATGAAGGCCACATCCTGCCGACTACAAGATTTTATTTGGCCGGCAGCAAGGTGAGGTGATGTGATGCAGGGCTTATGATGTAAAAGAGGAACTGTAAAAGCATGGTTAGGCAGAAGTAGGCTGGTTGGGGGACAACAGCTATTGAATCTGCCCTTTGTTTCAGCTTTCCTGTGGTCATAGGTCTTTTCATCTTATGTAGGCACTGTAGGCTGATCCATTTCTCTAAGTGCTTTGTCGTTCGCCCTACTCCCCTCCTTTTTGGGGCTGCACTTGTTGAGGCCGCAGTTTCCTCTCCTAACTGGGTATCATGCAACGCCATTTTGTGATTCAACCAATACTTTTGTAAATTATGATTTCACCTTGAGGTCTTCTGATAAAACCACATATGTTACCTTATCAAAATTCAATATTAAATGGATATTTAATTGGAAAGAAAAAAAAAACATTAGCAGCGCTATACATCATCCTTGTTATCACAAACGGACTTATGATAAGCCATTAGCAGTCCAATAGTCCTATAATGTCCTTTCTTTCACCGGTGTATTCACAATTGAATGTTCACACCATGCTCCTTCACCACAGCTCTCGTGATTCCCTTTAAGGTAATGAACACTCACCAGAGAAAAGATACACTGCGCCTTTAATCAATAATCATAGCGTTCAGGAATCAGCCTCCACACCATCATGCGCCACCGGAGCAAGCCTTAAATCCCCTGCTTCCTGTGTGCTTAATTTCTCTCAGGTTGTCACTCTAGAGTTATAACCTATATTTGGTAGCATATGCTCCCGTGAAGTATTCGTGGAAAGAAATGGGACTGATAGTGTGATATCGCTAAAACCTTTGATTTTTGTATAAAATATTCCCTTCTCCCCTCATACATAGTTACATAGTTACATAGTAGGTGAGGTTGAATAAAGACAATAGTCCATCCAGTTCAACAATGCACTTACAATAGCACAACGACTTTCAAGTATATAAACATCAAAATCGATATTCTGAATTAGGAAAAGCAACACACTACTACAACGGTACCACTCACTGCTCGGCCTGCTCTGATTCGTGGCGATTCCCGGGTAGCGTGTACGGCGTCCAGTTGCCGTGATAACCGCGTGTTCATGCGGTGACACGTTTCATCATCACAACTTCGACTGAGGGCGTGGTCACGCTGCACGATCACCCCCATTTATCCTCCTCCTATTCCCAACGTTTAACCCCTTCAGCCATCCCAGTCACCAGCAGACAACCGGAGATTAGGCGTTGCAATGTTCTACAGTATCACCCAAGGTGTTCAATACGATTATTAACATTACAATCCATGTTAACATAACAAGAGGCAACACTCTACGGCATTCCCCAAAATATTCAATAACACAATTGACATTCTAATTTCTATTAACATAAAAAAGATAAAGCATTTCAAATCAAAAATAATGTATACTCAAACACAAGATCACCATTCAATAAAGGTTGAATAAACAAAAAATGGGCACTCAAAATTGGAAAGATGCCTCCAGGTTAAAGGAGACCTCTTGCATCATACAACACTCAATCAATAGAAACCTGGACTCCACACATTAAATTTTATCGGCTTCTATGCTAATGAGCTAACTCTAACTGGAACATCTAGTTACTTAAAACCATATTCAAGTCCTAAAATCTGATTAAATAATAGTAACCCTTCACACTCCCTAAAACAGGATAAATGAGTTACCTGCGCCATTAATGAATATTGAAAACTTACGACAGCTAAATCCCCATATATCTTATAGAACCCGTCTATACCTAAATATTATTAAATATATCTTCATCAATATTGGAACCAGATGATTCGCTGTAATGATTCTCCAACCTTCCACATAGACAGGGCCTCTACTATACTGGAAAAGAGGGAAATTATTTCCCAGAACAGGACCGAGACAGTGAGATAGTCTCCGTCACCCTATTTAATAATCGCTTACGAAATAGTTCAAATCTAATTCAATATTCATACCATTCGGGTATGGAGAATTAGACCTATATATTCATTGTGACCCGTGTTTAGACAATTCTCTAACTCAATTGGATCCCCGCCACACTGGAAGCATTTTACCTATACCCCAGAACTTAAGGCACGATGGATTCCTATTATGTTTTCGCCTAAAATGAAGTGATACGCTGTGGTCCTTGAATCCTATCAGTATGTTGTGTATGTGCTCAGATACTCACCTAGAGTTCTCCTATATAAAATCAGACCGCAGAGGCATTCCAGCCCATACACAACATACGTAGAATTACAGGATATAAAGTCCTTGATTCCAAATCATCTATCATTAGTGTTAGACGTAAATGACGTCAGTCCCCTCAAATGTGTGTTAACCTGCTTACTCGCCTTACACCTTCTACAAGCATAGAATCCAGCCTTATCCCAAAACATCTTTGGTTTGCATGGGGGGGGGTTCCAACACCTTCTTTACAATTCTATCCCCAAATGTCGGGGCCTTCCTATATATGAAAACTGGTTCCTCTGGGAGAACTTTATCCAAGATCTTATCCATACTGGGATTGGTTTGTGAAGTCTTGATCAGTGGTACAGTTCCTTCTTTTACGCAATAGCTGCCCTTTAGGAATGCTCCTAAGTCATAGCCAGACAATCGCTATATAGACTACCCGTTTTTCATCTGGGCAGGGTCTGAATCATCTTTGCTTGACTTTGCTAGCGGGTTGAATTCCAACACAAACAACATTAAGTTAGAGTTTCACTGGAGTAGAGATCAGGTGAACTACTTGGATGTTAGTGTTAGCTTATTGGATTATCAACTCGTTACCAAAGCTTACTTCAAGCCTACTGACCGTAATAACTATTTACCTGTACAAAGTGGTTAACATCCACGTTGGCTTAGGAACATTCCTAAAGGACAGCTATTGCATATCAGAAGGAAGGAACTGTACCACTCGTCAAGACTTCACAAACTAATCCCAGATAATTAAGGATAGGTTTGTGGAAAAGGGGTACAATGAACAATTATTGAACAGAACAAATCAGAGAAATGAAAAGGGTCTCACAGGCAGCATGCCTATCTAATAGAGAAAAAGTTGTAGATAGGAAACACGAATGGGGATTACCAATTATAATGAGCAATATAGAGAGATCAAGGAGATCTTTAGGAGGCACTGGAGCATTTTAAGTATGGATAAGATTTTGGGTACAGTTCTCCCAGGGGAACCAGTTTTCATATATAGGAAGGCCCCAAAATTTGGGGATAGAATTGTAAAGGTGTTGGACCCCCAGGCCGCACCAAAGATGTTTTGGGATAAGGCCGGATTCTACGCGTGTCGAAGATCTAAGGCGAGACACAATGAATATATATGACCAATTCTCTATACCCGAATGGTAGGAATATTGAATTAGATCTGAACTGTTTAATAAGCGATTATTAAATAGGCTACCCATGTGCTCACGATAGATGGGGCTCTATCAGATATATGGGGATTTATCCATCAAAAGTTTTCAATTTCAATTTTAAATAATGGCACAGGTAACCAATTTATCCTGTTTTAGGGAGTGTGAAGGGTTACTATTATTTAATCAGATTTTAGGAGTTGAATATGGCTTTAAGTAACTAAATGTTATTCCAGTTAGAATTAGCTCATTAGCATAGGAGCCGATAGGATCGAATGTGTGGAGCCCACGTTTCTATAGATTAATGAGTGTTCTATGATGCAAGAGGTCACCTTTAACCTGGAGGCAACTTTCCAGTTTTGAGTGCCCATTTTTTAATGTTTTTCAACCTTTATTAAATGGTGATATTATATATGTGTTTGAGTATACATTATTTCGGATTGGAATGGATATGCTTTATCTTTATTTTTATGCTAATAGTGATTAGAATGTCAATTGTATTCTTGAATATTTTGGGGAATGCTGTAGAGTGTTGCCTCTTGTTATGTTACCATTGATTGTAATGTTAATAGTATTGAACACCTTGGGTGATACTGTAGAACATTGCAACGCCTAATCTCCGGTTGTCTGCTGGTGACAGGGACGGCTGAAGGGGTTAAGCATTGGAGGAGGATAAATGGAGGAGACTGTGCCACGTGACCACGCCCTCAGTCGAGAATGTGATGATGAAACGTGTCAGAACGTGAGCACGCAGTTACCAAGGCAACTAGACGCTGTACACGCTACTCGGGAATCACCACAAATCAGGCAGAGCAGGACGAGCAGTGAGAGCGTTACAGTCGTACCACTGAGTATCTTTTGCTTGATTCAGGATATCGATTTGGATGTTTATATACTTGAAAGTCATTGTGATATTATAAGTGCATTGTATGAGGGGAGAAGGGAATATTTTATACAATAAACAAAGCTTTTAGCGATATCCCACTCAATATCGGTCCCCTTTCTTTCCACGATTACTTCACTGGAGCATATGCTACCAAATATAGGTTATAACTCTTGAGTGACAACCTAAGAGATTAGGCACACAGGAAGCAGTGGATTTAAGGCTTGCTCCGGTGGCGCATGACGGTGTGGAGGCTGACACCCGAACTATAGGATTATTGATTAAAGGTGCAGTGTATCGTTTCTCTGGTGAGTGTTCATTACCTTAAAAGGGAATCACAAGAGGTGTGGTGAAGGCATATGGTGTGAACATTCAATTGTGAACACACCGGTGAAGGAAAGGACATAATAGGACTATTGGACTGCTAATGGCTTATATTAAGTGTGTTTGTGATAACAAACACGATATATAGCGCTGCTAATGTTTTTCTCTCCAATTTAAACTAGCATTTAATATTGCTTTTTGGTAAGGTAACATACGTGGTTTTATCATTCATTTTATTAATATCAGCAGCTTTGAATATGTGTAAATCTTTGGAAGAGGAACAGTTTGTGATTTCTCTGCTTTGAGCGCTGGGAGAGGGATTGGTTGTGTTATGACATATTAATCACTCTATTTTGAATTATTATTGCAAAACATGTTGAGATCTGATCCCCCCCCCCCCCCCCCAAGGACAAATAAGAGCAAAGAATATTTAATTTGCAGATGTTATAAGTATGAAACGTATCATTCTTAAAGATATGATATTTTGGTGGGTGGAGTGATGCACACAAGATGTCATCTAACTGTACAATTTGTGCTATACTAGTGCCACTGTGTGCACCTTCACTGTAGTGCATTGGTATGGTTGATTTGTTCTTACCTTTTTATACATAATAGAAATGTGATTCAAAGGCCCCTTTCACACTTGTGTGACTTGTCAAGCGGCTTGGGACTGCTAAGTTGCATGACAAGTCGTACCCCATAATTTAGAATGAGTACCATTCACATCTGTGCGACTTCAACTTTAATGTAGTCCCTGCACTACTTTGGTCCGACTTTTATGCGACGACCGCAAGATTACACAGGCATTGCTTCAAGTCGCCAAACAGCTTCCATTTCTCATTTTCAAAGCATAACAGAATAAGATGAAGATAGCAGCTGATTAGTTTTCATTCGGGCTCTCTGTTACACAATTAGTCTGGTTGAAAAAAGTCCATTTAGTTTAACCAATAAAAAGGGGGGGGGGGAATAATCCTATTTACACAATCCTATACCCAACAGTTGATTCAGAGAAAGGCAAAAAAAAAAAAACACAAAAGCATGATCCAATTTGCTCCAGCCGGTGAAAAAAAAAAAAAAAAAGAAAAAAAGAAGAGGAAGAAAAGTCCTTTCTGATCCCCCCCAAGAGGCAATTGGATATTCCCTGGATCAACTTTATCTATAAAATGTTAGAATCTAGTTATATAATGTATTTAGGAGAGAATCCAAGACTTTTTAAAAGCAATCTACTGAGCTGGACAGAACTAGTTCTAAGGCTCCATTCACACCTGAGCGCATCATTTTCAAGCTTTTTTGCAGGTGGACCTCGGACCAAAAACGCTTGTAATCTGCCAAAAAAGAAGCTCATGTACTTTTTTTGAGCTTCAGGCATTTTGCATAGGCGACAAAACGCTCATATGTGAACAGGGGCCATTGAAATGAATGGGAGTTTGCTTGGGCGTTTTGGAACTTCAGAAAACTGGATTTTTGTCTTACCATGAAATCCTTTTCTGAGGTTCACTGATGGACACAGCGTAAAGTCTTCAGACCATTGGGCTTTATTCTGTCTCTCTTTAGGAGTAGGACTAGGCGGAACCCTTTTTGGTTATGCCCCTAGAGCAGTCCCAGAATGTATACCATCACTTCCTGCTGTAGGACTCCAGTTTATAACATAGCCAAGGTGGAAATCTGGCCCTTGATGGTGCCCGGAGTCAAACGTTGATCTACACCTAATTGTAGAAACTCCAACAGGCGAGACACAGAAAAAGGAGCAGGGAGAAACCCCCCACAACTCACACAAGTAATTTACGCCTTCCAAACTCGATGATAAACCTTACTGGGAGGTAGATTTCCTAGCTTCAAACAGCATAGGAATCACCGACTCAGACAGCCCTCGGTCCTTCAGCACCTGGCTTTCAATAGCTAGGCCGTTAAAGCCAGTGACCGTAAAGCAGGATGGAAGATGGGTCCCTGAGACAGAAGATCTTCCCCGATAGGAAATTTCCAAGGGAAGTCTGCTACCAGCCTTACCAGGCCTGCATACCAAGACCAGCGAGGCCAGTCTGGTGCCAGCAGAATGACTGGAATTCCTTCCATCTCTAATTCTGCGTAGCAATCTCAACGGAAATAGTATTGGAGGAAAGGTGTAAATCAAGACGATACTGCAGTGTCGGCCAGAGGATCCCGAGACCTTGACACGAACCTCTGCACCTTCCTATTGAGACAAGAAGCCAGCAGGTCCACATCAGGGGGGTCCCCCCACCAAAAACCCAGTTAATTTAATACCTCCGGGTGAAGAGACCATTCTCCTGGATCCAACGTCTGCCGACTGAGATA
This sequence comes from Pelophylax lessonae, assembly GCF_965119305.1. Lineage (NCBI taxonomy): Eukaryota > Metazoa > Chordata > Amphibia > Anura > Ranidae > Pelophylax > Pelophylax lessonae. The sequence continues at coordinate 404,186,468 of NC_138771.1, read as the reverse complement.
GCCCGCTTGCCAATTCTCTACCCTTGGATTGTGCACAGCAGAGAGGGCCGGAACATATCGTTCTGCCCACCTCAAGATGCTGGCCACTTCCCAGGCTGCCAGGGCACTCTTTGTGCCCCCTTGCTGATTAACATATGCCACAGCCATAGCATTGTCAAACTGTATCCGCACAGGGCGTCCCCACAGACAATCCGTCCATTGAAAAAGTCTGGTCGTCCGAATTTCCAGAATGTTGATCGGCAACCTGGACTGCTCCCGAGTCCAGACACCTTGGGCGGAACACACTCCCAAGACACCTCCCCATCCTGACGGATTTACAGTCCAATACAGGGGGAAGAAAAGATTTTCCCAGACATAAGGCCTGGGAGCGGAGCCACCATGGGAAGAGACTCCCTTGAACCCCCGACTCAACGTGATCAGATTGTCCAACGACAGCGGGTACTTGTTCCATCTAAACTGAATCTCCCTTTGCAAGGGTCTGGTGTGGAACTGCGCAAACAGAACCTCCTTGAAGGTGGAGACCGTCAGACCCAGCACTTGCATTTAAGTCCTGAGTGATGATCGATGGTTGGACAACAGGAGCTGAACAGCATTTTGTGTAGCTTCAGAGGTTTTATCTGAGGAAGAGTCCAGCGTCAGACCCAAGTAGTCCAGCTTTGTGGACAGAGACAGTGCCGATTTCTGAAAATTCAGTGTCCACTCGAGCTCCTGCAGAGTTCACACTAACATCCAAGTTGGTTTCTAGAGCCGAGGAAGACTCTGCACTCAGAAGCAGACCGTCCAGGTAACCTAGTACTACAATCCCCTTCTGCGGTAACAAGGCTACACTGGGGCCAAAACCTTTGTGAACACCCGAGGAGCTGAGGTGAGACCAAAGGGTTACATATACATAGTAGTTGAGGTTGAATAAAGGCAACAGTCCATCCAGTTCAACCTGTGTAAGTGTGTGTGGACGTATTAATTTCCCATAACCTTGAATGTTGTGATCTTTGAGATCCACGTCCAAGAGTCTTTTAAAAGTAGATATATTCCCAGCAGTTACCACCTGTTGTGGAAGAGAGTTTCACAATCTTAATCGGCCTTACAGTACAAAAACCCTTACGCAGCTTAATGTTAAACTGCCTCTCCTCTAATCTCATTGTGTGGCCACGTGTCCTCTTACACTCCTTGAGATGAAATAGTATTCTTCCTATGCTGAGATCACCATTGAGGTATTTGTAAAAATCACTATCATGTACCCTCTCAGGTGTCTCTTGAGGGTGTCTCTTCTCCAGGGAGAATAAATCAGGTGTTTGCAAATGCTCCTCATAATTAAGGCCCTCCAATTCCCTAATCAGTTTAGTTCTCTGGATTCTCTCCAGTTCCAGCACATCCTTTGAGGACTGGCGACCAGAACTGGACAGAGTACTCCAGATGTGGCCGGACCATGGTTTTATAAAGCGAACATGTCCTGCACTGCTCCGTAGAGGCCCTGTAGCCACTCTAGACAAGCTGGAAGGAAAGAACCTTGTCGGAGGCAAGGACCAAAACTCAATCTTGTAACCAAACAGAATCAGTTTGTGGACCCATTTGTCCCGAATGAGCAAGGTCCACGGATCTGGAAATTGACTCTATTGCCTCCCGTAAGACCCTTAATGATCTCTTCCATAAAGGCCCAGAACAGATGGTCACCTACAAAAGGAAGATCGGTCAGCACCTTTTTAGAAGCCAGGTCAGCCGACCAGTGCTTCAACCAGATAATGCAGCGAAGGATCACTGCTGTCACCGAAACCCTGCCGGCCCAGGGGGCCGCATCCAGGAATGCATCACAAATATACTGTAACCCCTGGATCAACTGATCCGCCAGCTCAGAAGGGTGTTGTCTCCCCTTCAGACCATGGCGTAAATCTTAGCCCATTCCCTTAAAAAGTCTGGGATACCAAGGTGATGGCAAACACCGGTCTCAAAATTGAACCAGCCATGGTGAAGAGGTACCGGACCAAAGCCTCAGCACTTTTGTCCACGGGGTCCTTAAAGGACAGAGAATCCTCCACCGGCAAAAGTGTGGCCTTATTTAGCCTGGAAACCTGAGAATCCACCAACGATGGAACCGTTAGTTTCTTCAGAAGAGACGTCTCAGAGGGATATCTCCTAGCAAAACGTTTAGGTATTCCAACCATGCATTTTGGGGAACCCAACTGACTAGTGACAATCTTGTCAAAATAGGCAGGAAAAGGGGAACACCTTAGTCACCTTGGAAGATTTGCGGGTGCCAAACTGCACCGGCGTCGCCAACTTAGCCGCAGTCCTCCAAATTTAGTTTCCCCGCACTGACACAATTAGAGCCTCCACCAGCACTTTTTCATGTGCGGTTGCAGAGGAGGACTCATCCTCACTATTAGAGCACTCAGGGTGCTTGGACGCAGACCCAGTGGGCTGACTCTCGTCCGCAGCGGCCAAATCCACATCAGATTCTGAGGAAGCAGAAGATCCAGGGGAAGGTGGGGGGCGCTTCTTGCCAGGTCTCCTTTGCAGGGCCAGATCTACTTTGGCTACCAGCGACTGCAGGGCTGCTGTCATGGCCGCCGGGGCAGACTGAGACCCAGAGGGTCTCGCAGCTTCCAGGAGTGGATCCAGTTGTGAAACGTGCGCCAGAGGCTCCATGACCCTAAAAGGTTAATCGTAACCGCGCTGTTCAGCAAAAAAACGGGAGACCTCTCCCCCCATGCACCACTCGGGCACCATAAGAATCAGCGCACACACTGCGCTGTATACAGCAGAGGAAGGATAGGAGTACCCCCAGAGACTCGCCACCTAAGCTGGAGAGCGCCAAAACGGTCTGCCACACTGCTAGAAAGAGGAAAAGCTGACCTGACACTAGAGGCCCCCGCAGCCTCAGCACTGCATCAAACTACAGGAAAATGGCTGCCAATATGGGGAAACCAAAAACATGGCCGCTGGACTACACAAACATAGCGGCCGAAGCCGGGAATACAGAATCCATGGCAAAATGGCGGCACCACGCGGGACCACTGGGAAGCACAGAGACCCTAGAAGGTCACTGACGCCTGATGGCGAAAAGCCCAAGAGGCACTCAGCACTCTAGTAGAATGCGCCTTCACCGGGGAAGGAGGAACCTGACTAATTGCCCAAACCACATCCAAAGAATGCAAATCAATTTCCTTGGGATGCTTGGGCTTAGGACAGAGTGAAGGCAGCACAATGTATTCATTCAAATGGAAATCAGAAAATCACCTTAGGAAGAAACGACTGATGAGGTCGAAGTACCATTTTATCTCTGTGGACCACCAACGCCCACCAATTCAGACACCCTGCGAGCAGAAGTGACAGTCATCAAAAAGGCAACCTTTTGAGATAACGTAAGCAGGGGAATCTCCCTAATGCTCTCAAAAGGAGGCTTTTGAAGAACAACCCCAAATTCAGATCCCACGGGGTTAACAGGGATCGCCTTATGACACACCCCCTGGATAAAAGTGCGAATCAGGGCATGCGTACTTAAAGGACGTTGTCAAAAAACACAGTCAAAGCCGACACTTGGCCTTTGATAGTGCCCAAAGCCAAACACTGTTTAACCCCTTTTTGAAGAAAACAGTCAAAGCTCTAGCTACCGAAAACAAGTGAGGGTGCACTTTCAATGATTCACACCAGGAAATGTACTATTTCCACGTACGATGATAGATCTTCCTGGAGGTAGACTTCCTGGCCTTCAACAGTGTAGGAATCACAGAGTCAGAAAGACCTCTATCCTTCAATACCTGGCTTTCAACAGCCACGCCGTTAAAGCCAGCAATTGTAAAGCAGGATGGAAGATCGGCCCTTGAGACAGCGGATCTTCCCTGAGAGGAAACCTCCAAGGAGCATCGGCGACCAACCTTACTAGGTCTGCGTACCAAGGCCGGTAAGGCCAGTCTGGGGCTACAAGACTGATCGGAATCCCTTCCACCTCTATTCTGTGCAGCAGTTTCGGAAGGAGTTTCAGCGGAGGGAACACATAGATCAGCTGATACTGACCCCCAGGAGCCACCATTGCGTCTGTGGCGTTGGCCAGAGGATCCCTTTACCTGGCCACAAACCTCTGAACCTTCTTGTTGTATCGAGAAGCAAACAGGTCGACATCGGGTGTCCCCCCACAGGACACACAGGAGATTAAACATCTCCGGGTGCAGGGACCACTCCCACCTCCTGGGCCGCCAAGTCACTCAGTGGCATTGTCTGATTAAATCCGGACAGGGGAACCTTGCAGACGAGTCGTCCAATGACACAGGCAAAGCTTTATCGCTCTGAGCTCCAGGATATTTATCGGCAGCTTGGACTCTTCCCCTGTTCAGGATCCCCGGGCGGAGAGAGTTTTCCCAGCAGTCCTCCCCAACCTGACAGGCTGGTGTCTGTGGTTGCAACCATCCAATACAACGATAGGAAGGACTTGTCTTGGTGAAGTGCCGACGAGTGAAGCCACCACAAGAGAGTGGACTTTGTGTTGCGACTCAACCGAATCAAAGTATCCAAGGATTTTCCTTTTGTAAGGATCTCGTGTGGAACTGAGCAAACAGAACCGCCTTGAAGGTTGATAGCATCAGACCCAAGGCCCGCATTCAAGTCTGCAGAGAGGATAGATTGTTTGCTAACAACAACCAGATAGCCCCCTGCAGTTTTTGCAATTTGTCCGGGAGGAAGAAAGACCCTCGCCAAAGCAGAGTCCAGAGTCAAGCCCAGATAATCCAGTCTTGCTTGTAGTTCTCCAGGAACTCTACAAATAAATTACAAATTAAAGGTTCCCAAAAAATAACAGCTAAGACCCAAGTCCCAGCAAGGAACTAGGACCTACTCCTAAACTAGGCAAAAACAAAACTTGAGAGCTGTAGCAGAGTGTGTGGGGTTATGCCTGCAGGGACAGCCCCATAGGTGTGGTGAAAGCTTTTTCCTGCCTAGTGTCCTATTCCTGAAGGGAGGAGCATAACCTAATGGTCAAGAAGTTATGGAGCTGCGTCTGTCAATGAACAATAGAGAAAGAGCGTTTTACGAGCTGAAAACGCTCAGGTGTGAACAGGGCCTTAGAGTCTATTTCACAGTTCTTACTGTGAAGAAATTTTTTTTTGCCTAAAAAAAAGGGGTGAGGAATGTATGCAAAAAAATTATTACTTTAAGAGATTCCCAATAACCTCACTATTTACAAAGTACAGTCGAAAAGTAGACAAAGCAATCCATTATAATCTGTTAGGATCAGGCATTTACAAACACAGAAGATTACAACCCAACTCCCGACATTTTTAGTTTTGGATTGAGTGGGGAAAAGATGAAATTTCTATCAGGTTTTTATTTCTGCCTGTGACCCGCACTAAGGATATATTTCTTCACATCCTGCCCCAAAGATTCCCAATGCAAGAAATAATCCCCTTTAAAGACCTTTCCAACAAGTGAGGTGAAATTTCTCAAATAAGGTCATAGATGGCAGTAAAAACCTGGCAGAGGCTTCAACTTTTCCCCACTTTAACAAAAATAAATGTTTTGGCTGGAGAAAGGCTTTCATATTTAAATTCACATATTTAACACTTGGACATTTTACTGATCCAAAGCAATTTACCTTTCTTCCAAGGAAAAAAAAAATGGGCGATTCTTCACACAAAAACATAACTTACCATCATTTACTCTGTAGCATAAGTTACACTTCCATCGCCTTTGGTCCAAGAAGGTTACAAAAGGGTTGATGTATGTACGGCAAGAGCGGCATCTGACTATAGTACTGGATGTTACAACAGGAAGTTGCTACAAAAATAAGAATATTTTTAGCTTAACAACTTGAAGACCAGACATTTTCTAGCACTTTGTTTACATGGGAAAATCATTTTTTTTTCCTAGAAAATTATTTAGAACCCCCAATTATATATTTTTTTTAAATAAAAGAAACTGATGGGAGGAACGAATCCATCCATCCTTTGAAAATTATATATACAAAAAATAAAAACCAGACTACGGAAGAGAGGACTTTAAAGTACCATGTTTGTTCAAAAAAGGTCAATGTTTTATTCTACAAATATTAAAAAACATTTATGACATTTAAGACAACAGCAATATTGCATGTAAACATTGCAAGTACATGAGATACGATTGTATATTATCACTCATCATCCCTGTCAAACTTCAGCAATGAAATGCTTGCTGTACTGACGCGTTTCACGGGTCCATGCCCGCTTCATCGGGAAGACAACAGTCAAATCTCTGTACTTTGCATATAAAACCATCATGAACAGAATAATACACACAACCACCAATCGAAGGCTTTCAGTAAGGGATAGGGCTGCTCCTCTAAAGTTAGTCTACTATGAGTTTACAAATGGAAATAACAAGGGAAAACTCTGTCAGGACTAATATTGTGTCATGTTTGGGAATACTTAAGTGCAGTCCTGCTACTTTTAGAGTCTCTTTATGTTCCAATAAGTTGGTGGTGAAAGGGGAGGGCGCCGAGTCTCATTCACAATAGCTGTGGCAGCTCACAAAATCACAAGATCTGCCACAGCCATCGTGGAGGAGACTTGGCGCCCTCCCTTTTCACCACCTCCTTATTGGGACATTGAGAGACTCTGAAACATATCCATTTAACTTTCAAGACCTTTCCAAAGTCTAACTACTAAAATGTCATTTTGATCATGGCCTTCAAAAATTATCGTCCACCACCTTATGCGTGTATTAACTTTGTAAGTATCCAAAACAGAGGGTCTTCTTAATCTAAAAGCAACATGCTGAACTAGTAGATGTTTTCTCAGCAACTGTGGATTTACTTTGGTGCATACAGGTTTACTTTAAACAACTTTGTTTTTTTGTATTATTTTTAAGACAGAGATTGATTTACTAAAACCTGGAGAGTGCAACACCTGGTGCAGCTATGCATATAAACTAATCAACTTCCATTTTTTTTGTCAAAGCTTTATTGAGCAAGCTGAAGTTAGAAGCTGATTGGATACAATGCAAAGCTGCACCAGATTTTGCATTTTCCCATATTAGTTAATCAACTCCTATGGGACAAGTTCAGCTATTCACACAACAGAATGAAAATATGAAAGTTGGTGTAAAGTGAAACTATACAACACATTGCTATGGCTTAGCATATGCCTCTTGCACATGCTTAAAGTGATACTAAAGTCTCTTTTTTTTTCTTTAAAAATAACAAACATGTTATACTTACCTGCTCTGTGCAGTGGTTATGCACATAGCCTGGATCCTCCTCTTCTCGGGTCCCTCGCCGGCGCTCCTGGCCCCTCCCTCCTATCGAGTGCCCCCACAACAAGCAGTTTGCTATTTGGGCAGCAGAGCTGGCACGCTGCTCTGTGTGTCCATTCAGGCACGGAGCTGTGGTTCGACCCGCCCCCTCGCTCTCATTGGCTAACTGACTTTGACAGCAAAATGCATTAAGATGTAAAGGCTGAAGGTTTTCTAACCACTTTAAAGTCACAATTACAAAGTCTTTAGCACAGTTGCAACAAGAAACAGCAGAAAACCATTAAAGTAAGGAAACACAGAGGCATCTCTCTTTATAATCAGCACTGGCTGAAATAATACTAAAAAGCAATATATTAAATTTCAAAAGTAATGCAATTGTGCAGAAAATTTTCATACCGACAAATCTTTGAACGGGTGCAGTAGGAGCCCCAGCGGAAGCTTGGCTTTGTTCAGCAGAGCCTGAGTTTGAGGGATGTTTGTCAAGGTACAGCGAAATAACCTGCAAGACACAACAGTGAACAGGTAAGACAGTCATATTTAAAAGAGAAGTAGGGGCATTTTTATTAAAAAAGGTTTATTTAGGCGGATGCAGCTTTGGCCCAATGCTGGCTCTAAAGGCCTGTACACACGATATGAAAATCGGAAGAAAACGATCTGCCGATTTTTGGGATTGTTAGTATGGTGCTTTCGACAGCCGATTACGAATTTTCGGATGACAAAATCTGGATGTGCAGGCTATTAAATTTTTTATCGTACGTCAACACAACGTCCGATTTTCGTTTAATCAGTAGTTTTCGTCCGAAAAAAATCATAAGAGCAAGACTAGGCATGCTAAGAAACGAAAGAACATACAAAACAATTTAACACATGACATCACTTTTGAAGTTGAATTCTGTCGTACGGGAATTTTCGTATGAAAGTAACCTCTTCACTTTTGATATATGAGACTAGCATGCAACAAAAATTGGACGCAAGATCGTTCGATAATCTGATCGTGTGTACAAGGCTTTAGGCTGATAACCGAGAGACCACTGGTTGCACTGATACTGGTTGCACTAATGCAGCACAAAGGGGTTAATTACCTGCCACTGGTCGGTCACTAATAGATGAGTGACCAGCAGTGACAATACATTAACCCCTCATGCTTCATAATACAAATACCATTGGTAAGCTGCCTCAGCTCCCCCCCCCCCCCCCCCACTGCCTCAGCGTCCCCCTCCTCGGGTGTCCTTCATTCAAAAGTCCCGCCTCTGGCCGGTGGCACCGCCTCTCAATGACATCCCTACTACGATCTGTGCATTATGAATGGACATACCAGGCGGGGGGGCGGGGCGAGCGGCCGCTATAGATAGAACTAATGTGATCCTTCACTGTCAGCTCAGCACGACTATGTGTGAATGAGAACAGAACTGACCTGACACTGGGCGGGGGGAGCGGCCGCTATTAGCTGTAACTATGTGAGAGCTTCACTTCCCTGTCAGCGGAGATACATGCCTGTCAGGGAAGTGAAGCTCTCACATAGTTACAGCTAATAGCGGCCGCTCGCCCCGCCCCCCGCCTGTTATGTCCATTCATAATGCACAGATCGTAGTAGGGACGTCATTAAGAGGCGGACGGCCGGCCAGAGGCGGGACTTTTAAAACCTGCCCTGCGCCCTCCTCCTTCCCCACGGCGGCCATATTTATTTTCGGCAATGTTAACCCATTATCGGCCGAAATGAGATAGGCTCATTTCCAGCCGAAATTTCGGTGCATCCCTAATATAAAGTTTTTATAAGTGGGTTAACAAGGAGATGGACAGTTATAAAGGCCTGGTGTCATTTTTTGAAAGGTTTACCTGAAAGGGAGAAATTCTACTTTTTAGAAAAAAAATAAATGAACATATTTTTTCAGAAAACAAAATGCATTTATTACATTTTCCTGCAGGAGCCTGGAAAGCCTTGCACCCACGATCAATCCGTGGATCAGGGGTGCAACGTCAGGCACAAATAGAGGAAAGAAAGTCTAAAAAAGAAAACATATTGCAGCTTACCTATTCTTAGATGTAATGGATTAAATAAATGCATTAAAAAAATGTTCAATACTGCTTTAACCCTTATCACAATGAAACAGCAGCATGTTAACTCATTTTGATTCAGGCCAATTGGCCTTACCCACTAAGCAAGTCTGAGACTCTTTTTGTATTCATAATCTGGGTTCTATATACATCCCCAAATCTGCCCTAGTACTCGCAACAGTCTTACCAGGTGCTGCCTCCTGTCTTATAGATGTGTCCTATTTTTGCAAGTAAGGTTTTACATTGTTTGACAATTGGGATTTATATAAAAAATATTCATCAATTGTAGCTTTACTGCCTGACATCACATTCAAGCTCTTTAAAGAAGCGATAAGTCGTGAAACAAGTAGAGCTAAATCAAGCACTTCCTACTATCAAGTGCCTCTACAAAAAACCCCAAGTATCAATTGCGGTTTACAAATTGTACATTGGGGCCGGTGTGGCCCATAATCATAAGTTACGGTCAAGCCCAATGCTGTGATATAAATTAATTTTACCTTATTTTATGCTTTTTTTTTCCATGTTTTGTATTAAATAAAATCAAAGTTTTATGAAATTTCCAAGTGCCTAAAAAGTCCAGGTTTCTCTTCAAATAATCTTTCCTCATTTTAAGGTGGTTCACTTATCAATTACGTCCGCTATGTAGCTGACCTAATTGATAGGAGAAAGGGCTATAGTAGAGCTACACAATCCTGGATAAAAGGAGAATCACAATTTTTTTTTGCTTAGAATAAATTTCTCAATTCTCTCACGATTCTCTTTGTAAAATAATTTACATTTTACAAAAAAATTGGGCTAACTTTACTGTTTAGTTTTATTTTTTTAACTAAAGTGTATTTTTTCCCCAAAAAAATGCATTTTAAAAGGCTTCTGCGCAAACACAGTGTGACATAAAACATTGCAATGATCACCATTTTATTCTCTAGGGTCTCTGCAAAAAAAAAAAAAAATGATTATATATATATATATATATATATATATATATATATATATATATATATATATATATATATATATATATATATATATATATATATATATATATATATATATATATATATATATATATATATAATGTTTGGGGGTTCTTAGTAATTTTCTAGCAAAAAAATACTGGATTTAACTTGTAAGCCACAAGTGTCAGAAAAAGGCTTAGTCGCGGCCTAGCTAATAAAATGGATGAGTTGGAAATGTTAGTTCATGAGGAGGACATAGACCTTGTGGGAATAGCGGAGACTTGGTTTGACCCCTTACATGACTGGCTGGCAAATATCCAAGGGTATTCGGTGTACCGGAAAGGACAGGGTAGGAAAAAAAGAGGGGGAGGGGTATGTCTCTACCTCAAGAACAATGTAAGGGTGATAGAGAGGAGTGACATTACGGAAGGGATGAGTATCGAGTTAGAATCCGTGTGGGTAGAACTCCTTAGGGAAGGAGTAAAGGGAAAAGTAATTGTGGGGGTTTGCTATAGGCCACCTAAACAAGGGGAGGAGGTAGAGCTGGAATTTTTAGCACTTTTGGGTAAAGTGGCAAAGCTAGGATCAGTCATCATATTGGGGGACTTCAATTATCCCGACATTGACTGGGGAGAGGGGATTACACACTCACATAAGGCCCGTCTATTCACGAAAACCTTACAGGATAATTACATGTCACAGCTGGTGGATTCTCCTACTAGAGAAAACGCAATCCTGGATCTATTGATCCCTAACGACCCAGACATAATCTCGGAGGTAGGAGTCCAGGACAACCTGGGCTCTAGCGATCACAAGATGATCACATTTAGTGTAAATAACAATAGAACAAGGCAAGTGGGGAACATAAGAACCCTTAACTTCAGAAGGGCAGACTTTCCAAAATTGTACTAATTGATGGAAAGGGTAAACTGGGACCGAACCCTAGGATCCCTGACCACAGAGGAAAAATGGGAATGCTTTAGAAACATATTAAGCAAAGGCATCTTGCAGTGCATTCATATGGGAAATAAATTTAGAAGAGACAAGGCCAAACCTGGCTGGCTAAAACGTAGCGTTAAAAACCTTATTAGGGGAAAAAAATTGGCCTTCAGGAAATATAAATCAGAAGGCACAGTATTGGCTTTCGACCAATACAAGGAGGCAAATAAGAAAAGTAAACACGAAATCAAGATGGCTAAAATAGACTTTGAGAGACAAATAGCGGAGGATAGTAAAAAAAAAACAAAGAAATTCTTTAAGTATATCAACAGCAAAAAAACTAGGGCAGAGCATATTGCACACATAATTAACAATGCTGGGAGGATGGTTACAGAGGACACTGAAAAAGCAACCGTGCTGAATGCTTTTTTCTCGTCAGTCTTTACACAGGAAACGGAGGGGTACACTGACCATGACTGTATGGTTAGTAGTAATACACAGGACTTGCCACTATGGCTAACAGAGGGTGAAATCAGGGAAAGGCTGGATAAACTTAACACAAACAAATCACCAGGCCCGCATGGCGTACATCCGAGAGTACTCAAGGAACTCAGTAAGGTTATATCCAGACCACTGTTCCTGATCTTTGCGGACAGTATTAGGACAGGAGATGTACCAGGAGATTGGAGGAAAGCAAACGTGATTCCGATATTCAAAAAGGGTCAGAGGCATGTCCCGGGAAATTATAGGCCTGTCAGTTTGACATCGATAGTATGTAAACTTCTGGAGGGGATGATAAAGGGACTATATCGTAGAGTTTGCTAAAGACAACAGCATCATCAGTAATAACCAGCACGGGTTTACAAATGGGCGTTCTTGTCAAACCAATCTATTAGCATTCTACGAGGAGGTGAGCTGTGAGCTAGATAGGGGCAGACCAGTGGATGTGGTGTACTTAGATTTCGCTAAGGCGTTTGATACAGTTCCCCATAAGCGCTTAATTTATAAAATAAGGTCTGCAGGTATCGACAGCAGGGTTTGCTTTTGGATACGGAACTGGCTAAAAGGGCGTGTCCAAAGGGTGGTAATAAACAGCGCATACTCAGACTGGTCTGAGGTAGTAAGCGGGGTCCCCCAAGGCTCAGTCCTGGGACCAACGTTATTCAATTTATTCATAAGCAGCATTGAGGTCGGGGTCAGTAGTTCAATATCAGTTTTTGCAGATGACACAAAATTGGGCAGGGCAATAACTGCACAGCATGAAGCAGATATCCTACAGGATGACCTGGACAAAATAACGGAGTGGGCAACGACTTGGCAAATGAGCTTTAACGTGGAGAAGTGTAAGGTTTTGCACTTGGGGACTAGAAACATTAAAGCACAATACACGTTAGGAGGGGAACCCTTGGGGGAATCAAAAATGGAGAAGGATCTGGGAGTCTTGGTTGATGATCGACTAGGCAACAGCATGCAATGTCAAGCGGCAGCTGCCAAAGCTAGCAGAATATTAGCATGCATAAAGAAAGGGATGTATTCCAGAGAAGACTATAATCCTTCCACTTTATAAAACTCTGGTCCGACCGCATCTGGAGTATTCTGTCCAGTTCTGGTCGCCAGTCCTCAGAAGGGATGTGTTGGAGCTGGAGAAAGTCCAGAGAAGGGCAACTAAACTAATTAGGGGATTGGAGGACCTTGATTTTGAGGAGCGTCTGCAATCGCTTGATTTATTCTCCCTGGAGAAGACACGCCTAAGGGGGGACATGATAGCAATTTTTAAATATCTCAATGGGGATCTCAGCTTAGAAAAAAAGCTGTTCAGTTGAAGGGATTGCATGAGGACTCGGGGGCATACAATGCGATTAGAGGAGAAGCGTTTTAACCTCAGGCAACGTGGGGGGTTCTTTACTGTTAGGGCTACAAGATTGTGGAATTCTCTACCACAAGAGGTGGTTTCTGCGGGTAGTATGGTGGCTTTCAAAAGACTATTGGACGTGCATCTCAAGGATCAGAACATTCAGGGGTATGTGAGATGATTACATCCACACACACCTACACAGGTTGAACGGGATGGACTATTGTCTTTATTCAACCTCACCTACTATGTAACTATGTAACTTTAAGAGGTTAAACTGCCCTCCTTTATAGATGGTAGTTCATTCCTTTGATCTAAAAGACCAAACTGATTAATTGTAAAACATTGTGTTTATCGTTTTCTCGCAGCCTTAGGCCCCTTTCACACTTGTGCGACTTGTCATACGATTTGGGACTGCAAAATCGCATGACGAGTCGTTCTCCATTATTGTCAATGAGTACCATTCATATCTGTGCGACTTCAACGTAGTCCCTGCACTACTTTGGCATGATTTTGAAGCATTTTAAGGCCAAAGACATTCAAACCCAGTCAAACTTGCATCAAAGTCGCATTACCTAAGTCACGGCACAATTGTTCGACTTTGAAGTCGCACAAGTGTGAAAGGGGCCTTAACAGTGATAAACATTTGCTGGAGGCTCTTTTTTTTTTTACAGCTGTGAGTGAGCAGAGAACAGCTCTGTAGGAATTAAGCAAATGCCATTTTAAGATCGTGGGTGGGGGCGGGGTGAATCGCAATTGCGATTTTTTAATGATTAATTGTGCAGCTCTAGGATATAGGAACCATTTCCCTTATTTGGAGATGTAAATGTATTATGAAACATGAATGAAAAGGGCAGCTATACCAAAATCAGCTGTAGTTGCCAGTACCCAGTGTGTTTTATTTTATTTACACTTTTTCTGCTGTGGGCTCAAAACAAGGCCCTTTCACACTCATGAGATGCGGTTTGACCACAACACAGGTGTAGCGCAGTGAACCAACGAGTTTTGTGTGGGTTAGCTGCTCTCTCAGATTTCTATTATGTCCCGTGGTTTTGGTGTGCCTTATAAAAGCACACCAAAATTCCTGCATGCAGGAAAAATTAATTTAAATGGCCTGCAAATCATACCAGAACACATAAAAAAGTAGTGCTTTTGCTACTTTTGAAAAGCACACCACACCAAATCGAATGATTCTGTAATACCATGCAATCTAGTGGCCTGCAAAGGCACTTCTTTTGCAATTTGCATTTGTGGTGCCATTAATGTACTGGCACCCCACAATTTAAATATGATGTGGAAAATGTAAACACATTCTAGTCTAAACCGGCCCTAAAAATAGGATTTTTGACTTACCATTAGATCTATTTCTTTGATGATCATTGACAGACACAGCTCTTCATCTTCATGACCGTAGGGTTATGCTGCCCTCTACAGGAGTAGGACACTAGGCAGAGAAAAGTTCCCACTTCCTGCTATAGGTAGTCCGTTTTGTACCAAGTAGTGTCAGAAGAAAAAAACCCAACTCCAAAGAGGGGCTGCTGCTGTGTCATTCAATGATCAGAGAAATGGATTTTACTGTAAGTCAAACATCTTATTTTCTCTTTCGTTCATTGACTGACACAGCTCTCGATCTTCATGACCGTAGGGACGTCCCAAAGCAGTTTTTAAACATGAGGGTTGGGAACAACAGAAAAACTTCCCAAAGGCTAAACATAGCCAACCAGGTAACATGGAACTCAACAGAGAACAACTGGAGCTCACCTGAAACAAAAACATCCTCAAAGAGGACAAATCCTCTAAACAGTAGTCACCAAAACTTTGCTGCTAAAAGAAGCATCCGTAGATGCCAACACATCCACTTTATAAAACTTTGTGAATGTGTGTACAGACGACCAAGTGGTCACTTTGCAAACTTGCACCACTGGCGCCTGATGACGGAAGGCCCAGGTGGCACTAAGCACCCAAGAAGAAAGCGCCCTGACAGGGAAAAGAGGAACCTGACCATTAATAGAATAAGCCTGAATCACAGTCTGCCTGATTCATCTGGAAATGTTCGCAGCAGAAGCAGCCAGCCCCTTGCGAGGTCCATCCATGAGGACAAACAGTGAGTCCAACTTTCGAAACGACTCTGTAGCTGCCAGGTACACTCTTGATTGCCCGAACCACATCCAGGGAATGCAAAGCAACTTTCTTAGGATGCTTAGGACACGGAAGGCAACACAATGTCTTCATTCAGATGAAAATCGGAGTTGACCTTTGGAAGGAATGATGGACATGATCGAAGAACCACCTTATCCCCGTGAACAACTAGATAAGGTGCACGGCAAGACAGCGCCAACAGCTCAGACACCCTGTGCACTGAAGTAATAACCACCAAAAAGGCCACCTTCTGGGATAATGTAAGCAGGGGGATATTTTCAAAGGGAGGTTTCCGAAGAACTGACAACACCAAATCGAGGTCCCACAGCAGCAATGGAGACCGCCCCAGGGGAACCAAGTGTCCTGGAGAAAAGTATTGACCAGCCAAGGAACGTTAAAATAAAATCACCAAGGCCAAAACCTGGCCCTTGATGGTACTCCAGGCCAAACATTGCTCGACCCCTCGCTGGAGGAAAGCCAAGATCTGAGTCACCGAAAAGGAGCGAGGGTGAACCCCAAGAGACAAACACCACACAATGTACGTCTTCCAAGTACGATGATAAAATCTTCCTGGAAGTAGATTTTCTAGCTTTTAAAAGCATAGGAATCACAGAATCAGATAACCCTCTATCCTTCAGCACCTGGCTTTCAACAGTCAGGCTGTCAAAGCCAGAGACTGTAAAGCAGGATGGAAGATAGGGCCTTGAGACAGCATATCTTCCCTGAGAGGGAGTCTCCAAGACACATCTGCACCCAGCCGTACCAATCAGCATACCAAGACAATCGAGGCCAGTCTGAAGCCACTAGAACGACTGGAATCCCTTCTGCCTAGATCCTGCTTAGGAGTCGCGGCAGAAGCTTGAGAGGAGAAAAGGCATATATTAGACGATAATGACTCCAGGGAGCCACTAGGGAGTCTGTGGCATCGGCTAGAGGGTCCCGAGACCGTGCCACAAACCTCTGAACTTTTCTGTTGAAGCGAGAGGCCCAACAGGTCCATTTCGGGAGTCCCCCACCGGAGGCACAACTGACTGAACACCTCCAGGTGAAATGACCATTCTCCCTGGTCCAACGCCTGTCGACTGAGATAGTCCGCCTGCCAATTTTCCACCCCTGGAATGTGTACAGCAGTGAGGGCAGGAATGAACCATTCTGCCTACCTTAGAATGCCAGCTACTTGCCGAGCCGCCAGAACACTTCTCTTGCCCCCTTGGTGATAGACATAGGCCACAGCGGGGGCATTGTCCGATTGAATCCGTACCAGACACCCCTGGAGACGAACTGTCCAATAATCCAGGCAAAGCCTGATTGCTCGGAGCTCCAGTACATTGATCGGAAAGCCTGGACTCCTCCAGAGTCCAGACCCCTTGAGCACAATCCATGCCGAAGACACCTCTCCACCTGTATCTCGCATCCGTGGTGACAACTGTCCAGTAGAGGGGAAGAAAGGATTTTCCCTGAGAGCGAAGCCACCAAACCAGGGACCCCCTTGTTCTCCGACTCAACAAGATCAGATTGTCCAGAGACTGAGGATCCTTGTTCCACTTCACCAGAATCTCCTTTTGCAAAGATCGTGTGTGGAACTGTGCAAACAGAACCGCCTCAAAAAAGGTAGACACCATCAGGCCCAGCACCCATAAGCAAGTCCAAAGAGATGACCGTCTTCTGGACAGCAGAAGCCGAATCGTCTCCTGCAACTTCTGAAGTTTTGCCAGAGGGAGAAACACTCTGGATTAGGACGAGGCCAGAGTCCGTACCCAATATTCTAAGCTCGTGGATGGAACCAGAGCAGACTTGAAGATTCAGAATCCAACCAAACTCCCTCAGTGTTTGCAAGTTGGCCAACAGGGCCATGGAAGACTCCGATTGCAAAAGAAGATCGTCCAGGTACCCCAGTATTGCGATCCCCCGCTGACGCAGTAATGCTAGAACCGGGGCCAGCACCTTTGTGGAGACAGGACCAAAGGCGCCACAAATTGATAATGCTCCTCGCCCAAGGCAAAGCGGAGGAAGCGCTGGTGGGTGATACCAATGGGGAAAATAAGCGTCCTTGATATCGATGGATGCGAGAATGTCCCCCTGATGTAAGAATGCCATCACCATGTGAATGGACTCCACCCGCACAAAGCAGTTCAGCGCCTTGAGGACCAGAATCGGACGCACCTTGCCCTATTTCCTGGGTACCGTAAACAGGTTTGATTAGAAACATTGAAAGCGTTCCGACATTGGAACCAGGACAATCATTTCTAACAAGCATTGCACTGCTCTATGCGATTTTTCAGTGGTCTGCTGGGGTTTCCCCTTTTTTGGCTCCTTTGAGGCCCTTCCAGATCCCACCAGGCACATGTAGCCCATTCCTCCTTTGGTTGGGGCTTGGAGGTGATATTCTTTACTGACGTCCCCTCCTCTCCAGCACATGCTTTGCGGTGCTGGATACATGTGTCGGCGCTTTCCAGTGCCCCTGCCCTTTTCCATCATGACCACCGCCTCACTCCTCTGGCCGGATGTTGTGTGTCCTCGTCACTCTGGGCAGTAGCTTATGCTGGGGGTGGATATCCGGTTATCCGCCTCCTCCCCATCGTCTGCTGCCGCTCTGTATTGGCATTGTCGGCGGCTTAGGACATTGCTATGATAACACTGCGGTGGACATTTGGTGTTTTCTCCGAATTTCCGAATTCAGGCTTACAGGTGGATGTTATCTGGTCCAATTTGGAGACTGGCCAATTACCCGGTTGGTAAGTGGGGTTTCCTTCGATTTATATATTTACCTGGCACACATGCAACTTCATTCCTTTTTTAGCTGGTTTCCCTTGGGCCAGATTATAGGACCAGACCAGCTCCTGCTGTCCCCCAAATTGGGATATTTTTGGGATCCTTAAAATTAGGTTTGCCTCACTCTATACAATAGGGAGCCAGCTGATATACAGCATTTGATCCTCCATCCATCTGTGCCTCAGTCCTTTGTGGTTTCTAGTTTGAGTCCAGGTGCCTGGGTGTCCCCCTGCATACCACTCGTTTACAGTCACTATCTATATATATCAATCTATATATCTTAAGAATGCCAATCCCCTTGGGTTGTTTTTCTACAATTTCTTTTTTATGCATGTATCGTTGTTCTTACTTATATTACCTATTTTTCTGGTCATTATGCATACAGATATGGCCAGAGTTTCGGGACAAATGTACCCCCTAGAAGAAGACTCTAAGTTGAAACGCACAGGGGTTTGGAGTCTTTATACTTGAGTGTTGTCATATAGATATCCTATGCGATTTATCTTTTGTAATGTGTGTATTTTTAACGATTGCTGACTGTACTGTAAGTACTTTTGTATCTATTGTTATGTAATGTCAGTATTTGCACTCTTATTTTATCCAATAATAAAGATTAGACCCTTTATATATTTTTTGTATTTACAACGGTCATACTCTTTTTTGGTATCGCAACATCCCTTTCCCCGCTTGCCAAATCCCTTTGAGATTTAATTTGTTATAAGTATTGCACTGCCCCATAGAGATCCTGTAAGCGATCTGGGGATAAGTGCAGGTTGGAAGGAAAGAACCTTGCCAGTGGGTAAGATCGAAACTTGATCTTGTAGCCAGATCCAAAAGACTTTGTGGACCCACTTGTACTGAATTAGGAAGGACCATGGGTCCGGAAACCAGTGAAGACGCCCCCTCATGCGGAGGTGGTTTTGTTCGCAGGACTGGAAGACTCCGCTGGATTAGGTGGCGAAACATGTTTTAGTGACTCCATTAATGGAGAGGGAAATCTGCACCACAAGTGTATAAACACACTGTAAGGGACACCCCACTGCGCTGTCTGCACCACAAGGCCCAGCACAGCACTACCCCACCACCTGACAGCTCACAGTAAGCTTCTGCACAGCGCGCGGCGATCAGTAAAAAGGCACATCTGCTATTAGCACTAGAGGCCTGAACAGATGGGGGCCACAGACCACCAAGCTGGGGGGAAGGGAGACGCGATTGGGAAGGAAGGGGAACCGGGGGGTCTGACCATCCTAGGGAGTGGCCCACACCCGCCTCAAAACCTGCCAGGGGTAGAGGGGTGGGGACAGCTACTTACCGCACCAGGAACAGGGGTGGGCACCGCTCCAGACAGGACACCGCTCCATCGTAATGCGGGTGCTGTCGTCCAGAAGGAATGCTGCAATTCAAGCCGAAGCCAGTTCGTAAGCACCCTCGTGAGACGTTTAACTTGCAGGCCAGCCCCCTCCAAAAACTGAATACTTATAGCAGGAAGAAGGAGTATAACCCCAGGGATTGCCCCATAGGCGTGCTCAAGTTTTTCTCTGCCTAGCATCCTACTCCTGTAAGGGGCAGCATAACCCTACAGTCATGAAGATGAAGAGCTGTGTCCGTCAATGAACGAAAGGAGAAAGTGTTTTTTAGAATGCCAAATTTATCTTATTTGTCACGACAAGGAATCTTTTAGGGCTCGTTTAAACTAGCTTCGACATTAGCACACATTAAAGATGCTTTTTGATGCTTCAATTATGCTTTTTTGAAGCCTGGCAAAAGCCCTGTGTGATCCCCCCCCCCCCACTCAGTAGTAACCCCCAGCTCTGATGATCCTCTGGTTTGCGGATCCTCCTCTCACCTCTCGCTATATTGCTCCCACGCTGCGCATCACGTGTGAAAAGTTTGAAGCCTAGCAAAAAGCCCTGTGTGTTGATTTTCTGTTTTAAAGGGGCTCAATAGAACCCAAGCTCAGTATTATTCCCACTAAGCAGTTCCCCAGCTCATTAGTACCCCCCACTAGGCAGTAACCCCCAGCTTTGCTGATCCCACGCTCAGCAGTAAACCCCCCCCCCCCAGCTCTGCTGATCCCACGCACAGCAGTAACCTCCCCAGCTTTGCTGATCCCACGCTCAGCAGTAACCCCCAACCCCTAGCTCTGCTTATCCCCCGCACCGCAGTAACCCCCCTAGCTCTGCTGATCCCCCACTCAGCAGTAACCCCCCAACTCTGCTCACCCCCCCGCCACTCAGTAGTAACCCCCTAACTCTGCTCACCCCCCCCCCCCCACACTCAGTAGTAACCCCCAACTCTGCTCATCCCCCCCAATCAGTAACCCCCAACTCTGCTCATCCCCCCACTCAGTAGTAAGCCCCAACTCTGCTCATCCCCCCACTCAGTAGTAAGCCCCAACTCTGCTCATCCCCCCCATTCAGTGGTAAGCCCCAACTCTGCTCATCCCCCCCCACTCAGTAGTAAGCCCCAACTCTGCTCATCCCCCCCCCCACTCAGTAGTAAGCCCCAACTCTGCTCATTCCCCCACTCAGTAGTAAGCCCCAACTCTGCTCATCCCCCCACTCAGTAGTAAGCCCCAACTCCGCTCATCCTCCTACTCTGCTCATCCCCCTACTCAGTAGTAAGCCCCAACTCTGCTCATCCCCCTACTCAGTACTAACCCCCAACTCTGCTCATCCCCCTACTCAGTACTAACCCCAACTCTGCTCATCCTCAGTAGTACCCCCCAGCTCTGCTGATCCCCCCCCCCCCACTCAGTATTTACTCCCAGCTCTGCTGATCCTCCTCTCACTATGGCCCCTGCTTACCTCTCGCTATATTACTCCACTCTGCGCATCAAGTGTTAAATTGCTATTTTTTTCCTGCTCCATTCCCACAGCTCTGCTGACTCTTTACCGCTCACATGTGCCGTCTACTGGTTGCTCCGCTTCAGTCCAGACCCCACTCACCTTCCTGCTGCTGCACGCTGTACATCAGATGTGACATCTGCACCAGACACTTTCAGAATATATACACATGAACAGGAAGTGACTGCTGATGAGGTCTCTCCAGTTCATTGTTGGTTTACCATTGCATCTTGAGATACCTCATACCTGCAATACCTACAAAACAATGTGAAGCTAAAGCTGAACAAAAGCCTCTCAAAAGCTGCAGATGCTGTAAGCGAGCTTGGTCATCGACTTCTATGGAGGCTTTGAAGATGCTTTAAAAGCACCAAGAAAGCAACACGGAGTACAATTTTTGAAGCAAACCAAACCCCAAATGTGTAAACAGGACTGTAAGCTTATCATTTTATTTAGTGACAAGTGCTTCAGAGTGCTTTTAGGCTCCATGCACACAGGGCGTCATAAAAACGTGCTCCAAAGCTGTTTACATAACGCCGGGAAACAGCAGCTGTAAAAACGTGCTTTCAGTAGCTTTTCCTACTAGCGTTATTGCACGTTTGGCCACAGTAGCTGTTAGCAGCGTTTTTTCTGCCTCCATTCAAAATCAATGGTTCCCTATGGGAGCCTATTGATTTGAATGGAAGTCACACCGCAGGTCGGATCAGGGTGATCCGACTTGCGGTGCGACCTGCACTGTGAGAATCTTGAGGGGGAACTCCACGCCAAAATGGGGAACAAAACGGCGTGGGGTTCCCCCCCAGGTTCCAAACCAGGCCCTTCGGGTCTGGTATGGAATTTGAGGGTAGCCCCGCGCCGAAAAAGACGGCGTGGGGTCCCCCCCCAAAATCCATACCAAACCCTTATCCGAGCATGCAGTCCGGCATGCCAGGAAAGGGGAGGGGACGAGCGAGCGGCCCCACCCCCCCTGGATCATACCAGGCCACACGCCCTCAACATGGGGGGGGTGTGGGTGCTTTGGGGCAGGGGGGGCTCTGCACCCCGCACCTCAAAGCACCTTGCCCCCATGTTGATGAGGACAAGGGCCTCATCCCCACAACCCTGGCCGGTGGTTGTGGGGGTCTGCGGACAGGGGGCTCATCGGAATCTGGAAGCCCCCTTTAATAAGGGGGCTCCCCCAGATCCCGGACCCCCTCCCTATGTGAATGGGTATGGGGTACACTGTACCCCTACTCATTCACCCCATAAAATGCAGTGTATGGAAATAACCACAGGAGACGTTTTGGAAAAAAATTAAAAATCTTCATCCGGCTCTTGTCCTCTCCGGGGGTCTTCTGCTGTCTTCTCCTCTCCGAGGGTCTTCTGCTCTTTTGCTGTCCGCCCTTCTTGTCTTCTCCTCTCCGGGGGTCTTCTCTCCAAGGGTCTTCTGCTCTTTTGCTGTCCGCCCTTCTCGTCTTCTCCTCTCCGGGGGTCTTCTGCTGTCCGCCCTTCTGCTGTCCAATCTTCTTGTCTTCTCCTCTCCGGTCTTCTGCTCTTTTGCTGTCGGCTGTCCTTCTTCCTCCGGTCCTCCTCCGACGATGTCTCCAGCGATTATGCCGGCCTCTGGTCTCTGCAGCTTATTATATAGCCATTAGGGGCGTGGCCGCCAGATGACGTCATCGGGAGACCACGCCCCCTTGTGTCACAGATGACATCATCTGACACAAGGGGGCGTGGTCTCCCGATGACGTCATCTGGCGGCCACGCCCCTAATGGCTATATAATAAGCGGCAGAGACCGGCATAATCGCTGGAGACGTCGTCGGAGGAGGACCGGAGGAAGAAGGACAGCCGACAGCAAAAGAGCAGAAGACCGGAGAGGAGAAGACAAGAAGATTGGACAGCAGAAGGGCGGACAGCAGAAGACCCTCGGAGAGGAGAAGACAGCAGAAGACCCCCGGAGAGGAGAAGACAAGAAGGGCGGACAGCAAAAGAGCAGAAGACCCTCGGAGAGGAGAAGACAGCAGAAGACCCCCGGAGAGGACAAGAGCCGGATGAAGATTTTTAATAAATTTTTTCCAAAACGTCTCCTGTGGTTATTTCCATACACTGCATTTTATGGGGTGAATGAGTAGGGGTACAGTGTACCCCATACCCATTCACATAGGGAGGGGGTCCGGGATCTGGGGGAGCCCCCTTATTAAAGGGGGCTTCCAGATTCCGATGAGCCCCCTGCCCGCAGACCCCCACAACCACCGGCCAGGGTTGTGGGGATGAGGCCCTTGTCCTCATCAACATGGGGGCAAGGTGCTTTGAGGTGCGGGGTGCAGAGCCCCCCCTGCCCCAAAGCACCCACACCCCCCCCATGTTGAGGGCGTGTGGCCTGGTATGATCCAGGGCGGGTGGGGCCGCTCGCTCGTCCCCTCCCCTTTCCTGGCATGCCGGACTGCATGCTCGGATAAGGGTTTGGTATGGATTTTGGGGGGGACCCCACGCCGTCTTTTCGGCGCGGGGCTACCCTCAAATTCCATACCAGACCCGAAGGGCCTGGTTTGGAACCTGGGGGGGAACCCCACGCTGTTTTTTTCCCCATTTTGGCGTGGAGTTCCCCCTCAAGATTCTCACAGTGCAGGTCGCACCGCAAGTCGGATCACCCTGATCCGACCTGCGGTGTGACTTCCATTCAAATCAATAGGCTCCCATAGGGAGCCATTGATTTTGAATGGAAGAAAAAAAACGTATATCGTGGCTTAACGCACGTTAAGCAACGTTATGGAGCCTTTAGCAGCGTCAGACGTTTTTTGCAGCTTGACGCTGGAGCTCCTGAACCCACAGTTCCTGGGTTTTTTTTGGAGCTGTAAAACGTCTATGCCACTTGGAGCTCCTAAAAGCTCTATGTGTGCATGAGGCCATAGAAAAACATGGATGGGCGTTCTGCAGCTGCAAAAAAAAACGTCTGACGCTGCTAACAGCAGCTGTAAAAACGTCCAGTGTGCATGAGGCCTTAAAAAGCATTTCCAATGCCACATTTTGAAACAAGTGTAAACAAACCCTTACAATCA
Organism: Pelophylax lessonae; assembly: GCF_965119305.1. Taxonomy (NCBI): domain Eukaryota; kingdom Metazoa; phylum Chordata; class Amphibia; order Anura; family Ranidae; genus Pelophylax; species Pelophylax lessonae. The sequence goes on along the minus strand of NC_138771.1, from coordinate 404,162,657 downwards.
TATTTATAAACAGTACTAGATCATCTTTACCAAACAAGTAATCTGTAGGTTTTTGGTGCATAAAAATAACAATAGATTTTATATATTTACGCTTGGTTCACATTGGGGTGGCTTTAAAGTCGCCCGACTCTGAAGGCGCCCCGTACAGCATGACTTCAGCGCAGCTTGCAAACTACTTCTATACTACAAGTCAATGCAAGCCCCTCCAAAGTCGCCCCCAAGTAGTGCAGGAACCTTTTTCTTGAGTCGCTCCGATTAGAACGGTTCCATTGCACTGAATGGAGCACGACTTCTCAGTGGACTAAGTCATCTGACAAGTTACCCCAGTGTAAACCGAGACTTTAGAACCGGGTCTGTGCGGGAAAACCGCAGACCAAACAGGAATAAACATAACTGCCAATCACGTTTAACTTCCGTAAAACTAAGAGGGGTATATGCTAATGCCAGGAGCCTAGCTAATAAAATGGATGAGTTGGAAATGTTAGTACATGAGGAGGACATAGACCTTGTGGGAATAACAGAAACTTGGTTCGACCCCTCACATGACTGGCTGGCCAATATCCAAGGGTATTCGGTGTACCGGAAGGACAGGGTAGGAAAAAGAGGGGGAGGGGTATGTCTCTACGTCAAGAACAATATAAAGGTGCTAGAAAGGAGTGACATTACGGATGGGATGAGCATGGATTTAGAATCTGTGTGGGTTGAACTCGATAGGGAAGAAGATAAGGGAAAAGTAGTTGTGGGGGTTTGCTATAGGCCACCTAACCAAGGGGAGGAGGTAGAGCAGGAATTTTTAGCACTAATGGGTAAGTGGCAAAACTGGGATCAGTCATATTGGGGGACTTCAATTATCCCGACATTGACTGGGAAGAGGGGACTACACACTCACATAAGGCCCGTCTATTCACGGAAACCTTACTGGATAATTACATGTCACAGTTGGTGGATTCCCCTACTAGAGAAAATGCAATCCTGGATCTATTGATCACTAATGACCCAGACATAATCTCGGAGGTAGGAGTCCAGGACAACCTGGGCTCTAGCGATCACAGGATGATCACATTTAGTATAAATAACAATATAAAAAGGCAAGTGGGGAACATAAGAACCCTAAACTTCAGACGGGCAAACTTTCCAAAATTGTACTCATTGATGGAAAGGGTAAACTGGGACCAAACCCTGGGATCCCTGACCACAGAGGAAAAATGGGAATGCTTTAGGAACATATTAAGCAAAGGCATCTTGCAGTGCATTCCTATGGGGAATAAATTTAGAAGAGACAAAGCCAAACCTGGCTGGCTAAACCGTAGCGTTAAAAAAACTTATTAGGGGAAAAAAATTGGCCTTCAAGAAATATAAATCAGAGGGCACAGTATCGGCCTTCCAGCAATACAAGGAGGCAAATAAGAAGTGTAAACACGAAATCAAGATGGCTAAAATCAACTTTGAGAGACAAATAGCGGAGAATAGTAAAAAAAAACCCAAAGAAATTCTTTAAATATATCAACAGCAAAAAAACTAAGGTAGAGCATATTGCACACATAATTAACGATGATGGGAGGATGGTTACAGAGGACACTGAAAAAGCAACCGTGCTGAATGCTTTTTTCTCGTCAGTCTTTACTCAGGAAAAGGAGGGGTACACTGACCATGACTGTTTGGTTAGTAGTAATACACAGGACTTGCCTCTATGGCTAACAGAGGGTGAAATCAGGGAAAGACTGGATAAACTTAACACAAACAAATCACCAGGCCCGGATGGCGTACATCCGAGAGTGCTCAAGGAACTCAGTATGGTTATATCTAGACCACTGTTCCTGATCTTTGCGGACAGTATTAGGACAGGAGATGTACCAGGGGATTGGAGGAAGGCTAACGTGATTCCGATATTCAAAAAGGGCCAGAGGCATATCCCGGGAAATTATAGGCCTGTCAGCTTGACATCAATAATTTGTAAACTTTTGGAGGGGATGATAAAGGGACTATATTGTAGAATATGCTAAAGACAACAACATCATCAGCAGTAACCAGCACGGGTTTACAAATGGGCGTTCTTGTCAAACCAATCTCTTAGCATTCTACGAGGAGGTGAGCTAGATAGGGGGGAGACCAGTGGATGTGGTGTACTTGGGTTTCGTTAAGGCGTTTGATACAGTTCCCCACAAGCGCTTAATTTATAAAATAAGGTCTGCAGGTATCGACAGCAGGGTTTGGTCTTGGATACGGAACTGGCTAAAAGGCCGTGTCCAAAGGGTGGTAATAAACAGCGCATACTCAGACTGGTCTGAGGTGGTAAGCGGGGTCCCCCAAGGCTCAGTCTTGGGACCAACCTTGTTCAATTTATTCATAAACAGCATTGAGGACGGGATCAGTAGTTCGTTATCAGTTTTTGCAGATGACACAAAATTGGCCAGGGCAATAACTACACAGCATGAAGCAGATATCCTACAGAATGACCTGGACAAAATTACGGAGTGGGCAACGACATGGCAAATGAGGTTTAACGTGGAGAAGTGTAAGGTTTTGCACTTGGGGACTAAAAACATAAAAACACAATACACGTTAGGAGAGGAACCCTTGGGGGAATCAAAAATGGAGAAGGATCTGGGAGTCTTGGTTGATGATAGATTAGGCAACAGCATGCAATATCAAGCGGCAGCTTCCAAAGCCAACAGAATATTAGCATGCATAAAGAAAGGGATGTATTCCAGAGATAAGACTATAATCCTTCCACTTTATAAAATTCTGGTCCGACCGCATCTAGAGTATTCTGTCCAGTTCTGGTCGCCAGTCCTCAGGAGGGATGTGTTGGAGCTGGAGTCCAGAGAAGGGCAACTAAACTGATTAGGGGGTTGGAGGACCTTAACTATGAAGAGCGGCTGCAATCGCTCGATTTATTCTCCCTGGAGAAGAGACGTCTGAGAGGGGACATGATAGCAATTTATAAATATCTTAATGGGGATCTCAGCTTAGAAAAAAAGCTGTTCATTCGAAGGAATTGCATGAGGACTCGAGGACATACAATGCGATTAGATGAGAAGCGTTTTAACCTCAGGCAACGTGGGGGGTTCTTTACTGTTAGGGCTACAAGATTGTGGAATTGTCTACCACAGGAGGTGGTTTCTGCGGGTAGTATGGTGACTTTCAAAAGACTCTTAGACTTGCATCTCAAGGATCAGGAGATTAAAGGCTATGTTAGATGATTACAGTCACACACACCTACACAGGTTGAACTGGATGGACTATTGTCTTTATTCAACCTCACCTACTATGTAACTATGTAACTATTAAATATTTTATCAAGAACACTCAAAATTAAATAAACCTTACTCTGGACTACAATTGAGTTTCCGAATATCTTCCTGTATACAGGGTGTAGGGGCCTTTACTGGTGCTGGTGGCAAAATGTTCCTCTCTTGGAGAAGGTTCACAGCTCGTAGCTCATCCAATTGCTGTGCTTGATGAAGACTCAGACCCCCCACCGATGATGTCAAATTATTCATCCCCATGTTAGGCTAGAAGTAAACAAAATTATAATAAAATGGTATATTAAGAATGTTCAGAGAAATATGAGCAATTACAGCAATATTTCACATGTTCTGGTAACAAAATTCATTGGTTGTTTTAACCAGGTTTTTTCTTCCTAAAGGGTGTGTACGGAAGTGTTTATAGAAGAATTGTGTGCAGAATCAAAAATCACATGCGTGCTGTGCTGCAGTCTGTCACTATCATCACAGATGTTTTTTGTTTTTCTGAGACACCTATGACAGTTGTTTTACCAGTTAATTATGCCAGTATTGTTTCAAACTTCCTGTAACAGGGTGACAACAGTATTCATTCTTCAAATAAAGCACAAAGAAATATTGTCATCCTGTAGACAGCAATGAAAAAAAAAAAAGGAAGAAGAATCCAAAAAGCAGGGCTTCCGTTAAAAGAAGATGCTTAAATGGACTCAAAATAGGCATTGGTAAGGTAAAGTTTAACTTTACGAGCAGTTGGGGTCTTTACTGCAGAAGAGACATGCTTGTGTGTTTTCTGCAGTAACTGGCTAGACTTACTAGCCAGCAGCATCTGCATGAGCAATCAAGATGTAGACAAAGCAGTCTTAGATTGACAGCTAACAGTTACAGTAACAGGGTTTTTTATGCTTTTGGATAAAAAGTTTAAAACTATGTAAAAAAAATAAAAGCAGAACATTGTAAGCACTCCTGTCAGTGGTAAAAGGTTTGACCCAAACCCTGTAAATGCCACTTTTGCTAAACAACTTGGCCTGCTAAAAGAAGAGAAGTAATAATAGATCCACTAGCAGAATCAATGTGTGATATAATTAGGTTACGGTATCATGTACAGTATCTCACAAAAGTGAGTACGCCCCTCACATTTTTGTAAATATTTTATAATATCTTTTAATGTGACAACACTGAAGTGAGACTTTGCTACAATGTAAAGTAATGAATGTACAGCTTGTATAACAGTGTAAATTTGCTGTCCCTTCAAAATAACAACACACAGTCAATGTCTAAACCGCTGGAAACAAAAGTGAGTACACCCCTAAGTTAAAATGTCTAAATTGAACTCAAAGTGTCAACATTGTGTGTGGCCATCATTTTCCCGCACTGCCTTAACCCTCCTGGGCATGGAGTTCACCAGAGCTTCAAAAGGTTGCCACTGGAGTCCTCTTCCACTCCTCCATGATGACATCATGGAGCTGGTGGATGTTAGAGACCTTGCGCTTCTCCACCTTCCATGAGAATGCCCCACAGATGCTCAATAGGGTTTAGGTCTAGAGATATGCTTGGCCAGTCCATCACCTTTACCCTCAGCATCTTTAGCAAGGCAGTGGTCGTCTTGGAAATGTGTTTGGGGTCATTATGTTGGAAAACTGCCCTGCAGCTCAGTCTCCAAAGGGAGGGGATCCTGCTCTGCTTCAGTATGTCACAGTATCTGTAATATCACTAGCAAAATCATATTTTATTGTAAGCATATTCAATGCCGTGAGAAAAACATATCCATCAAATCCTTATGCCATATGCCAAAGAACAATTTTTCATGTAATGTAACAATAGCGTCTTATTCTGCATACTACCTGAGGCATTGGCTGCGGTGGAGTAGGATATCGCTGAGTAGCAGTTGTTAAAGTTGGACCTCCTGGTGGAAAAGCATTCTGGTACCCCAGAGGTAGCGTTGGGTATGCATTTCTGGTGATTTTAGGATTCTGAGGAGGTGGAGGAGGCTGAGCTGGATGAACCATCCCTGTGACACAAAAAAAATAAAAAAAGAAGATGTAATTATAATAAAAACGGATCATTTAACAAGCAGGGCACAACCAAAGCCAGGAGTTTGCAACAGCTGAAGGCTGGCAAGTCCCCATTACTCATCCAGGAAGACTAAGGACATACTGTAAATCCAGGGCTTCATGAACCTGACCGGGGAGTGGCCCTAGGCTTCCTGCCCTCAAAGTGTAATGATGCAGAAAGTGCATCAACAGGTGTAACACCTTTCTCTGCATAGAGAGCTGCACACCACTGCGGAACAGGGCCCTGAACGCTGTGTGGCCCGATATCTTCAGAAAAGAGGACTATAAAAAGAGAAACTATCCAGGTGGCTCTGAGATGGGGATGGGGGGGGGGGGGCAGGAAAAAAAAAAAGTTAAAGATTAAGTACACTTTTTAGTCCCCCAGCCATGCACATAGGAATGTAAATACTTGCCCTAAATGAGCCTCCTTAAAAAAATGGCTATTGCGTTAAACACAACAGGTACCATCGTGCATGCTGGAGTAAGAGTAACACTATGGAAATTATTTAAAATTAACTGTATCGGCTTTTAAAAACCCTTTGAACAATTGTGGGTACAAAAGTGTGGGGTCTGGTATGGATTTGAAGGTAAACCCCGCGCCAAAATGTAAAAAAAAAAAAAAAAAATTTTAGAGGGTCCCCAGACTCCTATCCAAGCATGCAGCCTGCCAGTTTAGGAAAAAGGAGGGGACGAGCGACTTCCCCCCCCCCCCCCCTTTCTGAACCATACTTGGCCACATGCCCTGAACATTGGGGGGGTGTGTGCTTTGCTTTCCCAAAGCAATTTGTCCCCATGTTGATAGAGACAAGGACCTCTTTCCCACAACCCTGGGCTTGTGGGGGTCTGCGGGCAGAGGGCTTATCGGAATCTAGAAGCCTCCATTAAAAACAGGGCCCCCGGAATCCTCCACCCCCCCCCCCATGTGAAGGAGTAGGAGATACATAGTACCCCTACCCATTCACCAAAAAAGTATAAAAGTGAATAAAGACAGGTGCCAGTTTTTGACAATTCCTTTATTAAAATAAAAAAAACTATGTCCCCCGATTTAGATTCATCAACAATCATGACGCAGTCACCACCAGCCCCGAAAAACAGGGGGGGGGGGGGAAAAAAAAAAAAAAAGCAAGCTCCACTTGCTACAAGTGATCCTGCAAACTGCCTGCACCGCCGTGTGACATTTCCTAAATAGCTATGAGGCGGGGGCCACCCGGTGACATACATCACCTGGTGGCACCTCCCCCCCCCTGTGACGTCGCTGGCCATCGCATGCACTGTTGATGACGTCACAGAAGCGGTGCCCCGAGGTGACATCGACGGGTGGTCCCACCCCATAGCTATTTAACCCCTTCTCCTTAGGTGGATGTCAAATGACGTCCTGGAGTTTAAGTGGTTAAATCTGAATGATGCCTGCAGAAGCCAGATGGAAATCGGTCATCTCTATGATGTCACGTCCAGACCGTGTATTCAGCTGGAGAGCCTGAGATTGGTTGTTTAAAGAGGACATGTCATGCCCTATTCCAGGTTTACATTCCTTGTAATTGGAATAAAAAAAAAAAATAAAAAAACGGTAAAAATAACAATAGTAAAAGAAAATTTAAAAATAAAAAGTTACAAAAAAAATGTAAATAAAAAAAAAAAAAAAAATTTAAAAGCGCCCCTGTCCCCACACGCAAAAGCGAACGCATACATACCCTGCGCCTTCATATGTAAAAATGGCATTCAAACCACACAGGTGAGGTTTGACTGCGAACATTACAGCAAGAGCAATAATAATAGCCAAACCCTTCCTCTAACTCACAGGTATTTTTCAAGGTTCACCTATGGAGACTTTTAAGTATCAAAGTTTGGCGCCATACCATGAGTGTGTGCAATTTCAGAGCGTGACATGTTAGGTGTTTACTTGGTGTAACATCTTTCCTATTGTAATAAAAATAAAAAATAAACACAACACACTAACTTTACTGGTTTTCTTTTTTAATTCATAAAACTTTTTTTTTTCCTAAAAAAAAAAAAAAAAAGCGTTTGAAAAATTGCTGCGCAAATATTGTGTGACATAAAAAGTTGCAATGACCACCATTTTATTCCCTAGGGTCTCTGCAACAAAAAACAATGTTTGATTTTCTAACAAAAAAATTATGATTTTTACATGAAGGAGAGGAGTGCCAGAATAAGCCCGGTATGGAAGTGGTTAAGGAATGTCACATGGCGCAGGCAGTCCGGGGGGAGTGTTTGTGATGAGCAAAATTTTTTTTTTTTTTTTTTTGGCGTCGGCATGACTGACCCCCAACACAAAGCACCCCCCCCCACATTGAGGGCATGTGGTCATGTATAGTTGGGAGGGAGCGTTTCCTTGTCCCCTCCCTTTCCTGACCTGCATGCTCGGATAAAGGCCGGGTATGGCTTTTGGGGGGGAACCTATGCCATTTTTTTTTCTTAATTTTGGTGGTGTTCCCCTCCAAATCCATACCAGATCTAAAGGGAAAACTGGTGACAGCTAATGACTCATCAGTTGTTAAGGATGTGGCGGACGGCTTCAAAAGCCCGCTCCTTAGCAGCCAGCTATATAAACAGTGTTTTTAAACTGCCACGACTAGCAGAGTGCAATGTGCAAAGTGCAATGTACATCTGAAGAGTACAAATGTGATATACAGTGCTTAATAAACATGCAATTGCTTTTGGGGGGGGGGGGGGGGGGTTGCGGGGTTTCCATCTTAAGCAGAAATATGGCTGTGTAAGGCCATTTCACAACTTCATGAAAGGGTCCCTTAACCACTTGCCTTCTGTGCACTTAAACACCCTTCCCATCCAGGCCAATTTTCAGCTTTCAGCGCTGTCACACTTTGACTGACAATTGCGCGGTCATGCTACACTGTACCCATATGAAATTTTTATCATTTTTTTCACACAAATAGAGCTTTCTTTTGGTGGTATTTAATCATCTCTGGGTTTTTTATTTTTTACAAAAAAAAAGAATAAATACAAAAAATTTTGAAAAAAAAAAAAAAAGTTTTTCTTATTTTCTGCGAGTAAATTTTGAAAATAAATTTTTCTCCTTCACTGATGTGCGCTGATGAGGCGGCACTGATGGGCACTGATAGGCTGCACTGATGGGCACTGATGAGGTGGCACTTATGGGCACTGATGAGGTGGCACTTATGGGCACTGATGAGGAGGTACTAATATGCCGCACTGATGAGCACTGAGAGGCGGCACTGAGAGGCAGCACTGAGAGGCGGCACTGATGAGCACTGATAGGCGGCACTGCTGGGCACTGATAGGCGGCACTGCTGGGCACTGATAGGCGGCACTGCTGGGCACTGAGAGGCGGCACTGCTGGGCACTGAGAGGTGGCACTGCTGGGCACTGACAGGTGGTACTGCTGGGCACTGAGAGGCGGCACTGATGGGCACTGATAGGCGGCACTGATGGGCACTGGCGGATGGCACTGGACACTGACGGGTGGCACTGATGAGTGGCACTGATGGGCAGCACCATCAGTGCCCACACTCAGTGCCCATAGTGCTGCCAGTCAGTGCTCATCAGTGCCTAGATGAGCAGGCACTGATGGGCACTGACTAGCAGCACTATGGGCACTGATTGTGGGCATTGATGGGGGGCACTGATGGCGGGCACTGTGTGTGTGTTTTTACCTTTTAGTAATCAGGGCACTGGTGATCGGTGCCCTGATTACATCGCTGTGTGTCCCCAGCGGCTGTCGGCTCCCCCTCCTTCCTCACACTGCAGCTCCGTGTGAGGAAGGAGCGCCGGCGATGAGAGATGATCTCATATGTTTACATATGAGATCATCGCTCATTGGACGGCCAGATCACGTGGTGAATGGCCGCTGTGATTGGCCATTCACCACGATCTGTGATCGGCTGTGTCCAAGGGACACGGCCGACACAGATTTTCCCCGCAGCGCGCTCGCGGGAGCGCGCTGGGGGCGTGTCACTGGGAGGCCGTTTAAAAACGGCCTCCCGAAAATTCGAGTCCGCGCTGCAGCCGTATATAGGCTGTAGCGCGGACGGGGGGAGGTTAATAGTCATTAAGTGCCCTCTAGTTAGCCAGGAGAATGGTAGAGGGAGGGCTTGGTCACGCAAGACAGGCTTCCTAGTAGAACTAAGGTTCTAAGCTAGCAAAGGTAATTTGCAGCTTGTGGTGCTTGCCAACATGGCTGTTGAAATCTAGGAAACTATTGTGGCACAAACGTGGGTACTGTATGGCCAGTATTGTGTTATTAAAATTTTAAATGGCTGACAAACTAGTGTTATTAGATGCAAACAGTCCGAGAATACGGAAATTAAACTCTTACCCATGAATCCACCACCTTCTATGGTATCGTAGCTGTTTTGAACTGAAGTGCTATCGCTGGTTGGGGGCTGAGGACCAGAACCTAAAAAAAGAAGAAAAAAAACAAACCACACATTAAAAGTAATCATAACTTATTTTGCTTGGCGATTTTATTGAAAAAAAGTAGAAGAAAAAAAAAAAAACACACGTACAAAATGTGACATGGCTAGTTTTGAATAAAAAAAAAAAAAAATCTGACTGTAATCAAGACTATACATGGCCATTTTGACACCTTTTTACGAGCTTTTAATATATGGAAAAAAAAAAAAAAAAAAAAAGAAGAACACACCACAACCCTTGCATTTTTATTTGATTTTCTACATAATTGAATTCATTTTGGTTGCTCAAAACTGAGAAACAACTGAAACAGTGGGTAGGCTAAACATTGCTATAGCTACTTTAGTTACATACAATTGTTTATGCAATCAGAAGCTGGTGCATAGCTTGCAAAATTGCTAGGTGTATGGCATACATATGGACTGGAAGGGAATATATTTTTGGTGATGCAAGAGCAATTCTTCTTTTATTACGTGCAAAAATATCCCAAACATTAGTAAAAATCTGTCACCACTAACAAAAAACTTCATACATTTTATTGCAAGCATATTCAATGCAGTTAATGAAGAAGTACATCCAGAAAATCATTATGCCATATGCCAAAGGACAATTTATCATGTAATGTAACACTCAAAGGCAACAATGTCTTAAGCCTCGTACACACGCAACGAATTTCCGCCGAACAGTCGTCCGTCTTTTGTCCAGAGTGGTGTCTGTTGGTTGGAATGTGTTCTAGACTGCACACGAATTTTCCTGTACAACAGAATTCTACTTCAGAAGTGATGTCATGTGTTGGATTGCTTTCTATGTTTTCTTTTATCTCTGAGCATGCCTAGTCTTGCTCATAAGATTTTTCCCCGTCAAAATCTGTACTAATGAGATGAAAATCGGACATGTTTTGACGGAGGTCAAAAATTTTAATGCCTGCACACCAGGATTTTTTTCGGCCGAAAGTCGGAGTCGGATGTCGGAAGCACCATACTCACAAACTGAAAATCGGCAGATCGGTCTTCGGATGAAATTTCCCGGCCGAATTTCTTCTCGTGTGTACGGGGCTTTATTCTGTATACCACCGAGGCATCGGATGCAGTGGATCTTAGATTGACAGCTAACAGTTACAGTAAGGGCTCTTTCACACGGGCGTTCCGTTCAGATCCGCCTGTCCGTTTTTTAGGCGGATCTGATCGGATGCCCCATTCAGCCCTATGGAGCAGCGGTGACATGTCCGCTGACACCCGCTGCCATCCGCATCCGATCCTGTCCGTGAAATCCGGATGGATGGAAACCCAATTTTCCATCCGTCCTGGGGATCGGATGAGAGCGGACAGGCGGTCCGCTCTCATCCGATTCCCCATAGAGAGCAGCAGGGCTCTGACACCTCCCTCTCCGCACATAGTGTGGAGACGGAGCTGTCATCCGCCGGCTCAGCGGGGATCGGTGGATCGATCCCCGCTGAGCAGAGCACGGTCCGCAACGGAATGCGGAACGCGTAAAAAGGGGCCTAAGAGCCGGTTCACACTACTCCGACTTGGGGCGCGACTTGTGTGCCCTCAAGTCGCCCCAAGTCTCTTGTCATTACAAATTCAATGTAAATGAATGAGAGCCGTCTTAATATGCACTACTGAAGTCACTCCGACTTCAGAAAAAAGGTTCCTGTACTACTTCAAGGCGACCTCTATCAGACTTGTGCACATAAACTTCAACGGGAGTAGCCTCTAAGTTGGATCCTTATCTATTTTAAAGCGAGTTGTTATCAGACCTTCCAGGAAGAAGAAAAAGATTACCCAGGCATTCCCCGCAGACAAAGTCACCTATCATTTACGTCTCTTCAAAGTCGCGCTAAAGTCGGCGCTAAAAAGTGGCTCCTCGACATTTCGGGCATTAAGATAGGGGACTTGGAATGTAAGGTGTCGGCCTACGCCGACGACATGCTTTTTTCTATTACAAACCCGGCGGTTTCGGCACCCAACCTACTGCAGGAATTGGACCGGTACGGTCTGTGTTCCAACATGAAGGTGAACCTTCATAAGTCCGAGGCTCTGGGGGTGGGGGTCCCGGCCCCCCTCTTGGAGCACTTGTCCTCCGCGCTGCCCTTCAAGTGGACTAGGGGTGCCCTGACATACCTCGGGACTCAGATTTCCTCGGAGTTGTCCAAAATTTATGACTTGAACTTCCCTCCCCTCCTGACCCAAATTCGTGGCTTGCTGCAGACTTGGAATACTGGTCTTCATTCCTGGTTTGGACGCTGCAACTTAATTAAGATGTCGATCCTCCCTAAGATCTTGTACCTGTTGCAGGCGCTGCCTGTGCGGATCCCAGCTTCCTTTTTTACTCAAACCCACAGCATTTTTGTGAAATTCATATGGGCTCACGGGAGGCCTAGGCTGTCTCGTGCCCAGTTGACGCTACCGAAGCATTCGGGAGGCCTGGCACTTCCCGACGTGGCTAAATATCATGCAGCGGTCCATCTTGGCCGGCTGATTGACTGGTGGAGACACAGTGAAGGCAAGTTGTGGGTACAACTGGAACGGGGACAATCTGACGCCTCTCTGGAGGGGTTGCCGTGGGTCAGGGGGGACCTGCCGCGAGGCCTCCGAGATCACCCCACGATAGGCGTTACGATCACGACCACTCGTCGCGCTCTGTCCCACCCCTCCATTTCCGCGCAGGCGTCCCCACTTTGCCCGGTTCTGGGTAACCCGGAGTTCTCTCCGGGACTGAGGGAAGCGGCATTCCGGGGACTGATGTCCCGAGGCGTCTCCCGGGCCACCCACTTCCTCAGGGGGTCTCGGTGGCCGACGTTAGAGGAATTGATGTCGGCTAGTGGCTCCTACAAGTTGGGATTCTGGCACGCTGCCCAGGTACACCACTATCTTCGCTCTTTGCCGGACCCATCGTCTTTCTCCAGGGACCTCACTCCGTTTGAGGAGTATTGCATGGGGAGCGGGAACCTGCCGGGCACGCTGTCCAAATCCTACAGCCTACTGGTCTCTCCGGGGTAGGACTATGTCCTGCCTGGATTGGGCAAGTGGGAGCGGGATCTTCAGTTACATCTCACTCCGGCGCAACGCCTAAAGGTTTATACCCTTGCTTTGAAAACTCCGACCTGCGCGAAACTGCAGGAGTTGAATTATAAAATCCTCACCCGGTGGTATAGGGTTCCTTCTCTCTTGGGCAAGTTCTTCACCGGCACGTCGGACCTTTGCTGGCGGTGCCGGAGTGAAGTTGGCACGATACTCCATGTATTTTGGTCTTGTCCCCGAGTGCGTCCCTTCTGGCGGGACGTCCGGGCCCTCTTGGGGGAACTATCGGATCGGGAGATCCCGGACACCCACGGAGTTCTTCCTGCTCCAGGTTTCCTCTATGCCAATCTCGAAATGCAAAAAATCAATCATCCCTCATGTCTTGAGTGCCGCAAGGGCTTGCATCCCGCTGCTCTGGAAGACGACTAGAGTGCCGACTATTGGGGATTGCATGCGCAGGATGGAGGACATTAACAGAATGGAGGACCTCACCCTCACGAGACAGCATCGCAGGGAACGATACGATAAGATTTGGGGTTTCTGGAATGTCTTCGTGCTTTCCTGACAAAGGAAAGTCTCTGATGTGCGGTTGATTATTACTACCCCGGGAGTGCCCGTGGGTCTGTCCATGCGGGGGATTCCCCCATCTGTTTCTCCCCCCCCCCCCCCCTTCCTCTCCCATTCCTTCCATCATCCCTCCTTGTGGTTTTTGTATGTCGCCCAATCTCGGGCTCAGCCTTCATTTCTCCTTTCCATTTCTGGGATAAAATTGAGGAGCGACGGTCGGGAAAGATTTTCCCCTTCTATATAATCTACCCCCTCCACATGCTCGTATAGGGGCCCGGTTATCCATGACTTAGTGTGGAGGTTCCTGCACCTTCCCTGACTCCGGGGTCGGCACGTTTGACTTTGCCGGACCCTCATTGTTTTTCACTGAGATGTTATGGTTTACATTTTCATTTTATGTCATATTTGATACGTATGCATGTATAGTGCGTGTCACTGATTGTTTTTCGACTGTTGTTCCTTTTCTAAAATAAAATATTTGAAAAAAAAAAAAAAAGTGGCTCCTTCATGGGGCGACTTTGAGTCGGAGTAGTGTGAACCGGCTCCAACAGTGTTTTTTATGCTTTTGGATAAAGTCAAAAACGATGTAAATAAAAAAAAAATATCAGTGGTAAATGGCTTGACCCAAACCCTGTAAATGCCACTTTTGCTAAACAACTTGGCCTGCTAAAGGAGAAGTAGTAATAATGGATCCACTAGCAGAATCAATGTGTGATATAAATTAGGTTACGGCATCATGTCCAGTATCTCACAAAAGTGAGTACGCCCCTCACATTTTTGTAAATATTTTATTATACCTTTTCATGTGACAAAACTGAAGAAATTACACTTTGCTACAATGTAAAGTAGTGAGTGCACAGTTGATTATGTGAGTGGCAAAAAGAAAGTCATTTCTTAAAAGATATCCATAAAAAGTGTCATTTAAAGTTTGCCACAAGCCACCTGGGAGACACACCAAACATGTGGAAGAAGGTGCTCTGGTCAGATGAAACCAAAATCAAACTTTTTGGCAACAATGCAAAACGTTAGGTTTGGCGTAAAAGCAACACAGCTCCTCACCCTGAACACACCATCCCCACTGTCAAACATGGTGGTGGCAGCATCATGGTTTGGGCCTGCTTTTTTTCCAGCAGGGACAGGGAAGATGGTTAAAATTTATGGGAAGATGGATGGAGCCAAATACAGGACCATTCTGGAAGAAAACCTGATGGAGTCTGCAAAAGACCTGAGACTGGGATGGAGATTTGTCTTCCAACAAGACAATGATCCAAAACATAAAGCAAAATCTACAATGGAATGGTTCACAAATAAACATATCCAGGTGTTAGAATGGCCAAGTCAAAGTCCAGACCTGAATCCAATCGAGAATCTGTGGAAAGAACTGAAAACTGCTGTTCACGAACGCTCTCTATCCAACCTCACTGAGCTCGAGCTGTTTTGCAAGGAGCAATGTCCAGAAATTTCAGTCTCTCGATGTGCAAAACTGATAGAGCCATACCCCAAGCGACTTACAGCTGTAATCGCAGCAAAAGGTGGCGCTACAAAGTATTAACTTAAGGGGCTGAATGATTTTGCACTCCCAATTTTTCATTTTTTTATTTGTTAAAAAAGTTTGAAATATCCATTAAATTTCGTTCCACTTCATGATTGTGTCCCACTTGTTGATTCTTCACAAAAAATTACAGTTTTATATCTTTAGGTTTGAAGCCTGAAATGTGGCAAAAGGTCGAAAAGTTCAAGGGGGCCGAATACTTTCGCAAGGCACTGTACCTTTCCTCTCAAGGCCTGCTTTATGAAGACACCATTCTTGCAACGAGACAGAACATAAAAGAGGAGAGGGAGGAGGATTCTGGCAGTTTTGGAGGCATTAAAGCAGAGGATGACATATGTCAATCTTTAGGAGATGGTTTTCAGTCCTCAGAAACCTAAGTAGTACGTGGCTGGGAGGAGACCAATCCAGATAGTGAAATACTCAGTGATCCGAAGACTCTGCTTCTCATGCCTTCGCAAACTTATTCTTCAAAGCCTGCGAAAAGACCCAAGAAATCATGGCATCAAGGAGAAGGATCATTATTGGTTGGCAACCCTTCTTAACCACCGTTGCAAGAGGAAAGTTTCAGAACTCATCCTGCCCTCAGAGGGAGCACAGGATAAAATATCTTGAGGACACCTCAGAGGAGTTTATGTAACACCTCTCCAGACTCTGGTAGGATACAGTCTCATAGAAAAGGTATTTTTGAGGCTTCTGTTGGTCAAAAGAGGAGCAGTGGAGAAGAAAGAGGCTGCCTAAGCGAAGCATTTAAAAAAAAATTATAGTCCTCGGCGCCCAGAGTTGTCAGCTTCAACATCCCAGATAAATGCACACATTCGCCAGCACACCAAGAATCCTCAAATGTCATCCAAAGGTTTTTATTGCAGAAAGATCATATCACAAGAGCAAGTGCAAGTGCAAGTGCAATGTTTCAGAGCCTCGCGGGACCCCTTCATTATAACATGTGCATTTATCTGTGATGTTTTCAGCACCCACTATCAATGAGCTTTGTTCCCAGGAATGTGTGCAAGGAGAATGTAAACAAAAAGCTTCATTATCTCATCGGCAGCGTCTGCATCTTATGGCGGAAGATTATCTAGGGGCAAAAACAGACATGGAGAGCTTTCCAGTAGATGATCCACTGGGTTATGAGAACAGACCACTGGCCAGTACTTGCCCAGTATGCAATTGAGCTGCTATGCTGCCCTGCATCCATTGTGCTTTCAAAATGATTATTTTGTGCTGCCTGAGGTTTTGTGACAGGTAAAAGTGTGTCTGTACACAGACTCTGTAGACCGGCGGACATTTCTCAAAATGAATGAGTCCTGGATTAGCAGCTGCTATCAAGCCCCAGATGCAGATGTTGCCGATTAAATGGATTTGGGATCTGGAATCTCTGCAAGACTAGGCTAGACTAGGCTACATAGAAAGATGGAGAGTCGCGCTAATCCCTTGAAATGCTGAAATCAAATAAATGACTAAATATAAACATGTGAATGTTCAGATCAAATTGATAACTATACAATGGCAGCTGGCACAACAGGAACAAGGATCCAAAAATGCCAAAAATTAAAAAAAATAAAAAAAAGTGCAGTGCCTAAATGACAATAACCCAATGGCTATGGGTAATTGCACATAAACCTGAAACAATGTCCTTTACAACGGTATAAGCATGATTATAATGCAAACATAATTCTGTCTTAATGGGAAATAGTCTCCAAGATGAAAAGAAAGGAGTGATGATAGGAAGCCGCTCCCGCTAAAGGTAGTCTTCACCACTGTGTAAATAATGCCAGGGTACTCTTACCGGATGTAGAGACCTTCAAATTAATGAGAGGTCAAACAGGCATGGGTAGTGTAAACCAGGTGAAAAGGTACCGATCATCTGCCTCCTTAGACTTTTCCAAAGACCAGAATCCAAGGATAAATAAGTTAAAGGACCTTCCCTTGCTCCAACACGAGGACCAGGATGAAATGGACCTACTAAAAAATACAGGGGGAATCCAAACAGTGTAATACGTCCAGATAGCTTTATTTCAAAGCAAAAATAGACAGGTACTCACATGTGAATGTATTGTATACAGCGTGGAATTTCCAAGATGGCCGCAGCAGTGGCGTGCGTCAAACGTGTTCTGACGCGTTTCGTCATCACAGATGTTATCAAAGACGTGGCTAACGTCCGCAAGCACGCTCTTAAGTACAGGAAAAAACGTCAATCAAAAGACTGCGGCCAATGAGCAGATTCCCGGAAGTAATCCAGTGTTGCGAGCTGGCGCTCCACTGTCTGGAGAACCCGGAAGTAGTGGGAACAAAAAGGGTACATGTAGCGGAAACGGAACAAAAAACCGCTGCCACGGACCACAATAAGAAGAATATATGTTACCCAATCAAAATGACAATCAATGTAAGAACAAACCAACATATTGTCAGTATATAAGTAATAAATCAACATTAATATGAGCAATTAAAATACATAAATATAAAAAGAATGGAACGGTCACCCATCCCAGTCATATAAACCATTAAAGGAGACTTAGATGTATAAAAACAAATAAAGTTTTTTTAGTATGACCAAACATGTGATCAGTAGTATATTAGACCACCATACAATCTTAAAATAAAGGAGACCTCTGAATGGCTCCCTACTAGTAAAAAATACTACATATGGTGCTATTAAAAGAACAATATTAAGAAATTAGCAAGAAATAATCGCAGATGCAAGAATCAGCAAGAATGGACAAAGGTAATGATGGTGAACCATATCCATGTGCCCCATGAAACCAAAGGGAATCAGCATGAAAGAGGAAATGAAATACAAAAAACACTGTTGGATAGAAGCTATACCATTAGCCCTCAACTGTTGTTGATATAACAGTTGACATCCCAGTCAGCGTGGAGGCCATAGGGAGTATAGAATCTGAGTTTTTAAATCCAATGGGTTTCCATCTTTGAAATTTCCCTTCTGATATTACTGCCCCTCCAATGGGCCGAGAATCTATCAATACCAATGATAGAAGTGCCCTTAGAGGATTTATCATGGACACTCTAAGTAGTGTCTTGAGACACTGTGCTTAGGGAATCCTCGTCTTATATTTCCCAGGTGTTCGTTCACCCTAAGCTGCATAGTCCTGATGGTTCTACCCACATACTGGAAGCCACAAGGGCATTCCAGTAAGTAGGCTATATTCTTAAAGGTGCAGGTAATAAAGGAATCTATGGTATACGATTTATACCATAAGAACATTTTTCACCAAACATTGAGGGGTACTAAGAAATGACCGACTTTTAGCAGAAGCGGTGGGTGATAAGCCAAAAGTGGTTTACAGGGGATTACCTCCTGTGCGTTTATGGGTGGCACCAAATATTATTAATCCACCTACGACCCGTTCTTTTTTGCCCAGAGGTAAAGGGTTTCGTTCCGTGTAGGAAATGTGTGGTATGCAGAGCTAATTCCATTAAAAGGAAAACCTGCACTTTTAAATCAAATACCACCCATAAATCCTATACCATAGATTCCTTTATTACCTGCACCTCTAAGAATATATCCTACTTACTGGAATGCCCTTGTGGCTTCCAATATGTGGGTAGAACCATCAGGACTATGCAGGTTAGGGTGAACGAACACCTGGGAAATACAAGACGAGGATTCCCTAAGCACAGTGTCTCAAGACACTACTTAGAGTGTCCATGATAAATCCTCTAAGGGCACTTCTATCATTGGTATTGATAGATTCTCGGCCCATTGGAGGGGCAGTAATATCAGAAGGGAAATTTTAAAGATGGAAACCCGTTGGATTTATAATCTCAGATGCTATACTCCTTATGGCCTCAATGTTGACTGGGATGTCAACTGTTATATCAACAACAGTTGAGGGCTAATGGTATTGCTTCTATCCAACTGTGTTTTTTGTATTTCATTCCATCTTTCATGCTGATTCCCTTTGGTTTCATGGGGCACATGGATATGGTTCACCATCATTACCTTTGTCCATTCTTGCCGATTCTTGCATCTGCAATTTTTTTTTGCTAATTTTTTAATATTGTTCTTTTAATAGCACCATATGTAGCATTGTTTACTAGTAGGGAGCCATTCAGAGATCTCCTTTATTTTAACATTGTATGGTGGTCTAACACACTACTGATCACATGTTTGTTCATACTAAAAAAACTATTTGTTTTTATACATCCAAGTCTCCTTTAATGGTTTAAATGACTGGGATGGGTGACCGTTCCATTCTTTTTATATTTATGTATTTCAATTGCTCATATTAATGTTGATTTATTACTTGTATACTGACAATATGTTGGTTTGTTCTTACATTGATTGTCATTTGGATTGGGGAACATATTCTTCTTATTGTGGTCCGTGGCAGCGGTTTTTTGTTCCGTTTCCGCTACATGTACCCTTTTTGTTCCCACTACTTCCGGGTTCTGCAGACAGTGGAGCGCAAGCTCGCAACGCTGGATTACTTCCGGGAATCTACTGATAGGCCGCAGTCTTTTGATTGACGTTTTTTCCTGTACTTCGGAGCGTGCTTGCGGACGTTAGCCACGCCTTTGATAACGTACACGTTTGACTCATGCAAGCACGCCACCGCCATCTAAGAAATTCCACGCTGTAAACAATACATTCACATGTGAGTACCTGTCTATTTTTGCTCTGAAATAAAGCTATCTGGACGTATTACACTATTTGGATTCCCCTGTTTTTTATGAGGTCCATTTCATCCTGGTACTCGTGTTGGAACAAGGGAAGGTCCTTTAACTTATTTATCCTTGGATTCTGGTCTTTGGAAAAGTCTAAGGAGGCAGATAATCGGTACCTTTTCACCTGGTTTACACTACCCATGCCTGTTTGACCTCTCATTAATTTGAAGGTCTCTACATCCGGTAAGAGTACCCTGGCATTATTTACACAGTGGTGAAGACTACCTTTAGCGGGAGCGGCTTCCTATCATCACTCCTTTCTTTTCATCTTAGAGACTATTTCCCATTAAGACCGAATTAGCAGCAGGTTCTATACACGATACAGATGCGCAACTTTACAAGAAAACAAAGGGGACAAACCCCCCCCCCCCGACACTATATTTAACCACTTAACCTTAGGTGGACGTCATGTGACGTCCTGGAGTTTAAATGGTAATATCTGAACAATGCTTGCAGCTACAGACATTTATCCAGAGTTCTTTTTTTTTTTTTTTTCCAGTCAGCGATTCCCTCATGTGTCCCTCATGACATGTAAAAGTCATCAGATCGGCTGTTTAGCCGTTTGATTACTTTTACAGGCAGTGGGAGGGGACGGTGCTTCTCTGGTCTCTCCCATGCGATCGGGGAGCCAGAGAATTAATCTGCCGGCCCCAGCAGTTTACCATAAAGCAGGCCGTGGACCAGACAGTCCATGGCCAACTCTATGACCCTCGGAGGCCGAAAGCGACGCAACGTCACTTTCGGCGCTGGCAGATGTAAACAATAACTTTTTTTTTTTTAGCTGGAAAGCCTGAGATCAATTTTTTTTTTTTTCATCTCAGGCTTTCCAGCATAGAGGAGAGATGTGGGGACTTCTAGACCCAAAATCTTTACATAAAGATAACCTGTAATGCCCTATTCCTATTACAATAACCTGTAATGCCCTATTCCTATTACAAGGGATGTTTACATTCCTTGTAATGGGAATAAAAGTGATAAAAAAAATATATATATATTTCTAAAGCACCCCATCCCCTCGTGTTTGCACACAGAAGAAAACACATATGTAGGTCGTGCCTGCATATGTAAATGGCGTTTAAACCACACGTGAGGTATTACCGCGAACGTTAGAGCGAGAGCAATAATTCTATTACATGACCTCCTCTGTAACTCTAAACTGGTAACCTGTAAACATTTCTAAAGCGTCCTCTATGAGTATTTAACCACTTTACCACCGGAGCATTTTGCTGTCTTACGTCTGGGCCACTTTTTGCGATTCAGCGCTGTGCGGATTTAACTGACAATTGCGCGGCCGTGCGACACCGTACCCAAACGAAATTTACGTCCTTTTTTTTCCCACAAACAGAGCTTTCTTTTGGTGGTATTTGATCACCTGTGCAATTTTTACTTTTTGCGCTATAAACAAAAAAAGAGCGTTTATTTTGAAAAAATAATATTTTTAACATTTTTTTATATGAAATTGCCCCCCAAAAAAGATGTAAAAACCAATTTTTTTTTAAATTTTTGGCCAATTTGTTTTCTGCTACCTATGTTTGGTAAAAAAAAAAAAATCACAATAAGCGTATTTTGATTGGTTTGCGCAAAAGTTATTGCGTTTACTAAGGGAAAGATGTCATTTTTGGTGTTTTTTTTAACGCGTAATGGCGGCGATCTGCAATTTTTTTTGCGGGACTGCGACATTGCGGCGGACAGATTGGACCCTTGACTGACATTTTTGACACTTTTGGGGTACCAGTGACATTACTGCAGTAATCAGTGCTATATATATGCACTGTTACTGTAAAAATGACACTGGCAGGGAAGGGGTTAATTTTATTGGAGAGGGAGGGGTTAATGTATGCCTGGTGCCTGGCGTGTGTGGGGGGAGGTGACTGAGTGACACAAGGACAGATCCAGGGTTCAGCTATGCTGAACCCTGCAATCGGACCCTGCCTGTCACTTAGGAGATCCGCCCGCTTGTGTTTACACAAGCAGGCGGATCTCCACACTAGATCCCCGACGATCGGGGAAGAGCGGCGGCGATAGCCGCTGCTCCTCCCCTGGTCCGACTCCCGCTGTGACTGAAAACAGCGGGAGCGAGCCTCCTGCGGCGTGCGCGCGCCGCCGAGAAGGTGGAGTGTCTGACGGCGTAGTACTACGTCGTCAGACGATAACGAGCCACTCTGCCGCAGTAATATTACTGCAGGCAGACGTAAAGTGGTTAAGTACCAAAGATTGGTGCTCTTCCATAAGTGTACACAATTTTAAAGCACGACATTAGGTATCTATTTACTTGGCGTAACATCATCTTTCACATTATACCAAAAACTGGGGATTTTATTCTCTAGGGTCTCTTAATGTTTGGGGGTTCTGAGTAATTTTCTAGCAAAAAAAATTATGATTTTTACACGTAGGAGAGGAATGCCAGAATTGGCTTGGGTTGGAAGGGGTTAAAGAAATGTATTTTTATTTTTTCACTTTAAGCATTGTTAAAATCACTGCTCCTTTAAAATAAACTCTTAAAAATAAATATATATATACACATATACATATATATATATATATATATATACATACATATATATATACACACACACACTTGCATGGATACATGTAGGGCTGCAACTAACAATTATTTTCATAATCGATTAGTTGGCCGATTATTGTTTCGATTAATCGACTAACCGGATAAAAACCTCCAAAAAAAAAAAAAAAAAAAAAAAGGTTGGTGTATAATTTAGTTTATATTCTTGAATATCTATATGCAGTGGTATATAGTTGGATATTTAATCCACTCTGAGACAGATATATGTATTATTAGAGGTTTAAATGTGGTACATATCAGACTCAGAGATCAATATTTTTAAAAGACCTAAAACACTGTTTTGCTAATTTTCAGACAGGATTGGTATACAATATTCATGACAGACTCCCTTATTAATAGGCAGGTAGCTTGATACATGCTCTCTGCGTCTGCTGTCACTTATGCTGGCCATACACAAACTACATTTTTTTAGAACATTTTTAAAAAAAACGTTCATTCATCCAATTTTTCTAACCATTAGTGGGGTCTATTCGGTGTTCGTGGTCAACCACAGTGACAGGAACATTTGAAGGAGCAGAATAGAAAACTTCTCGATCAAACTAAACTTCAAATAGTGTATGTGGTTTTTGCTCAGAAGTTATATTCATTTTAAAATTGAATGTTAAAAGCAAGTGGAATTCTCAAACACTCGTCCATTCAACAAATATACAAATAATTTTTGTACAAATATAGATGCAAACATTTTGGTCCAAAAATCCATTACGTGTATGGGCAGCAGAAGACATAGTAGCAGCAGCATGTTTTTTTTTTTTTTTTTTTTTTAAGTCACCTGACATGATGGCGTTTAAAAAAAAAAAAAAAAAAAATTACCCTTTATAGTTAAAAAAAAACAGCAGATATCGATACTGTAATATAATTATAATTTCTACTGTGAAACAGTGAAAGTATTATATCTTGTATCATGTGTATGTATATAAAAAAATATGCCCAGAAGTCGGATATGCCGGATATTTTAACAGAGAGTCAGACATGAAGCTATATGAAAGGTGGAGGGGGGAAAATAACATTTTTATATTAAAGTAGTACTAAAAGCTGAGAATTTTTTTCATGGATATAATAATTTTAAATATAATGCACAATACTAGCAAACTTTTACTTTAAATGTAATTGTAATGCCTAATATCACCTCCGGTCTATCAGCCTCCACCTTTTCTGGGTTCAGATGCTCATCTTCCCTGCACAGAGTCCTTAACCGCTTGCCGACTGCTCACAGTATATTTACTGCGGCAGTCAGCCCCTCACAGGCAGAGTGACGTAGGTCTACGTCGCTAGCCTGTGAGGCTCTGGGGAGCGAGCACCCGCGGAGGTGCGCTCCTGCTCCCGCGCGGTCACGGACCCCCCCCCCCCCCCCGCGCATGTGACCGGCGGACCCGATGTTTGCGGACCCGGCGGACCCAAAATTGACGCTGTTTTTTTGTTTATAGCGCGTGATCAAAAAAAAAAAAAAAAAAAAAAAAAAAAAAAATCGCACAGGTGATCAAATACCACCAAAAGAAAGCTCTGTTTGTGGGAAAAAAAGGACATCAAATTCGTTTAGGTACAGCGTCGCACGACCACGCAATTGTCCGTTAAAGTCACGCAGTGCCGAATCGCAAAATACCCCCTGGTCGTTTAGCAGCCAAATCCTCCGGGGCTTAAGTGGTTAAACTGATTGTATGTTGGATTTTTTCTTTTTAACAATCTTGTCATGTCTGGTATACATTTTTTATATATATATATATATATATATATATATATATATATATATACACACACACACACATACACACATATATATATATATATATACACATATATATATTTTTTTAATGTAAGCCCACCTGGCACTATTAAACCTCATTGGATTATACGTTAATAGACCTATTTACACTTCCTGGTATGTACATTGGTGGAAGCACTAATTGACCCAGGGGTGAAGGGGAGGAGTTTTTTCACTATTTATATCAGTGGACAGCGTGTCAGTATTACCCCTGCTGAGGAAGTCGTGGTTTCGACGTAACGCGTACGGGGGAGGACCCTGCACACGCTGTAGTACCCATATCGCTGTCCATGCCCACACTGCCTGAGTGCCAGCTCATGCAAGTGGTTTTCCGTTTTAATTTACCCCAATAAAAGTATACGTTACAGAGAGCACTAGATCGTTCTATTTATTTTACACATGTATCGTATCATGATGGTGGAGAGAGGAGTGTGAGGAGGCGACCACCCTATCCCCTTCATTTGTGTCAGTGACACTGCGAATCGGGTCATTTTTTCATCTGGAGTACCTTTGTACAGGAGGGAGGATAGGAGGAAGCTACCTATCCATACCCATTAGCACCTGTGTGCACAAAGCGGGTTTGGCTCATTATAACTTGTGAGCCAAACCAGGAGGTGAGCGGCCAGTATTATCATTTATACACCAAGGCACTTTTTAGTTATCCGAGCACTAGCACCTGGTCTCTTGATACCTACACGGTTTAGAAGATCATCACCCACTTTTATGGACTCTGGTGCACCTATTTTTATTCTTATTTTCACACTATTGTATGCATATGTGTGACTATTTATTTGCATGAGCACTTATTGTGATATTATTCCTTTGTCATAACAATTGTTTTATTCACCTAAATAGTTCTTTTACCTGGATTGTTTTCTTATCACATGAATTAAGAGCACTTGCACTTTGATTGTGATGGTTTTTTTTTTTATTCATTTACAGACACAGAGGTTTTGTTAATTGACACTCATTGTCTATATTTATTTATCCTTTGACGCTACATAGTTATTTTTGGATTGTTTCTGGTGTAGGGTGAATACACTTATGTTGGCAGCCATCGGCCCCCATATCTGGCTATTTAGCTATTATTGGGGTACTAGCTTTTCATCTTTTATTGGTTAGCGCTGATTAATTACTCTTTAATAATTTGCATATGTTCGGGAGTCCTGGTGCGAACTGAACTGGGGGGTGTTCGACCCATCACCACTGATCATACCTCCAATCGCCTGTACAGATAACACACCTAAATTCAAAAAAATAAATAAAAATAAAGTGGGGGGATTTTAACATCCCATTTAGATGCCTTTCCTAAGGCTTCATTCACAAGGGTGCATACACCCATACTTCCATGCAAAGGGTTGGGCTTATGCACCCAAGGAATGACAGGTGGTTCGTGGCCGTGCAGCCAGCCTGACAAAATTAAATGACACACCAAGAGACACAGTGGCTGTATGGATCTTAACACACATGCTAGTGTTAAGATCTGTACAGGAACTAAATGTTAACTCTTTAATACAAAAAAAAATTATATATAACTAAATAAAATAAATTAAGAGACACACCGACATTCCATTTCCTATAAAGGAGTTTCTGAGCTGTTTAAATGACAACTCCAGACTAACAGCAGAATAGAGAACCAATTAACATACTTCCTACTTTTCTTCCAATGTGAGTGTTGCAGACCTTTAAGTTTGCTCAAAGACCAGGGAAAACGGCAGCTTTATTTCAGAGACTGGGATGGGAGTTAAAATCACGAGATTTTATGTAAAGCCAGGAACTATTGTCAGTTGTTTCCCTGAAATCTTAAAAGTGGAGGAAAAGCCTAAAGCTGGCCATAGACAGATCAAAATTTGGCTGGTTCAGCAGGCTATGGTTAAAAGGAAAGAAAATTGCATAATGTATGACCTTGCTTTACTCTTAACTATTCCAAAAAAAAAAAAAAAAAAAAATTCTGGGAATGTTCGGTAGCAATGAAATCACCCATGGCCAAACCCTTTTTGCCACTCCCTCTCCCCTGCAGCAGCTGGACAAAGGGGAACAAGAGCTGTGGGATCATCTGGCCAGACTAAAAATGTTATACAAATCATTATTTATATTGATTAGGCAGGATGGGTAGGGCATACTGCTGTCTACGAAGCACAAACTAACAAGCCAAATATACGTATTGCTGGTCATCACCATAATATTTACAGTTGGTTTGCACAAGCTCATTTTGCAACGGGTACATTGTAAATTAAAATTAAACCTTTTCTGGACAGGTTAGGATTTAATTTGCTTTTACTACCTGTTCTCTAACTAGTTTGTTTAGAGGCGCAATGTGTGGGTAATTCTGCTCTTCTCGGAAGGGGGTTACAACTGTATTCCACTCATCACCCCTCAAGAGCAGCCCCCCTAATACTTAACTGATGCCATTTTTTATCCAGAGGATGGTGCAGGTGTGTCTCAGCTGCCCAGGACTCCCCTCCTCATTTGCTATGGCAGCAGCATGGCGCGACTCGCTCCCGCTGCTGTCAAAGTCAGCCAGCCAATCAGAAGAGAAAGGGGCAGGGCCGAACCACAGCTCTGTGTCTGAATGGACACACAGAGCAGCGACTCGGCTCGGGTGCCCCCATAGCAAGCTGCTTGTTGTGTGGTCACTCAACTGGAAGAAGGGGCCAGGGACCCATGAAGAGGGGGATCCGGGCCACTCTGCAAAACCAACAACACAGAGCAAGGTAAGTATAACATGTTTGTTTAAACGAGACTTTACATCACATACTGGAGGCCTCCTGTGCAATGCCTTTAATTCAATTAAATGCATTGTCCTAAACTGAAGAAAGCAAAATACTTAAAGCGGAGTTCCGGGCACAGAATCGTTTTTTTCAATGAACATATCCCCGGGACAGTCAGGGCTAGTACATTCCACAATGGCTAGCCTCTGATCTGTTCCGGTTCGCACTTATCTGCAAGAAGAAATACTCCCTTTTAAAATTTCTTCTCCAGCGTTGCCATCTCTGTTGTGGGCAGCTGAAGCCAGTGCGATTCTCTTCTGCGTCCTTTTCCGCGTCTTCTTCTCCCAGAATGCGCCTTCACCGGCCCCTCTCGTCACTTCCGGTGCGGCACCGCATTCCTCCACAGCTTCTGGGCATGCCCAGAAGCTGTTTAGCAGGGAATGCGGCGTCGCACCGGAAGTGACGAGGGGGGCCGGTGCCGTCGCATTGATTCCTGGGAGCGATGACGTTCAGCTCCCAGGAATCATTGCAAACCGGAAGTGACGGCGCGGGCCGCGGCCACAGAGGGAGGAAGTGGAAAAGAGGTATTTCTTTCTACAATTACAAGGTAAGTAAAAAAAAAAAAAAAATAACCCTATCAAATTCCTTTTCAGGTGAAGAAGAGCAAGCGGATGGACACAAAATCGATTAAGGTCGATTTTGTGCCCGGAACTCCGCTTCAAAGCCAACTTTCTTTTCACTAGACCTGAATGAGATCATCAGTCCCAGCATAGATCAGACCTCTGTACCATGTTGCTCTGCAGATCTCCTGATATTCTGGGTGCAAACAAATGGTAATGCATGCGAGCCGCACACCACCACGCATATTTAAAATGCTTACCAAAGCATGCGTTTTCTTGTGAGTTGCCTTGGGAAATGCGCTTTTTTTTTTGTTGCCACACATGCGTTGCTATGTGTTTTTGAAACGCACAACAAAGTACTTGTTTTCTGTGCAGGTTGCCATGAATTCAGAAACATGCAGATGCAAACCCAGCCTACTGAGAGTGATGTGTGCTTGGTAGGCATAGCCATGCGTTTTCTGTGTGGGTTGTGTGCATGAGTGACCGCTTAGCAAGCAGCAGTGGGAGAAGAGGAAGTTCAGGGCTGCTCTCTGCAAAACGAGCAGGGAAGTATGACGTTTATTATTTAAAAAAAAAAATTGCCTTTACATTCACTTTAATTTTGGGACTAAGGTTCCATTTCCTGCTTCTTCCCTCTTCACTGCAGAGTAGGGATAGACCAATTATCGGGGGCCGATATGCACTTTCCCCGATATATCGATATCGGCCCCGGAACTGGCCGAAATTTTTGTGACGTCATTCTGCCTTCTTAGGCCGCCTCCCTCGCCTTAGTCTCACGGGAGTTTATCACAGCCAACACCAACCCACAGCAGCCCGGTGCCAGCCACCCACAGGCCCTGTACCATCCAGCCACCCCCACAGACAGGGTGCCAGACAGCCAGCCACCCACCCAGACAGGGTGCCAGACAGCCAGCCACCCACCCAGACAGGGTGCCAGACAGCCAGCCACCCACCCAAACAGGGTGCCAGACAGCCAGCCACCCACCCAGAGCCACCCACCCAGACAGGGTACCAGACAGCCAGCCACCCAGACAGGGTGCCAGACAGCCAGCCACCCACCCAGACAGGGTGCCAGACAGCCAGCCACCCACCCAGACAGGGTGCCAGACAGCCAGCCACCCACCCAGACAGGGTGCCAGACAGCCAGCCACCCACCCAGACAGGGTGCCAGACAGCCAGCCACCCACAGACAGGGTGCCAGACAGCCAGCCACCCACAGACAGGGTGCCAGATAGCCAGCCACCAACAGGCCCTGTGCCAGACAGCCACCCACCACAGGGTGCCAGTCAGCCAGCCACCCACCCACCACAGGGTGCCAGTCAGCCAGCCACCCACCCACCACAGTGTGCCAGTCAGCCAGCCACCCACCCACCACAGGGTGCCAGAAAGCCAGCCACCCTCCACAGGGTGCCAGCAAGCCAGCCACCTACCACAGGGTGGCAGCAAGCCAGCCAGCCACCCACCACAGGGTGCCAGCAAGCCAGCCAGCCAGCCACCCACCACAGGGTGCCAGCAAGCCAGCCAGCCACCCACCACAGGGTGCCAGCAAGCCAGCCACCCACCACAGGGTGCCAGCAAGCCAGCCATTAAGCAAAAATTAACATGTTCTGTACCAGATTTGTGTCAAAAATTGTCTTTCAAAACTTTTAATGTACAAAATATCGGCCCATATCGATACGTTGTGACCAAGATATCGGTATGGGCCCTGAAAAAACCATATCGATCCATCCCTACTGCAGAGAGGAATGGAGTGTGGGTGGAGATAACAATTCCATTCCTCCCCCAATCACCACCCACATGAACACCCAGAAACACCCACAGTAACCTTTGGACCCACCCACATGAACTCCCACAGCTGCTACAAATAACACCCTTACCCTGCCCTGAAACTACAGAGGGTCAAAGGATCATGGTACATGTAGTATCAGGACTAGCAAAACATTGAAATAGGAACTTTCTTTGCTTTAAGAACTCCGAAACAGCTAGGAGAAGGAGTGAAATCACAGACACAGAAACCTGCTGTATACAGCTAAATGGGGTAAGATACAGAGAAACTGGGGTTGTGCTTGATTTACATACACAATGCATCTGTTGTTTTGGGGAAGGAAAGCTGGAGTTCTTTAACACTGGCTATAGCCATTAAAACGGAAACTTCAAATGGCTGTTCCATTTATCCAAGTGTGAAACCTCCCTAACACTATTAACTTTTTATTTTAAATCAATAATGAAATCCTTCTGATTAACCATAATCCAATTATATTAGAATATGATCAGGTGTATACATTTGAACTGTACACATATACGGACTGCCACATCACAACAGGATGGTGAATTAGTACATGAACTTTTTTTTTTTTTACATGTTCTAATTTTTTTGTACATTTACATGCAAGTCAAGCTGCCAGGAAGGGATGGTGACAAGGTGACAAGTGTTGGAAAAGAGCAAAAAAACAGTAATTTTTTTTTTTTTTTTTTTAACCTACAAATATTCAAGCACCCAGGTAGTGTAAAATTTGCCTTGCCCTTATCACTGTCACATTTGCCGATATGCATGTAAATGAAAATAAAAAAAAAAAATGAAAAGATAAGCAGAATTAAAATGATGATTTAATACACTGAATACTATTAATACAGGTATTGACCGCAGAATGTAACTTTCCTTTTAGTATAGTGGTCAATTAAAAGGAAACACCCTCAAAAAGTAAGCTGATAAAAGCTGCACCACTCTAGCTTCAGGTGCACAGATAAAATAGGCACAATCAAAAAACACCCAAGTTTGCATGAGTCTAATTATAGGTCTGCATTGGGTTACTGCAATATAGTTCACTTCTCCAGTGAGGATTTTTTCCCAGCGGAGAGCAGCGGAGTAAATATCAGCACAGCAAAGAACAGCTTAACCCAACCTATTCATATAGCAGGCTGGTAAAGAAAATACTCTAACAATTCTACCTCTGCTGCAACAACAAGAAATAACTGAATATTGAACCAAAAAAAGTGTTGGTCTTAAGTGGACCATAAACTAGTATAAATTCATACAAAATTCCTAAAATGTTCTCTTTCCCTAATTGGCTCAACTCATTTCATTCAACAGTCTTTAAAACTTCAACCAGATCTGCCATTTCAATTCAATCCCAGACGTGTTAAAGGAGAAGTACAGCCAAAGCTCGCTTGGCTGTACTTCTCCTGTGGATCACGGGACGGCAGACTGTTCTGCACTCCTGTGACCCGTTTTTAATAAACAATGGCCCGCTGACATCACAGAGCTGGTCCAGGCTCGGGAAAGATTGCGACCATATGGTTGGGATCTGTTCACATGCCTGGAACCACACCCAGCTCATCGTCTCAGCGAGTGAGCGCAGGGGGGCAGAGCAGAGAGCGGTGACTGACAGTCACCGCTCTCTGCTCATCGAGCACTGAGAACCGAGCGATTGGCTGCCCTTTGATCGCTTGGCTCCCAGTCCATCAGACCAATGCTGCTTCCATCTAGGAAAGTATGATTCTAGGGGGAAAAAAACATTCCCATATTTTATCTCTTTTAAACACTGCATTGAATGCGTTTCTCTCTCTTGACCATTACAAGAAAAAAATTGATGCTTTAACAACATGCTTAAAAATTGTAGCTATTCTAATGTGTTTTTTACTTCCTAGCATGGCATGGATATTTTTGTTTGAATGCATTAATACTGCAAAACTTTAAAGAATAACTCCACCTTTGTTGAGAAAAAAAACATTCCCCTCTGGGTGATCTCTGTACATTACAAGGATTTTTAAAAAGCTGCAGATTGCTACCTTCTGTTATTCTGAAGAAATCCATGTTTGTTTCTCTGTGCTGAGTGGGTCTAATGGGAGTGGTTTCATAAATATCTATCAGCTGTGCAATTCCTGGGCTCTAAAAAGAGGAAAGCTGCTGGGCCTGCATCCCTTTAGACGTGTTCCTACTGGAAGTATCTCACCAAAAACTACATTTTTGTTCTAGGGGATGCCTGAAATCTGGCTCGTTTCTTAGGCAGGCTTCTGGGGAAATTGGTGAGCCAATCACACAAGCAGGAAATGATGTTTCTGGGGTGTGGTCAGTACAGAACACCTCCCGGTGGCCATATTGCATTGCATTTTCAGAAAATTACAACAGCTGCAGTTTGAAAAAGGAAAGGTAATTTTTAATAACATTCAATTACAATATGACTTGTTGCAGTTGTGTATACGCTGTATTGTTTTTTTCATTTATTTGCAGTTTTTCCCCCACAAAAGTGGAGTTAATCTTTAAGCTGGCTATGCGCTCTACAGTCTGATTGAACTTCTTTAGATCTACCATCAGATCTGTAGTGCAAGGATCTGCCTGGTTTGACACCAACTGATTGTTCATAGCTGTGCTCATATTCTAGTTTTTTCTAAAATCTAAAGAATATTCTAGTTTGTTCAACACACTGGTGTGACATTTTAGGGGTATTTTGTAGCACAATTTGCTATTGTATGGTTTTAAATTTTGGATGCAGGATACTCACAGTATCAATGGAAACAAAAAAGTTAGAGTGTGTGTGTGTGTGTGTGTGTGTGTGTGTGTGTGTGTGTGTGTGTGTGTGTGTGTGTGTGTGTGTGTGTGTGTGTGTGTGTGTGTGTGTGTGTGTGTGTGTGTGTGTGTGTGTGTGTGTGTGTGTGTGTGTGTGTGTGTGTGTGTGTGTGTGTGTGTGTGTGTGTGTGTGTGTGTGTGTGTGTGTGTGTGTGTGTGTGTGTGTGTGTGTGTGTGTGTGTGTGTGTGTGTGTGTGTGTGTGTGTGTGTGTGTGTGTGTGTGTGTGTGTGTGTGTGTGTGTGTGTGTGTGTGTGTGTGTGTGTGTGTGTGTGTGTGTGTGTGTGTGTGTGTGTGTGTGTGTGTGTGTGTGTGTGTGTGTGTGTGTGTGTGTGTGTGTGTGTGTGTGTGTGTGTGTGTGTGTGTGTGTGTGTGTGTGTGTGTGTGTGTGTGTTTGTCCCCCAAACAATATTCTAATGAATAGATTTCTCTTGAATAGATTTAGCATCTTTTCCACATATAGGTTATCCGTTTCTTTAAACAGCCTTTTAATTTTAGTTGAAACACTTGAAGCAGTTTTATTGTTACAGGACAGCTCTCCTGTGCAGAATCACGTGTATGTACATATATACGAGATTCTGCATGCCTACAGAGGGTGCGCGCGCACTGCCGGTGGCCCCTTCTCCTGTAATCATTCCCAGCAGAAACCAATCTGCGGGTGCCGTGCACTGGATGACCGCTGGCACCTTATGATTGTTGGTAAAATACATAAAGCAAATATCAGTTCTGACAGGGGAGAAGTGATGGATTTTATGTTTTTGTCAAGCAGGGAACAAAATCCATCTCTTCCCTTAGTAAAAGCACCTAACAGTACACAAAAACACTGGCTAGGAATACAGTTAACCCTTTAAATAGCCCTAGAAGTTTAACCCCTTCCCAGCCAGTGTCATTAGTACAGTAATAGTGCATATTTTTAGCACTGATCAATGTATTAATGTCACTGGTGCAACGATTACTGTACAAACTAAGGAAGGTAGGTATGGACCATAAGGTGAGTACCTGGATAGAGAACTGGCTCCAGGGGAGAGTCCAGAGGGTGGTGATTAATGGGGAGTACTCGGATTGGGCAGGGGTGGAAAGTGGGGTCCCCCAGGGTTCTGTCCTGGGGCCAATCCTGTTTAATTTGTTCATAAATGATCTAGAGGAGGGGATATCGAGTACAATCTCAGTATTTGCGGACGATACTAAACTAAGCATGCCAATATCTTCTATGCAGGATGTGGAAACCTTGCAAGCAGACCTAAACAAAATAACGGGGTGGGCAACTACATGGCAGATGAGGTTTAATGTTGATAAATGTAAAGTATTGCACTTGGAGGCCAGAAACCAGAAAGCAAGCTACTCACTAGGGGGGGAACCTCTGGGTGAGTCTAGGATGGAAAAGGACCTGGGGGTACTGGTAGACAACAGGCTTGGCAGTGGCATGCAATGTCAAGCAGCTGCAAGCAAAGCCAACAGAATACTGGGATGTATAAAAAAGGGGATTCACTCCAGAAATAAAGAGATTATTCTCCTGCTCTACAAGACTCTGGTCCGGCCACATCTGGAGTATGCTGTCCAGTTCTGGGCACCGGTCCTCAGGAAGGATGTGCTGGAACTGGAGAAAGTCCAGAGAAGGGCAACAAAAATAATTAGGGGAATGAAGGACATCAGCTATGAGGAAAGACTACAAGCACTGAACCTATTCTCTCTAGAGAAGAGACGTTTGAGGGGGGATATGATATCAATGTACAAATACTGTACTGGCGACCCTAGCATAAGGAACAAACTATTCAGAGTAAGGAAATACAACAAGACACGTGGCCACTCACTAAAACTAGAGGAAAGGCGGTTTAACCTTAAAATGCGTAAGGGCTTCTTCACTGTAAGGGCGGTAAGGATGTGGAATTCTCTTCCACAAGCAGTCGTATCAGCAGGGAGCATTGATAGTTTCAAAAAACGATTAGATGGGCACCTTAAAGACCACAACATACAGGGGTATACAATGTACGGTTAAAAGCAAACACACACACACATCATAGGTTGAACTGGATGGACTGATGTCTTTTTTCAACCTCAGTAACTATGTAACTATGTAACAGTGTCAGTTAGTGCCCATTTGTCTGCTGCAATATCGCAGTCCCACTATAAGTCGCCGATCGCCGCCATTACTAGTATACAAAAAAAATTCCATAAATATATACCATAGTTTGTAGATGCTATAGTGTTCCTGTAAACCAACCAATATACGTTTATTGTGAAAAAAATGAAAAACATGGTGGTGATCAAATACCAACAAAAGAAAGCTCTATTTGTGGGGAAAAATGGCATTAATGTTATTTGAGTACAGCGTCGCATGACCGCACAATTGTCAGCTAAAATAACACAGTGCTGGAACGCAAAAAAATGGCCTGGTCATGAAGGAATGTTATCAGTTCTACATCTAAACCATTAACAGCAATGTTTACGGTTGGGTTGGTATTGAATGCATTCAGTGAATGGCAATTTAAAGATTGGCTGAACAAAATCCTTACCTTGAAGGGCCCTTAAATTATTGTTAAGCCTCATTTTGGTTAATGGTTTATCAGGGAAAGCCTTGGTTGAAATCAGGAAGACTTAAGCTGGCCATACACTAGTAAAATTTTGCACGCTCATTTAAGGCCAAATCAATATTTGTTTTCGACTGCAGTGAAGGAAAAATTTAAACCGGATGGAAATTTCTCCTCAAACTAAATCCTACCTGGGAATGTGGTTTACTTTTGGGGGGAAAAAAAAAAAAGTGTACATATTGTAATGAACCTATTTAGATTAGTATGGCCAAAGCTCTTATGACCCTACTTCACAGGGTAAAGTCTGCTGCCACTTATGTCACCCAGCCTGTCCAGGCTTTGGATCAATCCCAACTTTATTGTTGGGATCTATCCAGATGTCTAGACCGGAAGCTGACTCTGCGACTGAGCCAACCAAAGCCCAGTGTTCCTGTAAGCGCTAGAGGGGCAGAGCAGAGAGTCTGTGACTGACAGTCTCTGCTCACTGAGGACCAAGAACTGAGAGATTGCTGGTTTTTGATTGCTCAGTTCTTTGTGTAGAGGCAGCAGGGGACCGCTGATGCTGCATCCACCTAGGAAAGTAGAATTGTGTTTTTTTTAATATACTAAACGCTTCTCTTTTAGTAGAGTCCCGAAAGGATGAGGCACTTGTGGACATCGCTGAATAGAAAGGGGGCTCAGGTAAGTATTAGGGGGCTGCTGCAAACAGAAGGCTTTTTATCCTAATGCACAGAATGCATTGCTTAGTCAGTTAAGAGAAAAAAAAAAACTCCCTGTTGGAATTGTTTTCAAATGCATTGAAAATGCAGCAAGAACGCATCAATAATGCACCAGTGTTACATTTTTGATGCGGTTTTTGAGTCACTTTTTCTATATCCTCAAATTGCCGGGAAAAAAATTTCAGCCACCAAAATTTTAGTGCATCTCTACTTTTTTGTTTTTCCCCCACTGACCCAATAATGCCAGGCACACTTTCCAAATTCGTGGCACCGGGCCACAAATTGTGTGTGTTCAGGGCTGTGCATGCATGGCTGTCAATTTGGAAGCAGCTGTTTTTATGCATGCGCTGCATCCCAAATGGCATGAATAAGATTTCCTGCATGGGGATGCACGAAACACTTGTGCACCTCCACGTTGGCAAACACTGCCCCTACACAGGTGTACGCTGTAGGACACATGTGTAACAAAGGCTTAAGGAAAATATCCTGACCGTAATTGTATTCAGAAAGCCACAGCAACTGCAATTGTCTAAGTACATGAAGAGTAGCTTTCTCTAAACAGATGTGGTCACTGTTCAGCTGACCATTTTCCACACAGCTCCTCTAATAATTCAATCAAAGTTTGTCAAACTAGGATGTGCCAACAGGGTCACAAATAGCTGGAATTTTAGCTGATTCAGCAGAAAGCAGCCAAAACTCGAACCATGTATGGGCAGCTTTAGCCTATTTTTTCTTATGACAGTGATCCATGACACTTGTGCATTGGGAGGTGATGGTTTAACAAATTTGTTCTGGATTTAAAACTTTCCAGAATACTCGCTTTCTTTTATGCCCGTTTATAATTATCCCATGTACTCACTCCACATACATTACTCAATAGCAATTTATTCTTGCACAGGCATATAATACTGATGGTTCTGCACGCTTGAATTCCCAGGTTGATAAAGAGGACCTCCCTTTCACAGATGAGGTGAGTGATACAAAACAATACAATGTGATAATAAAAAAAAATACACAAAAATAATTTATGAAAAACAGCAAAAAAAAAAAAAAATGCATGCCAATTTTTTTTTTTACAATATAACAAGAAACAAATATGTTGCAATGTAACACATGGGCGTTAAATATTGCTTTAGCACTGCAATCAGAACAAACCTAGCCAAACGCTGAAAAAAAAAATAATAATAATTCTTCCATCTACACCAGGCGTAGGCAGCCTTACAGAGGTGGCGATCTACCTGAACAACACAGGAGAAGTCAAACTAAAAACAAATAATTTAATTGCAGTATTACCTTGTCTCAATCGCGTGCATTGCAAGACAATCATGGGTTTAAATCAGATAGTGAGGAGGCAACATATTGCATACTCACCACCTGTCAAACACACTCCGATCGCTTTTTAAAAGAGCAGCAGTGCCTCCTGCACTTGTAAATCAGCCCTTAGTTGCATTCAGCAGTGGTAAAACCCTGCAGTTGACTCGTGAATTTACCACCCACTACCCCCTTTAGCTGCTGAGACAGCAGTACACATTCTTCAGCAGGAATGAAATCCTCTGTTGGTGGGTGTTACCGCCTGCCAAAATGCGACCCATTTCAGTAAGTGGGGCCATTCTGCAAGTTTGCCGCAACTGCATGCTTCTGGGGTCTAAGGGGTTAAAGCAGGTGAGAAACCCACAATGCTGCCTGCTTTAACCCCTCGTTTGCTGTTCTGCACAAGGTTGCAGGGCATTTGCAGAGTGGCCTCATTCACTTGAATGGGCCATGCTTGGCAGGCGCTGCACCCACCAACCATGACGGGGCATATAACGATGCAGCATGTGTACACAGGGGTACACTGGCCACTACAGCTAAACGGGGTGCGGGCAGTGGTGGTAAAAACGCATCTAAACTATGGGGTTTTACCCCCCCAACTGAAAATGTAAATTAACCTTTACTATTCTGAGCCCCGGATAAGGCTGCTTTCACACTGATGTGCTGCCGTTTACTTGTACCGCAGGTGCATCTGCGACCTTCCTGGGTTAGCTGCGCTTTGCCATAGACTTCTATTATATCCTGCAGTTGTG
Source organism: Pelophylax lessonae (assembly GCF_965119305.1). NCBI lineage: Eukaryota > Metazoa > Chordata > Amphibia > Anura > Ranidae > Pelophylax > Pelophylax lessonae. Next base: position 404,125,577 of record NC_138771.1, on the reverse strand, counting down.
GTGCATTTTCTGAAAGCGCACCAAAACTCATGCATTCAGAAAGGGCACAAAACCCACAGGATATAATAAGTCTATGGCTAAGCACAGCAAATTCACAGGGAAATTGCAAGTACACTGCAGCACATCAGTGTGAAAGCAGCCTTCTATTATTATGCTCAGTGTAATGCTTCAAACTGACCTAAAGATCTCTTCTTTCCTGATGTTGGCACCACTCTGGAGACCGCTGGCCGGGATAAGAGGTAGAGTGCAGATGGTATCATGCATGGAACAGGAGCCAGCACTAAAAAGGAGGCATTGGCTTATGCGGCTCCTGCTCCCTACTACAGCTCCAATTTTACAAGTAATCCCTCTGCATTGCACTTGGTTTGTTGATCTGGGATGGCAGGTCAGCAAGCCCAGACGGCGATCTACCAGTCACCTGGCCCCGGATCTACTGGTAGACCGCTATCTACTGGTTGCTGACCCCCAATCTACACAAATGAGGTGGGTGGAGAAATCCTCTCCGCTGGGACTTTGTAATCAGACAGTGGTACCCACCGCTGTGAGAATACACTTATCAGTGTCTGCAGCCACTGATCGAGGAGAATTTTCCAACATGTACCCTTAACAGAAGTCAAATGATCATCTTCTGTTTATTGCCATCTTTAGACAACAAGCAATCGGGAATCAGCTTTCTTTAGTCTGAACAAACTAAACAATTCAAATGGGATAAATGACTGCGATAAGTAGCACATGAAACATCATTTCTATGTAACATGGTTAAAAAATAGCCCAATTATAGTATAAAAGGGCTACATTTTTTTTCCTTCAATGAAAAAAATGACAGCTCATAGTGAAGGTTTGAATTTTTGTTCCCCTATATGGGTACTTCTCCTTAGCATGCCAGAGCCACACACGCTCAGTTGATTAAAAAAAGTGTCAATCGAGTATATGAATTATATTTATTTTTTAATGCTATATTAATTTATTCATTTCAAATGCTCTTCATCCTAAAAGAATATCCTGTTATTTACCTGAACCAAACTTCCCTGAAACAGATTTATCATGTGCAATCATTTTAGTGTAGAAGTCAGTCCTAAAACAATGCTCTGAAGCTGATAAGACAATCCATCCTCACCCCTGGAATGGATGTGAAAGCTTTCAACTTGTCATGAAAATCTGTAACAACAATTAAGACCCCCCCCCCCCTGCAAATTACCATCCATATCAAAATTGATGAGAGAAACAAAAGAGCACTTCTATGCCCTGTACTCGGGAGTCACCTCCACCCCTGAAACTACAGGGAGATCTCTCCATCCATAACACCTCAGCTTAATAAAGTCAGTAATATAGGTCACCTCTATATGGCCCCTCTATCAGCATTCGCCATTGCAGCCAAATAAATAGATTTACACCACACTACCCCACTCTAATCAACACAGTTACATCTTGTAACAGCAAAGACCCCACCATAACCATTCAATGTTGCCTGCAACATTTCTATCAATTCATCATTTCTTCAAAATGATCAATTTTACAGCAAAACCTGAATTTGGAGTGCTGGAAAGGGATCACTCACACTGTAGTTTTCTATATCAGAAATAGTTAGACCCCTTGTATACATGCACACATATATACTGTTCAATTTCTCTTTTATGAAAGCAAGTACATTAACAGTGACTATTGTGTATGTTGCTGAAAACGATCATCAATTTTTCGACATCGCTGCTTTAAGCTACTAAGCCATCATGCCGAGCACTGCTGCTTTGATAAAAGGCCAGTGCAATGAACACACAGTTAATAACTTAGTAATATATTATATATTAACAGGAGCTATAAAAAAAAAGGCAGAAGAAGCAGAGAAGTTTGTAATTTATAAACAAATTAAACAAACCTTATCAATTCTTACCTACTAACAGGAGTTTAGATGAATAAAAGTATCCTCACTGTACGTATACTAACGCACTTGTTCACAGCACTAACAGCTTTAAGCAGTGTAATAGAAAAAGCCTCAGGCTGAGGTATAAAAGCAGTATACTGCAACTCTCTAAGGGTTTAGCCTGTCATCAGGGACCATACAGATTTGAACTTCTAAGGAAGGGACCTAGGGATTTTACATGTCAGGCAGTGTATGGCTGATTTGTAGCAAATCACCTGCCAGATACGTATAATGGAGTTCTTAATTCAATATCCTCCACGTCAGCTTTGTGCAATGAAAAAATACAAGTATGCATTATGACAAAGGTGACCATTCCTATGTACAAATGGATCGAAGGCCATTTCCATAATGCTACTCAAGTCTTCCAGGAGAAAATATGAAGTAGAGACACAAGAAAACCAAATAAGAAAAAGTAGAAAGCACAAAATTGAATGATTCAGGTAGGAAAACATTTAAATTGTACATATATGACTATTAGCCCATAAAGACAACATATAGTGTATTTTCATCACGTATTTAGTGTTCTGTAAAATTATTCTAAAGTAGCTTTTGCAGCAATTTTCACTTTTTTAAACCCTTGATTTGCTGTATTTACACAACTGTATTGTAAATACAATCTTGTTGATTATCCTACTAGTGGCTGTTGCTGTATATTTTTAATTAGCTTAAGCTGAAATAGGTTACACACAGACATAAGATAAAATAGCGATAGTTGCCTGATGCGGCCATACATAGGTTATGTCTACAGGTAACATCAAATGTATATAAAAATCACAAGACTGGCTGTACAGAACTACAAATCCTTTGACAGGTAAAATAGTACAGGCATGTGCTTCTAAAAGATTTACTTGTTTGCTTAGAGTTACACTTTAACCCTGTTGATAGGTATCTCTATGTACACTGCATGTCCCTAGGATGGACAACCGCATCTCTCAAATCACTCTCTAGACTAATGGCCTTACCCACCAATCACAATTCATTCATCAATATATCTGGTCTGATCCTAGTCTACATAACATCCTAAAGTATGCTTGAAAAATCCACTTCCAATTTTAGTGGCCTGTTTGCCACGTCCAACTGTCCTCAGTGCTGCTTACATACCCCCCCCCCCACCACCTGGGGGGGGGGGGGGGTGCACTGATCTGACTTTTCTTGTCCCAATACCGATATCTGGCATTGTGTATCTGCCGATACCGATCCGGAACTACACACATACACAATATGCATGCGGCTGCAGTACAGAGCAAAGCCGCTGCTTCATGTGTACGGCTCCTCCAGTCACAGGCAGAGTGCATCTGATATCACTCCGCCTGTGAGCCAGACCTATACGGCTCCCATCCCATACTACTACTACACCAAGTAAGGGACGGCTGAGCCAGGACTCAGCAAAACCAGATCGGCCCGTGGATCGGTTCATTTTAACAATCCCCCGATCCAGCTAATGTGGCAGTATCGGCGCCGATATCAGATCCTAATATCGCATCGGTGTATCCCTACCACCACCTACACATTTTTTCTTCTGCCCATGTTCACCATCATCACATCAGTTGTAAAATGTATTTCATAACGCATACATACACCAAAAAATAATAAAGATTTTACGAAACATTTCTAATCAGTAACCTACAACCTCTTCAAAATGTACCCTCATTATAAACAGGCACATACAGTGCCTTGCGAAAGTATTCGGCCCCCTTGAACTTTGTGACCTTTTGCCACATTTCAGACTTCAAACAAAGATATAAAACTGTAATTTTTTGTGAAAAAACAACAACAAGTGGGACACAATCATGAAGTGGAACGAAATTTATTGGATATTTCAAATAAAAAACTGAAAAATTGGGCGTGCAAAATTATTCAGCCCCCTTAATACTTTGTAGCGCCTCCTTTTGCTGCGATTACAGCTGTAAGTCGCTTGGGGTATGTCTACCAGTTTTGCACATCGAGAGACTGAAATTTTTACCCATTCCTCCTTGCAAAACAGCTCGAGCTCAGTGAGGTTGGATGGAGAGCGTTTGTGAACAGCAGTTTTCAGTTCTTTCCACAGATTCTCGATTGGATTCAGGTCTGGACTTTGACTTGGCCATTCTAATACCTGGATATGTTTATTTGTGAACCATTCCATTGTAGATTTTGCTTTATGTTTTGGATCATTGTCTTGTTGGAAGACAAATCTCCGTCCCAGTCTCAGGTCTCACTGAGCTCAAGCTGTTTTGCAAGGAGGAATGGGTAAAAATTTCAGTCTCTCGATGTGCAAAACTGATAGAGACATACCCCAAGCGACTTACAGCTGTAATCGCAGCAAAAGGAGGCGCTACAAAGTATTAAAGGGGGCTGAATAATTTTGCACGCCCAATTTTTCAGTTTTTTATTTGAAATACCCAATAAATTTCGTTCCACTTCATGATTGTGTCCCACTTGTTGCTGATTCTTCACAAAAAATTACATTTTTATATCTTTATTTTGAAGCCTGAAATGTGGCAAAAAGGTCGCAAAGCTCAAGGGGGCCGAATACTTTCGCAAGGCACTGTAGATGCTTCTAGTTATTTTAAATTAGTCTGAACTGATGGGAAAGCTTCAGGAACATGACCAACAGGAGACATTTGCATGAGCTATCATGTTTCAAGTTCCTTTAAAGCTTTGTAAATGCAGTAATTAACATAATGTCATTTGCAAACCTGTAGTAAGATAAGGCTAACCAACTAACTTGCCTCTCCCCTCTTCTTACCTATGCTGCAAAAAAAAAAAAAAAAAAAATATGTGTAAATACTTTTTTTTAATCTGCTCCGATGAAGTTCTATGGTCTAGCTTAAGGCATCTCCACTCTAGATTAGAGGAGCAACAGAGACACCTTTGGACAGCAGCATGTTCAGTTTGGGGAGAGGGTAATGTTAGATGTTAGGCCAGCCATACACAGTTTTAATCTCGGCTGGTTCAGCAGGAATCGGCAGAGATTCGAACAGGTAATGGGCAGGCTGAGGTGGGGGGGTGGGAACGCAAATGCAGAATTCCCAACAAAGCTAAACATAGCGAACCAGGTAACAGGAGCTCACCACCAGGAGAAAAATACACCCTCAAGAAGCGGAAGCCTCTGCAACCGCAGCCTGCAAAACTTTGCGGCCAAACGCTGCATCCGAAGATGCAAGTACAAAAATCCACCTTATAAAAAACTTTGTGAATGTGTGTACAGAAGACCATGTAGCCACCTTGCACACCTGAACCACTGACACCTGATGACAGAAGGCCCAGGAGGCAATAAGCGCCCTCGTAGAATGTGCATTAACAGGGAAAGGAGGAACCCGACCCTTAATGGAATAGGCCTGCCCCACCGTCTGCCTGATTCACTTGGAAATGGTTGCAGCAGATGCAGCCTGCCCCTTACGAGAACAAAAACACAGAATCTGATTTTCTAATCGGTTCAGTCACCACCAGGTACACCCGAAACTCCCTTACCACATTAAGGAATGTAAGGCAATTTCCATAGGATGTTTCAGCTTAGGACATAGGAACGGTAACACAATATCCTCATTCAAATGAAACCCAGAGACTACCGGAAGGAACGCCTGACAGGGTCGCAACACCACTTTGTCCCTGTGAACCGCCAGGTAAGGTGACCGACAGGACAACGCAGCCAACTCCGACACCAGACGTGCGGAAGTAATAGCTACCAAGAAAGCCATTTACTGCAACAAAGTGAGCAGAGGAAATTCTCAAATATTTTCAAAAGGAGGCTTTTGAACCACTGACAGTACCAAATTGAGATCTACGGAGGTACCAGGGATCACACCAGAGGAGCCAGATGGCGAACTCCCTGCACAAAAGCGTGAACTAAGGACTTGCTGCCAACGGCCTTTGGAAAAACATAGCCAAGGTGGAAATCTGACCCTTGATGTAGCCCAGAGCCAAACGTTGATCTACACCTAAATTGTAGAAACTCCAACAAGCGAGACACAGACAAATGAGAGGGAGAAATCCCCCTGCGACTCACACCAAGTACGCCTTCCAAACTCGATAAATCTTGCTAGAAGGAAATTTTCTAGCTTTTAACAATGTAGGAATCACAGATTCAGACATCCCTTTATCCTTCAACAGCTGGCTTTCCTTAGGCAGGCCGTCAAAGCCAGCGACTGTAAAGCAGGGTGGAAGCTCGGTCCTTGATTTAACAGATTCTCTCTGAGAGGGAGTCTCCAAGGGACATCGATGACTAGATCTGTGTACCAGGACCTGCGAGGCCAGTCCGATGCCACTAGGATGACCAGGATTCCTTCTGCCTCTATCCTTCGCAGAAGTCTCGGCAGAAGAGGCCGGAGGAAATGCGTACATTAGACGATATTGGCTCCAAGGAGCTACAAGAGGCTCCGTAGCGTCAGCCAGAGGATCATGAGACCTTGCTACGAACCGCTGAACCTTCCTGTTGAGACGAGAGGCCAACAGGTCCACATCGGGAGTCCCCCGCCTGAGGCACAGTTGATGAAAAACCTCCTAGTGGAGAGACCATTCTCCCTGATCCAACTTCTGCCGACTGAGGTAATCCGCCTGCCAATTTTCCACCCCTGGAATATACACGGCAGAGATGGCTGGAACAAAGCGGTCTGCTCATCTTAGAATTTCCGGCTACTTCCCAGGCGGCTAAGGCACTTTTGGCCCCCTTGATGATTAACATATGCACACGCCCGTGGCATTGTCCGATTGAATCCCGACCGGGCACCCCTGCAGACGATCCGTCCAATGAATTGGGCAAAGCCTGATCGCCCGAACTTCCAGGATATTGATCAGCAGACTGGACTCCTCCCGAGTCCAAACCCCCCGAGCTGGATCTGTACCCAAGACAACTCACCCATCTGGAGAGGCTGACACCCATTGTGACCACTGTCCAGTACAGGGGGAGAACGGATTTTCCCTGTCGAATCGCCAGAGAGCGGAGCCACCAGATCAGGGATCCTCGTACTCTGGCTCAACAGGATCAGATTGTCTAGAGCCTGTGGATTCTTGTTCCATTTGACAAGGATCTCCTTCTGTAGATACTTGGTACGGAACTGAGCAAATAGAACCACCTTAAAGATGGAAACCATCAGGCCCAGCACTTGCATGCAAGTCCTGAGGGATGATCACCGGTTCCACAACAGGAGCCATGTCACATCCTGCAACTTCTTGAGTTTCATCTCCGGAAGAAAAACCTGGGCTAAGGTCGTGTCCAGGCTCAAGCCCAAACAGTCCAGTTTTGTGGACGGAACCAGAACAGGTTTTAGGAAAATTGGGGCCAACACTTTTGTAAACCCCAGAGGAGCCGAGGTGAGACCAAAGGTTAATGCCACAAATTGATAGTGCTCCTCGCCCACGGCAAAGCAAAGGAAACCCTGATGCCCGACATATATTGGGATATGAAGGTAAGTGTCCTTGATATCGATAGAGGCCAGGAAATCCCCTTGATGAAGGGATGCCGCCACCGTGCAAATGGATTCCATTTGAAATATCTGAACCAGCACAACGGGATTTCAAGGCTTTGAACCACGAATGGGACGGACCTTGCCTTCCTTCCTGGGAAACAGTAAACAGGTTTGACTAAAACCTCTGAAAGCGTTCCAATTCTGGAACTGGTACAATGACCCCCTGTGAGAGCAGATCCTGTACCGCTCCAAGAAGACCTTGTAGACAATCTGGGGACAAAAGCAGATTGGAAGGAAAGGACCTTGCCAGAGGCAAGGACCAACACAATCTTGTACTACGACCGAACCTACTCCTGGACCCATTTGTCCTACATCCAGGAGGTCCGCTTATGGGCCGAGAAGAAAGGACCATGCTTGCGACGAGTCTCTTTACTCCTGGCAGACTGTGGAAGCGGAGTACTCTTACCTCCTGTAAGACCCTTAATGATCTCCTCCATGGAAGCACTGAACAAGCGTTCTCCTACAAAAGGGGAGGTCAATACGGTCTTGAAAGCCTGCTCCGCAGACCAGTATTTCAGCCATATCATGCGGCACAGAGTCACCGCCATCACGGATACCCTGCAGGCTAAGGGGGCCGCATCCAGAGAGGCATCATAGATATACTGCAACCCCTGGACCAACTGGTCCGCCAGGTCAGGAGGAGGTTGTCCACCTTCCAAATCCTGGAGAAGGAGCTTAGCCTATTCTGTTCATGTCAGAAAGGAACCGGCCATGGTGAAAAGGTATTGTACCAGATATTCAGTTCTCTTGTCAAAGGGGTCCTTAAAGGACGGAGAGACCTCAACCGGAAGAAGGGTGGCTTTATTCAACCTGGAAACCTGAGAGTCCACCACGGGTGGTGCTGTCAGTTTCTTTAGCAGGGACACCTCCACCATAAACCAGGCATGGCTGCCCCAGGGGAGGAGGAGGGGGGGGGAGCTAGGGAAGGGGCGAATGAAGGGTGGTCTGCAGAGGGACCCCGGTATTGAGGTGGGAGCGAAAAGTGGGAAGGACACTTGGGGGTCCGACCAACCCAGGGAGGAGCCCACGTCTACCCTGAGGGGCCACCAGAGGGGCGGGGGGGGAGGGGGAGACACTACTTACCGCACAATGGGACCAGGCAGGCACCACTCCAGACAGACCACCCACCATCTTGAAATGGGGGCGCTGCGGGCCAGAGGTACACTGCGACTCAGGTCATGACTAGGATCGTGACCAGGGCTATGCATCCTCGCAAGACGTTTAACTCGCCGGCCAGCCCCCATCCAGTGGGGCTATGTCACAGCCAACCCAATGCGGAGCTAAGGTCAAGTCACGCTCGCTGGCCAGATTGAGGAGACCTTAAGGATCTAGGATATCCAGTTCGTCTCCCAGTCCGGCAGTTGTTTGTAGTTCTCACAGGAACAGATTTCCCACAGGAACAGAAAATAAAAAGAAAAAACATTTGTTTAAAAAAGGAAAAATATGCTAGAACCAGAGATCTCAGCAAGAACTAGGTCCTTACTCCTGACTAGGCAGAAAAAAAAAACCTGAAGTCCTTTAGCAGGAAGTGGGAGTAAACTCCCTGGGACTGCCCTATAGGTGTAGTCAAATTTTTTTCCCCACTTAGTGTCCTACTCCTATGGAGAGCGGAATAAACCCCTTAGTCAAGAAGATATGGAGCGGTGCCGTCAATAAACGAAAGAGAAAGTAACTTTTCTTTCTTCTGTATGTACCTTAGCACGAATGTACCCTAAGACCAGCCATATACGGTTCAAATCTCGGCCGGTTCAGCAGGAACCGGCCAAGATTTGAACCATTAGGGGACAGGCTGAATCGATCAACTTGGGTACAACCAACCTGCCAGATTTGCTTCCGATTATCGCAAGCGGCTGCTTTAGCTGCTAGCAATAATCACGGTCTTCCTCCAGCATGGACAGAGAAGACAATTTCGGATTCCCCGTTATCACAGTCTGTGTTGATGGGGGAATTGTGCAATCCACTGCTCTCACAATCAGGAACTTTCCCTGAACATTAATGTGCTGCTAACAACAGAGCAAGTATGGGAGACTATTCCTTTAGACAGAAAGTGGCTGAAAGAGATTGCAGGAGATGAAACACCACTGAGATGCAAATAAGGAAGAAGTAAAAAAAAAAATACTGTTATTTCTGGGAAAAAACAACTGCAATGGTTTATTATGTACAGTGCTTATGAAACGTTACCCTGTAGGGTTTAGATCTACTTTAACACACTAGAACCATATAAGAAAATTGTGTAATGGTTCACAGCATTTTATGATTGGCTACCCTTTAACTACAAGTAAAAGGTTTATAATAAAAAGGGGAAAAAATTTGCAACAGATTGTAATATTACAAAACCACAGGTGCAATTTAAATACTTTGAAGATGGGCACACTTACCATCTCCTCGGTGTGGAGCACTGATTAAAGTAGGCACATTTGCAGTGCTGGCAGGTGGACCAGTGGGCGGTACCGAAGGTCTTGTCAAAGAAGGGGATGATGTGGGAGGAGGCCCTAAATGTGGCCGGACTGGCTCAGACTGGCTCATTGGTGGTGGAGTAGGACCTGGAAATCATATTCAGGACAACAGATGTTTAAAGTATTTACAATGCAAATTTAGGTTCAGTCTAATGCAAACCAATACATTATTCACATAAGCCTTTATAAAAAGCTGCAAATATACTGGAATACTTTATTCGGATAAGCAGAGAGACATTTCCCTTCTCTTCATAAATTTCATAGGGGTTTAAATTCCCTCTCAAAAAACACAATTTCTTGCCTACATCCCTTCCCGCTCAAGTACAGCATGGCAAGAGCATTAGCAAAATTCAAGTAACAAGTAAACGCATAAGTGTAATCTACTTGCACAAAGTTTAGTCAACTTTTGTAGCAGATACTTCAATAAATTGTATGTTAAACTGATCATTAGTAAATGCATTTATAGCTCTCTGATAGAACAGCAATGTGTTGCTAAAATATTGTTTGCAATTGTAGTCCTCTTCACTGCACACCGCCATAATACAAAAGACTGGGCAAACTGTTCTGGTTCGAAAGAGGGTTAAGGCCCCTTTCACACTTGTGCGACTTCAAAGACGCATGATTTTACCGCGACTTGACGCAATTTTGATGCGAGTTTGACTGGGCTTATAATGTCTTTTCCTCAAAACGCATCAAAATCGTGCCAAAAGTAATGCAGGGACTACTTTGAAGTCGGTCCGACTTCAAGTCGCACCGATATGAATGGGGCTCATTGGAAATAATGGAGAACGACTTGTCATGCAATTTTGCAGTCCCAAATCGCATGACAAGTCGCACAAGTGTGAAAGGGGCCTTAAGCAAAACTAAACCCACCGAAAGGCATGCCATGAATGATATTGTCACAATTACTTGAGCTCAAAAGTGAACTGTCAAGCCATCAAATGTCTGGTGACATAATATGTACAGTACCATATCAACTGCAGATCAAAAAGTGGCTAAGATGGCAGATTTCTTGGCTGTAAAGAACAGGAGGGTTTAGTTCGGATTTAAAATGTTTGTAAAGGATTTTTTTTTCAAAATAACAAACATGTCATACTTGCCTGCTCTATGAAATGGTTTCGCAAGAGCAGCCCTGATCCTCCTCTTCTTAGGTCCCCCGCCAGCACTCTGGGGGCCCACCGAGTGCCCCCATAGATATGGAAGGACTTGTGCATACTCGCTCCCAAGCCCCACTCTCTTTGTCCATAAGACACGGACAGCATAACTCAGTCCGCCCCCACTCCCTCCTCACTGGCCATAACTGCCAGCAACAGGAGCTAAAGGCTCCTTCCGCTGCACCACAACCAATGAGGAGGGAGAGCTCCCGGAGAGCTGCTGCGATGGTGCCAAAACAGCTCCTTGGAATAATGCTCGTAAAACAAATATAATCCGCACAGCTAAGAGGATGCAGCGAGCAGCAGGACAGGCTCCGCCCCCTATATGCGTTACGTCTTTGCAGATAGTGCGCTGACTTCAACAGGAGACCTCTACTAAGTCAGCGCCCTATCGGCAAAGACGTAACGCGTATAGGGGAGGAGCCTGTCGCCTGTCCTGCTGCTCGCTGCATCCTCTTAGCTGTGCAGATTGTATTTGTTACGAACATTATTCCAAGGAGCTGTTTTGGCACCATCGCGGTTACCTTGCCCCTGTGTGTCCGACAGAGAATCCTCCACACTGTCCGGTGATACCTTCCTGTGACCCCTGGGTGGTAAAGCTTGGTCTGGCTCAGATTTCTGGGTCAAAGCGTAAGGTGAGAGGCTTATATCTCTGGTGGTGGCGGAGTGGAGCACATTATTTTGTATTAACCACGATTATTGGGTGACTACAAGCTTTGGACACTGGAATGCACTTATGATTTATGGACACTTAAATTGCACTTCTTATTTTATATACAGACTGATTTTGAATATATGTTACACTATGTTTCTGGCGCAGTACTTTTGAAGTTTGATTAGTTTGTATTGTGTAAGTGAATAAGGGTCCTTTCACACGGCCGCTCCGTGTGTCCGCAAATCATCCCATCCGTTTGCGGATGATTTGCGGACATAATGTAAGTGAATGGCATTGCGGATGTCAGCGGAATACCATCCGCTGACATCCGATTTTCCTCCTTTCAGTTCTGTTCCGTTTTTTCGAATGGAACAGAACCCTATTTTTTCATCCGTGTAAAAAACGGAAAGGAAGGAAAAATCGGATGTCAGCGGTGTCATCCGCTGACATCCGCAATGCCATATACTTACATTATGTCCGCATATCATCCGCAAACGGATGGGATGATATGCGGGCACACGGAGCGGATGACACAAATGTCATCCGCTCCGTGAAAAAAAAAAAAAAGTCCCGCAGCGGATCGGCCGTGTGAAAGGACCCTTACACTGTTTTGTCTTAGCTGCCGGATCTTCTTATTTACACATTGGTTGATTACATCACTTTTGGATATTAATTTGCACTTGTTTTTTGGATTAGAACTGCGCTGATAGTTTTAATATTTTTCATACTTTAAGACAATAACTAGCATACATAAAAATTGTCAAGGCTTCAGGAAAGGACAGGGAAAAGTTTTCTTACGAAACAAAATCAGTTGTTGTGTCAAAGTGGCTTTAAATTTTCCCTGTGTTTGGTAGATATGTGTTTGAAAAAAAGATCAGTAGGAAATAAATACCTTGTGATCCTGACAGTTCATATTACTTCCTTGCTCAGGGTGGCAGCAGTGCTGCCTGATTCACAGTCTTCTGCATTGCCACTGTCTTTTTTTATTATTATTTAAATAAGGTTGTTGATGTTTAGATTTTTTTCTCACAAATAGTCATGTGACTGTCAGAGCACCAATCAGATCTGTGCAGCCCTGGCAAAATGATACAAACACACCACGGTGACGTGAGCAGGACACGTCCCAATCTGAAAATAGACTCCTCCCACATATTGGCTACGGGCTTGTGACCAAAGTACAGAAAATTTAAAAAAGATATTTACAATGATTCAAATGCTGTGGAATTTCACTTATGTCAAAGCATGTACGATTGGGTTTAAGTATTAGTAGTAAATTATTTTTAGGTGCACTGGACTTAAAGCCCAATAGAACTTTCAGTTTAAATGGGCTTTAAAGTTATGAAAACCAGCTTTCCATAAACACTTTGCCTTCTATATTCTAACCAAACCATTTCCAAACCTTTAAAATACAAATAACAGATGCAGAACATTTTCATTGTTCGATCGCTTCTTGTAAGGAATATTAATACAAATCCTACTACTGATAATTATTTTTACTATTTCCAGGTATCTAAAAAATGAGAAATGCTCAGTTGACTGTTTTACCTGGGCTCATAAAACTGTTCTGAAGAGGTGGTCCTCCAAAGGAAGGTCCATACTGCTGGGTAGTAGGAGGCTTTGGTGGCCCTGGGGCCATTCCCGTTGTGGATGGTGCATGATTGGCCAGAGATTGTGCATGGCTTAATGGTGTTGGAAAATACTGCCAGTTTGACTGCGACGCATGTGAAACACTGCCTCCAGCGGTAGAGGGAGGTCCATACGAGTTCTGAAGTGGAGGTGGCATTCTGGGTGCAGATGCATTATTTGGGGGAGGTGCCACTGGAGAAGGTCCCATATGGGGTCTAACAGTTTGTCCAGATCCATGATAATTTCCAGGTAGTGGAACAGCCTGCGGAATAGTCTGAGGACTGCCGTAACTGTATAGTCCAGCAACTGCTACTGGAGGCGCTTTCGCTGGCATCTGCTGCGGATAGGAGACAGGAGGTCCTGGACTGTAACTCTGTCCAGCTGGTGGATAAATCGAAGGATTCTGAACTGGACCTTTAAAAAGAAAATTAAATCAAAGATTTTAACATGTTCTCACAAGCAAAGTCCAATAATAAACAAAGGATTTTGTATCATATACTGCCCTAAAGTAAACCCGTATTTAATTTTAAAAATTCAAAGTAAAAGCCCTTTCTAACAGTACACACTTCTGAAAGAACTCCATTATCTTTTTTTTTTTTAGCTTTTTTTTGTGCTTAATTCATATTTAGTATAGCTTTGGTATTTATTGCCAGAGCTGATCGCTAGGTCTCTTTAAAGGTGAAGATGAGCTCTAAGGCCGGCCATAAACCGTTCGAATCTCTGCCGGTTACAGATTCAAACCGTGCATTGGCAGGCTGAATGTACCAAGTTGATTAACTTAGGTACAACCAGCCTGCCGGATTTTACTATAGCCGCTAGCAATAATCAATAACTTCTTCTGGCAGGGATGGCTTCCCCCGCCGGGAGACTACTGTCAGCACTGCCTGTGTTGATGGGAGAATCAAAACCCATGGTTGCAGGAAAGAAATTTGCATCGTCTATGGTCTGCCGAACTAATGCTTTGTGTTGAGGCAACATTATCGCTTGCTCTTGAGAGTCTATGCATACGTTACTAGTTTTAGAAGCCGCAGATTGCCATAGTTTGCTATTATTTATTCTGCAATCTACAAGGATACACATCCTTTTTAGTTATTGACTCACCCCATTTTACACCCCCTATCTACTGGTGCTCAAACTGTGGCCTTTTGGCATTTACTATGCAGGCATCAGGCCACTGAAGACAATTTTTTTCTTTACACAGAGCCAAGAGAAAACATCTAATATGTGCACTCCCTCTGTCCCCAGGAACAAACAAGTTCACAATTGTTATGAGGCCTACATGTTCAGACTTTGCCTTTTTGCCATTTGTACAGTTAAATACATTTTTTTATGCTCTGTAGCAACCAGCCTTTCATTGCATGGTTTTCCAGGCTGATTTTTTATTTGCATGGGTTTTAAAACACTCAAAAATTGCCTTGAACACACACACACACAAATACTCTTCCTATTTATGGCTTTTGAACTCTTAACTTTAAAGTGGTTGTAAACCCCTGAAATGAAGCATTTTAACAAAGTATATTGTTCTGTAGTGTGTTCATGCCTCAATTTTTAGTACTTACCATGGTTCCTTTTCTGATCTTTTCTTCCTCTCCGAAACAAAGCCCGGAAACAGCCCTGGCATCCTAGCACACAGAAGGTGATTGACAGCCTCAGCTGTGTATGTTTTCCTATGGGCTTGTGTAAAGGTGGTGTGTCCTTTCCTTCCACTCAGGTCTCAGATTACTCTCTGCAGTGTATGGTAGAAGATCTCCACCCTCTACATCCTACAAGCTGAAAAATACCTTTTTACCTGTGTGTTATAAAGTAATCTACAGAATAATGGGCTGCAGATAAGGAGATAGTGTTTATGTAAGAGAATTTACTTCATCACTATCACCTGAGGCTAGTCACTTCAGTGGATTTATGTAAGGGTTTAGTATTTTAAAGTTTTATTTATTTATTTTTTTTTATTTATTTGTCTTCTACACCTATTCTCACTTAAAAAAAAAAAAAAAAAAGTGTGTTCTTTGAGTTTACCAAGCGAAAAGATGGTGAGAAAGCAGTTAACAAAATTGCCCATTCTCAAACACTGAACCACTGTATATGATCCAAGTATTTAGGAAGCTTCCACATAGCCAGGACTGTACATGTGGCAGCTACAGCTTGGGTTAGAGAGCAAAGATGAAAACTGTGGGAAACATGCCAGGGTTACTCCAGCTTTGCTACAGTCAAACAAATCTGAGAAATTATTATTATCAGTATTCCTAGCTGGCCTGAATACAGAAAAATGGGAGGACACTCTACCTCACCACAGAGCAAGCAGGGGTTAGGCTGGATTTACATCCATTTTATACATAGTTACATTGATTTTTTTTTTGGCACCATTCAAACATGCATGTATTACCTCAAGACACAATAATAAAATGAAACAGACTGCAGGGGAGTCCGGTTTTGAGTGAACCTTTCTAGTGTAGCACAATGCACAAATAAGAACAATCTATCATTTTGCTTGCGCCTAAAATCAATAAAAGGGTTCAGATGTGATAAAATGTCCATTAGGGTTCACTCAAAGTCCATTAGGGTCCATTCAAAGTGAACAGGCTACATTACTATAACACAACGTGTGTGTGCAGTAAAGCACCACTACAGTGTGAATTTGGTAAACATCTAATGCACAACAATTATTAGTTATCCCCACACATCCAAAAACGGGTAGTTTTGGAGATCTGACTGTTCAGAATGGCCATGCATTCATCAAAGCAAACTGAAAGCTGATGCAGAAATGTGCAGGCACCTATGAGCTTTTCCTTCTAAATTATTTGAAAAAAACCCCCTGCCATTCTTGTACAAATAAGAGTAGACTTTCCAGTAACTATTTCTCCCACGACAGCACATGAGAGAGCATGATTCCACAATTTACAGGCAGGAAACACAATCATAGCAGACTTTAAAAGGTGGTTCTCTTTAGAACAATCAGCATTTTGTCATTTACGCAGGCTAGAAAACAGGATAACCTAATGTGGAGGGAATCCCTACTGTCCTGGAAGACACCTAAATGTAGAGTTACTGGCAGGTCTAGCATTTTCCCCAGTCCTCTATCTGCGACAACTCCTGAAAGGATAAGCAAGAACTTACCAGATTAGGGAGGAACAACTGCGCGAAAAACCTCTGGCCCAAAAGACTGGTCTGGACAGGACAAAGAGGCCTTTAGACTTTGTCTAATTGTGTTACGGTTCCTAGAACACAGTTTTAGAGTGGATGGGTGGAAGGAATGAATGCCTCCTTTTCATTAGAAGGGTGAGAACAGAAGGTAACAATTTCTTGTCAATGATGAAAAGTTTGGCAAAACTTTAAGTAGGGACAAGGGATAGACCGATATGGTTTTTTCGGGGCCGATACCGATACTTTGGTCTCAACGTATCGGCTGATATTTTGTACATTTAAAGTTTTGAAAAATAAAAAGACAATTTTTGACACAAATCTGGTACTGAACATGTTATTTTTGGTTTATTGCTTAATGGCTGTGGCTGGCTGGCACCCTGTGGTGGGTGGGTGGCTGGCTGGCTGTTTGGCACCCTGTCTGTGGATGGCTGGCTGGCTGTCTTGCACCCTGTGGTGGGTGGCTGGCTGTCTGGTACAGGGCCATTGGGTGGCTGGCACAGGGCCTGTGGGTTGCTGGCTGGCTGGTCCAGGGCCTGTGGGTTGCTGGCTGGCTGGTACAGGGCCTGTGGGTTGCTGGCTGGCTGGTACAGGGCCTGTGGGTGGCTGGCTGGCTCGCTGGTACAGGGCCTGTGGGTGGGTGGCTGGCTCGCTGGTACAGGGCCTGTGGAGGTGGGTGGCTGGTACAGGGCCAGTGGAGGTGGGTGGCTGGTACAGGGCCAGTGGAGGTGGGTGGCTGGTACAGGGCCAGTGGAGGTGGGTGGCTGGTACAGGGCCAGTGGAGGTGGGTGGCTGGTACAGGGCCTGTGGAGGTGGGTGGCTGGTACAGGGCCTGTGGAGGTGGGTGGCTGGTACAGGGCCTGTGGAGGTGGGTGGCTGGTACAGGGCCTGTGGAGGTGGGTGGCTGGTACAGGGCCTGTGGAGGTGGGTGGCTGGTACAGGGCCTGTGGAGGTGGGTGGCTGGTACAGGGCCTGTGGAGGTGGGTGGCTGGTACAGGGCCTGTGGAGGTGGGTGGCTGGTACAGGGCCTGTGGAGGTGGGTGGCTGGTACAGGGCCTGTGGAGGTGGGTGGCTGGTACAGGGCCTGTGGAGGAGGGTGGCTGGCTGGCACCGGGCTGCAATGGGTGGGTGTATGGCTGCGATACACTCCCGTGAGACTAGTCCCGACTCCAGACGAGGCTGTCCAAGGCGAGGGAGGCGGCCTAAGAAGGCAGAAGGACGTCACAAAAATATCGGCAATAATCGGCCAGTTCCGATAAAAATCGGGGAAAGTACATATGGGCCTTGCCGATAATCGGTCTATACCTAGTAGGGACCCTGGATCAGTTTTGGAGAAAAATTCTGTTGTCGAAAATCTGCAAAAAGTTTCCCTGACAGACAGGGCTTTGATCTCACCAGAACACCCAGCTGAAGGAACAGCCACCAGTACAACATCTTTAATAATGATTTTCAAAGTGTATGTGGGTTCAAAACGGAGCTTTGACCAGCCCCAGTAGAACCAATACAATTTATGAAAAGGCCTTTACTGGAATAACTCCAGGTCCTGAAAGGGCTTTAAAAGATTCTGGAAACAAGAGGCTCTTGGGAGTTAGTCTTCATTTCATACACTCGAAGAGGAAAAGTTCTAGTATTGCTAATTTTTTATCCTGACGGCCAGCAGAAAAGACTTTCCAAGTTTTGCCATAGATAGCACTGGTGACTTTCTTCCTCCTGGAAAGAAGGGTTTTAAAGAAGAGTTCCGGCCTCAAATACCTTTAACTAAAAATACCCCTATAATACTAATCCATCGCCCTTTACAGAACCGCTATTCTCATACTTACAAGGTGTATAGTATTAGATTTTAGTCAAAATTTTACTTTTAAAAACGCTGTCTGAGCACGGCTATCTTGGATGTGGGCATCTGAAGCCGCAGTGTAATCTGTGTGCTTCCTGATTCCAGGGAGTGTTCTGGGAGTTATTCCTGATTCCAGCCTCCTGGGAGTGATGACAAACAGCTCCCAGGATGCAATGCAAAGGCGGAAGTGATGTCGGTGGCCGTGGCCACAGAGGGGGGAGAAGGAGGAAGTACAATCAAAAATGCCCTGAAAATAAGGTAAGGGACCCCCGAAAAAAATGGAAAATGCCCAATTGTTGATTAGCCTAGCGAGCACTCCAGGAATCACTAAAGTTGCAAAATAGGCCGAAACTCTGCTTTAACCACTTTTCTTTTTTGGAACTTTTATTCAGACCACCCCTGGGTGGCATGAGAGGAAGGGCTATCAGGCAAAATTGACTGGAAAACCAAGGCCTAGTTGAGCAACATGGAGCCACTAATATAAGAACTTCAAGACCAGAAGTACAAGATTGGAAGGAGAGAACGCATAACATATTTGAAATGCCCAGGGATGGACCAGTGTGTATCACCAGTGCCGCAACCTGTGTTTAGGGAGAAAACAGTTACCTGTTAACTCGATTTCCAGGAATCTTCCAGGACGGCTATGAGAAAGAGGTCCCTCCCACTTAGCACAGGAAAACACATGATCCACGTTATTTAAAGCATGCACCACAGTACTCCCTCAGTTACAACTGTAGGCAAGGTGACAATATATACAAAATTTAAAAGTAATACCCAAAAAACATGTACACTTAATACATAAAATTCAGGGTGGGAATTTGTGCTGTCCTGGAAAGAGAGTTAACAGGTAATAAAACTCTGTTTTCCCCAAGTCATCTTCAAGGACGGCTATGAGATAGGACCAAAAGGGAGCTACCTGATTGCGGGGCTACTGGCTGCAGCACCTTTCTTCCAAAGGACTTATTCATGCTGAACAGCAGATCCAAACGGTAATGCTTAATAAAGGTTTGGTAGCTGGACCAGGTGGCTGCCTTACAGATCTGGATAGGGGAAGCTCCTGCCCATGAGGTCGCCATTGCGCTTGTGGAGTGAGCTTTTAAATTAGAAAGAGGTGATTTAGCAGATGCGAGATAAGCTTCAGAGATAGTCAAATTCATCCACCGAGCAATTGTGTTTCTTGAAGCATTCTTTCCTGTGCTAGGCCCAGGAAATTGCATGAAAAGACTAGAGTAAGATCACCAATACCTAGTACCTTCTATTACAAAAGGATGAAATGATAACTTCTGCTGAACTGTGGAAACGGGGCCACTTTAGGAAAGAAAGCTGGGTCCAAAGTTAGCACCATTTTGTCTGGAAAGATAATATAATAAGGTGCCACAATTAAGAGGGCCTGGACCTCACTGATTCTTCTTGCTGAAACTAAAGTCACCAGAAGCGCCATTTTCAGAGTTAGTAATCAGTTAGAGAACTCTTCCAAAAGGTTCTTTACAGAAGCTTTTTAGTACAATTGAGAGATCACAGGAAGAAAATCTCGAGCCTTTAGGCTTAGCCTTGCAACCTATAGCTGTAAAAAAATCTTTTGATTAGAGTGTGTTTTGTCGGGTGCACATCCAAAAAAAAAAAAAAAAAATGGAAAGGGTCGCTACATGCATTTTTAAAGTGCTGGAGGCCAGATTAAGGTCTGTTTCCTTTTGTAGTAAGTCCAGAACTGACAGAATAATGGGACCAGATATTCTATCATTATCTGTACACCAACCCCAGAATCTTTTCCTCACTTTATTGTAGATTATGTTAGTTGTATCTTGTATGTGGGGGGCAACCAGAGGGGGAATAGCTAGGGACAATAGGCAACTGACTGCTCTGCGACTGACCGAGTTTTGCGACTGACCGGGCTCTGCGACTGAGTGTTGTGCGACTGTGCTCAACGACTGCGACTGACCGGGCTGTGCGACTGAGTGTCAAGTGAGTGTAGCGGAGTACCAGAGGGTGAGAAGGTAGAGTTAGGAAGCCAGGAAACCGCCACACAGGACAGACTTTAATTACTAAATCCTAGGGATGCACCGAAATGAAAATTCTGGGCCGAAACCCAAAATGCAGGATGCCCTTGCCCGAAAACCGAAAATGACTTATTCCCTCAAATAATTTTAAAATAGATAGAAGAGGGGCATACACCAAAAACAGGCAGCGACGTACACCTGTCGCTGCCACCCTGTCACAGTATATGTACTGTGACGGGTTGGCAAGAGGTTAATTTAATTACCAATGGTATTTGTATTATGCAGCATGAGGGGGTTAATGTATTGCCACTGCTGGTCACTGATGCATTAGTGACCGACCAGTGGCAGTTACTTAACCCCTTTGTGCAACCAGTATCAGTGTTAATTAACACTGGTTGCACTGATACTGGTTGCACTAATGCAGCACAAAGGGATTAACTGCCACTGGTCGGTCACTAATGCATCAGTGACCAGCAGTGGCAATATATTAACCCCCACATGCTGCATAATACTAATACCATTGGTAAGCTTGCCTCAGCTTCCCCCCCCCCCACTGACTCAGCGTCCCCCTCGGCACCCCTAGCGGTAGGATGTTCGGAGCTCCTAAACCCAGGGGGGGGTATGGGGAAAAAAAAATCAAGAAAGCAGCCTAAAAACATCAAATGATGATATATGCAACCGATCAAAATTACGAGGCTTGTACAGTAAACCCCCCTCCATTGCGTTACGTTCCGGACCCAGCCGCGAATAGTGAAATTCTGCGAAATCGAAAAACCCTATTAAAATGCATTGTAGGCATGTTTTTTTTACTGTCACTGTACGTGTAAAAGCATTTTAAGGTTTTTAAACACACTTTTAAAACAATAGGAACTCATTTAAAACACATAAAAAGATACTAAGAGACAGAGCAAGAGCTATGGAAAACACAAAAATCTTTCATTTTTAATGATTTATATAGTAAAATAACATTACAAAAAAAACTGCGAATTACCGGGACCGCAAAAACTGAACCGCGATGTAGCGGGGGATTACTGTATACCAATGCCAGAAGCCTGGCTAACAAGATGGGAGAGCTGGAGCTGCTGATGTTTGAGGAGGACTTAGATTTTGTGCGGATAAGTGAGACTTGGTTTGACAGCTCTCATGACTGGATGGCGACCTATTCCCTTTATCGCAGAGATAGAGAAGGTAAAAAAGGGGGAGGGGTATGTCTGTATATTAAAAACAGTATACAGGTAAATATGAGGGATGATATTAATAATGGAGCTATGGACGAGGCAGAATCCCTATGGGTAGAACTTCAAAGGGAAGGCACTGTGGGGAAGGTAATATTGGGCGTATGCTATATGCCCCCCAACCAGAGGGAGGAGGGGGAGGCGGACCTCCTTTTACAGATAGGATTGGCAGCAAGGATGGGAAATGTCATTATAATGGGGGATTTTAATTATCCAGATATACACTGGGCAGAAGGAACCGCGCATTCAGCCAAGGCTCGGCAGTTCCTAAATGTTTTGCAGGACAATTTCATGGGTCAGATGGTGAATGCACCGACAAGAAACAATGCGGTACTTGACCTACTGATTACCAACAATACAGACCTGCTCACGGATATAGAAATACGGGACAACTTAGGAAACAGTGACCATAGGTCAATTAATTTCAGTATTAATTATAGTAATAGTAAACACAAGGGCAATATAAAGGACACTGAATTTCAAAAGAGCCAATTTCCCAAAACTGCGCTCTCTGCTAGAAAATATCAAATGGGATAGAACCCTGGGAACAAAACACGGTGGAAAAAAATGGGAGTGCTTCAAAAGAATACTTAAAGGGATTGACCAGTGCATTCCAAAGGGAAATACATTTAAAAGAGCAAAACTAAACCCTGGGTGGCTAAACTCCAACTTAAAAATGCAGATTAATGCTAAAGGTAAGGCCTTCAAAAAAAAAAATAGACTGAGGGGTCATTGGCAGCATTCAAGCATTACAAAGTGTAATAAGAAATGTAAAGACTAAACCAGGGTGACTAAAATAGAACACGAGAGACCTATACCGGAAGAGAGTAAAAAGAACCCCAATAAATTCTTTAAGTATATAAACAGTAAGAAAGCGAGGCCAGAACACATGGGCCCCATAAAAGACGATAAGGGAGTTTTGGCCACAGAAGACAGGGAAAAGGAGGTAGTGTTAAATAATTTCTTCTCTTTAGTCTTCACAAAAGAATTGGGGGGCTACACTAACCCAGCTTGTAAGGCCAAACTAAACACCACACCTCAGGAAATACCGCCATGGCTAAAAGATAGACAGACTTAGAACTAAACTAGAGAAACTTAACATAAATAAATCACCGGGACCGGATGGCTTGCACCCGAGGGTTCTTAAAGAGCTCAGCCAGGTGATTGCCAGACCATTATTCTTGATCTTTAAGGATAGTTTACAGACGGGTATGGTGCCAGCTGATTGGAAAAAAGCCAACGCGGTACCAATATTTAAAAAGGGGCCGAGATATATCCTGGGTAACTATAGGCCGGTCAGCCTAACATCAGTAGTCTGCAAGATTTTGGAGGGGATGTTAAGGGACCACATACAAGACTTTAGTAATGAAAATGGTATTATTAGTAGTAATCAGCATGGATTCATGAAAAATCGTTCTTGCCAAACCAACCTATTAACCTTCTATGATGAAGTGAGCTGCCACCTAGATAAAGGTAAGCCTGTGGATGTGGTGTACCTGGACTTCGCAAAGGCCTTTGACACCGTTCCACACAAACACTTACTGTTCAAAATAAGGAAGGTAGGTATGGACCATAAGGTGAGTACCTGGATAGAGAACTGGCTCCAGGGGAGGTTGCAAAGGGTGGTGATTAATGGGGAGTACTCAGATCGGGCGGGTGTAGAAAGCGGGGTCCCCCAGGGTTCTGTCCTGGGGCCAATCCTGTTTAATTTATTCATAAATGATCTAGGAGGGGATATCGAGTAAAATCTCAGTATTTGCGAATGTACTAAACTAAGCAGGCCAATATCTTCTGGGCAGGATGTGGAAACCTTACAAACGGACCTGAACAAAATTATGGGGTGGGCAGCTACATGGCAGATGAGGTTTAATGTTGAAAAATGTAAAGTAATGCACCTGGGTGCCAGAAACCAGAAAGCAAGCTACTCACTAGGTGGGGGGACCTCTGGGTTAGTCTAGGATGGAAAAGGACCTGGGGGTACTGGTAGACAACAGGCTTGGCAGTGGCATGAAATGCCAAGCCGCTGCAAGCAAAGCCAACAGAATACTGGGATGTATAAAAAAGGGGATTCACTCCAGAAATAGAGATTATTCTCCCACTCTACAAGACTCTGGTCCAGCCACATCTGGAGTATGCTGTCCAGTTCTGGGCACCGGTCCTCAGGAAGGATGTGCTGGAACTGGACAAAGTCCAGAGAAGGGCAACAAAAATAATTAGGGGAATGGAGGACATCAGCTATGAGGAAAGACTACAAGCACTGAACCTATTCTCTCTGGAGAAGAGACGATAGAGGGGAGATATGATATCAATGTACAAATATTGTACTGGCAACCCTAGCATAAGGAAAAACCTATTCAGAGACAGAGAATACAATAAGACAAGTGGCCACTCACTAAAACTAGAGGAAATGCGGTTTAACCTTAAAATACGCAGGGGGTTCTTTACTGTGAGAGCAGTAAGGATGTGGAATTCTCTTCCGCAAACAGTCGTATCAGCAGGGAGCATTGATAGTTTCAAAAAACTATTAGATGGGCACCTTAAAGACCACAACATAGAGGGGTATACAATGTACGGTTAACAACACACACACACACACACACACACACACACACACACACACACACACAATAGGTTGAACTGGATGGACTGATGTCTTTTTTCAACCTCACTAACTACGTAACTATGTAAGAGACTTAATTTATATTGTCACTCTTATTTGATTGGGCACTTCACTAATAGCATGCTTGTGGTTTTATTTATAATTATTGTGATTTGTTTTGTTGAGCGCCGCCATACCTTCACTATATTTTTTGCATCTGCCCCAGAGGTGCCCGCTTTGTTAGCGCCGGTTCACATTACTGCGACGCTACTTCCCGGGGCGACCTCGGAGATCGCGGTGCGAGCAGCGCGCCGCGACGGCCACGGACTTCATAACATTGAAGTCTATGGCGGTCGCCTCCTGGTCTCCCCAAAGAAGCTCCGGACCCTTTTTCTAGGTCGGATCGACTTGTGTCGCTCCTATTAGAACGGGTCCGCAGCTTCCCTATGGGAGGTGACCTGCGGCGACCTGTGAGGCGACCAGGTCGCCCTAGTGTGAACCGAGGCTTAGTCTGGAAATATTGCATAGCTACAGACATTTTTCTTCATGGTTTCCAGTAAACCCTTGAAGTGAGCACCAGTCTCATTTTTAAAGAGATCATTCATGCATTCCTGAATTACTTTTCTTCCAGCTAGAAGACAATTTCTTCTTCCATACTGAACACCTCTTTTTTTGCAATTCTGCTTTAGTCTTTGTCCTTCCCCTGCAAAAAGAAGGCGGACACAAGGAGAAAAAACGCCTCTTTATCAAAATTTTTGAGGGGGGGGGTGACCTAATACGCAAGTTCCCACACCAACAATCAGGGTTAAAGCCACCACCGGGATGGAGAGAGACACCACGTAAAAATAACCCATATTCGAGTGAAAATTCGCCACAAGGCATATTATATATAAATAAATAAAAAAGTGCCATACAATAAACACAAAACATGAAGAGGGCCACCTGACCCCCCCCCCCCCCATGACAGAGATCCAGTGCCCCCTCCACTGGCATAAAAAGAAAAAGGTGGGTGCCACAGCCCCCTTTTTTCTTACCTTAGATTAATCCCCAGGCTTTTCCAGACCTGCATTGCCACCAACAGCCCCCTCCACGGTACACAGCAAGGTAGAAGAAAGATGGCGCCTGGCGCTGCCTCCTCCATGCCTTTAGGTTCTGAAGGGAGGATCCCTGCCTGGTGCTGTGGATCTGGGCCTAAGGTGATCCATGCCTCAGCCACCTCCAGTCCGCATTAGCAACACATAATATGGCTGCCAGACGACTTCCTCTTACCCATGACGTCATTTCTACAACCCTGGCTGTGGTGTCACCATCTGCGTCTCACCTTCGAGAACGGGGGACAACCGCAGGGAGAAGGACCGCATGGAGAGCCAGGTCCACATCAGCAAGCAACCTCATGGCGCAGGACAGACACATCAATCCCCAGGAGCGCTCCAGTGAAAACAAATCCTCCTCTGCCAGCAAACACCCACA
The DNA here is from genome assembly GCF_965119305.1 of Pelophylax lessonae. NCBI lineage: Eukaryota > Metazoa > Chordata > Amphibia > Anura > Ranidae > Pelophylax > Pelophylax lessonae. Next base: position 404,100,048 of record NC_138771.1, on the reverse strand, counting down.
CTTGGGTACGGTACTGGGACCAGTTCAAAAAAAAATATACAATTAGAAAGTGAGGGGCCCCAAAACACAAACCCTTTTTTAGGCAGCCAAAAAAAAAACCCTGCACCAATGACATCCCCAGGTTCACTGCCCCTGTTCAAAGCTGCAGCCATGAGACCCCTGCCTCCTAGCATGAAGGCCTGCATGCCAGAAGAAACACAAGAGCTGAGGGTGTACACTGTGGTGCATGCTTTAAATAATGCAGATCATGTGCTTCCTGTGCTAGGTGGGAGGAGCCTCTCTCTCTTAGCCATCCTAAAAGATGATTTGAGAAAAATACCTTGATGTTTGGTTGCCAGATCTGCCTGCAGGGCTTTCCACTTCTGCACTAATTCAATAAAGGCCTTTTGATTTGGAATCCATTCCAATTCTTGAACTTGATGGTAGCTCAAGAAAGCTGCTCCGAGATGGAGAGTCCCTTTGAGATGTGCTTCTGAAAACAGATATTTTTCTGGTCAGACAAAAAATGCTGTCTAGCAAAATACACATACGGGGCTGCGACTAACCCCTCGATTGTTCAAGCATTGTCTGACCCTATCAGAGGATGCAGATCTTGGTGGAAGGCCTGTAGTCTTCTTAGCCTTTGCCATGGACCAACAGCCTTGGGCTATTCTCTCCCAGATTCCCACCTCAACACAAGGAGCTCACATCTGCAATCAGAAACTACTACAGAAGGCTTCCCTCCACCACCAGAAAGACCTACTGACCCTGGTATGCACACTATGGAGTTCCAAAACACATCGGTCAGCACTCACAACCATTGACTGAGCACTAATCAGAATAAGTGAACATCCGCCGGTTCAGCCAGATCAACAGAAACCAGCTGCCATTCGGCCCGTGTGTACACCAGCCTGTCTGACAAAAGGCGGCCAAAAGTCTGAGTTATTACCTGATAAATCCCTTTCCAGGAATAGTCCGGGGACGGTCACATGAGATAGGCTCCTCCTCATAAAGGAAACACAAGCACAGATGGGTTTATAAATGGCCACCCACTGGCTGCCCCTCAGTTGTGTAAATATGAGCTGGACAGCAAAGGCTTTTAGCCTGAAATAAACAATTTAATAATTATCCAATAGGGTGCGGATACACCGTCCTGGAAAAGGGAGTTATCAGATAATAACTCAGACTTTTCCAAGTCATCCTCCAGGACGGTCACATGAGACCCCAGTGATGCATACCTAGGGTGGGACTACTGCTTGCAGGACCTTGCGCCCAAAGGTCAAATCTTGGGCAGAGACCCTGTAGTGTCTCACACAAAAGGTAGAGTCACTGGACCAGGTGGCTGCTCTGCAAATTTGGTGGATGGATACCCCAGCCTTTTCTGCCCAAAAAGTAGCTACAAAGTGAGTGGAATGTACCTTGATATGTGAAGGAATGATCTGACATTGGATCGAGTAGGCCTCTTCGATTGCCACCCTGATCCATCTGGCTATAGAGTTTTTCGAGACCGCTTTACCCTTTTGTGCGCCTCCAAACAAAATAAGGAGGTTGGACGCTACTCCTCTGAATGGTTTAGTGACTTCTAAGTAGTGCTGAAGGCACTTACTGACATCTAGCGTAGCAGAAAGTTCTTCCGCTTGGTTAGAAGGATTTGGGCAAAAAGATGAAGTACCATTTCCTGCAAGCGATGAAAACCCGATGCGACCTTAGGGAGGAACAGGGGGTCTGTTTTGGAGGAACAGGGGGGTCTGTTTTGAATACCAATCTATCTGGAAACACTGTTAGAAAAGGTTCTTTTATGGACAGAGCTTGCAGCTCACTCAAAAGCCTGGCCAAAGTGATGGCCACCAGCAGCAGCACAACCTTAAAAGTAAGGCGTTTCAGAGAAGCCTCTGGGAGGGGCTCAAACGGGTCCCTGGTGAGGGCCTTGAGCACCAATGAAAGATCCCAGTGGGGCTACTTTTAGGTGCTTACTGGAACGAGTCCTTTCAATGGATTTGAAAAACCGTTTAACAGATTAACATTAATCGGCATGTCAAGAAGCACTGATAAGGCGGCTGCCTGGACCCTGAGGGTACTCACCACGAGTCCCGCTTCTACGCCATCTAGGAGGAGGTCCAGAATAGTGCCAACGCTTCCTAGATTCCTATCCTTGGACAGCATTTTTGAAGTATACACTTTACATACCCTGTAAATTTTTCTGGTAACCTGTTTCCTACTTTGGAGCAGGGTATCCGTTACCCTTTTTAGAGAGACCCTTGTTTAGTAGTAAGCGCCGTTCAGGATCCATGCTGCTAGATTCAAGGTCCAGATGTGGGGATAATGGGCACCTTATTGAACTAGAAGGTCGCTCTGGATTGGAAAGATCCAGGGGTCGTCTTCTGCCATCTTTTGCAGGGGTGTGAACCATGCTCATTTGGCAAATAAGGAGCTAGAAGGATTACCCTTATTCTCTCCAGCCTGATCTTTCTCATTGTTCTCGGAATGAGTTAGATTGGCGGAAAAGCATAGGCGAGGCTGAATCGCAACGGAAACCCCAGGGAGTCTATCCCTAGAGAATCCTCATCTGTACAAGAAGTAATTCGCTACTTTGATGTTCTCTGCTGTGGCGAACAGGTTGACCCCCATCTCCTAGTGAGTGCCTCGGAAATCTTGTTGTTCAGTTACCACTCTGTCAGGTCCAGCTGCCTGCGACTTACTGTAGAAGGTCTGTTAGCACGTTGATCGTCCCCTTTATGTGGGCAGCTGAGAGGAAAAGCAAGTGAGTTTTTGCCCATGAAAATAAGTCGGGGGCCACCCTCATGAGATGTTTTGATCGTGTGCCCCCTTGGTGGTTGATGTACACCACAGTCATGACATTGTCTGATAGTACCCGGACATGTCTGCCGGTCGTTTCTTTCTGAAAACGCGAGTAGGGCTTCCATGTGGCTAGAAACAAACAATCTTTAAATCTTAATTGAACCTTCACCACACCTCGTGGACGATCACCCCCACATGTAGGAAAACTCACCACATATGAATGTAGTATGGGCTCAGTATAAGCAGATTTCACGACTCTGAATCCAAAGATATACGAGTAGTTCTCATCTTCTCCATGCAAGATTGGATCTCGTAGGGTGATAGTATCAATTGGATCCAGAAATGAACAATTCATAGTGAATTCGGTTTAGAAAGTTTATTAAAAGACAACCCATACATCCCCTTACACTATGCACTTAGTTAGACTCTGTTAGAGCCTCTTATGTATTCATTTCTTATTAATTTCCTTCTTTTTATTAATTATTTAATTGGTTTATTCTGTTACACATTCATGTATAATAGATGCTACATGTCTGGCATTGGTTGGGTAATTTGCTTCCTTGAATGCGATTCGGGGGAGTGGATATATCATGCAGAAAAAGATGTTATATGTTTGGCATTGGAGTGTTAATATCCTTCCTTGAATGTGATTTGGGGAAGTAGACATTATGTAGAAAGAGTAGGCACATATGGGGTTAATTCCTGCAGGGGTTGATCCCAGCTGATGTGCACTATAAGAGTATGAGCCGTGCCGTGTGGCCACACCCTCTGATGAAGTCACATGACGATACGCGTCAGTGCGAGACCACACGGCTTGCATATCTGATTACATCCAAGCACAGCGGTTTGTCGGATATCGGAGCTGAACTGTCCTCCTCACTGAACACAGCAGGACAGAGAGCGGTGAGCACATAGCAGGCTGTGATAGCTCGGTCAGCTATGCTCGGATGCTTTTATCCAATGGTTACTTTATAAGTGCATAATGTAAGGGATGTATGGGTTGTCTTAATAAAACTTTCTAAACAGACTTTACTATGAACTGTTCATTTAATTTCTGGATCCAATTGATACTATCACCCTACAAGATCCAATCTGCATGGAGAAGATGAGAACTGCTCATATATCTTTGGATTCAGTGTCATGAAATCTGCTTATACTGAGCCCATACTACATTCATATGTGGTGAGTTTTCCTACATGTGGGGGTGATCGTCCACGAGGTGTGGTGAAGGTTCAATTAAAGCGGAGTTCCGGGCACAAAATCAATATTTTTTTTTTTGTGCCCGTCCGCTTGTTCCCCTTCACCTGAAAAGGAATTGGATAGTTAGGTTTTTTTTTTTAAAAACTCACCTTGCAATTGAAGATCGAATATACTCACCTAGTCTTCACTTCCTCCCTCAGCGCCGCGGCTCCGCCATCACTTCCTGGCTTGCACCGATTCCTGGGAGCTTAACGTCATCGCTCCCAGGAATCAATGCGACGGCACCGGCCCCGCTCGTCACTTACGGGCGACGCCGCATTCCCCTGCTAAACAGCTTCTGGGCATGCCCAGAAGCTGTGGAGGAATGCGGCGCCGCACCGGAAGTGACGAGAGGGGCTGGTGCAGGTGCATTCGGGGGGAGAAGAAGACGCCGAAGAGGACCGCGCCGGCTTCAGCTGCCCACAAGAGAGATGGAAACGCTGTGGAAGAAATTTTATAAGTAAGTATTTCTTCTAAAAGGTAAGTGCGAACCGGGACAGATCAGAGGCTAGTCATTGTGGAATGTACTAGCCCTGACTGTCCCGGGGGTATGTTTATTGAAAAATCATTTCTGTGCCCGAAACTCCGCTTTAAGATTTAAAGACTGTTTATAGCCACACGGATCTCTCCCACCATTATTTTCTCATTTACCTGGTGATTGCGTCTCAGCAAGAACTCAGTGGACTGTATATGTTTTTTTTTTTCCCCCTATTATTTGCACTAGATATTGATGGACTTGATAGAGTGAATGACATATCCAGTGTCTCTTAATAGGATTTATGTGATCTGAATGATTTTTGTTTTATCACAGTGAAATTATACATTTGGTTCTTTATATACACCAATTGATTGGTGTTTAAAGCGCTGCTAATGTAGGTTTAATTATCATACAGATGTTATACATTTCCTTATTTATAGTAGCTGCTATTGTCGTCAAGTTTTGTTCCACATTTCTTGATCCTTATTTCAATATTTTGGCGCTGGGTGGTTGCATTTGTTTTTTCACTGGTGTAACCCTACCCTATTAGTCAATGATTTTTGTAAAGATGTGGGGAGCTGAGAAAATCCCAAAGGGGAGAGCCTGGAATTGGAAAAGGCGGAACTGCCTTTCCCAACGGATAGCAAATCTCAGTAATGTCTGATGGGTGGGATGAATTGGGACATGCAGGTAGACGTCTTTCAGGACTAGAGTTACCAGAAAAGCTGCCTCCGGGAGCAAGGATCTCACCGAAAAGATGGATTCCATCTTGAATTTTCTGTAATGAATTGAGACCTTTTAGATTCAAGATTAGGCGATGTTTGCCTGAGGGTTTTGACCTGATAAAAACTTGGTAGTAGCCCGACATATGTTGAGAATTTTTTTGATCACCTTCCCGATTAGTAGATCCGTGACTGCAGCCTCCATGGCTTCCCTCAAGTGAGGTGACTCCGGGGTGTGGCACAAATGTGTGGTGGCTTTGCCATAAATTCTATCCTGTAGCCCAGTGGTCCTCAACTCCGGTCCTCAGGGCCCACTAACAGGCCAGATTTTAAGTATTACCTTGGGAAGATGCAGACTAGAGTACTGCAATCACTAAGCAGCAAATTATATCACCTGGGATGTATTTAAGTTATCTTGCAAACCTGGCCTGTTAGTGGGCCCTGAGGACCAGGGTTGAGGACCACTGCTGTAGCCCTTGATCTGCAGAATGAAGGGGTTTGAACAGAAGCATTGCCATTGCCGGAAAAAAAATGTCAAAGCCTTCCCCCCCACTGGAAAGCTGGCATCACTGGGGTTTGTCATCGTTAGCCCCTGGGTTAGGAAACAGGATACCGGATTTTCCCTTGTTTTTGTTAAAAACCCATTTTCTTTGGGGGGGGGGGGGGGATTAACCTTTTCTCCTTTTGACTGGGTTTCTCCTCTGGGGTGACGAAAAAAAGTCATTGGTTTCTCCTTTCTTTTGGACGCGAAACCCTTGGATTTGTCGGCTGATCTTGCCAGTGAAGTTCCAGACCAAACAGAAGATTACCCTCAAAAGAGATGTTGAATAATTTGTTTTTTTGACACGTAGTCCCCATCCCAAGTTTTGAGCCAAAGGGCTCTTCTGGCCACATTAAGGCCAGTGGTGCGAGCAGATATCCTGACTGCTTCTGCAGCTGCATCAGCCATATACACCACCCTTTTTTCTATCAAAAGTACTAAGTCTTGAGCCTGTTCCGTGTGACTTTTTCCTGGTGACCACGGAAGTTGTTCTAGCCAAAAAGCTACATTCCTAGCTAAACAAGTATTGGTCATGTTGGGCTGTAACCCAGCAGCCCCTGCTTCGTATTCCCTGCTAAGCGTCACATCGATTTTCTTATCCAGTCTTTAAAGGAGGACCAGATCGTCAAAGGACAAATCCGATTTCTTAGAAACTTTGGCCATAGACACATCCATCTTAGGACATTTGGCTGGGACCCCTTCCGTCTCTTCCAAAGGAAATCATCTTTTTAGTGCCTTAGGGAAGAACAGCTCGTTTCCAGGCACTCCCATTCCTTGCTGATTATCCTTTTTAAGGATTGGTGGACCGGAAAAGATCTGTTTTTGGGCTCTTGTAGACCTCTATATAACCGGTCACGTATGGAGTTGGGGATCTCAACTTCTTATACGTCTTCAGTGATGTAAATAGCTTTAAGGAGTCCCTATGTTTCTTCTGTCGGGAACAGATGTCTAGCTATTTTGGGAGATACTGCATGGTCTGGTTTATCGGAATCAGAGCTGTCTTGAAATAGGATTTTCCCCTCCTCCTCCGAATTGGAGGAAGTATGCAGTGCCGGAGGAACAGGTGGGGGGGCCTTGCAGTCTTCCTTCAGTGTGCACTCCTAGAATGCCTGAGGGAGTAGAGGGTCGATCCACGTTCTTGATCTCGGAAATGGACGTCTGTAGAGATTTTAGCACTGAGGTTATTTCTTTTCTGGAAGTCTAAAAAAATCCTTCGATAGAGGTTTAGCTTCTTCACTGACACCTGCCGTGGACAGGGTATAAAAAAACAAACAAACGAGATTAATGTTCTTTTCAGCTCGTGTATGCAGGACAGGAAAACACAAGAACTGGAGGGGCAGCCAGTGGACAGCCATTTTAAAACATATCTGTGCTTGCGTTTTCTGTAGGAGGAGGAGCCTATCTCGTGATCATCCTAGAGGATGACTTTGGAAAATCCAGCTTCTGTGGAAAAGGCATGCCAGAAAAACATCTGCTGATTGGCATCCAATCACAGCTCGCAGCCATTGGCTTAGTGGAAGATTAATCCCGTTATCCAGGGATAACTAGGGATATCTGGGGATAACTGGATTTTGGTCTCAAACCTTCAAGATTTTAGGATTGAAGGGTCCTCAGGGGGACTTTACAGAACCCAGCCCATCCAGGCCAATATCCCTCCTCAACTTGGATTCCAAAATCTTTTCCAAAATCATTGCAAATAGGCTGGCAAAAATCATGCCCGCCCTAATCCACCCGGCCCAGGCAGGTTTCACCCAAGGCCGCTCTGCATCCTCTAACATTCGAAAGGTCCTTGCAGTTCTCGAGCACGCCAAGACAAAACGCCACCAACACCATAATCTCCCTGGATGCAGACAAAGCCTTAGACAGCCTTAAGCCCCGTACACACGCACAGATCGTCGTCATACAAACGTTCGTCTTTTCTCCCCGGGATGTCGGTGTCTGTTGAAAAGTGCAAAGACAGCACAAGGACAGCACAAGAATTTTGTCCGCAGACTTCAGCTGACTGCAGAAGTGATGTCATGTAATGGTTAACTTTCCCTCTGTTTTTTATTTTCTGAGCATGCCCAGTCTTGCAAATCTGCGGTCTGTCGGCTGATTTCTGTACTGACAGGCAAACAATCGTCCGTTCTGGTGTCCGCAGACAAAAATTTTCATGTTTGCAAGAAAGACTCTTGTCCGCGGATTGTGTGCAGACAGCTGTCGGAGGCACCATACTAACACGCGTACAATCGGCAGATCTTTCGTCCGCCGACGTTTGTATGACGACGATCTGTGCGTGTGTACGGGGCTTTAGTTTCCTCTGATTGTCCTCTGTACTACAACACCTCGGTTTCTCTGGCCCCTTCCTACATCTAAATTGCTACCATGTATTTCGCACCTACAGCAAACATTGTAGCAGCCGGCCTCATCTCAAAGGATTGTCAAACTTCGCAAAGGCACCAGACAATTAAGCAATTCTTAAAGTGCAGAAAAAGTGCAGCAAAATTCAACATCTCTAAACAATTAAAGTGATTATGTTGAAAAACTTCTTAAATGGCTTGAAAGTGCAATCCACAAATAAACTCCTCCTAAAAGTGCAAAAATCCAACATCTCTAGTCAATTAAGTTGCACGTCTAAAATCACTCTGCGTGTCCTCACTTCAAATCTTGTGCTCAGATCACTAAGGGAAGTGCATGCTCATTTCAATTGTAGACCTGCTAGGGGTCGACTCAGCAAATAATGAAAGTACTCTGGCATCCAATCACTAAATGGCTCCACACCCCTTAGGAGTGCTCCAGAATGACATATATGAGGGAAAATACAGTCATGCAGTACACTATAGGAAGTGCCAAATGCTCAATTGAACTCATATCCACAAGATACTGCCCAACTCTGTATTCACATTTCCCATCAGAATGACTAGCTCCGATTCTTGCCAAAATTCCATCTTTTCCAGATATAAAGTAACATCAAATTCTATTCTCCTGCCTCCTTGTCTAACTTCTTCTGTGTAAAAGCCATCAATGGGGGTACCAGATGACTTTAACGTTTCAGAGGCTTTATGGATTAAGGTGGTTTTTTCCAATTCTTGGGAGGGCCTGTCAGGAAAATAGGCAGGAGAATAGGATTTGATGTTACTTTATCTGGAAAACATGGAATTTTGGCAAGAATCAGAGCTAGTCATTCTGATGGGAAAGGTGAATACAGATTTGGGCAATATGTTGTGGATAGGAGTCCATTTGAGCATTTGGCACTTCCTATATTGGGCTGCATGGTTGTCTTTTTCCTCATATGTCATTCTGGAGCACTGCTAAGGGATGTGGAGACGTTTAGTGATTTGATGTCAGAGTACTTTCATTATTTGCCAAGTCAACCCCCTAGCAGGTCTACAACTGAAGTGAGCAGGCACTTCACCTAGTGATCTCAGCACAAGATAAAAGGAGAGGACACACAGAGTGATTTACATGTGCACCTTAATTGACCGTGATTAATTGAAAGTGCAGGAACTCCCCCTTTCCGAGTCACCCCTTTTCTCTCCCCCCACCCACCTTGGGTCTAATACCCTTACCCAACTCTGAGTACTGTCCTTTTAGAGAATACAGAACTACGTATCATTTAGTTTTGCCAAGTAATTTGTATAGAATTTGGTAACAAGAAAAGCAATAAATAGATCCCCTGCAGCCAGTAACAATAGGGCCCCCTGCCAGGAACAATAGATCCCCCTAACAACAACAGACAACCTGCAACAATATTTTCCCCCCTAGCATCAATAGACTGTCTGTTAGACCCCGTTCACACTGGGGCGACTTGTCAGACGACCTGGTTGCCTGAAAAGTCGCCGTGGGTCGCTTGCCATAGAGTAGCACAGGACCCGTTCTAATAGGAGCGACACAAGTCGCTCCAACTTAGAAAAAGGGTCCTGTACTACTTTGGGGCGACCTGGAGCAACCTGCAGTGACTTCAATGATATGAAGTCCGTGCATGCTTCTCCGAGGTCGCGGTGCGAGCTGTGCACCGCGACTTCACAGGTCGCCCCGGGAAGTCGGGTCGCCTGTATGTGAACCGGCTCTTAGCCAGCAACAATAGACCCCTCTCTCAAAAGTAGATCTCTCCCAGCAACAACTGATCCGCAATATAAGACCTACCCCCAGCAACAGTAGGTCCCCCCAACCATCAATAATAGACCTCCTCAGCAACAATAGACCCCCCTGGAAAAAAAAGATCACCTCCAGCTAGAATGGATCCCCCAATCAATAGACCCTGCAGCATTCCCCAGCACCCCTTGCAACTACAAGCAGTCAGTGCTGGAGGTGCAGGTAGTGCGTCCCCCCCCCCACCCCCCGTTACTGCGGAAAAAAAGCCCTGCCTATATGTAAATCTGGGTCTCCTTCCTTCCTCAACCCTATTCTCTTCCTTCCCCTAATCCTTAGCCTGCTTTCTTTTGCTGTGTTGTATTGTTGGCTTAACAGTCTATCTGTACCTATCCTCCCAATGATCCATCCATAGTCTCCAGATTAGGAACCCTTCTTTGTATTGGTAATGCTATACACTCTTAGATCACAAGGTATGCGACCAATATTCTCAGTGCTGCTTACCCGATACCTTTCACTCCCAGTTTGGGAGTGCATTTCCAGTCCCTTCCACACACTTGCCTCTCCCCTTCCATCTCCCAGTGTTAGAGCAGTGGTGGGGCGATGCCAAAGAGATTGATTGGAGTGCTATCCCTCCATTATCATAATTTTCCTACACAATATTGTTGTTAATCCCATTTCATCTGGTCATTTGATCCAGTACCTTTCCTAGTATTTGTCTGCAGGGAAATACAATTGTATGTTAGGAGGCTCTCTCCGGCTTCGGGGACAGACCCTGCATGTTTGCCCATGTTCCGGTAACTTTGCTCCCTCTCATTTTGAAAAATAAAGTAATTAAAAAAAAATAAATAAATAATAAAATGAATTAACTTTTTGATAATATTCTAATTGTTTAGATGCATCTGTACTGTATATCAAGTATACATATGCTTAAGGAACAAATAGAGTTTATATTTTGCATGTTTTTCATTCGTGACTAGGGATGAGCAGAGTGGCATTCAAATTTAAAGAATTTAAATAAATTGTTCCCATAACATAAGATTTCAGGTAATTCCAGTACATCTAGCACATTTACAATATAGTTTGCCGCTTATGAATACTTAATCGCTCTCATTCAGGCTTGTCTTGAATGAAATGCCAAATAGACAGCAAAGGATTTTATAGTTAGTAGTAATGTAAAAGGCAGTCAACAATATGAGCAGCTGACATCCTAGTGATGCCTCTCTACACTAGTCAGCAGTGGATATTTTATAGGTTATGACTACACAGTCACAATAAATCTCACCCTCAAAGTACCTGTGCTGAGACAAATTCAAGCAGCCAATCATTCAATTAAGTTTACCTGATGGCCGAGGGGGGAAAAAAAAAAAACACAACACTCCTTTACATAGAATAGCAAAGGATTGAAATCTGTTTAATTTTTGGCAACTGTGTCCCAATTAAGATATTTTTTTATACACGTCATGTCCCAGATTCACAACAGAAAGTAAGAAGAACGCATTACAAAGTAAGAGTACTTCCTTTAGGCAGTTTTTAATGGAACAGGGGATCCCAGTGGAAGATTGTTCTGAGGACTTAAACTGAATTTGCCACCACTTTTCGTCTCAATGTCCCCCAAGTCAAATGCAAAACAAATCTCAATCAAACCACAACCATGAGCTAAGCATTTGGCACGTAGTTGTAGGGAGCTCCCTTGGAATTCAATGGGCAAGTTTGACAGGCAGTGCTGCAGCCCAAGTTAAAAACGTCACTTGTGGCATGCGAACAGCCCTGTCAGGCTGCAATCATAGCATTTGAGCGGAGGCCGAGGAGAGTTATGGTGGTGGTAAAACCACAGCCCAGCCATCATTTTTACCACTGCCAATATCAAGGAGCCCTTACATAAAGCTCCATGCTGCTTTTCAGGCTGTTTCACACAGATGGCAAGAGGGGCGTAAAAACATGTGGCTGAGTCACAGAAGTGCACTGTAACCCCGAGCCGCACACTTGGCTTGTTTGTACTACAAAATACACATTGGGAACGAAAAAAAAAAAAAGAAATAAGAAAAAAAAGCAGAGGTTCAGTAGGCAGCAGGATCCCCTCCTAAACACCTGCCAACCCCCGTTATACCAATCTTTGAAAATCAATCCACAGCAGATCGCTTCTCAAAGGGCAGTAATATCTTGTTAGGTCAACCCAGAAATGACAGTTCAAAAGTAAGTGTTTAATGCTCAAAAACTCTTGACTTATCTGCAATATAGACTGCTTTTAGTGTGAGCCTATCACTGGCCATTATGGGTATTAAGAGTTTAAGGTAAATACTTTGTTTATAGTAGTTCTCATTTAAAGCCAAACTGTGCCGTTTGCAAATTGTCATTCATGCAAATTACATATCTGTAAGGCCTTCACATCGCAAGAGTGATCATATTTCCTGATTCAAAAACTGCACGTGCACAATGCACTCCCTTTCACTATTAAAGCAACACTGAGCTCAGCGGCTGCTGAAATAGATTGCGCACTGCGCATGCGTGGCTTTTGAATCAAACAGTGCACTCACTCTTGGGCACCGGTCCTCAGGAAGGATGTGCTGGAATTGGAAAGAGTCCAGAGAAGGGCAACAAAAATAATTAGGGGAATGGAGGACATCAGCTATGAGGAAAGACTACAAGCACTGAACCTTTTCTCTCTGGAGAAGAGACGATTGAGGGGGGATATGATATCAATGTACAAATACTGTACTGGTGACCCGAGCATAAGGAACAAACTATTCAGAGAAAGGAGATACAATAAAGACACATGGCCACTCACTAAAACTGGAGGAAAGGCAGTTTAACCTTAAAATGCGTAAGGGGTTCTTCACTGTAAGAGCGGTAAGGATGTGGAATTCTCTTCCACAAGCAGTGGTATCAGCAGGGAGCATCGATAGTTTCAAAAAACTATTAGATGGACACCTTAAAGACCACAACATACAGGGGTATACAATGTACGGTTAAAAGCAACACACACACACACACACACACATCATAGGTTGAACTGGATGGACTGATGTCTTTTTTCAACCTCACTAACTATGTATAATGGGGGGGGGGGGGGGTGCCCAACATTTGCTGTATCCAGGAAATAAGTTTGGAATAGGAATGTAAACCTTGGGAGGATTTCAGTCAGGCTTCATGGGTATAAGAAAAGGCCTACAGGTATGACATTTCATTAAACAATATTTTTAAAAATGCCACAGTGCATTTTAAACTACTGGGGACCCTTGTCTGCATGGGCAAGTTTATTTAAAAGGTGAAAACAATGTTACTGGCATCAATAAACGCCTGTGTACCCAAATGAATAGGATCCTAAAGACTAAAGTGACACAGTTTGAATAAATTAATTATAAAAAAAAATAAAAAAGGAGGAGGAGTTAGGTAACTGGTAATTCTCTAAGAAGTCTTCCAGGGCAGCATCTGATAGGCTCCTCCCACCTAAAACAGGGAAAAAAATAGTTCACCATTATAAAAAGGTTAGCCATACCTGCATGCCTCAGTATTAGTAAAGCACCAAAGGAACCCTCAGTAAGCTTATTAATCTGCAAAAGTCCCTTGTACTGTTTAGGGCAGGAACGAGTGCTGCCCTGAAAGATTTCTTAGAAAAAGAGTTACCAGGTACCTGTTTTTTCTACTCATCTTCCAGGGCAGCATCTGAGAGGATGTATCAAGCATTACTTACTGGGGAGGGGATAAGGTCTGGAGTACCTTGTGACCAAATGTCTGGTCCTGACTGGACAGCTAGTCGATGCGGTAATGCCCAGCAAAGGTGTTGACACTCGCCCATGTCACTGCCCTGCTGATCTGCTCTGGTGTTGCCCCGACCCTTTCTGCGCTTGAAGATGCCCAAGCTCTGGTTGAGTGGGCTTTGACTCCGCTCGGTGGGGCAAGGTTTTGGGCTTGGTAGGCTGCCTGTATAGCCAGCTTTATCCATCTGGCTATCATACTTTGAGGCCTGTTTTCCCTTGTTGACTCCCGTGTAGAGAACGAATAATGCTGTTGCTTTGCGCCAGTACTTAGTTCTCTCAAGATAAGCTATAACATTTTTTCTTAAATCTAGCTTGTTGTATGTGTATGTCTTTTCTTCCTATCCACTGAACTTGGAAGGGAGGGGATAAACACATTTTGTGTTCTGTTGAAAGTTGGAGACTTTTGGTAAGAAAGCCGGGTCTGGGGTCAGGATTATCTTATCCATTGTAATCAGACAGTAGGGTTCTATCATAGATAGAGACTGTATTTCACTTACCCTCCTGGCCGACACAAGGGCCACTAGGAGTACTGTTTTTAGTATAAGGCATTTATCTAAGCATTCTTCCAGTGGTTCAAAGGGTAGAGAGAGGAATCCTTTAAGAACTGTGGAGAGGTCTTATGTCGGAATTCTGCGGAGCTTTGTGGGTCTTGGCTCTTTTTAACGAGAGGTGAAAGCTTATGAGTGCATTTTCTGCCAACCTGATGTCTAGGCAGGATGATAGACCTGCCACTTGGACCTTCAAAGTGTTATGATAGATGTTTATGTCCGCTCCTTCCTGTATAAAAAAAAAAAAAAAATCAAAAATTGCTGGAATAGTCACCCTTTTTGGGGTCTCCTTTTTTTCTCACTTTCTCGTAGATGGCTCTGGTCATAGATTTTCTGCTGGCTAAAATTTTATCCATCACCCTGTTTGACAGACCCTTCCTCTGCAACCTCACCCTTTCAGGAACCAGGCCGAGAGCTTCATGGCCTTGTGGTTCATGTGGTTGACAGACCCGTGATAGGAGATTCAGTAGGTCTGGCAGTGTTAGATGTGGTCTAAAACTGAGGTTTTTCAAGTGATTGAACCACGTCCTATTGCGTATCACGTCGTTGCCATCTGTGGGGACCAGAGAGAAAAACTTTGGGAGTTTCGTATTCATCTTGGACACAAACAGATCCACCACGGGCACCCCCCAGACTTTGGTGATCCAAGAGAAGGTAGTTTGATCCAAGGACCATTCCATTTGCTTTATTATTTTTCGACTCAAAAAGTCTGCCAGAGTTACAGAGTGTTGTCGGTTCCCTTCAGATGAATGGCAGAGATGGATCTGATGTTTCTTTCGGCCCATGACAGCGTTGTTTGTGCCAGGTCCATTAAACAAGTAGATTTTATCCCCCCTTGTCTGTTCAGGTAGGCCACAGTTTTGGCATTGTCTTACTGAATCTGGACATCTCTGCCCTGAATGGACAGTTGGAATGCTTTTAGCGCTTCCTCTACGGCTTTTCATTCCCTCATGTTTGAGGAGGCTTGGGTCCAAAGGGGGTTCCATTCTCCTTGTTCACAGTGATCCGCCATATGCGCTCCCCATCCCAGAATACTGGCATCCGTAATGATCAGCACCAGGGCGGTCTGCGTCCATCTGAATCCCTTGAGGTAAAGAAGTGGGCTGAGCCACCACTAAAGTGTTCTTTTGACCGAACAAGGGGCCGGGATAGTCGTCTCTAGGGATGATGGGTTGCCATCCCAGAATGTAATTTTGTAGAGGCCTTATATGGAGTGGTGCCCAGGCGACAGCCGGAATGGAGGATGTTAGTCCCAATACCGACATACCTCATTTGATGGTCATGAGTTCGGCCCCTATTAAGAGATACTATTGCCTCTGTGATTTTTCCAACCTTTTCTTCCGTTATAAAAATCTTGGTTATTTTGGCATCTAGTAAATAGCCCAAGTATGTAACCCTCTAGCTTAGGGTTTGTTGTGATTTTTTTGCACTCACTATCCATCCTAAGCTTTGCAAGTAAGAGATGCTCATGCTCAAGATTGGTTTCTAGGCTTTCTCTGCTCATTCGGCAAACAGCAGGTCATCTAGGTATGGCACCACGCCTATGCCCTGCTGTCTCTGGTTTTTTTTGGGGTCATGATTTTTGGGAAAATTCTGGGTGCCGAGATGCCGAAAAGCAAAGCCGTGCACTGCAGGTGTAGAGTGGTTGACGGGCCGCAAATCTTAAAAATCTTTGATGATTCTACTTTATCGGTACGTGTAAATATGCATCTTGCAGATCTACTGTAGCCATGAATACTCCCGCCGGAAGGATATTCCTGACCGAGCAGATGGACTCCATCCTGAATCTCTTGTACTTTATCCTTTTTTTGAGTGGTTTGAGGTTCAGTATGAGCCTCAGCTTGCCTTATGGCTTCTTCCTCGCAAATGTGTGAGTAAACTCCTGTTTTTCCTCTTCTGACGGGACGTGACAAATCACTTTTTGTTTCAGTAAAATTTCTAGTGCAGATAGAAAAGCCATCGCATGGTCTGTGTCCTTTGAGAGGATTGTCACCAGGTACTTGATTGGGGGACGAGACGAACACTATTGAGTATCCTTCAGCTATCGTGTGAAGAAAAAAATCAGTTTGTCGTAATCTTCCTCCACTGATTAGCAAAGGTTGCCAATCTGCCCCCCATCTGGAGACCGTCATTGCTTTTTGGGATAGAAGGCTTTGAGGATAAAATCTCCCTTGTCTTTTTTTGTTTTGTTGCATCTAGCGCTTCTTTGGTCCCGTTTTATTAAATCCCCTGGATTGATGAAAGGGCACTTTTCCCTGCTTCTTTTTGGTTTGGGGAAACCCTTTGTTTATGGCTGCGGTTCTGTCCAAAAACTGTTTCCAAGTCTTGCCCGAACGGTAAATCGTCTGAAAGGGGTTCCGCATAATCTAATTTTGGAAACGATGTCCCCTCCCTATGACTTCAGCCACAGTGCCCTCCTGGCAGAATTGATTAGGGCAGTGGTCCTCACTGATACCCTCACTGCTTCAGCCAAAGCATCTGTGAGGAAGGCTGCCACTCTGGTTAGCGTGGGAATAGTCCTTACTAATTCTTCTCTTGGGGTGTCTCCTTCTAGCCAGACTAATGAGGTCCTAGCCATGCAGGTGGAAGCTATGACCGGATTCAGATTCGCTGCCACTGCTTCCCAAGATCTCTTTAACAGCGCCTCCATCTTCTTATTCATGGGATCACTAAAGATCCCGTAGTCTTCAAAGACTAACTGGGACTTGTTTGCGACTCTGGCGAGGGAGGCCATCAACTTTTGGGGCACTTTGCCCAAGATTTTATATCCTCCTCTGCGAAGGGGTATCTGCGCTTAATCACGCAGATAAGTGCCACCTCATCAGCGAACATCAGTGAAGGAGAAAAATTACTAACAACATTTACTGACAGAAAGAAAAAAAAAACTTTTTTTTTTCTTCAAAATTTTCTGTCTTTATTTATTTTTTTATTAAAAAATAAATAACCCAGAGGTGAATAAATACCCCCAAAAGAAAGCACAATTTGCGTGAAAAAAAAAAAATGTAATTTGGGTACAGCATTGCATGACCGTGCAATTGTCATTCAAAGCGTGAGCGTTGAAAGCTGAAAATTGGCCTGGGCAGGAAGGGGGTGAAAGTGCCCTGTATTGAAGTGGTTAAAGTGGTTGTAAAGGCAGTAGGTTTTTTATCTTAATGCATTCTATGCATTAGGATAAAAAGTCTTCTGTGTGCAGCAGCCCCCCTCAACCCCCTCCAATACTTACCTGATGTCCATATAGATCCAGCACCAGAGACTTGGCTGTCCGGGACTCACCTCCTCATTGGCTGAGACAGAAGTGCGGCGCCTTTGGCTCCGTCTGCTGTCAAAGTAATTTAGTCAATGAGGAGAGAAAGGGGGTGAGGCAAGGGTCGCAGCTCCATTTCTGAATGGACAGGGAGCTATGGTTTGGCTCGGGAGCCCCATAGCAAGCTGCTTGCTGTGGGGGCACTCAATGGAAGGGAGGGGCCAGGAGCACCGAACAGGGACCCAAAAAGGAGGAGGACCTGGGCTGCTCTGTGCAAAAGGACTCCACAGAGCAGGTAAGTATAACATATTTGTTATTCTTAACTTAAAAAAAAGAGAGACTTTAGTGATCTACACCTAATCCCGTTTTCAAAACTAAGCAAGCCCCAATCAGCAACAACAAGCTTATGCTCCCCTAAATTTTTATTTTTGTCCTTCAAGGGTTTAGCGGTAATAGTATGACTGTGAGAAGGGAACAAAAAACACACCCACACCATAGATCCCACTTTACTACCAATGAGGTATTAGCAAGCCAGCTACAGCCAACAAAGATATGTGTACAGGTTGAAAGCTAGTTTTGAAATTAAATTAGATTTACATAAATACAGCCAAGCACTGTCTAGAATCAAATTCACATTACAATCACATGAATTCATATTTAGAGAATCCGAACGCTCTACTATAAGAACAGCCAAATGGTTTAGGAAGTAAGGAGTGGAGTTAAAAAAATAAAAATAGGTTGCACGTGTGGAAGACAGTCATTTACTAGAAGAATGCAAAGCCGAATAAGTAGGGACGAAACCAGAAAAGTTCAACGTCACAGGCAGACGCTGTTTCTGGGCAGGAGGATTCCCCTTCAGGGTATATTAATCATGCTAAATGACAATTGTCACTCACTTTATAACTCACAAACGTAGTGTTGTCACAATCATCACCAACACAAATACAAATATCTCAAAGCCCAATATTGACAATCACACTTACCGATCAGGGCACTAGACATTTATAAACCTCTGAACAACAGCGACAGCTGTCACAATGAGACCCTACGTGTCTACACAAACTGGCAGGAAATCTTTCAAAAGAAAACAAAAAAAAAAAACATAGACAGACAGGCAGGACAGACACCAATGAACACAGACAGATATACACAAACAGATTGGAAGAAGACAGACTGATAGATAATGTAAAATAAAGCTGGCTGTACACTATGCGATTTTGGCAGATTCCTAACTAACCAAAGTTTTCTCTATTGGTCGCTTTGTTGCCACCCTCCTGCCCATCATCCTTTCAAACTTGATGACGCCAAATGGAATTTTTTCATCCAAACAGCAGCTGCATCCAATCAAATGCAGACACTTTTCAGATATTCTGAGATGCCAGAATATTAGTGCAGCGGGAGATTTATTCATTGGCGCTATTAAGCAAGGATGGAGGGATCCATTCAATTTTTTTTCCTTTGTCCTACAAGCTGTAGAAAAAAAAACAAATCTACCAGTACAGGGCCAGCTTAAGATAAACCAACAGACCAGAGGAGATTGGCAGACGGGAAAGGCAGGCAGGCAAGAATAGAGCAGGCCGACCGAAGGACAGCAGGCAGGCCGGAGGACAGGCAGGCAGACAGGCCGGGCAGGCAGGCAGGGGGGGACGGGCCGGGCAGGCAGGCAGGGGGGGACGGGCCGGGCAGGCAGACTGGCGGAAAGGCAGGCAGGCCGAGGGGACAGGCAGGCAGAGGGGACAGGCAGGCAGACCGGCGGAGAGGCAGGCAGGCAGAGGGGACAGGCAGGCAGACCGGCGGAGAGGCAGGCAGGCAGAGGGGACAGGCAGGCAGACCGGAGAAGAGCAGGCAGACCCCAGTAGAGCAGGCAGACCAGACAGGCAGAGGGGACAGGCAGGCAGAGGGGACGGACAGGCAGAGGGGACGGACAGGCAGAGGGGACGGACAGGCAGGCGGAGAGGCAGGCAGGCAGAGGGGAAAGGCAGGCAGACCGGCGGAGAGGCAGGCAGGCAGAGGGGACGGACAGGCAGGCGGAGAGGCAGGCAGGCAGAGGGGAAAGGCAGGCAGGCAGGCGGAGAGGCAGGCAGGCAGAGGGGACAGGCAGGAAGGCAGGCAGACCCCAGTAGAGCAGGCAGAGGGGACAGACAGGCAGGCGGAGAGGCAGGCAGGCAGACCCCAGGAGAGCAGGCAGAAAGATAAACAAGACAGACAGATCTACAGATAGACAGGGAGACTGGATAGATCTAACAGACAGAAGGCTAATAGTTGTGTGCATATTAGCAGAGTTTCATTTCAAAAGAAAAAACAAAGCTAGTAAGATCCATTTCTTCTGTAAAATCTTGTGTATTATAATAAAGAAAGAAACTACAACGCTATTCCTATGAATGGTGTTGGAATCAACAGGTGTGCTGTGTGTTTTGTTAGTCTCTGAGCTGAGAAATGACAGGACTGTCCGCAGTCCAGGGAAGGTACACGGTGACCTTTGGTAAGTTTAGAGAGGTGGGGTCACCTGACCCAGAAGGGTTCGATCCCCGATCAGTGCAGAGGACAGTGAACTTCCCTGGGTCCCAGCACTCACCTCCCCCACATTAACCCCTTCCCACCTGTCAGGGGGTGGGCACAGCCTTCTGCCATTCAGAGTGAAGGGCCACCCATTACGCAACCCTAGACCATGTTTCCCCTTTGTCCGACCTCTCGGCCCCCCGTGTCGGTCGGTATCACCCCACACTTACCATTAGAGTAGGGCGGCCCGGATCCCCCATTTTGAGAGTTGTAATTGGCGCTGGACATGGTGACTGTTCAGAGCAGGGAAGGGACAGAGCACTCCGGAGACTGTCTACAGGCGGCCTGTATGTTCCACGGTCTCAGCCGCTCATGGTGACTCTTCCCGGCTGGAAGCCGCCGCTGTCCGCCTGCTGTAGGCCTGAGACTATTAGCAATAATAAAATTATTCAGCCCTGGGAGCTCAGGCAGCAGGAAGTGCAGAGTCCCGGCCCTGGGGCGGCCCCGCGCATGCGCGCTTAGTACACGTGGCACTTCCTGTTGGAGCTGCTGACTGTGCCACCGTGCACCGTGTGGAGGGGAGAGGGGAAACATCCCGGCTAATCATACGTGTGTCATTGGCTTTTAGGCAGAGATAGGCTCGTCCTCGGGACAGTGGCAGCTTCATAAGGATGTATCTTATGTCGTGTCTCGGGCAGCTTACTGCATTATGGACAAACTATCCCAGGGCAGTGTACAATGTGATTGTCAGTGGGCAGAGAGGAGTACAATGTGCAGGTGGTGTGGTACAGGGCTAATGCTAAGGCTGTTTACAGCAATGCATTATTCATGCTTTTTGCAGAAACGCACAACATTATTTTTATCATGGGTTCTTAGGGAACACATTCACATCAATGCATTTTTTGTGCCTCTGCCTTTTTGGAAAGGGTCAGCGACATTTTAACACGCAAATTGCTGATTTTTTGGTTAAAAGGACTTGCATAGTAAAGACAACAGTCCATCCAGCTAAACCTGTGTAGGTGTGTGTGTCAGTGACGATATTCAATGGAGAAGTTGCAAAAATGCATGTAGTGCATTTTTTAAATCTACCCAACAACAATCTTGCAAAAAAAAGCGTAAAAACGCTGATCGTGGTAAAAAAAATTAAAAAGCACTGCAGAAACGATCAAAAGCAAAATGCACAGGTGTGAATAGAGCTTAAATTGATAGATTTTTCAAGGTGGCGGAAGGTAGGTGCTGTGAGGTGGCCCTGGGGGGAATGGACTGTGAGTAGGTAGTGATGCACTCTGATCAGGGTGGGTTTTGGGGGTCTAATGGAATTCGCTAGGAATGTTGCACTTATATACATAATAAACATGGTATACTTGCCCCCTCTGTGCAGTTTTTTTTGCACAGAGCATCCTGGATCCTCCTCTTCTTGGGTTCTCATTGCTGTTCCTGGCCCCTCCCTCCTGTGGAGTACCCCCACAGCAAGCAGCTTGCTATGGGGGCACCGGAGTCGAACTGCAGCTCTGTGTGTACATTTAGACACAGAACTGCCCTTTGGCCCCACCCCTTTCTCCTGATTGACTAACTGACTTTGATTGACAGCTGCCTGAGCCGATGGTGCCGCAGCTGTGCCTCCGCCAATTAGGAGGGAGAGTCTTGGGTGGCCAAGGGAATCGTGGACAGAGATGGGGCACAGGTAAGTATTAGGGGTGCTGGGGAGGTTGCTGCACACAGAAGGCTTTTTATCTTAATGCATAGAATGCATTAGGATAAAAAAAACCTTCTGCCTTTACAACTCCTTTAACTAGGGCCGGCCTTTGGGGTGTGCGAGCTGTGCGGCCGCACAGGGCACCATGGGCAACAGGGGCGCTGTGTGGCCATCACAGCTCGCAGATGATCAGGCTGCACAGCGGGAGGTAAGCGGCGACCGCGGCCTGGACAGGGTTAACACAGGCCACGGCCGCCGCTTACCTCCCGCCGTGCGGCTGTGACTCGGTCTCCTACTGCTGCAGGGCTGAGCTGTGTATTACACGCAGCTCAGCCACAGATCCACCTCCACGCTGACAGATCCCTCCTCCTTTGTGCAGAGACGCCAGAGGAGAGATCGTCAGCTCCTCCCCCTGCCCCTTCTGCAGACAGCGTGAACCTCCATAGTGAGGTAAGTAAGGTCTCTCCTGCAACTAATGTAAGGGGGGCTCTGTGGGTGGTCTCTGATGTAAGAGGGGCTCTGTGGGGGTCTCTGATGTAAGGGGGGCTCTAATGTAAGGGGGGGGCTCTGTGGGGGTCTCTAATGTAAGGGGGGGCTCTGTGAGGGTCTCTGATGTAAGGGAGGGCTCTGTGAGGGTCTCTGCTGTAAGGGGGGCCTCTGTGAGGGTCTCTGATGTAAGGGGGGCTCTGTGGCGGGTCTCTGATGTAAGGGGGAGTCTCTAATTTAAAGGGGGCTAAGTTATTAGTGATCATAAAAAAGAAAAGTCAAATAAAGTGCAAAAAGGTTCAAGAAAATGTGCGTGGGGGCGCCACAGAATTATCTCACACAGGGCTCCTGAACACCTAAGGCCGGCCCCGCCTTTAACCACTTCTAGACCAGAAGATTTTCCCCTTTAATGATGAGGCCATATTTTGTTATTCAGCACTGTCCTTTTTTTCTCACAAATAGAGCTTTCTTTTGGTGGTATTTGATCACCTGTGCAATTTTTATTTTTTGCGCTATAAACAAAAAAAAGCGACAATTATGAAAAAAAAAAAAAAAAACTAGTTTCACATTCTGCTATATAACATTCCCAAAAAAAAAAATTTTAAAATCAAATTTTTTTAACATTTTAGGCCAATTTGTTTTTTGCTACATATTTTTGGTAAAAAAAAAAATTAGCAATAAGCGTATTTTGATTGGTTTGAGCAAAATTTATCGCGACTAACTACGGGAAAGATTTATGTCATTTTTATTGTTTTTTTATTTTTTTACTAGTAATGGCGGCGATCTACGAAGTTTAGCGGGACTGCGACATTGCGGCAGACAGATCGGACCCCTAACTGACATTTTTGGGGGGACCAGTGACAGTACTACAGTAATCAGTGCTATAAATATGCACTGTTACTGTAATAATGACACTGGCAGGAAAGGGGTTAACATTGTGGGTGATCAAGGGGTAAATGTGAGCTTAGGGGAGTGATTCAAACTGTGGGGGGATGTGGTTTGTGAAATTATCATAGAGACCTGTGATCCTATATAGAAGGATTAGAGGGGCTCTGGGATCATTCCAGGGAGAAGAACGGTCAGCTGTGTTTACAACAGCTGACCATTCTTCTCTCTCAGTGGGGAGCGATCATGGGTGCATTGGCTTCCTCGCTGCCGAGTGGGGATGGGATAGCGCCACCGGCAGCGCACGCTCGCCCCCTAGCTGCAGGTGGGCGACCGTGGTAGGTCTACGTTGGTTTGCGCAGGAGGGCCACACTGCTGCAGTAAAAATGTGGCGGGCAGTCAGGAAGAGGTTAAGTGGGAGGCTTAAAGGAGGTTGCCAGGAAGGGATGCACTATGAGCAGTAGGGATGATCGAACTTTTGAAAAGTTCGGTTCGGCCAGAACATCCGAACTTCCCGAAAGTTCGACCCGGATTTCAGAACCCCATTGAAATCAATGGGACCCGAACTTCGGTAATCAAAAAACACCATTTTTAAGCCCTAAAACCCAATAAATGCCCCTAAAAAGACCCTAGGGTTCTGGGTCATGCCCCATTAACTATTAATCACACAAAAAAAGTTCTTAAAAATTGTCATTTTTGATAAAAAAGCCAATTATTGAAAAAAAAAAAGAGAGATTTTTTGATTTGGATTTAGTATCTGGGGGGTATAAAAAGTGTACATGTGAAGTTTCAGCTCTGTAGCATGTCCAGAACCATGAAAAAAAAAGATTGTTTGTATTAGAACACTTTCAGCACAGGAGTTTTCACACCTTGCCAGTTTAATAGCAGGCATTTTTTTGGGTTCTTTGCAGTCAGGAAAAACATCTGAACTTGTGTATAGTGGTATATATACACACATAATTATATGTATATAGACACCTAGCCATATATAGGTGTGATAGTAGCAGAAATATATTACTGTAAATGATTTCATTAGCGCAAGCATATATTTCTGCTACTATCACACCTATATATGTCTAGGTGTGTATATAAATATATGTATGTGTGTATATACACCACTATACACAAGTTCAGATGTTTTGCCTGCCTCCAAAACCCCCCAAAAAATGCCAGCAAAAACACACCTGGGCATTTTTTTTTTTGACGCTAGCGTTTTTTTGGCATTTTTTTGGGTTCTTTTGAGGCAGGCAAAACATCTGAACTTGTGTATAGTGGTATATATACACACATAATTATATGTATATAGACACCTAGCCATATATAGGTGTGATAGTAGCAGAAATATATTACTGTAAATGATTTCATTAGCGCAAGCATATATTTCTGCTACTATCACACCTATATATGTCTAGGTGTGTATATAAATATATGTATGTGTGTATATACACCACTATACACAAGTTCAGATGTTTTGCCTGCCTCCAAAACCCCCCAAAAAATGCCAGCAAAAACACACCTGGGCATTTTTTTTTTTTGACGCTAGCGTTTTTTGGCATTTTTTTGGGTTCTTTTGAGGCAGGCAAAACATCTGAACTTGTGTATAGTGGTATATATACACACATAATTATATGTATATAGACACCTAGCCATATATAGGTGTGATAGTAGCAGAAATATATTACTGTAAATTATTTCATTAGCGCAAGCATATATTTCTGCTACTATCATACCTATATATGTCTAGGGGTATATATACAGACATATGTGTATATATACCCCCTATACACATGTTCAGATGTCATGTCTGACATCAAACATGTCCTCAAAAAAACACTGGCAGTGGCAACCCCTGCAGCATGAAAAATGCTTGCTGGTGAGAAGCCATATTCCTGTCCCGAAGCAACTCAGAGAAATGATCATTTCTCTATAGCGGTCACCCTGCTATGGAAGGGTTTTGTCACCCTTCCATAGCAGTCACTGTCAGTTAACCCTACACTACACTACGGTCCCCTTACACTTAACACTTTCCCTACAGAAACTAAATTTTTGAAGCTAACTTAAGTGTAAAGGAGCACTCTAACTACACTAGATATCCCTTTCCTCACACTAATAAATGCTAAATGACACTTTTAAAGTAAAATTAACAGAACTGCTTCCACTCTCTTCCATGTCCAGTATAACAATGCTAGGAATATGGCGGGGGCTATCTTATATACTGGAGGGCGTATTCACTAATGATTGGTCTAGGGACCCCCTAGTCACTCCAATCACATTCCTAGCATTCTCCTGCCCCCTCAATTGGCTTTTGCTAATGGTTCTGGTCCAATCACAGGCTTTTAAAGCCCATTTCCTGAAGCATTGCATTTTGGTCGGTTCTGGTTGCCGAATTCCGAACTTTTTGGGCAAAAAGTTCTAAATTCGGCCGAACCTCGAACACCCAATGTTCGGGCCGAACCGATGGTGAACCCGAACCGTTCGATCATCCCTAATGAGCAGTGGTGTGGAAGAACAGATGGCCAAGGGGTAATGAAATGTGAGCAGTAATGTAGTTGGCCGGGGTAGAATGCACTGCTGGATAGGGGAGACAGCAAGGTGGGCATGATGTGATTAAGCCTGTCCCCTTTGAACTCTGAGTTTGGTGTCATCTATGTGAGTGACCGAATTCATCACTGCATTCCTATTCTGTACAGTCTACATCTAAGGCTACGTTCACATCTTGGCGTTGCTATTACAGGCGTTTTTATGGGCGTTTTTGCAGGCGTTTTACAGGCGTTTTTTGTGCAGGCATTTTTAGATTAAATAGAGACCAATGGAAAACGCCTGTAATCTGCCAAAAAGAAGCTCATGTACTTTTTTGAGCATTGGGCGTTTTGCTCACGGCGTTAAAACGCTCAGATGTGAACAGGGGCCATTGAAATGAATAGGATTTGTCTTGTTGGGCGTTTTAAAAGCTGATCCTAGAGCAGAAAAACGCCCCCCAAAACGCCTACATGTGAACGGAGCCTTAAGCCGGCCATAGATCGATCAAAATTCGCCTGGTTGAGCGGGGACCGGACGAATTTCGATTGATGTATGGAAAGGCCAGTAGTACAGAGGTCAATATCTTGATCTGTACAACCAGCCAGATAGAACATTTTCGCCCAATCAATGTTGCCAACTATAGTGGACAGTGTTGATGAGTGCATTCTGATGGCAGAGAAGTCTCCCTGCTGTCAGAATACAATAGCTCCACGGGAGAGATTCCCCCATCTACCTCAAATGTGTAGAAAGGGGAATTGATTCATTTTCTTTGGTTCAACCAATGGGTGAACAAAACAAACAAAGAAAAGAAATCATGCATGACCTGCTTAGGTCTGTCCCTCAAACTAAAGTTAGCGAACGAAAACACTTTATCCCCCACTCCATAATTCTTGAGACAGTTTTCATGCAGTCTCAGATCTGGAGGAGATAGAGAATTCAGCTACATCTTGAAAGAGTGTCTGATTTAGAGAAGGAAGATGCTAGTTGAGTTGGTGCAGTTAGCTATCTTTTTTAGGTTTTGTTTTATACAAAATATCTCATGCGATATGTAAACTCTCAATTTACCTGCAGCAAAAAATATTTATATTTAAATCAATTCACAAAAAAAAAAATGTGATAATTATCTCTTGGTTTAGCCACTTGCTATTTCACAAAAGTATTATTTAAGAACTGAAACATTTAGTAATGGTATTCCAAATGTTCCAGTTCAGAGATGCTGGTCATCAAGATGCCAGCATCCTAAAAACCAGTGACTCATTCCTGCTCTGTTCTTTTGGCATTTTAAGGAGGGTGATTCATCAGAAGCTGAAGCCCACTTTAACAGTAAGAAGGGCCCAAGATACTAGGCCCATCATGTAAATGTCTAAGAGGTAGATTGTACCCCCTACTCATTCACTTAAAGAGGAAGTAAACCCACATAAAAAAATGAGAAAAAAAAAAAACCTGTAAAGACAAAGGCATAATGAGCTAGTATGCTAATACTTACCTTAAAATGAAGCCCTCGCAGTGCGGCCCGCTCAGTGACAGGGCGGCTAACATGTCCGGCCGCCCCGCTTCCTTGTTCGCGTCCTCTGATTGGCCGGTGGCACGTGGGAGCCGCCGTTCACGGCATAGGGCTCTGAAGGAACGATACGGGTGGCCGTTTCTTCAGAGCGCATGCGCCGATGACGTCATCGGCTGCATGCACTGTAAATATCTCCTAAACTGTGCATGTTTAGGAGATATTTATAGCACCTATAGGTAAGCCTTAATATAGGCTTACCTATAGGCAAAAGCATTTAAAGTGGGTTTACAACCTCTTTAAAAATGCCAAAAACAAATTTATCCTAGAAAAAAAAAAAAACATCCAAACTTTAATAAGTCCTTTATTTAATAAAAAAAGTCCCACGATATTCCCATATTTAACTAATGACATCATCTGGATAACCCCGCCCATTTGTTTACAATAGTGGCGAGAATGCTGAGATTTCATTCGCCTCGAGGATATCAATGAGATTGGATATAATCTCAGGGTTTTTGCCACTAAAGTATACTGTATATAGGGGCGAGGTCACCCGGTTGACATCATTGTTTGTTTACCTGGAGATGCACATCTGATCCTATCAATATCGCTGTTTAGTTTTGATAACAGGGACCCAAAGGGACATGTCCATATTTATTCAAAGATGTCTTGGCAGGCGTGAGGTTTTTTTCTTTAATTTATTTCTTTTTATTGAAGGACATTTCAAAAGTTTGGATGTTTTTATTTCTAGGGTACAACCTTTTTTTTGTGAATGAGTGCCAAGTACCCCTTTTTCACATGGGGGGGTCCTATCTGGAACCCACCTTACTGTTAAAGGGGGCTTCCAGATTCCGATATGCCCCCTTTCAGCAGACCCCCACAACTACCAGGCCGGGATTGTTGGGATGAGGCCTTTGTTCTCATCAACATGAGGACAGGGTGCTTTGATAGGGGGGTGGGGGGGACGTGTGCTCACTCATCTCTCTCCCTTTCCAGAACTGCCAGACTGAATGCTAAGATAAGAGTCTAGTATGGAATTTGGGGGGAACCTCATGGCATTTTTTTGGCATTGGGTCCCCCATTAGAATTTTTACCAGACCTGAACTACCTGGTATGGATTGTTAGGGGAACCCCCACACAGTTTTTTTGTTTTTTTTAAACACTGTTCTGGCTCTTTTGTTTACATTCACCTGTTAGCCGGGAATCCCCAACTGACAGCTAGAAGAACAGAGCAAGAAAGAGTCACTGGTTTTTAGGATGCCGGGAAGTGCCAGCTCCTAGACAACCAGCATCCCTGAGCTAGAATTGTCACATTTAGCAGTAGTAAGAATACAAAAAAAATAAAAAAATGTGCAGGGTTCCCCACAAAATTCATAACAGGCCCTTCAGTTTGATATGGATTTTAGGGGAACCCCACACCAAGAATAATAGCGCAGGGTTCCCCCAAAGTTCAAACCAGACCCTTATCCAAGAATGCAGCCTAGCAGGCCTGGAAATGTGGGGGTGAGCAAGCAGCCACCCCCCCCCCGAATCATACTAGACCACATGACCTCAACATGGGGGGCACTTTGCCAGGGGGGAGGCTACAAGGGGGCCCCCAGGTTCCAGCCCCCCCCCCCATGTGAATGAGTATAGGGTACATAGTATAGTACCCCTACAAAAGAAATTCCCCTTGGGGTGGGACTTTATAGGCACGAATAATAAATTATGAATTCATAAGAATTAACAAAATAGTAGTAAATTTATTGAAAGAAATTCATGTACAAAAAAGTTTTAAAAAGTTTTGGCAAGCTGTATACAATTAATTTGGTCATATGGCAGAAAGGTACCGCTGTGGTGAAGGTAAGTGCCCAACGCGTTTCAAAGACATAAGTCAATAAGCCATATTGCTCACTTGCTGGAAGGTGGATGCTTGCTGCACGGTTCCATACTAGCCCATGAGACTGATAAGATCTCCCATTTTCTTGGGTTTCAGCTGTCTCCAATCAGCTTTCAGCTGATGGGCATATACAATTGGAGTGTGTTCGCATGAACTGTTTTCACTCAAAAGTCATCCATTATTTTCCCAAATGAGGTATCCCGATGCAGCGATGAGAGCAATCCAGCCACATGCTTTTAATATTATTGGCAGGCATACACTTTAAAAAGTCACACGACAGATCTTACCGCTATCTAAAGGTTGCTCCTGAAGAAGGAGCTTTGACTTATGTCTTTGAAACGCGTTGGGAACTTACCTTCACCACAGCGGTACCTTTCTGCCATATGACCAAATGAATTGTATACAGCTTGCCAAAACTTTTTAAAACTTTTTTGTACATGAATTTCTTTCAATAAATTTACTACTATTTTGTTAATTCTTATGAATTCATAATTTATTATTCGTGCCTATAAAGTCCCACCCCAAGGAGAATTTCTTTTGTAGTCTTAATTTCTGGGATGTGGCACATTTTGGAGTGATTTCACATGAGCACACTATATGTATAGTATAGTACCCCTACTCATTCACCAAAAAACACCAAACACAAGTCCTTTATTTAAAAAAAAAAAATGGTAAAAATGTCCCCTGATGTAAATCCATCACCAATTATGATGAATGCCGGCCACCAGCCCTCACGGAAAAAAACAAATGCTGCCCTCCGAACACGACCACTATTGACACTCACCGAATGATATCGCTGCTTCCCCTGCTAAGTAAACAAAGGTTCCCTCTAAATCCCTCAAAAAAAAAAATAAAATAAATAATGTTTTAACCCACCTATTGTATATCTTTCATGAACTGGGTTTACAACCCCTTTAAGCATTTCAGCAACAATGAAATCTGTCGTCCTCGTGGCGACCCTGGATATGATCAGTTTCACAAAATATAGCCACTTGTAAGTCACTTTATTCAAACATTTTTAGACGTTTATACTCCACAACAAAATGTCTGCATAGATGAGTCGCTCATTCATTTCTCTGGCTGCCTTGCTTTCAGTTTCTTCCCATCAAGCGTGCCAAATATGGGGTCAAAATGTATAAGCTCTGTGAGAGGGCAACAGGCAATACATGTAATTTCTAGATTTATGAGGGAAAAGATAGTCACTTAGAGTCCCCCAGATGCCCAGGATGCATGGGGTGCAGTGGCATGATTGTTTGGGACTTGGTGTTTCCCTTATTCCAAAAGGGGTACCACTTATACGTGAACACTTTTTATACAAGTGTACCACTTTTTAGACACCATTTTGAATTTGGAATTAGATCATGTGGCACTGTGCGACCTAATTGATGGGGCTTGTAAATACCCAACTAAGATGGAGGGAGGAAGCCTGCTTGAGAAATGATGAATTACTTGCAGTGAAGTGGAAGGACAAGCGGGAGGTTTTCGTCCTGCTTTCCATTCACCTAGATACGACAGTCCAAATTACAGCAGGTACTAATGTTATTGAGAGGTCCCTCTGGGTCCACGTCTACAGCCTTAACATGGGAGAGGTGGACTTCAACGATCAGATGATGGTGCCATACTTAATTTCCTGTAAAGCCAGACGCTGGTACAAGAAAGAGTCTGTATATTTATTTCAATTGGCTGTGTTCAATGCTTTTGTACTATACAAAACGTCCGAAAGAAGTGGATCGTTCCTTAAATTTCAGGTAGAGATCATCACGGCCCTTTTATATCCAGAAGGTGCTGTGGCCCAACTCCCAATCCAGATGCAGTGAACGGACTGCATGAGAGGCATTTTTCGGATGTCCTCCCTGGTACCCTCACCCAAAGACCACCTCAAAATAGATGTCGTGTCTGAAGTAGATGTTAAAGCAAAGTACCTGTTATTTCTTTCCCCCCTGTCCTGGCCAACCTGGTCTCCGCCTTAAGGCATGTTTCCATTGCTATCACACACTAGTGGAGTATTAGTATAGGGTACGGCACGGTCTAGGGCAAACTTTCACACAGGGTCTCGAAAGATGTTAGATAGTCAGGAAACTGGCTATTGCATTTTGAGAGACCCTAGCCTGGAATGTTTACAGTTTATAAGTTGCAAAAAAAAAAAAAAAACATAAAAAAGTAAAATAAAAAGCAGATAAAGCAGAGTTTCGATAATTTTTGTTTTTATTACAAGTCAGCAGCTACAAAAAGTGTAGCTGCTGACTTTAAATAAACACAAACTTACCTATCCCATGATCCAGAGAGGTTGCCGCCCGAACCATCGATACCCTCCCTCTCCTCTTGCTGGCGCTGGCATTACAACTCTGGGCACCTGCCTGTGATAGCTTGTGTCTTCATAGCCGGGTGGGCACTGCGCATGTGCCTGTTGCGCTGCACCTCCTGAATGGTCAGGCAAATATTCTAGAACCTGTGACGTGTCCCAGAAGATTGCAGGGAGGGAGGGGGAGAGGAGAACTTCTACTCAGATCGCCTAGGTGGTCCGAGTGGAAGTGGGAGCGAGTACCTGTCAAAACTAGGTACCCTAGTTTTCCCCTTTTGGGTGGAGCTCTGCTTTAATGTTCTGTTACTGTGTTTTATTGATAACCATTGTTTGCTTTGCCATTCAGCTGCAGCACTGGGCTGTTTATTCTGGCAAGGTGTGCTTTCAGAATACATACATCAGTGATTGCAGCACTGTAGGAGGAGATTTCTCCACTGCAGTAAAAAAAAAACATATATACCAAAGCATGGGGCCTGGGATGGTCAGTGGCCGGATAATCCCTATGCTTCGGTAAAAGTTTTTCTCTTACGTCCTCTGACAGTCGCCGCCCCTTCATAATCTTCACCACTGGGTAATTGACCTTTGCTCCGTAGGAGTAGCTACCCATTGGTGAAGATTATGAAGGGGCGGCGACTGTCGGAGGACTCAGAGAAAGGAATTTTACGGTAAGATTTTACAAAAATTCAGTTTTTTCACTTTTTTGGCAGAGATTTTTTCATTCACATCGATCAATGTGAATGGAGGAATCTGTTAGGTTCTTTTTTATATGGGCTGAATGGGAAAAAAAGGAACATTGCATGTATGTCTATCATTAGAAGTGGGTAGATGTAGGGCGATATATTCTAATGCTGGGCGTACCACACACTTTTTCTGGCAGAGACTTCTTCGTCCACATCAATCAATGTGAATGAAGGCATCTGTTAGGTTCTCTTTTTTCGTTCAGCCCACAGGCTGCATGAAAAAAAAAAACATTACATATATACCCAACAAGGATCAGCAACATATTGGTATGTCACTGGACTTTAAGTGGTTAAACCGGGATGATGCCTACAGATGTAGACATCATCTTGGTATTGTTTTCTTTCAGCCAGCGGTCGATTTTCATGTAAAAGCAATCCTAGCGGTTAATAAACCTGTCCCACTGGCGAGAATGCAGCCGACGGTTTCGCCAGCTGACCATGGAGATTTCTCTGAAAAGAGTACCTGTCACTGCCTATTGCTATCACAGGAGCTGTCACCGGGCGGCGGGCCTGTACCAGCCCATTGGCCTCTCTGCATCTGAGCGCGAGTGCGGCGGGTGGGTGGTCAGCATGAGAAAGCCGGTGGGAGGGAGGGCAGCATGAGAAAGTCAGCGGGCAAGAGAGCAGCATGAGCGAGTGGGTGGGCCAGCCAGCTGGCGGGCAGACGAGAGAGCAGAGAGATGACATCATCTCTAACTGTCTGCCCTGCATCACTGCTGCTCCACCCTCACTGTGTAGCTGCGGGCAACAGAGAGATTACATCATCTCTCACTGCCCACCCTCTCTCTGGGACCCAGCCAATGCACATGTGCTGCATCTGGTGGCAGCCTGGCAGGTGACGTAGCAAGTGACAATCCACATCTGGTGACATGACAAGCTGCATCTGGTGGCAGGCGAAGTGGCAAGTGACAATCTTTGTCTGGTGGTAGGTGATGTGGCAAGTGACAAGCTGCATCTGGTGGCAGGTAACATGGCAAGTGACAATCTGCATCTGGTGGCAGGTGACATGGCAAGTGACAAGCTGCATCTAATGGCAGGTGATGTGACAAGCTGCATCTGGTGGCAGGTAACAAGCTGCATCTGGTGGCAGGTGACATGGCAAGTGACAAGCTGCATCTAATGGCAGGTGATGTGACAAGCTGCATCTGGTGGCAAGTGACAAGCTGCATCTGGTGGCAAGTGACAAGCTGCATCTGTTGGCAGGTGACGTGACAGGTGATAAGCTGCATCTGGTGGCAGGTGATGTGGCAAGTGACAAGCTGCATCTGGTGGTAGGTGACATGGCAAGTGACAAGCTGCATCTGGTGGTAGGTGACATGGCAAGTGACAAGCTGCATCTGGTGGCTGGTAACGTGGCAAGTGACAGGCTGCATCTGGTGGCAGGTGACGTGGCAGGTGACGTGGCAAATGACAAGCTGCATCTGGTGACAGGCGACGTGGCAAGTGACAAGCTGCATCTGGTGGCAAGTGACAAGCTGCATCCGAAGGTAGGTGACCTGACAAGTGACAATCCATGTCTGGTGGTAGGTGACGTGGCAAGTGACAAGCTGCATCTGGTGGCAGATAATGTGGCAAGTGACAATCTGCATCTGGTGGCAGGTGACATGGTAAGTGACAAGCTGCATCTGGTGGCAGGTGACGTGAGAAGTGATAAGCTTCATCTGGTGGCAGGTGATGTGACAAGCTGCATCTGGTGGTTGGTGACATGGCAAGTGACAAGCTGCATCTGGTGGCAGGTGAAGTGGCAAGTGACAGGCTGCATCTGGTGGCAGGTGACGTGACAAATGACAAGCTGCATCTGGTGACAGGCAACGTGGAAAGTGATAAGCAGCATCTGGTGGCAGGTGACATGGCAAGTGACAAGCTGCATCTGAAGGCAGGTGACGTGACAAGTGACCAGCTGCATCCGAAGGCAGGTGAGGTGACAAGCTATGTCTGCTGGCTGGTGACAAGCTGTACCTGGTGGCAGGTGACATGGCAAGTGACAAGCTGCATCTGGTGACAGGCGACGTGGCAAGTGACAAGCTGCATCTGGTGGCAAGTGACAAGCTGCATCTGGTGTCAGGTGACATGACAAGGGACAAGCTGCATCTGGTGGCAGGTGACATGACAAGTGAGAAGCTGCATCTTGTGGCAGGTGACATGGCAAGTGACAAGATGCATCCGAAGGCAGGCCTCTGGTGGCAGGTGACAAGCTGCATCTGGTGGCAGGTGACGTGGCAAGTTACAAGATGCATATGGTGGCAGGTGACGTGGCAAGTGACAACCTGAAACTGGTGGTAGGAGACGGTGGCAAGTGACACACTCAGGGCTCCCAATGATTCTACATAATAGTGAGTTTAACTATTTCATTTTATATTACAATGTAATATTAGAAATAATGCACTTCAATCATGACACCATCAACCATGGTGCCAACACCAACCATTGCCCCAACAAATTTTCATAAGAAAACCCACATAGACCGCCCCCCCCCCCCCCTCCATGCAGTCTGTTGTAATTGATATAAGAGTATAGATGTGATTATCATTAGACTCCCTATTAGTGGGCATATTTTTTGTTAATCTACATGTTTCCTCCTAATATCCATCACTACTATTGTATCCCCTCGTTTTCCTTTTTTCTATTTTTAGTACACCTAAAAATAGACATTGAAGCAGCCATGATAAAAGCCTGTTACTCTTTCTAGGACTGTCATTGGACAAATATCAGACAAATTGATCTTTTCCTTCCAGAATATTCCAATTGTTGGTTGTATCTCTTGCTTTTTTTATTAATGTTTCATATGGAAATACAGGTATGTGACATTTTTGTTCCTCTTGATGTGGGATGATTTGCATCAGATGTTGTTCTGACGATTGTATTTTTTATCATTTTAGATCTTGACTGTAGTTATCTTCCTGATGAAGCGGGCAATAACCCGTGAAACGCGTCAAAGTTTGGCAAGCAATCCATCACCCAAGTTTGAACTACTAGGTTATATATTATATAATCTTATGCATTTGTAGTCTTGACATGCAACAATTTTGTCTTTTAAATACAAAAATAGTGTTTTAATATTTGTATAACAAAATGTTGATATGTTATTACACCTTATGTGGTATCGTTAATGTCCTCTATTCAATAGCTAGGGTTTTTTATACATTTTTCCTAGGATGTGGTTCCAGACACTTTGTATCTAATACACAGAAGACTTCCAATTGGGATTCCTTCCTCCCAACCCATTACTCCTCCTCCTTAAGGGCTGGTTCACACCAAGCCTGCACAGGAACGCAGTGTGTGTTCCTGTGCAATTCATATGCAGTTCTGTGGACTGAAATCGAACCGCACCAAAAGTAGTGCATGCACTACTTTTAAAAAAGCACCGCACCCGGATCACATAGTACAAAAGTGCGGACAAACACATTGCGTTTGTGACCTGTGCTTGGAGTGTCACATACACTCAATGCAGATCGCAAATGGACTGCGTTTTGAATGCGGAGTGAATCGCACAGGAATGCACAGCATGTTCCTCTGCGATTCCTGTGCGGGCATGGTGTGACCTGGCCCTACAGTCAAAAAGACTTGGGGCGTGGCCTGGAGTGTGATGGGATAAATTGCTGGTGGTGAGAGCTCTGCTTACAATAGATCCTGCATATCTATTCTGCATTGAATATCCATGAATATCATCTACCTACCTGTTCCCTATGATCTCCTGATCTTTCATGGCTGATGTCCTCGCCAAAGAAAACCAAGGATGCGAGCAGCCAGCTTCCAAAGTACCACCGACGGGACAAGGACCAGAAGATGGCGCTGGCTCCTCGTCTGAATCAGAGCGCGCCGAGGCTCATACGATGAAAGTACTGGAGACAAAATAGAAGAAGTTAAAATTGACATATTGCTTATTAGACAGGATTTGTCGAAACTTTGAGATCATGTAACCGAAGCTGAGACCCGTATTAACAGTGCAGAAGACATCTTGCATCCCCTGCAGCATGCTACATAGAATATACAGCGCCAAATACTGCAACTTCACTCTAAACAAGATGATATGGAGAATCAGTGTAGTAGATTCAACTTGCGATTTATCAGGTTCCCTGAGAAATTGAAGGGATCCGATCCAGCAGGCTTTCTAGAAGATTTCCTCACTAACGTTTATGGGCGAGAGGCCTTTTCTGTGATGTTTGCAGTGGGCACATCGTTTTTCTGCATGACCTACTCCCCCAGGGGCACCTGCCCGTACATTTATCGTAAAATTCCTTAACCACTTGCCTACTGTGCACTTAAACCCCCTTCCCATCCAGACCAATTTTTAGCTTTCAGCGCTCTCACACTTTGAATGACAATTGCGCGGTCATGCTACACTGTACACATATGACATTTTTATCATTTTTTTCACACAAATAGAGCTTTCTTTTGGTGGTATTTAATCACCTCTGGGTTTTTTATTTTTTACAAAAAAAAAGAAAAAATACAGAAAATTTTGGAAAAAAAAAGTTTTTCTTATTTTCTGCGAGTAAATTTTGAAAATAAATAAATTTTTCTCCTTCACTGATGTGCGCTGATGAGGCGGCACTGATGGGCACTGATAGGCTGCACTGATGGGCACTGATGAGGTGGCACTTATGGGCACTGATGAGGTGGCACTTATGGGCACTGATGAGGAGGTACTAATATGCCGCACTGATAGGCGGCACTGATAGGCGGCACTGATAAGCACTGATAGGCGGCACTGATGAGCACTGATAGGCGGCACTGCTGGGCACTGAGAGGTGGCACTGCTGGGCACTGAGAGGCGGCACTGATGGGCACTGGCGGATGGCACTGATGGACACTGACAGGTGGCACTGATGGGCGGCACTGATGAGCACTGATGGGCAGCACTGATGAGCACTGATGGGCAGCACCATCAGTGCCCACACTCAGTGCCCATAGTGCTCCCAGTCAGTGCTCATCAGTGCCTAGATGAGCAGGCACTGATGGGCACTGACTGGCAGCACTATGGGCACTGATTGTGGGCACTGATGGCGGGCACTGTGGGCACTGATGGTGGGCACTTTGTGTATGTTTTTTACCTTGTGTAATCAGGGCACTGTTGATCAGTGCCCTGATTACATTCTTCTGTGTCCCCGGCGGCTGATCGGCTCTCCGTGCAGTCTCCGTGTGAGGAAGGAGCGCTGGTGATGAGAGATGATCTCATATGTTTACATATGAGATCATCTCTTATTGCATGGGCCGATCACGTGGTAAATGGCCGCTGTGATTGGCCATTTACCACGATCTGTGATTGGCTGTGTCCAAGGGACACGGCCGACACAGATTTTCCCCTATGCGCGCTCGCGGGAGCGCGCGGGGAGCCTGTTTCTGGGAGGCCGTTTAAAGACGGCCTCCCGAAAATTCGAGTCCGCGCTGCAGCCGTCTTTCGGCTATAGCGCGGACCGGAAGTAGTTAAGTATAGAGATTGTGACAAGATTGTTCACCTCTCCAGACAAAAAGGTAACATCCCTTTCCAGAATGGCCATGTGGCAGTGTTCCCCGACTTCTCCAACGAAGTCCAGTGACAAAGATCCCGGTTCCAGGAGGTCAAGAAGCCTCTACGTGCCCTTTATGTATTATAAGTACGCCATGCTGTATCCTGCATGCCTGCGGGTGAAGGAAGATGGTCGAGTTCTGTTTTTTGAGGACCCTGACTTGGCATCAGAATGGCTAAAATGCCTAAACCATCCTGCCTGATCTATCTTCTGATGCTAGGTAGCTTGTGAGTAATTTACCTTTGGGCGGTTGTACTCCCTTGGCTAATAAGTTCTGGAACATACCATACAAGCCTTATGCTGGTCTCCTTTGTGGACCTGAGTTTTCAAATTACCTCCTGTGCAAACCCTGCATTATCTAAGTGCAATGCCAAGGAGTTTCTTACCTCCCCAGGGATAAAATATGGGAACATTACTTTCACTTGTTTCTACTGCCTGTAGGCAAGTTCCCTTATCATCTCTATTGATAACTAGAGACCTGTTGTCACCATATGGCCTTTTTAATCCTTAGCACCTTTAAGAGAAATAGTCGTCCCCATGGACTATGTGTCTTTTTATTTTTGTCTTTATTTGTTATGTCTCAAGTGTGGTGCCCCAGCCATTTTTCTGCTGTTTCCCGACATTGCAGACTTTGTGCTGGAGATATTTGCTTGCTATCCTAAATGTTATAAGGTTTGAGTTATATGCTCACACGAGTTGGGGTGTGTGTAGAGCCAGGTGGGTTAGGGTTTTTATTATTTTTCAATGTACCATTGTACATTTCCTACACAGCAGCTGGAGTTGTAATGAGGGTGCCCTAATGTATGCTAATGTTATGTTTTTTTATGTTCTTTTGATGTCTGCTTTGTATGGGAGCATGCTGCCTGGGGTATCCACTTCCAATGCCTGTCTTTATCATCTTTTTCCTCCCTGATGACACCCCTCAAATTGTTAACCGGGAATGTTCGTGGCCTTTTTGGGATTGAGTGAAGCGATTGAGTGAAGCGAACCGCCATACTGTCTTTTTAAAAAAATCAGTGAGCGGATATTATTGTGTTGGCGGAAACAGACATTGTGGGTTCGCTACAGTGAGCATTGAAGAGGCCCTGGATTGCCTGGGCATTTCACTCTACCCATACTACTTCTTCCAGGGTAGTGTCTGTGGCTTTTGAGATACGGTCGGTGGAGCTGGACCCCCAGGGCAGATATGTTTTTTTGCTAGCTCATATTCTTGGTAATCCCCTGTTGCTCTTAGCATGTACATGCCGCCTCCTTACAATCCTAATATACTTAATGGGGGCTTTTCTTTCATGTCCTGCCATCCTTCAGCCCCGGCTATTTGGTTGGGTGATTTTAATATGGTTACCAATGATAGCCTGGATAGAATGGGATTGGAGGACAGAACGCCACAGTCTGATCGTGAGACCAGATTCGCTCGCCTTATAGCGGATTTTGCTCTGATTGTTACATGGAGACACCTCTACTCCAGTCGTAAGGCCTTCTCCTCTTTTTCCACCCCACACTCCTCTATGTCCCGTCCCGTATTGACCTCATTTTACTCTCCCAACGGCTTGCGCCTACATTACAAGAACGTTTCTGTGCCGGTGTATTATCAGACCATGCTCCATATTGGATCACCCTCAGGCC
This sequence comes from Pelophylax lessonae, assembly GCF_965119305.1. Classification (NCBI taxonomy): domain Eukaryota; kingdom Metazoa; phylum Chordata; class Amphibia; order Anura; family Ranidae; genus Pelophylax; species Pelophylax lessonae. The sequence continues at coordinate 404,061,022 of NC_138771.1, read as the reverse complement.
CTCTACCAATCCTCCTCATCCAAGCAGGAGATTGAATCCATTCTGGCTAACTCTCTTAACAAATCCTAATAAGTGGGCCAATGAATGGAAGTTTTTCCTTGATTCTTGCAAATACAGCCACTTCGTTGGTCGTCTGGGAAATGCTTAAAAAACATGCCCATCTACTACTGACCAAACACATTGTTAGGTATAAGCGTTCTTCCAAATTTTCTCACAACCAGGCGGTGGCTTATCTACAGTGAAATTGACCTCTTTAGATAAAGAGATCAAGGAGTTAAAAGAAAAAGTTACTCCTTTTAACACCACAGCTGAGGACAAAACTCTCTCTGAAAACCTTCAAAAGTATTTAGAGAAAGAGGAAAGGGAACAAAAAATTAAGAAACAAAAAAAGTATATGAGAGACATGTCCGATTATGATAACCGTACTGTCTTTCAATGGCAAAGGAATTTATTGAACAGTGATCCAAATGGTGTTAACCAGACGGACCATGCGACTTCAAATGGAGGTAATGCTCCCGGGCTACTTCCGTTCAAGCTTCTCTTCCACCCAAAACACAAAAGAAGCCTAAAAATAAGGGTCCCCCTCATAAGAAAGGAAAAAATCAAAATTGAAAGGGTAACCATCCACCACAAACACCACATGGAAGAGGTCCTGGTAGGGATAACTGGTATCCTCCTCATCCAGTGGACTCACCTAGGGGACATTGGTCTTATAATGAGAATTATCAGAGAAATTTTTCTCCTCCTCCATTTAGACCTTATCCCCAACAAACATATAACTCTACCCAACATGCCAAACCATATAATGTGAACACACATAACAGATTTTCTCCTTTGAGGCAACAACCTCGAAAAGATGATCAGTCTCGTCCGTATGATGATGAGTATGATCATAGTTACATAGTTACATAGTAGGTGAGGTTGAATAAAGACAATAGTCCATCCAGTTCAACCTGTGTAGGTGTGTGTGACTGTAATCATCTAACATAGCCCTCAATCTCCTGATCCTTGAGATGTAAGTCTAAGAGTCTTTTGAAAGTCACCATACTACCCGCAGAAACCACCTCTTGTGGTAGACAATTCCACAATCTTGTAGCCCTAACAGTAAAGAACCCCCCACGTTGGTTATTTACTGTTTATGAATAAATTGAACAAGGTTGGTCCCAGGACTGAGCCCTGGGGCACCCCGCTTACTACCTCAGACCAGTCTGAGTATGCGCTGTTTATTACTACCCTTTGGACACGGCCTTTTAGCCAATTCCGTATCCAAGAGCAAACCCTGCTGTCGATACCTGCAGACCTTATTTTATAAATTAAGCGCTTGTGGGGAACTGTATCAAACGCCTTAGCGAAATCCAAGTACACCACATCCACTGGTCTCCCCCTATCTAGCTCACAGCTCACTTCCTCGTAGAATGCTAAGAGATTGGTTTGACAAGATCGCCCATTTGTAAACCCGTGCTGGTTACTACTGATGATGTTGTTGTCTTTAGCATACTCTACGATATAGTCCCTTATCATCCCCTCCAAAAGTTTACATATTATTGATGTCAGACTGACAGGCCTATAATTTCCCGGGATATGTCTCTGGCCCTTTTTGAATATCGGAATCACGTTAGCCTTCCTCCAATCCCCTGGTACATCTCCTGTCCTAATACTGTCAGCAAAGATCAGGAACAGTGGTCTAGATATAACCATACTGAGTTCCTTGAGCACTCTCGGATGTACGCCATCCGGGCCTGGTGATTTGTTTGTGTTAAGTTTATCCAGTCTTTCCCTGATTTCCCCCTCTGTTAGCCATAGTGGCAAGTCCTGTGTATTACTACTAACCATACAGTCATGGTCAGTGTACCCTTCCTTTTCCTGCGTAAAGACTGACGAGAAAAAAGAATTCAGCACGGTTGCTTTTTCAGTGTCCTCTGTAACCATCCTCCCATCATCGCTAATTATGTGTGCAATATGCTCTGCCCTAGTTTTTTTGCTGTTGATATATTTAAAGAATTTCTTTGGGTTTTTTTTACTATCCTCCGCTATTTGTCTCTCAAAGTTGATTTTAGCCATCTTGATTTCGTGTTTACACTTCTTATTTTCCTCCTTGTATTGCTGGAAGGCCGATACGGTGCCCTCTGATTTATATTTCTTGAAGGCCAATTTTTTTCCCCTAATAAGTTTTTTAACGCTACGGTTTAGCCAGCCAGGTTTGGCTTTGTCTCTTCTAAATTTATTCCCCATAGGAATGCACTGCAAGATGCCTTTGCTTAATATTGTTCTAAAGCATTCCCATTTTTCCTCTGTGGTCAGTGATCCCAGGGTTTGGTCCCAGTTTACCCTTTCCATCAATGAGTACAATTTTGGAAAGTCTGCCCTTCTGAAGTTTAGGGTTCTTATGTTCCCCACTTGCCTTTTTATATTGTTATTTATACTAAATGTGATCATCCTGTGATCGCTAGAGCCCAGGTTGTCCTGGACTCCTACCTCCGAGATTATGTCTGGGTCATTAGTGATCAATAGATCCAGGATAGCATTCTCTCTAGTAGGGGAATCCACCAACTGCGACATGTAGTTATCCTGTAAGGTTTCCGTGAATAGCCGGGCCTTATGCGAGTGTGCAGTCCCCTCTTCCCAGTCAATGTCGGGATAATTGAAGTCCCCCAATATGATGACTGATCCTAGTTTTGCCGCTTTACCTATTAGTGCTAAAAATTCCAGCTCTACCTCCTCCCCTTGGTTAGGTGGCCTATAGCAAACCCCCACAACTACTTTTCCCTTATCTTCTTCCCTATCGAGTTCAACCCACACAGATTCTAAATCCATGCTCATCCCATCCGTAATGTCACTCCTTTCTAGCACCTTTATATTGTTCTTGACATAGAGAAATACCCCTCCCCCTCTTTTACCAACCCTGTTCTTCCGGTACACCGAATACCCTTGGATATTGGCCAGCCAGTCATGTGAGGGGTCAAACCAAGTCTCCGTTATTCCCACAAGGTCTATGTCCTCCTCATGTACTAACATGTCCAACTCATCCATCTTATTAGCTAGGCTCCTGGCATTAGCATATACCCCTCTTAGTTTTACGGAAGTTAAACGTGATTGGCGGTTTTGTTTATTTCTGTTTGGTCTGCTGTTCTCCCGCACAGACCCGCCAATTGATGTTGTTGACCTACTGTCGCTATTGACCCTACAACTGCCTTCAGTCCTCTGCTCCCTCCTGACTGATTCTATTTCTGAGCCCTCCCCCCCGTCTCCTAGTTTAAAAGCCCCTCCAACTCGGTGGCCATCTTTCTCCCCAAAAGAGCTGTACCGTCCCCATTAAGGTGCAGCCCATCCTTACTAAAGAGCCGGTAGCCGACTGAGAAGTCAGCCCAGTTCTCCAGGAACCCAAACCCCTCCTTCCTACACCAATTCCTCAGCCACTTGTTAACTTCCCTAAGCTCCTTCTGCCTCTCCTGTGTGGCTCGAGGTACAGGCAGTATTTCAGAGAAAACCACTTTGGAGGTCCTTTTCCTCAATCTATTACCTAAGTCCCTGAAATCGTTCTTAAGGATCCTCCACCTACCTTTAACTTTGTCATTAGTGCCCACATGCACCATGACCGCTGGGTCATCCCCAGCCCCGCCCAACAATCTGTCTGCCAGATCTGCGATGTGCCGAACTCGGGCGCCCGGTAAACAACAAACTGTTCGGTTCACGAGATCTTTTTTACAGATTTCCCTCTCTGTCCTCTTGATAATTGAGTCCCCAACTACCACAACCTGTCTAACCTTTCCTGCGTTACGGCCCCCCTTCTTCCTGGAGCCGTCCCTCCCCTGGCAGCTGGGGGAGGGCGCATGCTCCAGCACTGCCACCCCTGAGTTGATATCCCCCTCAACCTGCAACTCGGCAAACATGTTAGGGTGTACCAACTCAGGACTGGCCTCCCTGACTCTCCTCCCCCTAACATTCCTAACAGTCACCCAGCTGCGTACCTCTGCTGCTTGCGTCTCCTCTATTCCTTCCTCCTCTATGCTGACCCCTGCCAGCGCCTGATGGGTAAAGTCCAAGCTCCTTTCCAGGTTGTAGATGCCACGCAGTCTTGTCACTGTGTTCTCTAGATCCACGATGTGGGCTTCCAGAGCAACAAGTCGCTCACATCTTGCACAGCAGTATTCGTCCTCGATTGTTTCATCAAGGAACGCATACATGCCGCAAGAAGTGCACTGAGTGGCATCCCCAATCCTGTCGGACATTATTACCCACTACTCTATGGGGATAATATTAACGACCTGCTCTTCCTTACCTACACTACCTCTAACTTCCCTGGTACAAAACCTGGGGTACCCACCAGTCGCTAATACCCTCACCAGTCACTAGATACTCACCAGTCGCAAGGATCCTCACCAGTCGCAAGGATCCTCACCAGTCGCAAGATACTCACCAGTCGCAAGATACTCACCAGTCGCAAGGATACTCACCAGTCGCAAGGATACTCACCAGTCGCAAAGATACTCACCAGTCGCAAGCTACTTCACCAGTCGCAAGGATACTCACCAGTGCAAGGATACTCACCAGTCGCAAGGATACTCACCCGTCGCAAGATACTTCACCAGTCGCAAGGATACTCACCAGTCGCAAGGATACTCACCAGTCGCAAGGATACTCACCAGTCACAAGGATACTCACCAGTCGCAAGGATACTCACCAGTCGCAAGGATACTCACCAGTCGCAAAGATACTCACCAGTCACAAGGACACTCACCAGTCGCAAAGATACTTCCAGTCGCAAGGATACTCACCAGTCGCAAGATACTCACCAGTCGCAAGCTACTTCACCAGTCGCAAGGATACTCACCAGTGCAAGGATATTCACCAGTTGCAAGGATACTCACCAGTTGCAAGGATACTCACCCGTCACAAGGTACTCACCAGTCGCAAGGATACTCACCAGTCGCAAAGATACTCACCAGTCGCAAAGATACTCACCAGTCGCAAAGATACTCACCAGTCGCAAGGACACTCACCAGTCGCAAAGATACTCACCAGTCGCAGGGATACTCACCTGTCGCAAGGATACTCACCTGTCGCAAGGATACTCACCAGTCGCAAGGACACTCACCAGTCGCAAAGATACTCACCAGTCGCAAAGATACTCACCAGTCGCAAAGATACTCACCAGTCGCAAGGATACTCACCTGTCGCAAGGATACTCACCAGTCGCAAGGACACTCACCAGTCGCAAAGATACTCACCAGTCGCAAGGACACTCACCAGTCGCAAAGATACTCACCAGTCGCAATGATACTCACCAGTCACAAGATACTCACCAGTCGCAAGGATACTTACCAGTCGCAAGGATACTCACCAGTCGCAAGGATACTTACCAGACTTCCCAGGTACTCAGTTGCAGAGACAGTCACACAGCAGTCAGTCGCAGTACAGACAAACAGCTATTGATTTCTTACAGAGTACAGTCACACAGCTTTCCCCCTGTTTGCAGCTGCTGCTCTACTCACAGCTGCTGACACACACACACACACACACACACACACTGGGACGGATGTCTCCTCCTCCTCACTGGGCACGGACGGTCCTCCTCCTCTTCTTCCAGGCACTAAGGAAGGCGGGTTCTGACCTCCGCCGCCGCCGCCGCTCTCTGCCTCGGCTCCCGTCCTCCACCTCCGCTCAGTTGCTGGTCCCTGCACGGTGCACCCGCACCCCTTGTGCGGCTTCCCCCGCACGTGTCCCCGCAGCTCCTCTTCCTTCCTCCTCTCTCCCTTGCCGCACGAACCGCACGAACCCTCACTTCCTATCATCAAAATAGTTCACCCTTTAACTATAATCAGCCACACCCAGGACCCAGTCACGAATGGGATTTTCCCCGGCAATACAACAAGGGAAAAAGGGGTGCAGATCCAAGCGAGGTACCAGAGGGGGGTGGCGGATCCAAAGAAAAAAGAATAAAAACTTGATTGGATCCGGTATCTTCAACCTTAGCAAGGTGGAACTCAGCCCTGATGAGCTGTACACCTTGGATAGGGGTTTGAAGTTCGCCCCACCTAAACCCATTAACAAATTTAGTACATTTATCGATGTCCACAAATATGTGCGCAAGATAAATGTACAAAGGTACATTCTGTCTAATTCTAGAACTAAGGTACCGCGGGAATATACCTCTTCTATCAAACACTCTGGATTATCAAATCCATCTTTATTTAACCCCCTGGTCCGGTTGCTCCATCAGTGGCGGTGTTTAGAGATTTGGTGTTTAAAGATCTGGCTGAGCTACCTGTTAAGAAACCCTATATACAGCCCCAACTGAGAAAGGGTTTAAAATCTCTGTGTGAGCAGAAAGATCTCATAATATGTCCTGCAGACAAGGGCGGCGGTATCGTCGTCCTTGATAAGCAGGACTATTATGATGAAATGGGTAGAATCCTAGGTGATCAGGACACCTATATAAAAATACAAAATAACCCTACAACCTCCTTTAAGAAGGAACTGGTAAGACTGGTGGATAAAGGCTATGAAAAGAACCTATTAAATAAGAAAGAAAAGTCTTTTTTGGTTTCTACAGCCCCCCGTATCCCAGTCATGTACTATCTACCAAAAGTACATAAAAACCCAGTTAATCCCCCCGGTCGCCCTATTGTTAGCGGCATCAATTCTATTACATCACGTATTGGTAAATATATTGATTTCTATTTACAACCGCTAGTTACTGACACTCCTTCCTTTGTCAAGGATACATGTGATGTTATCAACAGGCTGAAAAACATCAAGTTGGAAGGTGAACATCTGATGGTGACAGCAGATGTTACCTCTCTTTATACCTGTATCCCTCACGACTTGGGTTTAAACGCTGTTGATCATTTTTTAAAGACAGACAATTCCATCTCTCCTTCACATCGAGATTTCATCTTAGATCTGTTAATATTCGCCACCGGGAGGAATTACTTTTGGTTTAACCACCAGTTCTTTTTGCAGCAAAGGGGTGTGGCCATGGGGGCGAAGTTCGCCCCCAGTTTGGCCAACCTCTTTATGGCCAAATGGGAGGAGGATGTCGTCTATCCTTATGACGCACCCGAGTTGGTTCTTTGGGTGCGTTATATAGACGACATCTTCCTCCTGTGGAAGGGGGACGTGTTGTCTCTCGAGACATTCATGACATTCTTGAATGACAATACGAGAGGTATCCACCTATCTTTCGAATATAGTTCTACCAATATTCATTTTTTGGACCTGAACATTTCCATAGTAGACAACCAGTTTGTCACTAGTACTTTTTTCAAGGACACGGACCGTAACTCTTACGTGCCTGTTGACAGCTATCATCACAAGGCTTGGTTGGGTGGAATACCTAAGAGTCAATTCATCAGACTCAGGAGGAATTGTACTCATGAACATGAGTTCCTCCAGCAAGCCCAGCTGCTGAAGGACAGGTTTTTAGTTAAGGGTTATAGTCCTGATGTTCTTGAGTCTACTATAATGGAAGTGACTCAGATTGATAGAGCACAATTACTTTCCGGGTCCAAAAATAAAAATCGTAACCAGTCTGATTTTGCTAAATGGTCCTTCTTCACCAATTTTTCCATTCAGCATAATTCCATTAAGAGAATCATCTCTAAACATTGGGATGTACTTAGAAACGATTCTATTCTGGGTACTGTCTTACCTGTGCGGCCTTCGGTTACTTTTAGAGGTGCCCCTGCATTAAGAGGACGATTGGCCCCTAATGTACCGGATGAACCAATTAAACCAAAAAAATTTTTTGCTGATTTGATTGGTTTTTATCCCCGTCGGAGGTGCAGAGTGTGCGAATTTAACTGTGATAGAAGAAGGAAATTTACATCCTTTCAATCTTCTGTCACAGGTAGTCTTTATCAAATTAAGTTTTTCGCCACCTGTGTAACTACTCATATAGTATATTTGATAACGTGTCCTTGTAAAAAGCAATACGTTGGACGCACTATTAGATCATTTAATGTGCGTGTTAATGAACATATTACTAGTATTCTCACAGGTAAAGATAAGCACAATGTAGGTAAGCATTACCTTTCATACCATCATAAAGATCCCACTGGCACTTTATTTCAGGTCATAGACCAGTATGTATCTCCCTGGAGGGGTGGCTCCAAAATTCGTGGTGTCTCTAGGAGAGAGACGTACTGCATCTATACCCTGAAGTCTTATTATCCCTTTGGGTTGAATATAGAGTGGGATATAAACGCTTTTATAAATACAGCTTAGTTCATTAATATCTCACTCTCATCTGCTTTTCTGGCTATTATTAGCTATTGTTGTTCCCTTTATTCTTATTTGTTTTTAAAGTGATTTTATCATTTTTAATTATTTTTAATCATTTTTATGTATATCTTTATTATATTTTTATTACATCCATATATTGGCTGTACACATCATGTATTCATTGATTTATTAATGTATGATGTTTCTAATATAGATATCCTGTATTAAGGGTCACCTAATATGGAGATGGACCGTGTGAAGACAAATTTTGTTATTATGTCTCTTTAATTATGGACACTTTACATTTTGTTCTTACAATTATTGACATCTCACTTTTTTGAGTGATCTCAATATGAGGATATACCATGGCTTCAGACGATAACTAAATCGTCATTTCTGTCCCCATTCCGTTCTCTTATTAGCGTTATTTAACATCGTTGGATCCGCTAATTTGAGCTGTCCCCACTTCTGGTTGTTGACATGGCGCATTGATGTGTCCTATCTTCCGGTTTAGCGGTCCGCCGCGCGTTGCTGACATCACTTCCGCCCAATCCCGGATGTGATGTCGGCATATCCGGGTTTACAATCCAGAACGAGGCTTGGGGTGGATGATGGCTAATGCCGTCCCCTGTAGACGTTGCTTCCGGTTCAACCCTCAATTGACATCACTTCCTGCTATTACTTTCCCCTTTTAATATAATTGGTTTATTGTTCTGGCGCTATACCAAAGTGAGGTATGGAGCGCACGCCGGCTTTATTTCCGGTTTCCTTGCGGTCCATTGCCTATTTCCTACAGGTGTACCCAACAATTCACTTCTATATATATATATGAACACTGGCTACCTGCTGACTTTATCTTTTGAAAAAGGCATTTATGCCGAAACATGTAAAGAGGACTTGGTCAGCCCAGCTGTTTTATACCTTATATGCCTGTCTTTCACGGATGTCTGTAAGTGTATCAGCTTTATTAATAATAAATTGATCTTAGCAATATTACGCTATATGTCCCTCCATTTCTTTTTGGATTTACCACCTACCATGTTGAAGGGGAATCTCTGAACAATTTCATCTGCTGGAGATTTGCATGGTTTCCATTGGAATCGGTGAAAATTTGTGGGGACACTCCATCATTTTTAAGCCTGTTTGACTCCTATACCATAAGGTGTTTGGGGTCTCATCTATTTGGTGAGCGCAACATATTTTTACCTTCACTGGTGACGGGATTTGCTGCACTTATTTGATTTGCACCATTTATATATGTTGGACTTTTTTCATTATTACTGTCAATTTCGTTTTTGTGGAATGTTTCCTGTGATTGGACAATTCAATTTGTTGGACTATATTTTTTTCTAGCGCTGCACATATTTTTGTATTTATCTACAGTGCTTGGAGGAACAATATGTAGCGTCACCTTCTGTGGCCTCCCTCACTAAATTGAAATTTCAAACCAGGATAGTTTATCACAAATGTTATGAAAAAGCTAGGGAAAAACTATTTTTCACAAAACAAAGGATATTTGAACATGGAGAGCGGCCAGGCAAATTACTAGGATACTTGGCTCACTTTGATTCCAGACCTCCAGTTGTTATAAATTCCCCTATGCTTGGTCCTATTACAGACCCAGAAACTATCGCAAAAGAGTTTGCTGCCTTCTTTAGGGAAGTCCATACGTCTAGAGTAGACTATTCACTGCAAACCTTACGTGAGTTTCTTGACAATCTTACCTTTCCCAAACTAACAGAAGTACAGGTAGCAACCTTGGCAACCCCTATTTTGGATGCTGATATTCTATCCTCAATGGCTCATTTAGACAAGGCAAAAGCCCCAGGGTAGAATGACCTGCCAATCGTATTTTATACAGAGTTCTCTAACACCCTGGTTACCCAAACTTCTATCGCTATACCTCTGCCTTTGAGGCAAATACTCTTCCCGAGTCTATGAGGGAAGTGCTTATAGTGTTAATACCCAAACCGGGAAAAGATCCATATCAACCTGAATTTTACAGACCAATCTCCCTACTACAAACAGATGTTAAAATACTAGCCAAGATTTTAGCCCTCTGGTTTAACAAGGTTATTTTATCTATTGTTCATCGGGATCAGGTAGGCTTTATGCCAGCCAAGAATACAACCTTTAACACAAGATGTTTATTCATGAATCTATAGGCCACTCACACACAAAATGGCTCCAGGGTGGTGGTCACACTAGATGCGGCTAAAGCCTTTGATTCCTTGGAGTGGGCTTATCTTTGCCGATGCCTGTGTTGTTTCGGCTTTGGTCCCAAATTTTTAAAGTGTCTCTCCATACTGTACACTGCACCACAGGCAAGAGTGATAGCCAATAGGTGGACTGAGTGATAGCCAATAGGGCACCAGGGATGCCTCATATTGCCCTTGTTATATGCCTTGCCGGTTGAACCCCTAGCTATGGCTTTAAGATCTCACCCTGGAGTCCAAGGGCTGTGCTCTGGAATGCTTGTGGAGAATATAGGGCTCTACGCCAATGATATGATCTTGTTTCTTGCAGATTCAGGCTCCTCCCTAACATCAGCACTTCAAATCATAAAATTTAAAATGAATTGGAAGAAATTCCAAATTCTTCCCATATATATTTTTCCCCCTTAGCAGACCAAGCTACTTTGCTGTTGACGAGGGTTAGCTCCTTTAAGTATTTGGGAATCTGTGTGTCTAGAACACTGTCGGAATTTATTCCACTAAATATAGAGCCTCTCATACCACTGCTTAAGAACAAAATAAAGGTATGGGCAAAATTGCGACTGGCGGTCATGGGTCGAACAAGGCTAGTTAAAATGGTGTTGCTGCCAAAGATTTTATATGTCCTATGGCAATCCCCAGTGTATGTATGTACCGTTTAAAACTTTTAAAATTATGGACAAATTATTGAAGTAATTTATCTGGGGTACCAGTAGGCACAGATTATCTTGGAAATCCATAAAGAACCCCACGTCTCTGGGTGGATTATCGGTTCCTGACCAGGGATTGTACTACCTGGCAGGTCTCCACGGCTCCTCTTTTTTTCTGAGTCGCTCTGGTCTCCTCTCTCAGCTCAAACGGATTTGGGATCTGGCTATGGCAAAAATGAATTGCCCTCTGATCCATGTGGATACTCCCTTATGGTACAATAAGCACAATAAGCAAATAGCAATAAGCAATAAGCAAATAAGCGAGCTTCTGCAGATCCCTAATCCGAAGGTCTGGATCTTAAATGGCATATTCAAATTATCGCATGTTCTTCAGAAAGGTAGTCTCAAAACATTTGATCATCTAAAACTGGAGTTTACTCTGCCAAATCACATGTTCTATAGATATATTCAGCTGCGTCATGCCCTGTGGGCACAGTTTGATGGTAATTATTAACCTTTGCCTTACCTTGATGTTTTAGCCAGGGGCGTAACTACAGGGGTTGCAGGGGTTGCAATTGCAACCGGGCCCCATGCTCCAGGGGGCCTGTGTACCTCCCCTGTACACCTGGATAGGAGGGGGTAGGGGCAGCATGTAGATAAATCACTGTCCTCCTTTTTCCTCCTTTAGCTGCAGGAGGAGAATGGAGGAGATTGGTTCCTTTGTATGCTGCCCCTCCACTTCTCCTATCCAGTTTACTTGTGTTGTGCTGCCTCTGGGCCCCTGTGTGCTCCCCTGGTCCCCCCCCCCCACTGTGCTGCCCCCTCAAACCCCATCCCCCCACTGTGCTCCCTCCCCTCTCCTGCCGGCTGCTGCAGGGCATGTGTCACAATAGAGAACCAGGAAGGGGTCAGTAAATATGTAATTTACCAGCTCCTTCCTTTTCTGAATGGACAGAGTCATAGTCAGTCACATTGTAAAAAAATAAAATAAAATGATAAAAAAAATAATACAATTAAAATACCATAAAATACCAAAAAATAAAAACTACTGACACCAGTGGGTAAACTTCCAGGATCACAAAGGTCACACGTGTGACCGGGCCCTGACATTCCACAACCGTGGGGAGGCCCCAAGATGGCAGGAAGGGGGCCCACTGCAGGACTTGTGAAAGGGTCCCGCTGCAGGACCGTAATAAAGGGCCCTGCAACGAGAGTAAAGGGCCCCAGGATCAGTGGGAAGAGCCCCAGGCTTGAAGGGAAGGGCTCCGTCCCGGGGGCCCTCCATGGTTTCTTGCACCAGGGCCCTGAAGGTTCTAGTTATGCCTCTGGTTTTAGCTGTACTGAAGGTGGATGTGCCTCGTAAGCTAATCTAAGCCTTTTATGACATGTTACCCCATCCGCAACACAGCTGGCCTATTCTCTCAAGCCTAGATGGAAAATAGATGCGGGCGAAATGGATGATGAGGATTAGAGTGAGGTGTTGGAAGTGGGTAAGCTGGTGTCTCCTAGGATGTCAGACAGACTGACACACATATATATTCTCCATAGATCGTGTCTTATGCCAAAACAGCTGGCTAAATTTTGTCCCTCTCAGAGCCCTGAGTGTCCTAAATGCTTAACCTCCGTTGACACCTTTGGGCATTTAATCTGGCATTGTCCCCGAGTTAGTGGATTCTGGGAACAAGTGGTACAATTTCTTCATGACCAGATGGGCTCGCCGGTGACAATGGATCCTAGGCAATGCTTATTGGGACTATCAATACATGGATAAATACACCTTAAAATTTGTGCACGAAACCTTGTTCACTGCCAGAAAGTTAGTGGCAAGGAGGTGGATACAGGCCACAACTCCTACTCTAGCAGCATGGATTGCCAAGCTGAATACCACTTTACCCTATAAGAAAACTATTTACACCAACAGGAGATGTCCAGGTAAATATAATAAAATATGGAATCAATGGTTACAATCCTCACTGACATGAACCCCATAACAATATCCTGGCAATTGATATATATGCCCTCTAGGCAGTCAGATTCTAAGTTTGGTTAAGTGTGCATGGACTGTGAACGCAAGTGCCTTACTACACTCAGAGCGGTTATTGATAAACTGATTAGTACTGGTGTATGGCTTTCTCTTGGTTAAGTGGTACCACCCCACGATTTGAGTTAAATCCTGCTGTCCTGCCAATCCAGGCAGAATCCCAGAGAGCAGTGTCAAAACTTGTAATTGGCTCCACTAATTAACCTGAAAGGGATAAAAAACTATGTCTCTCTGTGTCTCCCCTGCAGCTGTGCTTATCACAAGCAGCTACAGAAGAAACACTGTTTGTTTATTCTGCAGAGGAGGCAGGTACTAAAGGACAGCACAAGGAGTAGGGAGGTGGGGCTATGACTGACTGTAATTGGTTTTATATCAGAGAGGGCAGGTACTATAAGGTGGCATGCTGTCCTTTAGTACCCCCTCCTCCCCCTAGCTCCCTGCGCGCGACTGACGTATACCTACGGTGGTTCACGCAGGAGCAGCTGCCTGCCGCAGTATAACTGTGGCTGGCGGTCGTAAAGTGGTTAATGATTTGAGATGAATGTGATACAATAAAATTGTCTCAGCTCCACTGATTCTACAGCTGGGACTGTCTTTTATGACAGCTGATGACCTCCAACTGACCAAGTATCTTAAGATTCTGATAGTCAAACTAAGAGCCCTCTGTTGAACGGAAATGGCATAATCTTAAGATACATTATACATGAAATTACCAAAACGATTGGGACACCTGCCTTTACACCCACATGAACTTTAATGGCATCCAAGTCTTAGTCCGTGGGGTTCAATATGGAGTTGGCCCACCCTTTGTAGCTATAACAGCTTCAACTCTTGCATCCTAAGCCCAGAAGGAATACAATCACAACTGGACCTGCTGATTGTACATGCTAACATTCAACACTGATGGGGAAATTGCATATTACACATTTACTTATTAAACTTGGGGCTCACTAATACATTTTTAGCTTTTAAATCTTAGTTAAAGAGGCCATATAAGGACATAAGCATGAATTTACCTTATACCAAAGGAATTTTAATTGTTAACTGACCAAGTCCTTGATGGGTCATATTGCAAAGGGAGTTGGCCGGGGGTGGTCTTTTCCTTATATTCAAGTTCTATATTACCACAGCCAAAATTGGTAGGATTTAACCACTTAAGCCCCAGAGAATTTTCTTGCTCAAAGACCAGAGCCCTTTTTTCAACTTGGCACTGCGTGACTTTAACTGACAATTGTGTGGTCATGCAATGCTGTACCCAAACAAAATTTACGTCCTTTTTTTCACCACAAACAGAGCTTTCTTTTGGTGGTAATTGATCACCTCTGCACTTTTTATTTTTTGCGATATTAATAAAAAAAAGCGAAAATTTTGAGCAAAAATGACATTTTCAACTTTGTCTTTAAAAAAAATATCCAATATACTCAATTTATGTCATATTTTTTGGCCAAAATGTATTTAGCTACATGTCTTTGACGAAAAAAATCTTAATGAGCGTATTTTTATTGGTTTGCGCAAAAGTTATATAGTCTACAAACTATGGTGTAAATACTGGAATTTATGCAGCTTTAATTTCTGACTGCCTATCTCGTTCATGAAATGCTAAAATGGCAGGGCAGTACAACCCCCCCCCCCCCCTAAATTACCACTTTTTGGAAAGAAGACATCCTAAGGAATGTATTGAGAGACATGTTGAGCTCATTGAATATTTCATTCTTTTGTCACAGGTGTTTAAAAAATGACTAAAAAAAAAAACTTTTTTTTTTTTACACAAAGTTGACATTGAAATCATATATTGCTCACACATGCCATGGGTATATGTGTAATTACACCCCAAAATATATTCTGCTGCTTCTCCTGAGTACAGGGATACCACATATGTGAGACTTTTTGGGAGCCTAGCTGTGTACGGGACCCCGAAAACAGGGCCGGACTGGGAATAAAAACCAGCCCTGGAAATAATTTCATACCAGCCCCACAGCATTATTATACCAGCCCAACAGCATGACGTCATTATTTTCTTGATCATACAAGGAAAAACCATGCATTTTAAAGCACATGTGAAGATTGTATTATATATAGATAAGACAGATATGAAATCACATAGGGCTTTATATATATATATATATATATATGAGCAAATTCCAGTTAAAAGTGGAGCAATTATCAAGAATAGTCCACTTATTACAATGGTGGTATATTACCAGAATAAAAAAGAATCAAAGTTTGCCTTTACATCAGGGTCCGCAGAGTTCCCCCTTGCACTGTTAGGGGGAATCCTGCAGACTTTGATGTAAAGGGGAACCCCAGGAACTCTGGAAATGTGACCAGAGACCACCTTCCGCAGAAAGAATACACTAAGGTAATAGGGGGAGGGGGGTTACAGATATAAGGGGGTAACCTTTATATTAGTGCCCCTTACATTACTGTATTCACTTCCCCCCTACATCACTGACCCCTCCCCCCCTCTTTAGACTGGCCTGGCGGAGCTGTCTTTGACCTCTTCTCAGGTGCACCATGCAGGGCTCATTCAGTGGGCTCCAGCTTGCTGGCTCTGATTTTATCCTATGACTCCTCTCCACAGTCCACATACGTCTGACATCCCGGCGGCACTCCCACTCCTGACTCCTCTCCAGACTGCAGACATGATAAAAGACAAGAGATGGTCATAGGCTGTGCGGACATGGTACAGGAGATGTCAGAGGGTGTGCGGACATGTTACAGGAGATGTCAGAGGATGTGCGGACTTGGTACAGGAGATGTCAGAGGGTGTGCGGACATGGTACAGGAGATGTCAGAGGATGTGCAGACATGGTACAGGAGATGTCAGAGGATGTGCGGACATGGTACAGGAGATGTCAGAGGATGTGCGGACATGTTACAGTTGTTGTCAGAGGATGTGTGGGCATGTACAGAAGATGTCAGAGGCTGTGCGGACATGTACAGGAGATTTCAGAGGTTGAGCCAACATGTACAGAAGTTGCTAGAGGCTGTGCCGACATGCACAGGAGATGTCAGAGGCTGTGTGGACATAGTACAGGAGATGTCAGAGGCTGTGCGGACATGGTACAGAGGATGTCAGAGGCTGAGCCGACATGTACAGAAGTTGCCAGAGGCTGAGCCGACATGCACAGGAGATGTCAGAGGATGTGCGGACATGCACAGGAGATGTCAGAGGATGTGCGGACATGCACAGGAGAGGTCAGAGGCTGTGCCGACATAGTTACATAGTTAGTGAGGTTGAAAAAAGACATCAGTCCATCCAGTTCAACCTACGATGTGCGCACGTGTTTGCTGTTAACCGTACATTGTATACCCCTGTATGTTGTGGTCTCTAAGGTGCCCATCTAATAGTTTTTTGAAACTATCAATGCTTCCTGCTGATACGACTGCTTGTGGAAGAGAATTCGACATCCTTACCGCTCTTACAGTGAAGAACCCCTTATGCATTTTAAGGTTAAACCGCCTTTCCTCTAGTTTTAGTGAGTGGCCACGTGTCTTATTGTATTCCCTTACTCTGAATAGTTTGTTCCTTATGCTAGGGTCGCCAGTACAGTATTTGTACATTGATATCATATCCCCCCTCAATCGTCTCTTCTCCAGAGAGAATAGGTTCAGTGCTTATAGTCTTTCCTCATAGGTGATGTCCTCCATTCCCCTAATTATTTTTGTTGCCCTTTTCTGGACTCTTTCCAATTCCAGCACATCGTTCCTGAGGACCGGTGCCCAAACCTGGACAGCATACTCCAGATGTGGCCGGACCAGAGTCTTGTAGAGTGGGAGAATAATCTCTTTATTTCTGGAGTGAATCCCCTTTTTTATACATCCCAGTATTCTGTTGGCTTTGCTTGCAGACATGGTACAGGAGATGTCAGAGGCTGTGCCGACATGCACAGGAGATGTCAGAGGCTGTGCCGACATGGTACAGGAGATGTCAGAGGCTGTGCCGACATGCACAGGAGATGTCAGAGGCTGTGCCGACATGTACAGAAGATGTCAGAGGCTGTGCCGACATGCACTGGAGATGTCGGAGGCTGTGCCGACATGCACTGGAGATGTCAGAGGCTGTGTCGACATGCACTGGAGATGTCGGAGGCTGTGCCAACATGCACTGGAGATGTCGGAGGCTGTGCTGACATGCACTGGAGATGTCGGAGGCTGTGCGAACATGTACAGAGGATGTCGCAGGATGTGCGGACAAACCCCCGTCCCCCTAATAAAATGATGACCCCCCTGGCCCCCTCCCCTAATACAATGCTGTTTCATCCCCTTCCCCTAAATTTTGGGGGGGGATCAGCATTGTATTAGGGGGAGGGGGCCCCAGGGGAGGGTGGCAGATAAGCATTGTATTAGGGGGAGGGGGGGGGGTTAGCAGTAGGGGGCCTAATATGCTGATTCCCCCCCCCCAAATGCAAGAGGACGAGGTCCCCCCCCTGCCCATTTACTCTTTCTGGCTGTCACTCTCAGGCTCTGTTCCCCAGTCGCTCCCCAGCCGCTCATTCAGTCTCTCTCAGTCTTCTTCACTCATCTTCAGTGTAAGTGTGACCTCAGGCTCACCAGCGATCTTGTTGCTGCTGGCGCGTCTTCTGTGTGGGAGGGATCTGCGTCGGCGCTGTGACAGTCTCAGCCAGTCAGTTGATCCACTGCCGCACAGCCGCCCCGCCGGATGTGACGTCATGCCGCTCACAGCGGCTGACGTAGAAAGAGTCGGACCGTCACTCTGGAGCGCAGCGGGACCTGGGGCTGCCTGCAGCGGCCATCATCACAGCAGCTCCAATGCTTAAAAAGGCCTCCCCAAAGCGGCCCCATGGGGAAATTTCCCGGTATCCCGATAGGCCAGTCCGGCCCTGCCCGAAAACCAATCCCCACCATCAGAATTTCAAAGGGGGTACATTTTTCATTGCATTTTCTCACTACCTATAACGGTTTAGGAGGCCCTGAAATGTCAAGATACCACAAACCCCCCCAAATGACCCCATTTTGGAAAGTAGACACCCCAAGCTATTTGCTGAGAGGCATGGTGAGTCCATGGAATATTTCATATTTTGCCACAAGTTTTGGGAAAATTACAATTTTTTTTTAAATTTTTTTTAACACAAAGTTGTCACTAAAAGATACATTTCTCATACATGACATGGGTATATGTGGAATGACACCCCAAAATACATTCTGCCATTTCTCCTGAGTATGGGGATACCCCATGTGTGAGACTTTTTGGGAGCCTAGCTGTGTACAGGGACCCCGAAAATCAATCACCATCTTCAATTTTTCTAATGGCGTAAATTTTTGATTTTACTCCTCACTACCCATCACAGTTTCGGAGGCCCTGAAATTTCAAGATAGCACAACCCCCCCCCCCCCCAAATGACCACATTTTGGAAAGTGGACACCCCAAGCTATTTTCTGAGAGGCATGGTGAGTCCATGGAATATTTTATATTTTGCCACAAGTTTCGGGAATATTAAATTTTTTTTTATTTTTTATATTTTTTTTAACACAAAGTTGTCACTAAAAGATAAATTGCTCACACATGCCATGGGTATATGTGGAATGACACCCCAAAATACATTCTGCTGCTTCCCCTGAGTACAGGGATACCACATGTGTGAGACTTTTTGGGAGCCTAGCTGTGTACAGGACCCCAAAAACCAATCAACACGCTCAGGTTTTCTAATGGCGTAAATTGTGCATTTTACCTCCGCATTACCTGTCACAGTTTCGGAGGCCCTAAAATTGCAAGATAGCACAAAATCCCCCCAAATGACCCCATTTTGGAAAGTAAACACCCCAAGCTATTTTCTGAGAGGCATGGGGAGTCCATGGAATATTTTATATTTTGCCACAAGTTCCGGGAAATATATTAATTTTTATTTTGTTTTTTGTTTTTTACACAAAGTTGTCACTAAATGATATATTGCTCACACATGCCATGGGTATATGTAAAATGACACCCCAAAATACATTCTGCTGCTTCTCATGAATACAGGGATACCCCATGTGTGAGACTTTTTTGCAGTCTAACTGAGTACAGGACCCCGAAAACCAATCCCCACTTTCAGGCTTTCCAAGGGCGTAAATTGTTGATTTCACTCCTGACTACCTATCACAGTTTCGGAGGCCATGAAATGCCAAGACATCACAAACCCATCCCCTCCCCCCCAATGAACCCTTTTTGGAAAGTAGACACCCTAAGCTATTTGCAGAGAGACATGTTGAGTGTTTTGCAGATCTCACTTTTTGTCACAAAGTTTTGGAAATTGAAAAAAGAGGAAAAAAATGCATTTTCCTGTTTTTTCTTCATTTTCCAAAAAAAAAAGAGCTGCAAAATACTCACCATGCCTCTCAGCAAATAGATTGGAGGGTCTACTTTGCAAAATGGGGTAATTTGGGGGGGGGGGGGGTTGTGCCATCTTGGCATTTCATTCCCTCAAAAGTGTGATAGGTAGTAAGTAGTGATATCAACAATTTACGCCCTTAGAAAGCCGGAAGGTGCGTATTGGTTTTCGGGGTCCTGTACGTGGCTAGATTGGGGTATCCCTGTACTCAGGAGAAGCAGCAGAATTTATTTTGGGGTGTCATTTCACATATACCCATGGCATGTGTAACATTATATCATTTACTGACAACTTTGTGTAAAAAAAACAAAAAAATAAATAAATAAATAATATTCCCAAAACTTGTGGCAAAATATAAACTATTCCATGGACTCAGCTAATAGCTTGGAGTGTTTACTTTGCAAAATGGAGTAATTTGGGGGGGGGGGGGTTGTGCTATCTTGAAATTTCAGGGCCTCTGAAACTGTGACAGGTAGTGCAGAGGTAAAATAAGCAATTTACTTCATTACAAAACATGAAGATGGGGATTGGTTTTCGGGGTCCCGTACACAGCTAGGCTCCAAAAAAGTCTCACACATGTGGTATCCCTGTACTCAGGAGAAGCAGCAGAATGTATTTTGGGGTGTCATTTCACATATACCCATGCGTGAGCAATATATCATTTAGTGACAACTTTCTGTCTCCATGGACTCAATATGCCTCTCAGCAAATAGCTTTGGGTGTCTACTTTTCAAAAAGGGGTCATTTGGGGGGTGTTTGAATTGTCACAGCATTTTATGCTCAATCTTAGCCACACATCACCCACTCTTCTAACCACTTGAAAACCAAGCCTTTTCTGTGACTTTTTGTTTACATGACAAAATATTTTTTTTTACTAGAAAATTACTTTGAACCCCCAAACATTATATATTTCTTTAAAGCAGAGGCCCTATAGAAGAAAATGGGGGATGCTGCAAATTTTTTTGTCACACGGTATTTGCGCACAGATTTTCCAAACGCAATTTCTGCAAAAAAATTTTTTTTTAATTTAATGCACAAATACACTATATAATTCCAAATTGTTTGGTAAAATTTAAAAGATGATCTTATGCCGAGTACATCGATAGCAAACATGACATGCTTTAAAAATTGCGCACGCCTGTGCAGCGGCAACAAACTACGTACATTTTTAAAAGCCTTTAAAAATCTTTACAGGTTACCACTTTAGACTTACAGAGAAGGTCTACTGCAAGAATTACTGCCCTCGACCTGGCGTTCGCGGCGATACCTCACATTTATGCTGTAAATATAAACTGCTAAATACCTTTTCTCATCAGCAGTATATACAGTAGCTGTCTTGTGACTTCTATCAGTGTCTGGTAAATCTTCTAGGAGGAGTTTTCATTCTCTTCTGACTGTCCTATGAGACTGCAGGACCCCTGACCCTCAGTCTGAAAAGTGCAGATTGGCCCTTCGTCGATCACTTCCACCCTCCAAGTTAAAAAAAAAAAACTCTAGCAATACACAGCAAACTGAGCATGTGCAGAGTGACTCCAAAAGCAGAGGATCAGAGAAGACAGGGGAAAACAGCCTTTTTTTTCACAATTACATAGTTAGTGAGGTTGAAAAAAGACATCAGTCCATCCAGTTCAACCTATGATGTGTGTGTGTGTTTGCTGTTAACCGTACATTGTATACCCCTGTATGTTGTGGTCTTTAAGGTGCCCATCTAATCGTTTTTTGAAACTATCGATGCTCCCTGCTGATACGACTGTTTGCGGAAGAGAATTCCACATCCTTACTGTTCTGACAGTAAAGAACCCCCTACGCACTTTAAGGTTAAACCGCCTTTCCTCTAGTTTTAGTTAGTGGCCACGTGTCTTATTGTATTCCCTTTCTCTGAATAGTTTGTTCCTTATGCTAGGGTCGCCAGTATAGTATTTGTACATTAATATCATATCCCCCCTCAATCGTCTCTTCTCCAGAGAGAATAAGTTCAGTGCTTGTAGTCTTTCCTCATAGCTGATGTCCTCCATTCCCCTAATTATTTTTGTTGCCCTTCTCTGGACTCTTTCCAGTTCCAGCACATCCTTCCTGAGGACCAGTGCCCAGAATTGGACAGCATACTCCAAATGTGGCCGGACCAGAGTCTTGTAGAATGGGAGAATAATCTCTTTATTTATGGAGCGAATCCCCTTTTTTATACATCCCAGTATACTGTTGGCTTTGCTTGCAGCGGCTTGGCATTGCATGCCACTTCCAAGCCTATTGTCTACCAGTACCCCCAGGCCCTTTTCCATCTTAGATTCACCCAGAGGTTCCCCCCTAGTGAGTAGCTTGCTTTCTGGTTTCTGGCACCCAAGTGCATTACTTTACATTTTTCAACATTAAACCTCATCTGCCATGTAGTTGCCCACCCCATTATTTTGTTCAGGTCCGCTTGTAAGGTTTCCACATCCTGCATAGAAGATATTGGCATGCTTAGTTTAGTATCATCCGCAAATACTGAGATTGTACTAGATATCCCCTCCTCTAGATCATTTATGAATAAATTAAACAGGATTGGCCCCAGGACAGAACCCTGGGGGACCCCACTTTCCACACCCGCCCAATCCGAGTACTCCCCATTAATCACCACCCTTTGCACTCTCCCCTGGAGCCAGTTCTCTATCCAGGTACACACCTTATGGTCCATATCTACCTTCCTTAGTTTGAATAGTAAGCATTTGTGGGGAACGGTGTCAAAGGCCTTTGCAAAGTCCAGATACACCACATCCACAGGCTTACCTTTGTCTAGGAATGCAGATCACTTCATCGTAGAAGGTTAATAGATTGGTTTGGCAAGAATGATTTTTCAGGAATCCATGCTGATTACTACTAATAATACCATTTTCATTACTAAAGTCTTGTATGTGGTCCCTTAACATCCCCTCCAAAATCTTGCAGACTACTGATGTTAGGCTGACCGGCCTATAGTTACACGGGATATATCTCGGCCCTTTTTTAAATATTGGTACCACGTTGGCTTTTTTCCAATCAGCTGGCACCATCCCCGTCTGTAAACTAACCTTAAAAATCATGAATAACGGTCTGGCAATCACCTGGCTGAGCTCTTTAAGAACCCTCAGGTGCAAGCCATCCGGTCCCAGTGATTTATTTATGTTAAGTTTCTCTAGTTTAGTTCTAAGTCTATCTTCTGTTAGCCATGGTGGTACTTCCTGAGGTGTATTATTTAGTTTGGCCTTACAAGCTGGGTTAGTGTAGCCCCCCCCCCCCCAATTCTTTTGTGAAGACTGAAGAGAAGAAATTATTTAACACTACCGCCTTTTCCGTCCTCTGTGGCCAAATCTCCCTTGTCGTCTTTTATGGGGCCAATGTGTTCTGGCCTCGCTTTCTTACTATTTATATACTTAAAGAATTTATTGGGGTTCTTTTTACTCTCTTCCGCTATACTGTATGTCTCTCGTGTTCTATTTTAGCCGCCCTGATTTCGTCTTTACATTTCTTATTACCCTCTTTGTAATGCCTGAATGCTGCCAATGACCCCTCAGTCTTGTATTTTTTGAAGGCCTTTTCTTTAGCATTAATATGCATTTTTAAGTTGAAGTTTAGCCACCCAGGGTTTAAGTTTTGCGCTTTTAAATTTATTTCCCTTTGGAATGCACTGGTCAATCCCTTTGTTTAGTATGCTCTTGAAACACTCCCATTTTTCCTCCATGTTCTTTGTTCCCAGGGTTCTATCCTATTTGATATTTTCTAGCAGAGAGCGCAGTTTTGGGAAATTGGCTCTTTTGAAATTCAGTGTCCTTATATTACCCTTATGTTTCCTATTAATATGATTAATACTGAAACTAATTGACCTATGGTCACTGTTTCCTAAGTTGCCCTGTATTTCTATATCTGTGAGCAGGTCTGTATTGTTGGTAAACAGTAGGTCAAGTACCGCATTGTTTCTTGTCGGTGCATTCACCATCTGACCCATGAAATTGTCCTGCAAAACATTTAGGAACTGCCGAGCCTTGGCTGAGTGTGCGGTTCCTTCTGCCCAGTCTATATCTGGATAATTAAAGTCCCCCATTATAATGACACTTCCCATCCTTGCTGCCAATCCTATCTGTAAAAGGAGGTCCGCCTCCCCCTCCTCCCTCAGGTTGGGGGGCCTATAGCATATGCCTAATATTACCTTCCCACAGTGCCTTCCCTTTGAAGTTCTACCCATAGGGATTCTGCCTCGTCCATAGCTCCATTATTAATATCATTCCTCATATTTACCTGTACACTGTTCTTAATATACAGACATACCCCTCCCCCTTTTTTACCTTCTCTATCTCTGCGATAAAGGGAATACCCCTGAATGGTCACCATCCAATCACAGTGTGAAGGATTATCCCTTAAGTTCCACAGTGAGTATAACAAGCATGCTTTACTGCATATACAGACTGATTTAACAGTTGTGGGTTTAGTAACACTTTAAGCAGCTGATAACTTCTTAGAAACTAAGAACTGTTTAGACAGTGAACACTTTTTGAGAACTGTGTAATGTACAGTGGTACAGTGGTTTAGATTATTTATTGTACATCATATACAGTAGTTACCTAGTTGGTAAGGTTGAATAAAGACATCAGTCCATTCAGTTCACCCAAAGTGTGTGTATACTGTATGTTGCTACGATTTTCAATATCACTGCTCACTAAGAAACACATCCAGAGGTTTTTTGAATTTATCTACACTCTCCACTGACACCACCAACTGTGGAAGGGAGTTCAACTTCCCTACGGCTCTAGCAGTAAAGATCCCATTATGCAGTTTAAGTTTGAACTGCTTTTCATTCGTTGTGTGGCTGCGTGTTGTCTTTAGAGACCTAAGATTAAATAGTTTCCTCCCAATGCTAAAGTCACCATTTAAAGATTTGTATATTGCAATCATATCCCATCTTAAGCATCTCTTCTACAGGTAGAATAAGTTTAATGTTTGTAGTTGTTCCTTATAACTGAGGTCCTCCAGCCCTATTGGTAATTTTCCTCCATAGGACACATAGTGTAGTCAATGCAGTGCCCAGCAATATGTTGGGGGTGTATGCTAAGCAAAGAGCCTATAGGTGCCCCTACCAGATCTCACATGCCAAGAAGCACCTAGCATGAAATAAGAGAAAGCAGAGAAGAAGCTACCAATCATGGGGCCCCTTAGCAAAATTTCAATATGCCCCCTCCCCCCTAGCTCCACCACGTGTTGCCCATTTTTCCATTAAAATCTGCAGAGCTTACAAAAGTGTAAATGCTACCATTACATAGGTGGTCAGTGTAAACATCCCTATTATATCAGCTGTCAGTGTAAATACCCCTGTTACTTTTGTAGCATATGTAGATCCTCAGTTATATTTGGGTACGTTGTACATTACCCTATTACATTAGTGGTCAGTAGAGATGGGCTGAACGACCACCTGTTTGGTTCGCACCAGAACTTTCGAACATCACAAAAGTTCGGGACGGAATAACGAATCCCATTAAAGTCTATAGGACACGAACGGTAAAAATCAAAAGTGCCAGTTTTGAAGGCTTATATGCAAGTAATTGGGCATACAATGGTTATGGGGTTCCAGGTACTGCCCTGGAGGACATGTATCAATGAAAAAAAGTTTGTAAAAAAATGTCATTTTTGAATGAGCAGTGATTTACTGATGCCTAAAGTGAAAGCATAAAAATGAGAAATAACAATGAAAATTAAAACGTCCTTTCAATATAGTGCCTGGGGTGGTCCCCTTAGTCTACCTCTAAAGTGGCACATCTGTACTGTGTATAGACACTGTATAGAAATAGCGAGCTTGCATTTAGATTCTGGGCATGTGAGTGGCAGTGACTATATATTTTTTCCGCTGCAGCAGATGGGGCAGAGAAATTTGCCGGTTATAGTCTACAGCTGGTGGTGTGCTACTGGCAGATGTGCCAAAAAGGGCTTGGGACACTCTGCACTATAGCATCATCCCTGTCAGTGGAGGCTGCTTAGAGGTCATGAGGTATAGTGAGTGTAGAGTGAGTAAAGAGGAGGAACAGAATTCTGTCCCTTATGTGTGGCTTTCAGGTGCTCTTGCCAATGGGCTGAGTGGTGGGAGGTTAAATGCCTTGTCAAGCATGTGGTACCCAAATGACTGGTATTTTTGCTACGCCTGATGTGCTTGAGACACAGTTTTCAAATTGCAACAGTGCAATCAGCTGCATATGTACTAAAACTGTGGGATGTGGGCCGTTAGAAAACCACTCCACAATGTGATGGAATTGGGTGGCTGCTCTCTTCAATGATGGCTGCCTCGTTGGGGTTGTGCCTCACACTCACTTTCCTCCTCTACTGTATCTGGCACCCAAGTCGCGTCAGTGACCTAATCATCATCATCTCCTCCATCCTCATTATCACTGGAAACAACTTGGCAATACGCTGCGGCTGGGGGAACATGACTGCCAATTTGTGCCAGTGTTCTCCCCTCTCTGTAGGCTCATGTTCCTACCTTCCTCATCCTCAGAACCAACATTTGAATCAAGTAATGGCTGTGTATTGTCAAGAAGCAAGTGGCTGATGCTGTGTTCAAATAACTCAACTGACTCCTCCATGCCTGATGCTGGGGCTATGGCAGGAATAGCTGTGGACAAGAAGGCAGATTTACCCACACCGGCAGCTGTAGTAGACTGTGCACTAGTCTCTGTTTGGGTGAAGGAGGATGAGGATTGTTTAGTAAGCCAGTCTACCACCTCCTCTGCAAACTGTGGCTGGAAAGCACGGGCAGCATCACTAAACAGAGGAGATGATGCCCTGCCTGAGAACTGCCCACGTCCACCTTTGCCTGAAGACACATATGCTGCTGGCCCCCTCACAGTGCCATGGGAGTGTCTGCCTCTCCCTGTTGGCCCCCCAGATATGATTGGGGGGGATGCTTATTAACAAAATGTAATAAAGATGTGGAAATGTGTATGTGGATGCACTATTTTTTTTAATCAAGTAACACATGGATGCACTGTAATCAATGTTAAGCGGTTTTTGGTGCACTACATAGACACACTCCACGGACACACTATAATATACTGCAGTAAAACTGTACTGACGCACTGTAATATACTGCAACAAAGTTGCAGTAGCGGACAAAAATGTACTGCGTTAAATGTGCACTAATGCACAGAAATTTACTGCAATAAATGTGCAGTAATGCACAGAAATATACTGTGTTATACGTGCACTAACGCACTGAAATCTACTGCGTTAAACATGCACTAACACACTAAAATATACTATGTTAAATGGCGCGTAATGCGCTGAAATATACTGCGGTAAACGTGCAGTAACGCACAGAAATATACTATGTTAAACGTGCACTAATGCACTGAAATATACTGCATTAAATGGCACAAAATGCACTGAAATATACTGCGTTAAATGTGTAGTAATGCACATAAATATACAGAGTTAAACGTGCACTAATGCACTGAAATATACTGCATTAAATGGCACGTAATGCACAGAAATATACTACGTTAAACGGGCACTAACACACAAAAATATACTATGTTAAATGTGCACTAATGCACAGAAATATGCTGCCTTAAACGTGCAGTAACGCACTGAAATATACTGCGTAAATGTGCAGTAATATACTATGTTAAATGTGCACTAATGCACAGATAAATTCTGCGTTAAATGTGAAGTAATGCATTGAAATATACTGCGTTAAAAGTGCACTAATGCACTGAAATATACTGCGTGAAACCACACGTAGCGCACTGAAATATACTGCGTAAAACGCGCAATAACGCACAGAAATAGCATGGACAAAAAATCTTCTGATGGGATTTTTGTAGGGCAATGATAAAGTCATAATATTTTAAAAGGTTTGAACAATATTTTATTGACAATAAAACATAAACAAAAAAGTTTGTACATCATAAAACATATGCAGTTCAACTAAATAGTGTGAATACATCAGCAGGAATAACCATATTCGACTGTCAGGGGTGCATATGACAGTAAGTTTCAAAAATCTAAATCATTTTCTTCTTCAGGGGTAGATGGTTACAATACAAAATATATCTACACATGTAGAAAGGTTACAGTTAGATATCACAAAGTTATGGTTACATAGGAATAAAAGTGTTGTACGTACTGCGTAATTTAAAAACATCAAGATGAATTTGCCACTGCGTGCTGCCAAGAGTCCAGCTATCTGTGACACTCGAACCCTGTCATTCCACCCACAAGGGGCTATGGGAAGAAAACAAAAATAAAAAATCCTGCGCTGTGTGTTCAAAAGAAGCAGCTAAACACACATGTGGTATACCTAACCAGCATAACCATATATAAAAAACAAAAAGTGTAGCGCATTAAAAGCAATGAAAGTCTGTAAACGAGCCACATAAATATGAATTTTGAAAAATTATTTTGAAAAATTATTGCCAGAGACTTAAGACAGTGAAAAGCACCACATCCCTGAAACAAGTGATAACTACAATAAAGGGGGGCAAAGTGGGACTTTAAAGGTGAAAATGATGGAGAAAATCTGAATTCTCAAAAAATCACATTTTATTAAACATATAGGATTAGGACAAGACACAACATCGATTAAAATGTTAAAAGCAAACAAAATGCACTCGATAATATCAACTCTACATGTTTCGCCATCTTCATAATAGCTTCTTCAGGAGTTTGATAGATATTTCTCGAGAGTGAACATTTCTAAATTGCAAAAAGAAAAACATGAAAATAGGACAAATATAATTACAATAGGGCTTAAGTCAATGGTCCTAAATTGAATGCCCAAATAAATAACTTCAATAGTAACAAAATGTACCTTGGAGAGACCTGAACCTTTTCATTTGCCGGAAGTGGAAATGACGTAGGTGCAGAGGCAATGGTGGGTGGAGAGGGGAGGACTGAGATACCTGGCCCCTTAACGTTGACCCATAGAGGAGATGATAGCCAAGCCGGAAAAAATACATAAAAAGGGTGAAGAGACTGCAATATAGGAATATAATTTGGGAATGTAATTTGCATAAATATCCTATAGGAAAGTAGGTATCAATTTTTGCCATAATAATGTTATAATTACCAGTAAGCTCAAGGATATATGGAAACCTCAAAAAATGCCTTTATGACAATGATGAGGGAAAGATGTCCCTTCAATCCAGAAAAGAGAAGTATAAAGTCCCTTTAAAGCAAATAAAAGGAATGCTGTGAGCATATCTTCCATAAGGAAAGAATTGCCAACATTGTATTGATTACAATGAAGATGAAATATAAAATAGAAATGCCAATTACCCTGGTGATCCAGTGTAGTACACATCCAAATCCTAAAGTCTTGTATAACAGTCCTATAGGGGTTTGATGAATTCAAGAGAATCTTTAAATGGTATGCTCCAATGCAAGGCTGCATGAGAAACAAAGCAAAATATGCAAAGAGAAAGGTTTGAGTCGTCATATTATAATCATCAAGGGAATAAGGAGAGGACCAAGATAAAAAATTCCATTACCGCATGGGTCTCCAAACGAACGTCATGTTCCCCGGTGGTCTAGTGGAATACTGACCATCTGCGCCGGCATTTTATACATTTCCTCCACTCCCTCGGCGTCTGACGTCACCGAGGGAGTGAGAGCAAAGCATACCCAGCCGGCCAATCGGAGCCCAAACAGGAAGTGCGTCATTACGACGCGACGGCGTTACATGGTCAGACAGGAAACCGGAAGTTGAGGACGATAACATCCGGTCCGGTCGACAAAGGCCAACTAGAGGGAAAGACATTCCCCGAAGTGGCACAAACGGTCCCAAAAGATAGAATAGATTGTAGGAAGAATAACTATACAAAGTAGATAACAGAATCTCTACTCTAGACACAGATGCGTGCAGTATATATTATAATTGATTTTATAGGAACTACGTCACATACAAAAATCCAAAGCACGAGTATTTTAATAGAAAGAAGGTTAGATTGAATGTATTAACCAAATAGTAATGAGCAAAATAAGTCTATTCGTAGGATATGTTCTATAGGGCTTCAGAGAAGGACGGCTGGGGATAGAAGGCGGTGTCACTACAGACCAGGTAGGACCAAGACACCTGGGCACAATGTAGGGCACCGCGGGTGCCCATATGGGCAAAAAGGTGGGAGCAGGAAAATTATACTCAGTCCAAAGATCCTCCCACAGAGATGGAAAAGCTTTCACCATCTCAACTCTGCATCCATAGTCACGTTCACTTACCGGCAAGGATCAGGACATTGTTACAAATTTAACCCAAGAAAGGATCCTCTGTTCAATAGCAAATAGATGGGCTACATCTGAAAGATACAATGCAGATAGACTGCACAAAAAGTGTATATTAGCAAATAATGATACAAAAGACAAAAAGGGGGACTTATAGCATATGTACTAAGTCCAATTTGTTAGTTTCCTCCCCAAATGATTGGGGTGAAACCAACAACAAGTTGAATTGAAATTTCCCTAGCCAAGGAAGGGCTTGAAACTGATGGATTCATTTATACTAGGATACTGAGTGGCCGACAAATTGAATATCCACTTAGTTTCACGTTGCAATAAATTTCTGTCTACACTTCCCCCTCGTTCATTGAGTGGGATGTGTTCCAAAGCAAAAAAGGTCATCATTTTATCATTGAAGCCGTGATAAAGACCCATATGACGGCTAATGGGGCTTTCAAACTTTTTATTTTTAACAAGTTTGGCATGGTCACAAATTCGATTGAAGAAAGGTCTTTTTGTTTTTCCAATATAGAAGGCTTTATAACTGCAATACATTATATATACAACACCAACAGTTTGGCAATTTGCATGGAAGTTGGGTCTATATATTTTACCATTTGGAAGAATGATTTCTCTAGTATTGGACATATATTTGCAGAAGTTGCATCTTCTGCAAGAATATGTACCTGTCAGTGATTTTTTGAATTTACCAGAGGGGGTATAATGACTATGTACCAATTGGTCCCTTAGTGAACGGGATCTTTTAAATGTTATCTGGGGACGATCCCCAATATGTTTGGATATCTTTTCATCGGCCTCCAAAAGGTACCAAAACTTTTTTAGAATTGATCGTACCTGGTCATGTTGACCCGAGTACCGCGTGATTAGACGAACCCCTCCAGTATTATTTAT
This sequence comes from Pelophylax lessonae, assembly GCF_965119305.1. Lineage (NCBI taxonomy): Eukaryota > Metazoa > Chordata > Amphibia > Anura > Ranidae > Pelophylax > Pelophylax lessonae. Next base: position 404,030,442 of record NC_138771.1, on the reverse strand, counting down.
TTTTTTGTTACCAAAGATTAAATTGGTTCTATCCAGTTTTTTTGCTCTGTGATAGGATCTCTTTAAGCAAGCCCTACTGTATCCTCTACATAAGAGTCGTTTTTGTAAATTTTTTGCCTCTCTCTCGAAGTCTTCTAATTTTGTGCAATTACGCCGTAGTCTTAAATATTGGCTGTAGGGAATACTTGAAACGAGCGGTTGGGGATGAGAACTATCTGCTCTCAAGATAGTGTTACCTGCAGTGGTTTTGCGGAAGAGGGTGGAGCCTAGAATCCCATCATCACCTAAATAGGTTGTAATGTCCAAGAAGTTTAAAGATTTTTGATTGTACATATAATATGATATAAGTAAATTTGAGATTAAAATCATTGGTTTTCAAAACCTCAAAAAATCTCAATAGCATGGTTAAAGGACCCGTCCAAATCATAAAAATGTCATCAATGAATCTTCTCCAAAGGAGCACATAAGAGAGAAATATCTCAAGATCGTCCCTGGAAAAGAGGTCACGCTCCCACCCCCCCAGGTGCAGGTTGGCATAAGAGGGGGCACACTTGGTCCCCATAGCCACCCCCTGCACCTGGAGGTAGTGGGAGCCATTGAACAGAAAAACATTATTGGACAAGATAAATCTAAGTAGTGAGATGATGAAGGCGTTATATTCCAAAGAAGAGCCACCTCTCTCAGATAGGAAGCTCTCCACAACTCTAACCCCACAGTGATGTGGGATCGAGTTGTAGAGGGCCTCCACATCAATACCCACTAGCCATGCACCTTTCGGGACCTGAATTCCATCAATGGCTTTAATCAAGTCACTGGTGTCCCTAATATAGGAAGGTAAAGCTAATACGTGGGGACGCAGATAGTCATCCACCAACTGACTAGCTCGCTCAGTCAGGCATCCATTGCCAGAGACAATGGGTCTGCCTGGAGGTTTTTTTAGGTTCTTATGAACCTTAGGTAAAGCATACATAGTAGGTGTTTTTGGATCTTTGATGTCCAAAAATTCCCATGTTTTTTTATTTATCAAAGCTCTAGAGTAGGCCTCAGAGATAAGCTGGCGATATTTGATGACTATTCTTGTTAGACAGCTTCCGGAAATTTTTCTATACCAATCTTTATTATTCAAAATGTCTAAAACCATAGCTTCATATCCTGTAGTGTCCATCACAACGACGTTCCCCCCCCCTTGTCTGATGGCTTGATAGTCAAGGAGGGGTCGTTCTGAAGTGATTAAACAGCCATGATCTGACTTTCATTCAGATTGGAGGAATTAAGATCTTTCCATTTAGTTTTTTGTATTTCCCTAATCACCTGTTGGGTAAAAGCCCAGATGTTAGGGTTAGATTGCAGTAAAGGAAAAAATTGAGATTTCGATTTGTAAGTGGATGGGGTGGAAAGATAGCTTCCATCACAGGACCTTTTTGAGTAACCAAGGGTTGAGATAACTCCTCGGTAAAAGGCCAACCTGAGGATTCACCTTCTTCCCAAAGGTCCATCAAATCATTGAGTGCCTGTATTTCAGCCATAGAAAGTTCATGGTTTTGTGCAGGCTTACATTGAAGTTGTTCAACCTGATTTAAGGATTGATTATCTTTATCATAAATTACTTTAAACATCAATCTCCGAGCAAACAAATTAACATCCTTAATTAGCTCGAAAGTATCGATTTTTTGAGTAGGACAATAGGTTAAACCAAGGGATAAAACATATATTTGATCTTCATTCAGTTTCTTGCTTGATAAGTTTATAACTCTCAGAGCATCAGAATCCGAGCCTTGAGGTTCAGAGAGTGATTGCTAACTATGTTGACTCCTAGGGGGCTGAAAAATAGGTGCCGTGCGGACATCACTGTTAACCACCGTGTTGTGACTCACTTTAGAGGAATTAATGGTGATATTAGGATTTGGAGTTGCTGGGGGATTGTCAAAACCTGAATCCCCAGGATTCAGCGAAGATTGGGACGGGGAGTGGGGGTTGTGGGAGAGTGTTGGGTGACGTTCAGAGGGAAATAAAGGAGTGCGTTTGGAAGACGTGTTAAAATGTCTCTTACTATCTTTTTTTACGTTTCTATGAGCCATTAGGATTCGTGTGATATTGGGTATTCACATGTGAAGAAGAAGTAGAGGATAGAGATGAAATGTCAGAATCACTCACATCAATACTGTGTATTTGTGGGTGAGAGGAGCCAGAATAATGGTTTTTTGTTTGTTTATTATTTCTTTCTCTAGTCCAGTGATAAGCTTCATCTTGTTGATATGCTTGCTTATCTCTGGCAAACTTTTTTTCTTTTATTTTGATTAAATTGCCTACAAAGGATTCTAATTGTTTCTGCATTTTGATTTCTCTCTGGGAAAAAGAGGAATCAGTTAATAAAGATGCATTTTCAAGGTATAATTGCTTAATGTCATTGTTCACATTATCCAAGTCTTTGGTATATTGTGAGCATTGTAAATTCATCATTTTTAAAGAACAGGAATGTAAATTAGTCTCCCATTCACTTTTTAATTCTGCATCAACTGTTTTTATTAAGGGAAAAATTTGAATCCTTAAACCCCAAGGAACCAACTTTTCCTCAATGTATTTTTGAAAATATTTTTTGTTCCAAAAGATTTTAGACTTTTTTTTCCAATAGTCTGCGTAATCTCATAAAGAAATGACCAAGAGTAATTCCACCTACTGAAGAGCTTTGAGCTTGCTGGAACTTTTCCATTAATCCATCGAAATCTTTTCCACAATAGCCATCCATGGTTAAATAACCGGGGCTATCGTGGGAAAGGTTTCTAAGTCACAATACCACTTAAACGTAGCTAGGAAATGTCTATAAGTAACAATACCTTATAGATAAACACAGATATAAATGCTAAACAGGGAATCGTATAAACCTATTAAAAAATTGAATACACATTTGTCTCCAGCAATAAGGGGGTAGATGGGAAATGTAATCCCTAATTATAGAATTTTGAAAAATTATTGCCAGAGACTTAAGACAGTGAAAAGCACCACATCCATTATTTAACCATGGATGGCTATTGTGGAAAAGATTTCAATGGATTAATGGACAAGTTCCATCAAGCTCAAAGCTCTTCAGTAGGTGGAATTACTCTTGATCATTTCTTTATGAGATTACGCAGACTATTGGAAAACAAGTCTAAAATCTTTTGGAACAAAAAATATTTTCAAAAATACATTGAGGAAAAGTTGGTTCCTTGGGGTTTAAGGATTCAAATTTTTCCCTTAATAAAAACAGTTGATGCAGAATTAAAAAGTGAATGGGAGACTAATTTACATTCCTGTTCTTTAAAAATGATGAATTTACAATGCTCACAATATACCAAAGACTTGGATAATGTGAACAATGACATTAAGCAATTATACCTTGAAAATGCATCTTTATTAACTGATTCCTCTTTTTCCCAGAGAGAAATCAAAATGCAGAAACAATTAGAATCCTTTGTAGGCAATTTAATCAAAATAAAAGAAAAAAAGTTTGCCAGAGATAAGCAAGCATATCAACAAGATGAAGCTTATCACTGGACTAGAGAAAGAAATAATAAACAAACAAAAAAACATTATTCTGGCTCCTCTCACCCACAAATACACAGTATTGATGTGAGTGATTCTGACATTTCATCTCTATCCTCTACTTCTTCCTCACATGTGAATACCCAATATCACACGAATCCTAATGGCTCACAGAAACGTAAAAAAGATAGTAAGAGACATTTTAACACGTCTTCCAAACGCACTCCTTTATTTCCCTCTGAACGTCACCCAACACTCTCCCACAACCCCCACTCCCCGTCCCAATCTTCGCTGAATCCTAGGGATTCAGGTTTTGACAATCCCCCAGCAACTCCAAATCCTAATATCACCATTAATTCCTCTAAAGTGAGTCACAACACGGTGGTTAACAGTGATGTCCGCACGGCACCTATTTTTCAGCACCCTAGGAGTCAACATAGTTAGCAATCACTCTCTGAACCTCAAGGCTCGGATTCTGATGCTCTGAGAGTTATAAACTTATCAAGCAAGAAACTGAATGAAGATCAAATATATGTTTTATCCCTTGGTTTAACCTATTGTCCTACTCAAAGAATCGATACTTTCGAGCTAATTAAGGATGTTAATTTGTTTGCTCGGAGATTGATGTTTAAAGTAATTTATGATAAAGATAATCAATCCTTAAATCAGGTTGAACAACTTCAATGTAAGCCTGCACAAAACCATGAACTTTCTATGGCTGAAATACAGGCACTCAATGATTTGATGGACCTTTGGGAAGAAGGTGAATCCTCAGGTTGGCCTTTTACCGAGGAGTTATCTCAACCCTTGGTTACTCAAAAAGGTCCTGTGATGGAAGCTATCTTTCCACCCCCATCCACTTACAAATCGAAATCTCAATTTTTTCCTTTACTGCAATCTAACCCTAACATCTGGGCTTTTACCCAACGGGTGATTAGGGAAATACAAAAAACTAAGTGGAAAGATCTTAATTCCTCCAATCTGAATGAAAGTCAGATCTTGGCTGTTCAATCACTTCAGAACAACCCCTCCTTGACTATCAAGCCATCAGACAAGGGGGGGGGGGGAACGTCGTTGTGATGGACACTACAGGACATGAAGCTATGGTTTTAGACATTTTGAATAATAAAGATTGGTATAGAAAAATTTCCGAAAGCTGTCTAACAAGAATAGTCATCAAATATCGCCAACTTATCTCTGAGGCCTACTCTAGAGCTTTGATAAATAAAAAAACATGGGAATTTTTGGACATCAAAGATCCAAAAACACCTACTATGTATGCTTTACCTAAGGTTCATAAGAACCTAAAAAAACCTCCAGGCAGACCCATTGTCTCTGGCAATGGATGCCTGACTGAGCGAGCTAGTCAGTTGGTGGATGACTATCTGCGTCCCCACGTATTAGCTTTACCTTCCTATATTAGGGACACCAGTGACTTGATTAAAGCCATTGATGGAATTCAGGTCCCGAAAGTGCATGGCTAGTGGGTATTGATGTGGAGGCCCTCTACAACTCGATCCCACATCACTGTGGGGTTAGAGTTGTGGAGAGCTTCCTATCTGAGAGAGGTGGCTCTTCTTTGGAATGTAACGCCTTCATCATCTCACTACTTAGATTTATCTTGTCCAATAATGTTTTTCTGTTCAATGGCTCCCACTAACCTCTAGGTGCAGGGGGTGGCTATGGGGACCAAGTGTGCCCCCTCTTATGCCAACCTGCACCTGGGGGGGTGAGAGCGTGACCTCTTTTCCAGGGACAATCTTGAGATATTTCTCTCTTATGTGCTCCTTTGGAGAAGATTCATTGATGACATTTTTATGATTTGGACGGGTCCTTTAACCATGCTATTGAGATTTTTTGAGGTTTTGAAAACCAATGATTTTAATCTCAAATTTACTTATATGTACAATCAAAAATCTTTAAATTTCTTGGACATTACAATCTATTTAGGTGATGATGGGATTCTAGGCTCCACCCTCTTCCGCAAAACCACTGCAGGTAACACTATCTTGAGAGCAGATAGTTCTCATCCCCAACCGCTCGTTTCAAGTATTCCCTACAGCCAATATTTAAGACTACGGCGTAATTGCACAAAATTAGAAGACTTCGAGAGAGAGGCAAAAAATTTACAAAAACTACTCTTATGTAGAGGATACAGTAGGGCTTGCTTAAAGAGATCCTATCACAGAGCAAAAGAACTGGATAGAACCAATTTAATCTTTGGTAACAAAAAAATAAATAATACTCGAGGGGTTCGTCTAATCACGCGGTACTCGGGTCAACATGACCAGGTACGATCAATTCTAAAAAAGTTTTGGTACCTTTTGGAGGCCGATGAAAAGGTATCCAAACATATTGGGGATCGTCCCCAGATAACATTTAAAAGATCCCGTTCACTAAGGGACCAATTGGTCCATAGTCATTATACCCCCTCTGGTAAATTCAAAAAATCACTGACAGGTACATATTCTTGCAGAAGATGCAACTTCTGCAAATATATGTCCAATACTAGAGAAATCATTCTTCCAAATGGTAAAATATATTGACCCAACTTCCATGCAAATTGCCAAACTGTTGGTGTTGTATATATAATGTATTGCAGTTGTAAAGCCTTCTATATTGGAAAAACAAAAAGACCTTTCTTCAATCGAATTCGTGACCATGTCAAACTTGTTAAAAATAAAAAGTTTGACAGCCCCATTAGCCGTCATATGGGTCTTTATCACGGCTTCAATGATAAAATGATGACCTTTTTTGCTTTGGAACACATCCCACTCAATGAACGAGGGGGAAGTGTAGACAGAAATTTATTGCAACGTGAAACTAAGTGGATATTCAATTTCTCGGCCACTCAATATCCTGGTATAAATGAATCCATCAGTTTCAAGCCCTTCCTTGGCTAGGGAAATGTCAATTCAATTTGTTGTTGGTTTCACCCCAATCATTTGGGGAGGAAACTAACAAATTGGACTTAGTACATATGCTATAAGTCCCCTTTTTTGTCTTTTGTATCATTATTTGCTAATATACACTTTTTGTGCAGCCTATCTGCATTGTATCTTTCAGATGTAGCCCATCTATTTGCTATTGAACAGAGGATCCTTTCTTGGGTTAAATTTGTAACAATGTCCTGATCCTTGCCGGTAAGTGAACGTGACTATGGATGCAGAGTTGAGATGGTGAAAGCTTTTCCATCTCTGTGGGAGGATCTTTGGCTGAGTATAATTTTCCTGCTCCCATCTTTGTTGCCCATATGGGCACCCACGGTGTCTTGGTCCTACCTGGTCTGTAGTGACACCGCCTTCTATCCCCAGCCGTCCTTCTCTGAAGCCCTATAGAACATATCCTATGAATAGACTTATTTTGCTCATTACTATTTGGTTAATACATTCAATCTAACCTTCTTTCTATTAAAATACTCGTGCTTTGGATTTTTGTATGTGACGTAGTTCCTATAAAATCCATTATAATATATACTGCACGCATCTGTGTCTAGAGTAGAGATTCTGTTATCTACTTTGTATAGTTATTCTTCCTACAATCTATTCTATCTTTTGGGACCGTTTGTGCCACTTGGGGGAATGTCTTTCCCTCTAGTTGGCCTTTGTCCTTCCCCTTATACTCCTTTGCTGACAGCTTGGAACATGGCGACCGGACCGGATGTTATCGTCCTCAACTTCCGGTTTCCTGTCTGACCATGTGACGCCGTTGCGTCGTAATGACGCACTTCCTGTTTGGGCTCCGATTGGCCGGCTGGGTATGCTTTGCTCTCACTCCCTCGGTGACGTCAGACGCCGAGGGAGTGGAGGAGATGTATAAAATGCCGGCGCAGATGGTCAGTATTCCACTAGACCACCGGGGAACATGACGTTCGTTTGGAGACACATGCGGTAATGGAATTTTTTATCTTGGTCCTCTCCTTATTCCCTTGATGATTATATTATGACGACTCAAACCTTTCTCTTTGCATATTTTGCTTTGTTTCTCATGCAGCCTTTCATTGGAGCATACCATTTAAAGATTCTCTTGAATTCATCAAACCCCTATAGGACTGTTATACAAGACTTTAGGATTTGGATGTGTACTACACTGGATCACCAGGGTAATTGGCATTTCTATTTTATATTTCATCTTCATTGTAATCAATACAATGTTGGCAATTCTTTCCTTATGGAAGATATGCTCACAGCATTCCTTTTATTTGCTTTAAAGGGACTTTATACTTCTCTTTTCTGGATTGAAGGGACATCTTTCCTTCATCATTGTCTTGAAGGCATTTTTTGAGGTTTCCATATATCCTTGAGCTTACTGGTAATTATAACATTATTATGGCAAAAATTGATACCTACTTTCCTATAGGATATTTATGCAAATTACATTCCCAAATTATATTCCTATATTGCAGTCTCTTCACCCTTTTTATGTATTTTTTCCGGCTTGGCTATCATCTCCTCTATGGGTCAACGTTAAGGGGCCAGGTATCTCAGTCCTCCCCTCTCCACCCACCATTGCTTCTGCACTTACGTCATTTCCACTTCCGGCAAATGAAAAGGTTCAGGTCTCTCTAAGGTACATTTTGTTACTATTGAAGTTATGGAATTTATTTGGGCATTCAATTTAGGACCATTGACTTAAGCCCTATTGTAATTATATTTGTCCTATTTTCATGTTTTTCTTTTTGCAATTTAGAAATGTTCACTCTCAAGAAATATCTATCAAACTCCTGAAGAAGCTATTATGAAGATGGCGAAACATGTAGAGTTTATATTATCGAGTGCATTTTGTTTGCTTTTAAAATTTTAATCGATGTTGTGTCTTGTCCTAATCATATATGTTTAATAAAATGTGATTTTTTGAGAATTCAGATTTTTCTCCATCATTTGCACCTTTAAAGTCCCACTTTGCCCCCCTTTATTGTAGTTATCACATAAATATGAAAGTCCAAAAAGTTGTTCATTGATGTAGAATGTGAATAAAGGTGCAACAATAGATCACTCGTGAAACACTGCCACCACCAGAGAGATTGTACACTCACCAGATGATGTTGCTACCATAACAGTAGCACAAGAGCCTTAACCGTAATCAGCCTGGATTAACTCTGGATGCCAGCTGAAGGAATGAACCTCCGACAGTCCACCACACCAGTATCCAACTAGGAGTAAATAGCTAAGACAGAGCCTAGAAGTGGAATCATTGTGTAGTATATTTATTAAGGCATAGCATAAACAAAGAGTTAAAACAGCAAACTTTTCATAAGACTCACATAGTGCGCTGCTGGCGACCCGGAATCGCACAGCAGCAAGGATGTTGGATGCCAAAAGAGAGCCCCAACACGTTTTGTCCTAATGAAGGTGGTCACAGGGTAGATTGGCATTAACAATTGACCTCAATTTATGTACATTGGTGTCTCCATCTGCACGTGTTCAGAATTCATCCAAATCTCCGCAACCGGAAGTGACCGGGCGGCAATCTTGCCGAACAAACGGAAGTGGTTAGACAGCCATATTTGCTTGGTCACAGGAAGTGGTTGATCCACCACATTAGATCCAAGCAGGAAGCATAAAATCCACCATATCTGACTAGGGAAAATAGGTAAACACATTAAAACATGGCTGAATAAAAATCCTACATAAATAGGCAGCATATTATAATAATAATAAAAAAGGATAAAGTATATCCAGGCTTGTACAAAAGTAAAAAATAATTTAAAAACATTATTTTAGAAAAAGACCCGCAGAGTGCGCTGGTACACTAAACAGTGCAAATAACTAGTTAAATAAAACAAACCTGCAGCTCACATAAATGCATACATATATCAATCAATAACAGTACATGCAATGTATCATACATTATAAAAGACTTAACCACTTAAGCCCCGGAAGATTTTACCCCCTTCCTGACCAGACCCGTTTTTTCAACTTGGCACTTTTTGAATTTAACTGACAATTGCGCGGTCATGCAATGCTGTACCCAAACAAAATTTACGTCCTTTTTTTCCCACAAACAGAGCTTTCTTTTGGTGATATTTGATCACCTCTGCGCTTTTTATCTTTTGCGATATTAATAAAAAGAGAGCGAAAATTTTGCAAAAAAATGACATTTTCAACTTTGTCTTTTAAAAAATATCCAATATACTCAATTTATGTCATTTATTTTGGCCAAAATTCATTTAGCTACATGTCTTTGACAAAAAAAAATTCAATGAGCGTATTTCTATTGGTTTGCGCAAAAGTTATAGCGTCTACAACTATGGTGTAAATACTGAAATTTACGCAGCTTTAATTTCTGACTGCCTATCTCATTTCATGAAGTGCTAAAATGGCAGGGCAGTACAAACACCCCCCCCAAACTACCACTTTTTGCAAAGTAGACATCCTAAGGAATGTTCTGAGAGGCATGTGGAGCTCTTTGAATATTTCATTTTCTTTGTCACAGGTGTTTGAAAAATGACAAAGTTGTCATTGAAATGAGATATTGCTCACACATGCCATGGGTATATGTGTAATTACACCCCAAAATATATTCTGCTACTTCTTCTGAGTACAGGGATACCACATATGTGAGACTTTTTAGGAGCCTAGCAGTGTAGGGGAGCCCGAAAACAAATCACCACCATCAGAATTTCAAAGGGCGTACATTTTTTTATTGCATTTTCTCACTACCTAGAACGGTTTAGGAGGCCCTGAAATGTCAAGATACCACAAAACCCCCCATTTTTGAAAGTAGACACCCAAGCTGTTTGCTGAGAGGCATGGTGAGTCCATGGAATATTTTATATTTTGTCACAAGTTCCGGGAATATATATATATATATATATATATATATATATTATTTTTTTTACAGTAAATGATATATTGCTCACACATGCCATGGGTATATGTGAAATGACACATTCTGCTGCTTCTCCTGAGTACAGGGATACCCCATGTGTGAGACTTTTTTGCAGTCTAGCCGAGTACAGGACCCCAAAAACCAATCCCCACTTTTCAGGCTTTCCAAGGGCGTAAATTTTGATTTCACTCCTGACTACCTATCACAGTTTCGGAGGCCATGAAATGCCAAGACAGCACAACCCCCCCCCCCCCCCAAATTACCCCTTTTCGGAAAGTAGACACACCCTAAGCTATTTGCAAAGAGTCATGTTGAGTGTTTTGCAGATCTCACTTTTTGTCACAAAGTTTTGGAAATTGAAAAAAGAGGGAAAAAAATGAGAGCTGCAAAATACTCACCATGCCTCTCAGCAAATAGATTGGAGTGTCTACTTTGCAAAATGGGGTCATTTGGGGGGGGGGGGGGGGTTGTGCCATCTTGGCATTTCATGGACTTCAAAAGTGTGATAGGTAGTAAGGAGTGAGATCAACAATTTACGCCCTTAGAAAGCCAGAAGGTGCGGATTGGTTTTCCGGGTCCTGTACGCGGCTAGACTGCCAAAAAGTCTCACACATGGGGTGTCATTTCACATATACCCATGACATGTGTGAGCATTATATCATTTACTGACAACTTTGTGTAAAAAAACAAAAAATAAATAAATTTTCCCGAAACTTGTGGCAAAATATAAACTATTCCATGGACTTATCATGCCTCTCAGCTAATAGCTTGGAGTGTCTACTTTGCAAAATGGGGTCATTTGGGGGGGTTTTGTGCTATCTTGAAATTTCAGGGCCTCTGAAACTATGACAGTTAGCGCAGTGGTAAAATTGGCAATTTACGCCATTAGAAAACCTGAAGATGGGGATTGGTTTTCGGGGTCGCGTACACAGCTAGGCTCCCAAAAAGTCTCACACATGTGGTATCCCTGTACTCAGGAGAAGCAGCAGAATGTATTTTGGGGTGTCATTTCACATATTCCCATGGCATGCGTAAGCAATATATCATTTAGTGACAACTTTCTGTAAAAAAAAACAAAAAAAAAAACAAATTGTCACCTTCCCAAAACTTAGGACAAAATATAAAATACTCCATGGACTCAATATGCCTCTCAGCAAATAGCTTTGGGTGTCTACTTTTCAAAAAGGGGTCATTTGGGGGTTGTTTGAACTGTCCCGGCATTTTATGCTCAATCTTAGCCACACATCACCCACTCTTCTAACCACTTGAAAATCAAGCCTTTTCTGTGACTTTTTGTTTACATGAAAAAATATTTTTTTTTTTACTAGAAAATTACTTTGAACCCCCAAACATTATATATTTCTTTAAAGCAGAGGCCCCATAGAATAAAATGGTGGATGGTGCAAATTTTTTTGTCACACGGTATTGCGCACAGATTTTCCAAACGCAATTTCTGCGAAAAAATAATTTTTTTTTAAATTTATTGCACAAATACACTATATAATTCCAATTTGTTTAGTAAAATTTAAAAGACGATCTTATGCCGAGTACATAGATACCAAACATGACATGCTTTAAAAATTGCGCACACCTGTGCAGCGGCAACAAATTACGTACATTTTTAAAAGCCTTTAAAAGTCTTTACAGGTTACCACTTTAGACTTACAGAGGAGGTCTACTGCAAGAATTACTGCACTCGATCTGGCGTTCGCGGTGATACCTCACATGCATGCTGCAATTGCGGTTTACATATGACACTAAACCAACGCTTGCATGCGCCATTGCGCGCAAGCACGGGGGGAGGGGGGGCTTGATTTTTTTTTTTTTTTGCATTTTTATGTTATTTTGACACCTTTCCTTTCATTTTTTTTTTTTAATCATTTTTATTGTTATCACAGTGAATTTAAATATCCCATATAATAGCAATCTGTAGTGACTGGCTCTCTTTTTAAAAAAAATTGGGGTCTTTTAGATCTCTCCTCTGACCTTAACGCATCTGACCACATCAAAATTGGTGTGATAAAATTCTTTCCCAATTTCCCAATGGCCCTGTTTATTTCTGGCTAAACAGAAGTCATGAAATGCTCGTAGCTTCCGGTATCTTAGGCCATAGGGATGATTGGAGCCATTCTCATCTCCAATTAGCTCTATGATTGGATAATTTAACCACCGGCTGCACTCTTAACCGGTGGGACAGGAGAGCCCGAGAAAAACCACGGAAGGCGACGGTGGGGGGGAGTCCTAGGAGGGCACTATGGGCTCTACGGGCCTGTCTTCGAATACGCTGTGGCTGCGGGCCACTACTCGTGCTAGCACCAGCTTCAACTGCACTTATGGGACTCGCCACGTCACCAAGGGATACTGCAGTGCTGGTTGTAGTAGGTCCAGGGTGTACTAGACCGCTGGTGCTTGCCAGGTCGCCAGAAAGATGAGCGGCACTAGTAACCACACTCTGCTCCATACGAGCACCCTGCGATTCCTGCATCTCAACAACTCCAGAATGGGGTCGGGTACGCCTGGGTCTAACAGGGACCCATCCGTCGTCGGAGCTATCTGTCAGGGAGCCGCTGCCATCATCTGGTTCGTATACTGACCCTGATTCTGCCAGTGTAGCTTCCCCATCGTTATCATCTGGCACGGCCAGTATACTATTTACCTCTTCACCACTGTACCAACGTTTGGTCATTTTGGTAACTAAATTTACCGGTACAGTAGTGAGACTCACAGGTAATAAAAGCACCTGGTTGTCAAGGAATATTTCAAGTGCTACCAAAAAAAAACTGCTAATGCTAGTAGGGATCAGGTCTGACTCTGCTAACACAGCGGTTTTGTGTGTTGTGTTTTTTTGTAAGTGACAGTAATCTATTGATTACTACACTTGCCTGGGTGAAAGGGTTAAACGCAGGTGCTGGCCGGAATCAGTGCTGATCGTGCCAACACCACATTTTGGGAACCCTAAACTATGGGGACGCTAGTATAGTTCTGATAAGATCAGATATTGATCTGTTCAAACACTATACTAGTAATGGAAGTGTATGTGCATGTGTGTGTGTGTGTGTGTGTGTGGTAATCAAGGGGTTATTTCTAACTATGCGCCGGGGATCCTCGCTTTTTTAGACTGCCACTAACACTAGCTAATGTCACCTGTGTCACTAATAATAGTGATCAGAAAAAAAACTGTACACTATAATAGTGACACTGTGACAGGGCAATAAAGGGGTTAACAGGGGTGATCAGGGGGGATCAGGGGGTTAAATATTTACTGGGGGGGTGGCGGGGACCCTAAACCTCCTTTGGGATAGAAACTAACTCGCTAGCGCAAACTCAAGTCACAATCACACTAATACAAAATACAGTAAAAACAGTATATTACGTGTGTATTAGTGTGCAATGTGACGGGGGGAAGGGGTTACCTGAATGTGATCAGGGGGGGATCAGGGGGTTAAATCTTTATTTTTATCCTAAGGATAAAAGGAACGGTGGCAAGCGCTAAACCTGGTCACAAGTCACACTTATACGGGTATATAGAAAATGCTATATACTGTATACAGTGTGTGTTGTGACAGGGGGTGTAGGGGTGATCAGGGGGTGAACAGGGGGTTAAATCTTTATTGGGGGGGTGGCAGGGACCCTAAACCTCCTTTGGGACAGAAACTAACTTGCTAGCGCTAATTCAGGTCACAAACACACTAATACAAAATACAAAAACACAGTATATTACGTTTGTATTAGTGTGCAATGTGACAGGGGGGAAGGGGTTAAGTGGGGGTGATCAGGGGGTGAACAGGGGGTTAAATCTTTATTGGGGGGATGGCAGGGACCCTAAACCTCCTTTGGGACAGAAACTAACTTGCTAGCGCTAATTCAGGTCACAAAAACTCTAATACAAAATAAAAAAACACAGTATATTACGTTTGTATTAGTGTGCAATGTGACAGGGGGGAAGGAGTTAACTGGGGGTGATCAGGGGGGATCAGGGGGTTAAATCTTTATTGGGGGGGTGGCGGGTATTTTAAGTGAAAAAGGGAGGGCCGCAAGCGCTACACCTGTTCACAAATCACACTTATACGGGTATAAAGGAAAATGCTATATACTGTATACAGTGTGTGTTGTGACAGGGGGTGTAGGGGTGATCGGGGGGGTCAGGGGGTTAAATCTTTATTGGGGGGGTGGCGGGGACACTAAACCTCCTTTGGGACAGAAACGAAGTCGTTAGCGCTAAGTCAAGTCACAATAGCACTAATACAAAATACAAAAACACAGTATATTACCTTTGTATTAGTGTTGAATGTGACAGGGGGTAGGGGTTAACTGGGGGTGATCAGGGGGGGATCAGGGGGGATCAGGGGGTTAAATCTTTATTGGGGGGTGGCAGGTATTTTAAGTGAAAAAGGGGGGGTCGCAAGCGCTACACCTGACCACAAATCACACTTATACAGGTATATAGGAAAATGTTATATGCTGTATACAGTGTGTGTTGTGTAGGGGTTAACCGGGGGGGGGGGGGCGATCGGGGGTTAAATGTGCCTATCTAAGTGTACAAGTGTGTGCTTGTGCAGTTACTCACAGTTAGATGTACTCTCCTCTCACGCTGGATCCAAAAAGGATCATGGGAGGGGAGAGCACGTCTTTTCTGATCCTGTGTTTACATTTCGCAGGCTCAGAACAGGATCTGATTGGGCAGGACCGATCTACAGGTCCAGGCCAAAAATGATTGGCCTGGACCTGATGACTGATCGGTTCTGAACCCAATCGAGTCATCGGCGGCGGGGGGGCGCGGGAGCGCGTACAGGACTGGGGGGAAGTGCCGACGTAGCCCTACATTACTCTGCCTGGCCGGGGCTGACTGCCGACGTAAATAGTCGTGCGGCAGTCGGCAAGTGGTTAAAAAAGAACCATTAACATAAATACATCAGTTAAACTGTGTAACAATAGTGATTTTTCTTAAAGGAAAATCACTACCAAAAAATATCATAACAAGTGAGGACTATTACTTTATATCATTGAAAAAGTTAATATCCCAATCTACGTTTAACCCATAAGTTGCATATGAGCGTAATTCATAAATCCATTTTGTTTAAAGTTTAGATATTTCCCTAGTTTTATTACATCCTCTCCAATGGGGTTCTAATTTATCAATCCCAATTAAAGAAATATTCTTGGGATTTTTATTATCCACATCTCTAAAATGAGCCGAGAGGCTATGATCCTTAAAACCCCTTCTGACGTTATAGATGTGCTCTCTAGGCCAATCACGCAAATATCTTGTGGTTCTCCCCACATACTGCAAACCGCATGTACATTGGAGGAGATAAACCACATGCATGGAATTGCATGAAATAAAGGAATCCACATCATAAGATTTGTTAGTATTATTAGAACAAAAGCGGTGTGTCTTTTTACAACTACAACCCTTAACCCCACAAATAACACATCTGTTACATGGAAAAAAACAACCGAAAAGTCAACCTATGACTTAAACTGGGTGCCCTCCTAAAAACTACTGATGGCTTATCTGGTAAGATGGTACTCAGAACAGGGTCACTGTTTAATTTCCCAGTGCTGCGTAGAAAAATTAGTTGTAAATGGGCATACTACATTTTTATTTTTGCTCATATCCTGTTTCTTGTTAGATAAAATAGAAGTTCTATCAGAAAGTTCTGCCTCTCTAATGATTTTCTTCAGATCTATAGCATTGTAACCCTTCTGAACAAAGCGTTCCTTTAATATTTGACTCTGAGTTCGAAAATCGCTCAGTGTAGTACAGTTCATCCTCATCCTTACTATCTGTCCCTTGGGGATATTCTTCAACCACACAGGGCTATGACAGCTGGTCAAGGGAATGTAACTATTATGGTTCCTGTTCTTAAAGTATGACCTAGTAGTTAATTTGTCCTCATGTACAGTAATAGTCAAATCCAGGAAGTTGATCTCCTGTGAAATGTACGTGTGGGTCAGTTTAATATTAACGCAATTATTATTAAGAAAGGCAATAAAAC
Source organism: Pelophylax lessonae (assembly GCF_965119305.1). Classification (NCBI taxonomy): domain Eukaryota; kingdom Metazoa; phylum Chordata; class Amphibia; order Anura; family Ranidae; genus Pelophylax; species Pelophylax lessonae. The sequence goes on along the minus strand of NC_138771.1, from coordinate 404,014,090 downwards.
TATTCAAAGAACCAGAGTCACCCTTCCAAATAAACAGTATATCATCGATATACCTCTTTTAGAACATCAACGCAGGCCATTGTTTCCCATAGATAGTATCATGCTCCCATCTAGCCATAAACAAATTTGCTAGGCTAGGGGTGAACTTAGCATCCATTGCTACTCCTTTGATTTGTAAGAAAAATTTACTATCAAACCAAAATTAATTATCAGTCATAGCAAAGTCCAACAGATGTAAAATGAATTGTTTCTGTATAATAGGGATATATTCAACTGTTTGCAGAAAAAAACTCTACTGCTTGCAAGCCATTATCATGTGAAATATTGGTGTATAACGATGTCACATCAGCTGTGACTAAATAAGCACCTGCAGGCATAGAGACCAAGCATAGGTCATTGATTACCTGCTTGGTGTCTTTAATATATGACGTTGTATTCACTACTATCACTACTAATGACTGTAAAAGGTATCTATATACTCCCCTTTTCTTGACACAAGTGAGTTGATGCCACTAATAATAGGCATGCCAGGGTGTTTAGTCACATTTTTGTGTATTTTTGGCAAATAGTAGATAACAGGTATCCTAGGTGCATTCGGGAGCAAAAACTCTTTCTTTTAATCTTTTTCTTTTTAATTCAATATCCCATATTGAAAACCCCATTTCACCTTCTCAACTAAAGCCTTCTTATATGGCAAAGTTGGATTTCTGTCCAAAGGTTTATAGGTACTAGTATCATTCAGTATGTTATCCATTTCAGCCAAATAATCTGCCTTATCCAAGAATACAATCCCTTCTCCCTTATCCGCAGGCCTAATGACTAAATTTTTCCTTTCGGAAAGACTTTTCATCCCCTGGAAAAACAGACCTATCTTCATTTATTTTCTTAAAAGGTATACGTTCTAAATCCCTAATTACCATGTTCTTAAAAACCGCAATATGAGGGATGGAGCCACCCGGGGGATTAAAGAGAGAGGCATTCCTCAAATCTGTATGTTTATAGATAGAGGGCACTGTGTTGTTCCTATTAAAGGGATTCTGTGAAAAATACTTCTTTAATGAGTTTCATCTTGTGAATCGTTGGACATCAGTGAATGTCTGAGAAAGCTTCAAAGGCTTTTGTGGGGCATAGTTAAGGCCCTTTTTCAGCGTAACTAGCTCATCTCTTATGAGTTGAATGCTACTGAGTTTAAAAATACCTGAAGAGTCTACGTTCTTCTTTTCTTTGTGTTTGTTAACCTTTCTTCCCCCCTTGTTTCCCCCATTTGGGATTTATTTTACGTCCTAGGCCATCCCCTAGAAAAAAGGCTGTTGATGTTTCTTCATCTGTTGACCATACTGTGAATGAGGGGAATTAACTGTCTAACATTGTCCTTGTAAGGAGTAAGTATGGCCAAAATCATATGGACGACTCTGGGGATTAGATCCCTGAGGTCTCTGAGGCTGAGCCCATATAAACTGCCTATTATGATGATAAGGTGGTCTACCACAAGTCATAGGTGTCCCTAAATTTCTCTCCACCCACCCAATTAACTCTAAATTGATTGGAGGCATAAGTCTGCCCATTACCCATAAATCCCTCTTTTCTACTGGTGGAAAAACTTCCAGCAGGAAAATATGGGTGTGACTGGATACGGATGTTGTGGAAGGAACCTATCCCCAATCTGCTCACCTTCAAAAGAGTACAGGGCTTCAAAATGATTATGTGTATCCACAGTGTAAGGTTGTTGAGGTGAATAATAATTAGAAGGAGGAGGTTGGTTAAATCCCCTCCTGTCTTTAGCGTGTGTAGCGGACTCAATACAATGAAGTGAATCCCTAATCCATACAATGATTACCCAGTCGCGCATTTAAACAAAGCAATTAAGTGAAAACAAAAAATGTATATATAATGCTGACAAGAGGTGAAAAAATAAATGATATATGAACAGTAAACTTCAAAGAAGATGTGCACAAAAGCAAGTCCACACTCCGTACACTGCAGATCATAAAGTGAATAGTGATCAAATAATAAGAGTCCCGTGAGGTAGTTCTGAGTCACCTAGAATCCACCACCTTTGTGATACCACTCCCATTAGCTGGCAACTCACCCAATATTATTGCCCCCCATTTTCATGGTCAGGGGCCCATGCGCAGTGAAAACACTAGTTATACTTGGGGGGATCATCCTTAAATCGTCCACATCGAATGGCTCCTCCTCTCTCATGGGCAACCCACCATAAAAAAGAAAGAGAGCATGTTACAAAATAGGGGGTCTGGGGTGTTCCCACAGTCCTCACCACCTCCACACTGGCGAAACGGACCCACGGGAACCACCTCCGATCCTCCAATCACTTCTCTGGTGTGCCGTGTAGCCACACCCCGACGCGTTTCATAACTTCTGACTTTGTCAAAGGGAAGGGGTGGCCAAACAGCACAACAGACCTGTTTATCAATCCTCTCATCACTAAAAACAATTAACCCATTCTGAGCTCACTAATAACCATATCCCTACAGAGTTCAGCGCCTCTCAAACATTCAGTGCACTCCGAACTGAGTATCCGTCTGTGCACTTAACCCATTCTATACCGGATCACTCCAAAAGCCACCCTCACACAAACGGACTAGTCTGGATTTCAACTAGAGGCTTAGTCCAAATCAGAGCGGCACGACAAATAGTAATATTGACAATAAGGGCCATACTGACAATGTTGACCGTCTGTATCATTAATAGAGATGGCCTTGCGGTTCGCCCAGCGGTCGGTTCGCGGCAAATTTTGCTTGTTCGCAACCCGCCAATTTTGCGAACACATGGCGTTGTTCACGGCGGCCATATTTGTTTACATTGGGGAGAACTTTGACCAATGACTCAGCCATCAGGTGGAACGGGACAGCCAATTGAAACATTTCAGCACATGGACATGCCCCCTACCTAATAAATAGACCAGAGCTGGCGGCCATTTCACATTCTGCTTTTGTCAGTGTAGGGAGACGTCTGCTGTGTTCATCAGGGAGAGATTGCCAGTGACACAAATAGCTCTGTTAAGATTCACAAAAGTCCTTTTCAGGGCTGGTATTTGGTATAGGTCTGCAGTAGGGCTGAAACAACTAATCGACTAAATCGATGATAATCGATAATGACAATCGTTGTCAACGATTGTCATTATCGATTAGTTGCTCCGTCGATTAGTTGTGCTGCCTTGTGAAGTTTCCCCGCCTGTCAGTGAGCTGTCTGCTCTGTGAAACCGACGGCTGCATTCACTGTCTCTCTCTCTCACAGCTCTGCACTTCCGTGACTTCCCCCCTCCTCCCCCCTCCCTCCTCCTTTCCTCTCTGCCTTTCCTCTCCGCCCTCTTGCTGATGTCAGTGAGGGAGTCATTGAGTCAGCAGCTCGAGGTGAGGCAGGAAAGAGGACAGAAGCAGCAGAGCGTGAGTGCCGAGATTAGAGCTACAGTGTCCTGTGACTGTACATGCAATGCAGCCCGCCAAAAAATATAATAAAAGCTTCTCCAGATAAAAGTTAATATTCCTTATAAAGTGCAATATTCTAATAGAAAAATAAGGGATTAAAAACGTCCATATACCACATATAGGGGGTCTTTCTATGCTGCCTATTTCATATCTATGGCTTACATGGATGTTTTTATTCACTTATTTTTCTATTATAATATTGCACCTTATAAGGAATATTAACTCTTTTATCTAGATAAGCATGTATTATATTATTTACAGTATATAGGAGCTTAATTAAGAAAAAAAAAAAAAGTTTTGGTATAAGGCTCGGTTCACATTTGTGCGATGCGGGAAGGCTGCGAATATGCAGCGTGCTCCCGCATCGCATCCGCACAAGAGGCAGTTCACATTGCCATATGCGATACGCAGGGGGTGTCAATTAAATGTTAACGACACCCCCAGTTTGATCGCATATCGCAGTGCGATCTGACAGTTTGCACAGAATCGGATCGTACAACTGTGAACCACTGTGCGGTGCGATCCGATCCTGAGGCGGCTCAAAAAATGCCTCATGTGCGAGTTTGCTGCGGATGTGCTGTGAATTCAGCCATACAAAGTGTATGGCTGAACTTGCATCCGCACATGAGATCGCATGTAATTTAGGAGCAGTGCGCTCCGAATTACATGCGATCTCGCAAACCGCACAAGTGTGAACCGGCACTAAGTGCTGGTTCACACTACTGCGGGTGCGCTGATTCGCACTGCACCCGCACAAAAGTCGCACATGACCCTTTTTTTCAGCCGCATCAGGATCGGATCGCGCAGTGGTTCACACTTGTGTGATCCGATCCTGTGCGAACTGTCAGATCGCACTGCGATATGCGATCAAACTGGGGGTGTCGTTAACATTTAATTGACACCCCCTGCGTATCGCATATGGTGTGAACTGCCTCTTGTGCAGATGCGATGCGGGAACAGGCTGCGAATACGCAGCCTTCCAGCATCGCACAAGTGTGAACCGGCACTTACACTCTGTTTGCTCATTATTATTTTAAATAAATGAAAAAAAGGCATATTGAGTTTTTTTATTATTTTATCCGATTAATCGAAAAAAGAATCGGCAAATAATCGATTATTAAAATAATCGTTAGTTGCAGCCCTAGTCTGCAGTCTCTTTTCAGTTTAGGGACAGGTATGCTGTGTTCATCAGGGACAGATCGGCAGTGTCACAAATCGCTCTGTTAAGGTCCACAAAAGTCATTTTAAGGGCTGCTATTTATTTGGTATACAGTGCCTTGCGAAAGTATTCGGCCCCCTTGAACTTTGCGACCTTTTGCCACATATGCCTCTTTATCAAACATCTCCTTGACGGGGAGTCAAGGAGATGTTTGATAAAGAGTAGTGCGAGGTAACAATAAAAACATGGGATCTTCGATGTAGATTGCTGGGAAACTCCCTTAGCTACCCTTGTGTAGGGAGGGAGAACCCTGTCTGTAAAGGGTTTGTGAGATCCCGTAGCTCAGGATAGAAAGGACGGTGTGGATGGGTAGTTGCAAGTACCTGGCTTTTAATCTTGATGAGGGGGGTCTGTATCTATAAGGTCAGCGTATTGTTTGGAAGAATGAAAATGTATCCATGTTTCATAGAATTTGGTCGGGTGTCATTGGCAGAATGTATCAGCTCTTCCATGTCTGCAATCTTATTCATTCTCTTAAACCATTCTACTATTAATGGGGGATTTTTGGATCTCCAATGAACAGGGATGCAGAGCTTCGCTGCGTTTAATAGATGTATGGGAAGTGTTTTGCGATACGACTGTAGTGGGATGTTAGAGTGATGAAGGAGCATTTGAGCCGGGGAGAAGTCAATATTATATGATGACACTTGTTTCGTGATCTGGTGTACCCGGGTCCAGAATGGTTGGATGAGGGAGCAATCCCACCAAATGTGGAACATTGAGCCCCCTTCCTGAGAGCAGCGCCAACAAGTGTCTGGTATATTGGTATTGTAATGATGGAGGATATTCGGGGTTCTATACCATCTGGAAATGATTTTAAAGTTATTTTCCTGTGTAGTCACATTAATGGAGCCTTTATGTGCAATGGTATGGATTTTTTCCCATTCTTTGTCTGTATACTGCGTGTTTAAATCACGTTTAGTGTTGAGCGAACACGGACTGTATTATTCGTGTTCGTACCGAATAATTAGATTTTTGTTACCCGAACACGGACACGGACACTTTACTGTATATTCGGGTAAAAATCTGTGTTCGGTCATTTTATTTCCGGGTTTTGCATGCTTTGGCACGCTTTTCATGGCGGGCTTTCAACAGCCAATCAACAAGCGTTTAACTGGTGTGCCTAAGCCATCCCAGCCATGCCTGCAAAATGTATCAGTAGCTGTGATTGGCTGTCTGAAGCATGTGACCAAGTCTTTATAAGTTCGAGGCAGCGCCGCAGCGGCGTCATTCTGCTGCTTAGATCAGGGAGAGAGCACACATCAACGTGCTGGCTGCAGATTAGGGACAGACAGGCAGGAAAAAAACATTTGTGTCCGGATAGAATTGAGGGACAGGTCGGAGTGTTTTAGGCAGGGCGAGTTGTAGGCATTTTAGGGAGAGGCTGCTGCTGATTTTTAGGGAAATTGTGTTCTACAAACTACAATCGATATTGCTGTGTGGGGTGGGGTCTGCACTTAGTCCTGATCTACGATCTCTTATCAATCCTGTTAGGGATAGAGTTTGCTGATTTTTAGGGAAAGTGTGTTCTACAAACTACAATCGATATTGCTGTGTGGGGTGGGGTCTGCACTCTGCACTCAGTCCCGATCTACGATCTCTTATCAATCCTGTTAGGGATAGAGTTTGCTGATTTTTAGGGAAAGTGTGTTCTACAAACTACAATCGATATTGCTGTGTGGTGTGGGATAGGAGATAGGCAGGTGTCAGTGATCCACATCCATTTTGCTGTGTGTGGGCTGCAGTGAACACAATCTTTTTGGGGTGCAGTGAACACAATCTTGGTGCAGTGAACACAATCTTTTTGGGGTGCAGTAAACGAAATCCTTTTGGGGTGCAGTGAACACAATCTTTGTGGGGTGCAGTGAACACAATCTTTTTGGGGTGCAGTGAACGAAATCCTTTTGGGGTGCAGTGAACACAATCTTTGTGGGGTGCAGTGAACACAATCTTTTTGGGGTGCAGTGAACAAAATCCTTTTGGGGTGCAGTGAACACAATCTTTGTGGGGTGCAGTGAACACAATCATTTTGGGGTGCAGTGAACAAAATCCTTTTGGGGTGCAGTGAACACAATCTTTGTGGGGTGCAGTGAACACAATCTTTGTGGGGTGCAGTGAACAAAATCCTTTTGGCGTGCAGTGAACACAATCTTTGTGGGGTGCAGTGAACACAATCTTTTTGGGGTGCAGTGAACAAAATCCTTTTGGGATGCAGTGAACACAATCTTTGTGGGGTGCAGTGAACAAAATCCTTTTGGGGCGCAGTGAACACAATCTTTGTGGGGTGCAGTGAACACAATCTTTGTGGGGTGCAGTAAACACAATCTTTTTTGGGTGCAGTGAACACAATCTTTGTGGGGTACAGTGAACACAATCTTTTTGGGGTGCAGTGAACACAATCTTTTTGGGGTGCAGTGAACAAAATCCTTTTGGGGTGCAGTGAACACAATCTTTGTGGGGTGCAGTGAACACAATCTTTGTGGGGTGCAGTGAACAAAATCCTTTTGGGGTTCAGTGAACACAATCTTTGTGGGGTGCAGTGAACAAAATCCTTTTGGGGTGCAGTGAACACAATCTTTGTGGGGTGCAGTGAACACAATCTTTGTGGGGTGCAGTGAACACAATCTTTTTGGGGTACAGTGAACACAATCTTTGTGGGGTGCAGTGAACACAATCCTTTTGGGGTGCAGTGAACACAATCTTTGTGGGGTGCAGTGAACACAATCTTTTTGGGGTGCAGTGAACGAAATCCTTTTGGGGTGCAGTGAACACAATCTTTGTGGGGTGCAGTGAACACAATATTTTTGGGGTGCAGTGAACAAAATCCTTTTGGGGTGCAGTGAACACAATCTTTGTGGGGTACAGTGAACACAATCTCATACTTCTGAAGATTTGAGGGTGCTGCCTGTTCCATACTCCTACTCCTCATCCATCCTTTTAGGGGTACAAACAATAGTAATTGGGGCCTAGTGTGGTTGTGTACGTGTGAGATACATACACTTTTTTTGATCATATTTCCTATTCCGCTATTCAATAAAAACCTTTGGGGATCAATTAAATTGCGGGATAGTCTGTGTCGGTACGTGTGAGATCAACCTTTCCAAGTTTTTGGGGTTCATCTCATACTTCTGAAGATTTGAAGGTGCTGCCTGTTCCATACTCCTCCTACTCCTCATCCATCCTTTTAGGGGTACAAACAATAGTAATTGGGGCCTAGTGTGGTTGTGTATGTGTGAGATACATACACTTTTTTTGATCATATTTCCTATTCCGCTATTCAATAAAAACCTTTGGGGATCAATTAAATTGCGGGATAGTCTGTGTCGGTACGTGTGAGATCAACCTTTCCAAGTTTTTGGGGTTCATCTCATACTTCTGAAGATTTGAGGGTGCTGCCTGTTCCATACTCCACCTACTCCTCATCCATCCTTTTAGGGGTACAAACAATAGTAATTGGGGCCTAGTGTGGTTGTGTACGTGTGAGATACATACACTTTTTTTGATCATATTTCCTATTCCGCTATTCAATAAAAACCTTTGGGGATCAATTCAATTGCGGGATAGTCTGTGTCGGTACGTGTGAGATCCACCTTTCCAAGTTTTTGAGGTTCATCTCATACTTCTGAAGATTTGAGGGTGCTGCCTGTTCCATACTCCTCCTACTCCTCATCCATCCTTTTAGAGGTACAAACAATAGTAATTGGGGCCTAGTGTGGTTGTGTACGTGTGAGATACATACACTTTTTTTGATCATATTTCCTATTCCGCTATTCAATAAAAACCTTTGGGGATCAATTAAATTGCGGGATAGTCTGTGTCGGTACGTGTGAGATCAACCTTTCCAAGTTTTTGGGGTTCATCTCATACTTCTGAAGATTTGAGGGTGCTGCCTGTTCCATACTCCTACTCCTCATCCATCCTTTTAGGGGTACAAACAATAGTAATTGGGGCCTAGTGTGGTTGTGTACGTGTGAGATACATACACTTTTTTTGATCATATTTCCTATTCCGCTATTCAATAAAAACCTTTGGGGATCAATTCAATTGCGGGATAGTCTGTGTCTGTACGTGTGAGATCCACCTTTCCAAGTTTTTGAGGTTCATCTCATACTTCTGAAGATTTGAGGGTGCTGCCTGTTCCATACTCCTCCTACTCCTCATCCCGCCTTTAGGGGTACAAACAATAGTAATTGGGGCCTAGTGTGCTTCTGTACGTGTGAGATACATACACTTTTTTTGATCATATTTCCTATTCCGCTATTCAATAAAAACCTTTGGGGATCAATTCAATTGCGGGATAGTCTGTGTCGGTACGTGTGAGATCCACCTTTCCAAGTTTTTGAGGTTCATCTCATACTTCTGAAGATTTGAGGGCGCTGCCTGTTCCATACTCCTCCTACTCCTCATCCATCCTTTTATAGGTACAAACAATAGTAATTGGGGCCTAGTGTGGTTGTGTACGTGTGAGATACATACACTTTTTTTGATCATATTTCCTATTCCGCTATTCAATAAAAACCTTTGGGGATCAAATAAATTGCGGGATAGTCTGTGTCGGTACGTGTGAGATCCACCTTTCCAAGTTTTTGAGGTTCATCTCATACTTCTGAAGATTTGAGAGTGCTGCCTGTTCCATACTCCGCCTACTCCTCATCCATCCTTTTAGGGGTACAAACAATAGTAATTGGGGCCTAGTGTGGTTGTGTACGTGTGAGATACATACACTTTTTTTGATCATATTTCCTATTCCGCTATTCAATAAAAACCTTTGGGGATCAATTAAATTGCGGGATAGTCTGTGTCGGTACGTGTGAGATACACCTTTCCAATTTTTGGGGCGCATCTCATACTGCCGAGGTTTTGAGGGTGCTTCAGTCTGCCTCCTGCCTGCTCCTCCTACTCCTCTTCCTCATCCTGCCTTTAGGGTACAAAAAAATTTAATCGGCGGGGCCTAGTCTGTGTTTGTACGTATGAGATACACCGTATTATAAAATTTTTCCTATTCCGCTATTCAATAGACACCCTTTTGGAGTGTAAAAAATTAAATTACGGCATAGTCTGTATCGGTACGTGTGAGATACACCTTTTAAATTAGTTTGGCGCATCTCCTTCCCCCGCCAAGGATTGCAGGGCGCTTCAGTTTGCCTCCTGTTCCCAACTCCTCCTACTCCTCTTCCTCATCCTCCCTTTAGGGTAGAAAAAAATTTAATCGGGCCTAGTCTGTGTTTGTACGTGTGAGATACACAGTTTTTTATCCTATTCCGCTATTCAATATACACCCTTTTGGTGTAAAAAACATTAAATTGCGGCATAGTTTGCATATTTGACTGTGAGATACACCCGTGCGATACTGTTGTTGTTTTGTTCCGCTATTCAATAAACACCTTTCTAGGGCAAGATCTTAAATTACAGAAATATGAGGAGACCGTCAAATAAGGGCCGTGGCCTGGGTCGTGGTGCTGCTGGTAGAGCTCCACATGGAATGAACGTCATGCAGGTGACCTGAGTAGTTTGGAGGAAGAGGCGGTGGTCGCACAGAGCCACCAGCACAGCAGAAGAGGGAGCAGGGCGCAGAAGCGGAGCGGCCGTGCCCTAGACACTATGCCTGCTACTGCCCAACGCAGCAAGGGAACGAGTGCACCAAAGTCAGCTCAAATGAGTTCTCTAGCGTGGAAGTTCTTTAGAAAATGTGCTGATGACAGGACACGAGTGGTTTGCACCCTGTGCAATCAGAGCCTGAAGCGAGGCATAAACCTTCTCAACCTGAGCACAACCTGCATGATCAGGCATCTAAGTGCAAAGCACGAGCTGCAGTGGAGTACACACCTTCAAAACCAAGAAACGTCTCTGGCTCATCCTGCTTCCTCTTCTGCTGCAGTCTCGGCCGCTCCAGCCACATCTGTAGTGATACCGGCACCTGCCACCCCGCAAACAGACGATCTGTCAGTAACACCACCACCTGGGTCACCAACAACCATCTCCACAATGTCCCGTGGAAGCGTTCAGCTTTCCATCTCCCAAACACTTGAGAGGAAGAGGAAGTACCCCCCTACCCACCCGCGACCCCTGGCCCTGAATGCCAGCATTTCAAAATTATTGGCCTTTGAAATGCTGTCATTCCGTCTGGTGGAGACGCATAGTTTTAAAAACCTTATGTCGGTGGCTGTCCCACAGTATGTCGTGCCCAGCCGCCACTACTTTTCCAGGCAAGCCATCCCTTCCCTGCACAACCAAGTGGGGGAAAAAATCAGGTGTGCACTGCGCAACGCCATCTGTGCCAAGGTCCACCTAACTACCGATACGTGGACCAGTAAGCACGGTCAGGGGCGTTATATCTCCCTAACGGCACACTGGGTAAATGCAGTGGCGGATGGGCCTGAGGCGGATAGCAATTTGGCGCATTTCCTTCCACCACCGAGGATTGCAGGGCGCTTCAGTTTGCCTCCTGTTCCTAACTCCTCCTACTCCGCTTCCTCATCCTCTACCGCCTCCTCATCCGGGCAGCGTAACACCTTCACCACCAACTTCAGCACGGCCATGGGTAAACGACAGCAGGCAGTTTTACAACTTGCCTGTTTGGGGGACAAACCACACACCGCGCAGGAGTTGTGGAGGAGCATGAAACAGCAGACAAATGAGTGGTTGCTGCCAGCGAGCCTCAAGCCCGGCCTGGTGGTGTGCGATAACGGGCGAAATCTCATAGCAGCTCTGGGCCTAGCCGGTTTGACGCACATCCCTTGCCTGGCGCATGTGCTGAATTTGGTGGTGCAGAGGTTCCTTAAAAACTACCCTGATATGTCAGAGCTGCTGCAGAAAGTGCGGGCCGTCTGTGCGCACTTTCGGCGTTCTCACCCTGCTGCTGCTCGCCTGTCAGCGCTGCAGCGTAATTTCGGCCTTCCCGCTCACCGCCTCATATGTGACGTGCCCACAAGGTGGAACTCCACCTTGCACATGCTGCAAAGACTGTGCGAGCAGCAGCAGGCCATAGTGGAGTTTCAGCTGCAGCACGCACGCGTGAGTCGCTCTGCGGAACAGCACCACTTCACCACCAATAACTGGGCCTCCATGCGAGACCTGTGTGCCTTGTTGCGCTGTTTTGAGTACTCCACCAACATGGCCAGTGGCGATGACGCCATTCTCAGCTTAACTATCCCACTTCTATGCCTCCTTGAAAAAACAATTCTGGTGATGATGGAAGAGGATGTGGCACAGGATGAGGAGGAGGAGGAGGATGAAGAGGTAACATTTCCAAGGCTTTCAGGGCAGTCATTCGCAAGGGGCTCCGAGGGTGGGTTCCTGCACACACAAACGCCAGGGACACAATTGTCCAGCAGGGGCACAGTTCTGGAGGATGAGGAGGAGGAGGAGCTGGAGGAGGAGATGGAACCATGTTCACAGCAGGGTGGCACCCAGGCCAGCTCATGGCCATCACTGGTGCGTGGCTGGGGGGATACAGAGGACACGGACGATACACCTCCCACAGAGGACAGCCTTTCGTTGCCTCTGGGCAGCCTGGCACACATGAGCGATTACATGCTGCAGTGTCTCCACAACGACCGCCGAGTTGCCCACATTCTAACTTGTGCTGATTACTGGGTGGCCACGCTGCTGGATCCCCGTTACAAGGACAACGTACCATCCTTAATTCACTCACTGGAGCGCGATCGCAAGATGCGCGAGTACAAGCGCACGCTGGTAGACGCGATGCTGCTGGCATTCCCATCTGACAGCGGGGCCACAGTGGAAGCACAAGGCAGAGGAGGAGGAGGAGGAGGTCGCCAACGCAACCAGGGCACCGCCAGCACCTCAGAAGGCAGGGTTAGCATGGCCGAAATGTGGAAAAGCTTTGTCAGCACGCCACAACAAACAGCAGCACCAGCAGCTCAGATGGAACGTCTTAGCAGGAGGCAGCATTTTACCAACATGGTGGAGCAGTATGTGTGCACACGCCTACATGTAGTGAATGACGGGTCTGCCCCCTTCAACTTCTGGGTCTCCAAATTGGGCACATGGCCTGAGCTTGCCCTTTACGCCTTGGAGGTGCTGGCGTGCCCTGCAGCCAGTGTATTATCTGAACGGGTATTTAGCACGGCTGGGGGCATTATAACAGACAAGCGCAGCCGCCTGTCCAGAGACAATGTGGACAAGGGAGCCCAATTGTGCTGACATCCTGGTGATCAGAAGGCATCTGAATGTAGGATGCAGTCTGAGTAACGCGGGGCTGAATGTAAGCAGGTATACGTGCTACCGGTATCGTCACTTCCGGTGCGTCTGGTCGCAGCCGGAAATGACGCGGTGGGGCGACGCTATCTCCGGAATCCTTACCAGGAGAGGAGATGGATCTCACTTCCGGAGCGACCGGAAATGGTGCGGTCAGGCGACGCCATCGCCGACCGTAATGAGATACAAACGCTCTCACCTGGGAAATGTATGTTTTAGGCGCCAAACAAAGCGATATGGGCGGACCTCTTTCCCCCCCCCCCCCCTATATAACACTCAGGCTAGGCAATAACAGGTAGGCAGACGGCGAGCATATGACCACACAGAGGTAAGTGATGGGGGATGTTGGGGGTTCAACAAATATACCTAAGGAACATTAGTCAAATAAATGTATATGTGGGATAGAATAGTGGTAACTTTGGAACTAACCCATCTACCTATGTCTCTTAGGGCTTGGATAGCCCAGGACTGCGGGTCCATATAATTGGATAGCCGTGCATATAGGCCATATTTATCTGCCTGAAGTGTCTCTTGGTCTGAGGAGAGGTAAGTATGACATGGACCCCTACCTGCCTTTAATATTTTCAATATATTAGATGCTCCCTTAGAGTTTTGGTTCTCTACTATGGTAGTAATTCCCATTTATACTCTCCTATTCTAGGTCAATTTTGCTATCTTGTAGGACAAGTTTGGGGATATCCCTCCCACAAACTGCACAGAAAAAAGAGCCCTTTGAGCCTGGTTTAATTTGTGACAATATAAACACTAGGTGAGTGTATGTATTACTTATTTCAACCCCTTATATAATCAACAGCATTTCCTACTACTCCCCCTGTTCAGCCAGATATGATCCTTTGGAATATGTACCATCATCTGATGATTAATCCCAGATGTTGGAGATATAGTAACTATGGATAATAATAGTAATACGGCGAACAATATTTAATATATGTGCCTATGTCCCTAGATTGATTGGATCTGGGGGTGAACGCACATATGAATGAACAAACCAGGAAGAGGATACCCATTTGCTGAGGGGTGACTATACCCCAAGATGCTTAAGTGGAGCCATATCCAGCAGGTTGGTTATATAGTACAGAATATAACACAGACGTCATTAAAATCACTAGCAGCCACTGTGTGAATTTAAATATACACCTATTGATACTTTGATTCACAGCTCTGACCTTGATGACACAGCTGGGACCTAATATGTCGGATTTTATGCAAGGAATTTCTTTCTGATACCTATATAAAGTATATGTGGTGAACACGGAGGTATTATCTTCCGAACTGCCTATGCATCGCTATAACCCTGCCGCCTAACACAAGTCACTGTTCAAAAAGGGTCAGTACAAAACCTAAGTCAGAAACTTATATGTAAAAACTTTTAGCAGCATGATGTATGTTATATCATTGAACATGTAAACTGAAATGTAATTATTTATCTATGTTACTCATAGAAACATCGGTCTGTTATGGTCTCTCAGGCCCTGAGGAAGCCTTAAGCGAAACGCGTCGGCTTGCTGGGGACCTACCGTGACCGAATTCAGCTTGAGACCCATCATCCACCTACACAGGCTTTGTTGTTCGCTCTAATCCCTTTTGGGATATGTTTCTATATAAACAGTGATGTTAGAATTGATTTTAATCATTTTGCGTGTTATCTTGTTGCTATCATACATGCATGGTCACCCATGCTTGCTTTTTACTTGCTACAATAAAACGTTTTTTTGATTTTACAATTGGTTTTGGCTCTGATCCTTCTACTCCCACTGGCCCGCAAAGCCCCGCCTTTTTCTATCCCAATGTTTTTCATTAATCCTTAACAGGGGTAAGGGCCTATCCTACACGGCATTTTTTTGTTTACGAATGCTCACGTTCATTAAAATGAACCAGGCATGGATCCCACGGGACTTTTCCGTACCTTGTGCAGAATAGCAATGGATACCGACCTTACCCACCCATTGTTCCATTTTTGCTCTTTCTCACTCTTTTGGGGTGTACCCTCATTTAAAATTTGTGAAAAGAAGCAGTGTTGGCTACCTCGTCCTCCTCAGGGCCAGATTAACGTAGGGGCTATTGGAGCTGCAGCTCCAGGCCCCTACCTTTTATATAGGCCCCGGGTTGGCCATATTCACTGTTACCGCTCTTCTGTCACTTGTAAACACAGAAGTCTGGCTTCTATGCTCGCTTCCCCAGGCAGCACCCTCAGAACCTCCCCACACAGCGCGAAGGCCAGACAAGGAGGGACAGTTGCCGATGCATGGATGTGTTTATGGGCTTCAGAGACAGCATCCCATGTTGAATTAGGCATGCATGGCTGCACCCTTCCTCCTCTGGGTGCATGCCAAGGCACGGCCCTTAAGGCCCTTCAAAATCCTCAGCACCAAGCCCATGATGCTCTTAATCCGGCCCTGGTCCTCCTCCAACGCCGCTTCCACCTACACCGCCCATAGGTGTGCGCAGCCTATTGCATTAGGGTGTGCACCCCAAAGTTTAAATACACATGCATGTGTTTGCCTACATGTACATGGCCCCGATACATTACTCTCCCTGCTGACAAAGAGAAATAGAGCAGAGCAGGTCCGAGGGAGATCTTTCCCATCTCCTCACTGGCAAACAGAGTGATAATGCTATGTGCCCTAGGTGATTAGGGTGTGCCCAGGCACACCCGGCACACCCTGTGCGCACGCCTATGACACCGCCACATCCACCACCACCTCAACCTCCCTCCTACTCCATATGGGCCTCGTCCTTCAGAGAGGAAGAACATTGTTTTATTTTTCTGTTTTTTTTTGTTGTTTTAAGTTATTTCCCTATCCACATTTGTTTGCAGAGCACTTGCCATGCTCTTAATTACATTTTGCTGCCATTTGCAGCACTCTAGCCATTTCCATTGGTGTTTTAGAGCCATTTTAGTGCCTGAAAGTTCGGGTCCCCATTGACTTCAATGGGGTTCGGTGTCCGGGAAAAGTTCGGCAAAAGTCCGGGACACGGACCCGGACTTTTTTTTAAAGTTCGGCCGAACCCGACGAACACGGACATCCAGGTGTCCGCTCAACTCTAATCACGTTCCCAAGCGTTACACGCCTTTAGGGATTTAGAGGAGGTCTTTTCAAAGAACATGTCGTGTATGGTTGAGATCACATGTCTCTGGGGAGAGGGCTGAATACACAGAGATTCCAAACGGGATAAGGGGCGAGATATTCGATTGCTTCGGTCATTACGTTTCAACCAGTTTCTCATTCGTTGAAAGAGCAGAGAGGGGAAAGTTTTGTTTGTCATCTGACTGGCTAATTTTGGAAGATCTATCAAGGAATTGTTTTCCAGGAGATGAAGTGCTTGAAGTTGTAAGTGGGGCCAGTTCCGCAGAACAGGGTTCAATTCTTGTCCATGCGGGAAGGCAGAGTTATTACTCACCGGGGTGAGTGGGCTTGGGTTAGAGGACAATTTGAATTTAGAGGATGCTTTGGTAAAGCATTTTAGAGTAGGGCCTATAAGAGGGTGATTTTTCAGAGAGGGAGGGATATGTTTAGGTAGGATCCAGGGAGAGGAACCTATATTTAGTGGGCTAAAGGATGTTTCCAGTGCTACCCAGTCTTTCGACTGAGCATGAATGTTCCAGTCTACAATTCTGGCTAAGTGGCAAGCCCAGTGGTATTGTTGGATGTCTGGAAGGCTGATCCCACCTTTATGTTTGGGTTTGGTCAACTAGTCGTAACTAATCCTTGGCCTTTTCTGACTCCATAGGAAATTGGTACAAAGGGTTTTCACTTGTTTAAAAAAGGATAGAGGAATAGCGATAGGCGCTGTTTGAAGAACATACAGAATTCGTGGTAGAATGTTCATTTTCAGAAGTGTCACCCTCCCGAACTAAGATAAGAAAATGCTGTCCCATCTTTTTAAATCTTCCATTATGGATTTCTGAATGGGTGTGTAGTTTGCTTTAAATAAATCTGAAAGTTTTGAGGGAAGTTGAATGCCCAAGTATTTTATTGCGTTTGGTTCCCATTTGAATGGGAAGTTAGCTTTGCAATTTCTGATCAAGGGTTCCGGGAGGGTTATATTCAGGGCTTGGGATTTGTTGAAGTTGATTTTGAGGTTTGAGAGTTGATTAAAAAGTTGAAAGTCCTTGAGTAAATTCGGGATAGAGATAAGGGGGTCTTTAAGAAATAGAAGGATGTCGTCTGCAAACGCAGCGAGTTTCTATGATTGACTGGCGACTTCGAGGCCTTTGATATTTTGGTTGGCGTTGAGACATCTGAGTTGGGGCTCAAGCGTAAGTATGAAAAGGATTGAGGAAAGGGGGCATCCCTGTCTAGTGCCGTTTTTGATGGGGAATGGCGTCTGACAGGGGGCCATTAACTCTTACTTTTGCGGAAGGTGAATCGTATAGGGCCATTATGAAGGAGATCAACCTCTGCGGAAGTCCTAAGTGTTGTAGCACCGCTGATAGGTAGTCCCAAGCCAACCTGTCAAACGCCTTCTCCGCATCAAGTGAGAGGAAGAATCCCTGTGTCTTGGAGGAGGTAAGCCAGTGATGAAGGTTGATCGCTTTGATCGTATTGTCCCTGGCTTCCCTGCCAGGGACAAAACCGACTTGATCTTTACAGATTAGGGAACTAAGAAGGGGCTGAATACGGTTCACTAGAATTTTGGCAAAGATTTTGATGTCTACATTTAGAAGGGAAATTGGCCTGTAATTAGATACTATTGTGGAGTCTTTACCGTCTTTAAGTATTACCGTGATATGAGCCTCTAATAAGTTGTGGGGTCGGTTGGGTGGGTGGGTTGGGAAGGTTGTTGAATGCTCTCAGGAATGGGGCGGAGAGAATTTGAGTGAATGTCCTGTAGTAGGTTGCTGTGAAACCATCTGGACCCGGGCTTTTCCCTGTTTTGAGGTGTTTAATCACATGAGTCAGTTCTGATTCAGAGAGTGGGGTGTTTAGTGTCTCAGCTACGGTAGATGAGATCGGTTTTGGACTATGTTGGTTTAGGAAGGTATGAATGAGACGAGATCTCTTGGACACATCGCTGGCGTGGTCAGAATTAGAAGATAAGTTATATAGGTCTGTATAGTACTTTTCAAATTGGCCAGCTATGTCAGGAGTATTAACGTGGGAGGTACCGTTTGTGTCTTTTATGCAGTGGATGGTATACCTTGCTTGTTTTATTTGAATGCACCTTGCTAGTACAGTAATTTTCCGCATTTATTGCTTTGCTTGTAAAAGAGTTTGTTGGAGAGCATTCATTTTCGTCTATGAATATTGTCCAAAAGATCTCTCAAAGAGGTTCTAGCTGCAATGAGCTCCTGGTATGTTTGTGTCATCCTAGACTGCTTGTGAAGGGCTTCTAGGGCCTTAATTTTTTCTATAATTTTGGACATCTCTTGTTATTTCTTGCCGCTTTCAAGGCCATAAGTAGGCCTCTGATCGTACATTTGTGGGCTACCCATTGGGTAATGGCAGATACATCCGGGGTGTTATTTGTTTGGAAGAATTCCTGAATGTGGGACTTAATTTTGTTGACATTTTGTTCATTGTTTAGGAGGGAAGGATCTAGTCGCCAAATCTTGGTAGGGAGGGTGTTAACATCAGGCATGGAGAGCGTTAAGGTAATCGGGTGGTGGTCCGAGACAGTCATTGGTTCAATAGACGTTGCTTGTAGGAGGGGAAGATCTTTTTGGGAAATGAAGAGGTAGTCGATCCTGGAGTAAGAGTTATGAGGAGGGGAAAAAAAGTGTAGTCTTTTCCTGATGGGTTTAGGGTGCGCCAGGAGTCATGTAAGTTAATGGATTGTATTGACTTTTTGATTCGTGATAGGGCCTTATATGGTAATGCGGATCCACCAGAAGATGTATCTAGGGTTGGATTAAGGGCTACGTTAAAGTCGCCCCCCATTATAGTCACGCCTTGCTGGAATGTGGTTAGGAGTTGTGTAATGTCGTTAAAGAAGCTGACTTGCGATTTGTTGGGGCTGTATAGGTTTGCTAGGGTCAGCATACGACCCTTAATCTGACCTTTTAGTAAGACATGTCTGCCTTCTTCATCGATTTGAGAGTCTAAGTGTTGCCACTGGCAGTGTTTAGATATAAGTGTAGATACGCCTTTGGTTTTAGCTAGATGGTTAGTAGAATGGTAGAAAGTGGTGAAATAATTGTCTGTCAATTTTGGTATAGCATTAGTGCGGAAATGGGTTTCCTGAAGGAATAAGATGTCTATCTTTAATTTACGTGCCTGGGCTAAAAAATGGGTTCTCTTTTGGGGCGTATTGAGCCCTTTGGTGTTAACGGACATAATTTTAATATAGGATTTGGATCGATTAGTTGGTGTTGTTGTCATATTGTATTGTTACCAATGTAGGTAATGAGACAACAAACAGAAAAAAAAAAAAAAGGGAGGGGGGAGGTATGTCCCTCTAGAAAATGGTGTGTAGGGATAGGGAGAGATAAAGTTTAAAGTTAGGATATGGAGTAGACTAGACAGGGGGGTTGACAGAGGAAGGGGTTGTTCACTATTTAAAGTGGTATTTCTAAAATATAGGATTTTTTCGTGTGAGGTGAGCTCCGGCAATTTGGGTCACAAATAGAAACCCAAACAAAAATTACAAAGCCAGAAAGAGTTAACGAGACTCAAGGGGAGTCTCATTGTGGGGAAGCGTCGAAGGAGAGGACGGTGTGGAGCGTGTGGGCTCTTTTCCACAGAAGTCACTGGTATATGCCGATATGGAGGAAGGGATGTATTATGAGTATGGAGGGGTTTATTTCTTGTGTAGTATAGAAATGGGGGGTCAAAGTACTCTGGGGAACAGTATCAGAGTAGGGTTGTAAACATATCAAATAAGCCGTTGAGTCTTAAATACAGAACAAACACATGTAATTCAAATCTAAATTACAACAGGTAGTATAACAAGGAATTAACAACAAATCTTAGGAAGAATTGCCTCCTCTGTGACCTTCTCATCCCCTGGATATACGGTGTTACTATCGATCGTTCGACCCCTGGGGAGTAATGTATGGTGTCAATCTGATCGATTATGATAAGAGAATGGACAACTAGATTCCTGTGTTAAGAGTAAAGACACCCAGATATAAGCGACCGGGAGGGGGAGGGGTGTGAGGCTCCAAGGAGTAGGAGCTGTATGCATTTTACGTTGGGTGGAGACTTGGCTGATGACAGACTAGAGATCTGCCCTTGAGGCGTGTGGGGGGTGGGACACCAGTTGTTATTAGGCGGATTAAGGGAGTAAGAAAGGTGGAGATGGCTGTTAATGAACTTTACATATGTATGTCCTGTGGACCACGGAGAGAAGCAACACCAGAAGCCACCCTGGATCTTTTCTCTAGGGGTCTAAGCAACATTTCAACTCCCCCTCCCTGTCCAATAAGAACAAAATGGTCATATAATATACATAAATATTGGTCATATATCTAGGGATGTCTGAAGATTATCTAGCTGGATACTGCATGTGTGTGGCATTGACTAAAAGTGCCCATATCTCGATACACTGCCTTCCCTCATGACTAATCAAGGTAATGAGTGTAAACATATACAGTAGATACATTGGTTAACTAGCATAGCAATACACAACCCGAGCTTCGGATCATATCGGGCACAATCGGGTAATCACACGCTAAGCAATATCTAGATATAGGAAATACTTTATGTGATTCCAGGCAAAGTTCAGGCATTACTCGGGTGGAGATCAGGTGGTACTCAGAGTTACCGATATAGAAAGGTGATTTGTCGGGTTTTCTACATTGGCATCGTCCGAGGGGTATAAGGAGAGAGAAACGAAATGGGGGGGAGGGGGTACAGTATGACTTGCTGCCTATGATATGAGGTAAGTGTATGGAGTTTGGAAGTCCGACCTGGTCAGAAAGTTGATTGATTAAAGCCGTATCAGCCCGTGTATTGAGTATCGGGCTATGGGAGAGAGTGTGTGGATTCTTCCTCTGATGGAAGGATCGGATGGAGCGGATTACCGTATCTGGTGTGATAGATCAGTGCCCCCCCCCCAATACCACATATTGAAGTGGGGTGTCATCTGAGTATACTTTCATAAGTGTATTTGTGTCCTGCAACAATATTGCCTCTTTTGCTGTGTTAACTCTGATACACACAGTGCCAAACTCACTGGCCAATTTTTTGAACAACTGGTGTGATAAACCAGTGGCCCCCCATTACCACATATTGAAGTGGAGTGTTATCTGAGTATACTTTTATAAGTGTATTTGTGTCCTGCAATAATATTGCCTCTTTTGCTGTGTTAATTTTGATACACACAGTGCCAAACTCCCCGGCCAATTTTTTGAACAACTGGTGTGATAAACCAGTGAAGTGGGGTGTTATTTAACAGTATACTTTTCTAAGAGTGTATTTTAGTCCTGCAGAAATTTGACCTCTTTTGCTGTGTTAACTGTGCTACACACAGTAACAACAGTTACTGGCCAATTATTTGTAGAACTGGTGTGATAAACCTGTGGCCCCCCAATTCCACAGATTGAAGCGGGTGTTATCTGAGTATACTTTTATAAGTGTATTTGTGTCCTGCAACAATATTGCCTCTTTTGCTGTGTTAACTCTGATACACACAGTGCCAAACTCACTGGCCAATTTTTTGAACAACTGGTGTGATAAACCAGTGGCCCCCCAATACCACATATTGAAATGGTGTGTTATTTAACAGTATACTTTTCTAAGAGTGTGTTTTAGTCCTGCAAAAATGTGGCTTCTTTTTCTGTGTTAACTGTGCTACACACACTAACAACAGTTACTGGCCAATTATTTGTAGAACTGGTGTGATAAACCTGTGGCTCCCCCAATACCACAGATTGAAGCGGGTGTTATATACCTTTTTCCAGAAATATTGCGATTCTATAGCTCACTCAGCCTTCCTCTTCTGCACCCTCCTCATCCACTATATCTGCACACTCTTCACTCTCTGCTGTGTGCACCCCCAAAGACACCACCACCACCACCTACGCTCCACTTGAGTCACTGGAATTATTTTCCGATCCATAACAAGACATTTGCGATGCGCAGCCATTCTTGGCATGGGATCAGGAAGAGGAGGTAGTAGCAGCCGCCACTCAGCAGTCTGTCGACAGTACCCAGATCAGCCCAAGGAGGTTGGTCCCCGCTGTTGCTGCCTACTCCGAGATCTTGAATGTTAGTGGTGGGGAAGGTGACGTGTATGATGACATGTCTATGGATGTTACGTGGGTGGCCACAAGAGAGGAAGAGGAGGGGAGTTCAGAGGGAGAGACAGACCAGCAGATAGGGAGGAGAGGCAGGCGGAACTTGCATTGCACAAGAGGTACAAAGAAGACTGCAAATGTATCAGGAGCGAGCCATCAACCATGTACAGTCAAATCTGGCGATCCCAGGACCCCGGCACATGGCTCCGCAGTGTGGGCTTTTTTTAATGTGTCCATTGCTGACAACAGTGTTGCCATCTGCAGCCTTTGCAGTCAACGCATAAGTCGCGGTAAGCCCAACACTCACCTAGGGACCACCGCCTTAAGAAGGCACCTGAACTCCCATCACCGAGCCCAGTGGGAGCAACACCATCAGAACCCACAAAGCCACACTCTAGGCTCTCACTGTCCAGCCTCTTCTCCTTCTCCTCTCCTCACAATTGTCTTCCACTCCACCTTCCATGATGCCGTCGTAACGTTGTTCTGGAAAAAGGCAAGCTTCTGTGGTCCAAATGTTGGAGCAGAAAAAAATTATGATGCCAGATAACCCTTTTGCCCAACGTTTGACTGCTGGCTTGTCGGAACTGATAGCCCGCCAACTACTGCCATATCAACTGGTGGACTCTGAGGCCTTTCGTAAATTTGTGGCCATTGGAACACCACAATGGAAGGTTCCAGGCAGGAAATATTTCTCGCAGAAGGGCATTCCAGAGCTGTATGGCCATGTTCAGCGGCAAGTAAATGTATCTCTGACACACAGTGTCGGTGCCAAGATACATCTTACCACAGACACATGGTCTAGCAAGGGAAGGTATATCACTTTTACGGGCAGGAAAGGTATATCACTTTTACTGCCCACTGGGTGAACCTTCTGACGGCCGTCAAGCATGTAACCCGTGGCACCCATGTAGATTTGGTTGTACTGCCACGGATTGCATGCAGGCCTGCCTTCTCTTCTCCTCCTCCTCCTCCATCCTCCCTCTCCTCCTTGGCTGACTCCTCCTTTTCAGCTGATACCGTCTCTTCCGCTGCGCTGCCCAAGATCCCCAGAACCTATTCCACATGCCAGGTGAGACGTTGCCATGCTCTGCTGCGTCTGTCTGCTGCACTCCTTTCAGCTTTGCGTTCAGAGGCAGATCAGTGGCTGACACAGCTGAATTTGACAGTTGGTAAAGTGGTGTGCGACAACGGTGCCAATCTGCTGAGCGCGCTGAAACAGGGCAAAATAACACATAGAAAGTAAAAAATGGATAGAAAAATATAAAAAAGAATAAGGGGGGGAGGGGGCCCACGAACAGCGGCTGCCAGCTGGAGCAAGGAGAGGCTCTGAGGAGAAAGAACAGAAAGAAAGCAGCGCCAGCTTAGTGAAGCATAAGGTTTATTGATACAAAAACACGTAGTGACTTACTCTTAGGTAAGTAAAGGCAAGTACTGTAGGTGAATGGGATCATCCATCTACTTGTCCTGGATAGCGTTGCAGAAAGGAGGGGTGCGGGGTGCCGGTGGTGCATGGAGGCTGTTGTCTGGCAGCCTGTCTGATGGTGCTGTGGTGGTGGAGGGCTCTCAGTGGGGCTCCACTTCCTACTTCCGGTCAGGCTGACATCACTTCCTGTGAGGCGGAGGGAAAGATGGGCGTTGCTAGCTTTCGGAGCATCCGTGCTCCTTCATTAGGCGGTGAGGGTGGCTTATCAGGGACAGGGAATATATACCCTGTTGATGAGTAGCTCATTAGAGTGTAAGTCCGGAGGGGGCGGGTCCCAGAAGAGACGGGCCGAGGTGCTAGTGTGGCTTCAAACATAAACTCTGCTTTAGGTTTAACAGGGAAAGTCCTTGGAGGCATGTCAGGAGCCATGATAAGTCCATATAAAAAGCATATACATGAATACAATGGTGGGGAAACAGAATATCATATTACAAGAGAGGAAAAAAAAGGAAAAAAGAAACCACTTGAACTTATAAGGGTAATATGCCAAGGTGCACATGGGACAGTGCATACCCTAGCAATGGGGTTATCAGTGTGACAGGAAAAGCCGAAGAGGTGTATGGCAATACGTGGGTGATGCTACCAGGGTATATCTGTCCATGACCTATTTATCACAAACTCCTTCAACCTGCTTGCAATTACTGAGACCTGGCTTCAAGAATCTGACTCTCCTTCTCCTGCTGCCCTCTCCCATGGTGGCCTCCTGTGGACTCACTCTCCCAGGCCTAGTGGACGGAAAGGAGGTGGGGTTGGAATTCTGCTTTCCCCTCAAAGCACTTTTCAGGTTCTTCATCCACCGCCTTCTCTGTCTCTCTCCTCATTTGAAGCTCACTGTATTCGTCTATTTTCTCCAGTTTCGTTGAGAATTGCTGTGATCTATCGGCCTCCTGGACCGGTATCAGGCTTCCTTGATGACTTCTCTGCCTGGCTACCCTACTTTCTCTCTTCTGAAATTCCCACAATCATTCTTGGAGACTTCAACATCCCTGTTAATCTTAAAACTCCTGCTACTTCTAAACTTTTGAGCTTAACCTCCTCTTTTGACCTAAAACAATGGACACATGCTTCTACTCACTCTAATGGCAACAGCCTTGACCTCATGTTCTCCTACCTATGCACCCCTCACAACCTCTCCAACATTCCATTCCCCCTCTCTGATCACCACCTCATTAGTTTCAGTCTCTCCTTGTCCTCCTCCTTACCTTCCAACTACCGAACAATTACCCGTAGAAACCTTCGCCATCTGAACCCTTCACTTCTTTTTTCTGCTACAGATGGTCTCTTCAACACAATCTCATCCCTCTCCTGCCCCAACATGGCCACTTCTGTCTACAACAGTTCACTGTCATCTACCCTGGATGCTTTGGCCCCCCTCACTACACACAGAATCAGGCCCCGACCGCTTCAACCCTGGCAGACAGACAATACCAGAAGCCTCAAAAAACGTAGTCGTGCTCTTGAGCGTCTGTGGCGTAAGACTAAGTCACAGCAAGATTTCTGTCAATATAAATCTGCCCTCCAAAAATACAGTTCCTGCCTCCACACTGCCAAACAGACCTACTTTATCACTCTCATTAACACCCTCTCACACAGTCCCCGTCAACTCTTTTCTACCTTCAACGCTCTACTTCGTCCTCCATTGCCTCCACCCACTAACTTACTCACTGCCCAAGAGATTGCCAATCACTTCAAAAATAAGATTGATACAATTCGTGAAGAGATTTTTACACTAAAGATATCTCCCTCACCTTACACACCTTGTCCTCCTGCACAATCAATACTTCCCTTGTTTAACCCAACTACTGTAGAGGAAGTTACTAAAATTTTTTCTAATGCCCACCTAACTTCCTGCCCCCTGGACCCTGTTCCTTCTCAGATACTACGGTCACCCTCTGACTCTATCCTACACTCTTTAACTCATATCTTCAACCTCTCCCTCTCCACTGGGATCTTCCCCAGCTCTCTAAAACATGCGCTAGTAACTCCCATACCAAAGAAAGCCTCGCTAGACCCCTCCAATCTTAATAACTTAAGACCCATCTCCTTACTCCCTTTTGCTTCCAAGCTCCTTGAACGTTTAGTCTACAACCGCCTGAGCAAGCACCTCATTGAGAATAACCTCCTTGATCCCCTTCAGTCTGGATTTCGCCGGCAACACTCCACAGAAACTTCTCTCCTAAAACTTACAAATGACTTACTAACAGCAAAAACCAATGGTCACTACTCGATACTCTTACTCTTGGACCTCTCGGCTGCCTTTGATACTGTTGACCACCCCCTCCTTCTCAAAAAACTCAGTTTGCTCGGTCTCCGTGACTGTGCTCTCCACTGGTTCGAATCTTACCTATCTCACCGCACCTTCAGTGTCACTTACAATTCCACTTACTCCTCTGCAACTCCTCTTACTGTTGGGGTCCCCCAAGGTTCTGTCCTTGGACCACTACTATTCTCAATCTATACCTCCTCCCTGGGTCAGCTAATAGCCTCACATGGCTTCCACTACCATTTCTATGCTGATGACACCCAAATCTACCTCTCTACCCCTCAGCTCACCCCATCAGTCTCCTCCCGCATCACTGATCTACTAACAGACATATCAGCCTGGATGTCTCACCACTTCCTCAAACTGAATCTATCTAAAACCGAGCTCATAATATTTCCTCCTCTACGTGCCCCTTCCCCAGAATTCTCTGTCAAGATCAATGGAATAACTATTAGTCCTTCCACACATGCCAGGGTGCTAGGGGTAACCCTGGACTCTGCACTGTCCTTTCAGGCTCACATCCAATCCCTGTCCAAATCATGCCGCCTTAACCTCCGCAACATCGCTAGAATACGGCCCTTTTTAACCAATGAAACCACCAAGCTCTTAATTCACGCCCTGGTTATCTCTCGCCTCGACTATTGCAACTCCCTCCTCATTGGATTACCCTTACATAGATTATCCCCCCTTCAATCCATAATGAATGCAGCTGCAAGACTTATCCACCTTACCAACCGTTCAGTGTCCTCCAACCCTCTCTGCCAATCCCTTCATTGGCTTCCACTCACCCAACGAATAAAATTCAAAGTGCTAACAACAGTTTACAAAGCCATCCACAACTCTGCCCCCAGCTACATCACTAACCTGATCTCAAAATATCAACCTAGCCGCTCTCTTCGGTCCTCCCAAGACCTCCTGCTCTCTAGCTCCCTTGTCACCTCTTCCCATGCTCGCCTCCAGGATTTCTCCAGAGCTTCTCCCATTCTTTGGAACTCTCTACCCCAATCTGTCCGACTGTCCCCTAATCTATCCATCTTTAGACGATCCCTGAAAACCCTTCTCTTTAAAGAAGCCTACCCGGCTACTAACTAATAACGCTGTTTCTCTTGCTCCATCAGCGCATCCCCCACAGCTATTGCCTTTGTATCAATTGACCCTCCCTTTTAGATTGTAAGCTCTAACGAGCAGGGCCCTCTGATTCCTTTTGTTCCAAATTGTAGTGTAACTGTAATGTCTGCCCTCATTTTGTTAAGCGCTGCGCAAACTGTTGGCGCTATATAAATCCTGTATAATAATAATAATAATAATAAATATATCTCAGCATGTACATATGTGAGGATGTATGGTCACAAGTTGGGCCAGGACATGATTTTGGGGGTTCACCCGGTATAGGTATATGATTGTGGAGGTTCACCACCTATGACCCCGAATGGGGTAGGGCAATTGGTGGGTGCACTTACTTGCCATTACTTATCCCATGGGGGGGGGGGGGGGTGACAATATAGCAGTAAACCCAAAGGTGTGGGAATGGAGATCAAGAACGGGTAAGATTAAAAATGAAAAAAGAAAAAAAGAAAAAAGAAAGAATATAAAAATAATGATAATAATGATGGAGGTGAAATTAAGAGAAACATGAGGCAGTGAACTAGGCCTCCGTTCAGCAGATTCTATGAACGATGACTTCTCAGTTGTGTACAAGCACACTGACATGCATGTGTGTGGAAAGGTGTGCATTCGTGTGTACGTCCATGTGTAAATGCACGCGCATATCTGTTACAGTGTGATATTAATTTCTAACCCATCGTTTAAGCCTCCTGGCGCTAAAGTGTCCAAGGTGTATATCCAGTAGTTTTCTCTAACGCATAATCTTTTGAAGCGTTTGGCGAGGGGAAAGTGTGCGGGGATAGATTCCAGCACCCACACCTTAAGTCCATCAGAGCACTTTGAATGATGTTCAGTGAAGTGTCGGGGGACGCCTGTCCAGTGTCCTTTCCGAAAGGACGTTCAGTGCAGCAGGGGGGGGATCGTGATAAAAAAGCGCACTGGCCTACCCCATGACAGTGTAGACTACCTCACATTTATAAAAATGAATGAGGCATGGATCTCTGAGGAATTCTACACATGTGACCAGTAGACCATGTTTCATTGAAATTCCTCATGACATGACACAAATATCCGCCAGACCGCCATCCACCCACAACAATTCCTGGTCCTTGTCTTCGCTAAATACAGCGGCATAAAAGGCATTTCATGTCCATTGAATGCCTAATTTTTGGGGCCTTTCATGGCCGACAATTATTTTTTCTGTCAATGCCTAATAAACCTTCAGCCACAGAATATTACGTTCTTAGCTTTCAGGTAAACCCATGTGGGCTAATTTTTGGGGCCTTTTATGGCCGACACTTACCTATTTATCCTGTGAATGCCTAATGTACCTTCAGCCACAGAATGCTAAGTTCTTTGCTGCCAGGTAAACCCATGTGGGCTAATTTTTGGGGCCTATACTGGCCGACACTTACTTCTGTATCCTGTGAATGCCTAATGTACCTCCAGCCACCAAATACTACGTTCTTAGCTGTCAGGTAAACCCATGTGGGCTAATTTTTGGGGCCTATACTGGCCGACACTTACTTCTTTATCCTGTGAATGCCTAATGTACCTCCAGCCACAGAATACAACGTTCTTTGCTGGCAGGTAAACCCATGTGGGCTAATTTTTGGGGCCTATACTGGCCAAAACTTACTCCTGTATCCTGTGAATGCCTAATGTACCTCCAGCCACCAAATCCTACGTTCTTAGCTGTCAGGTAAACCCATGTGGGCTAATTTTTGGGGCCTATACTGGCTGACACTTACTTCTTTATCCTGTGAATGCCTAATGTACCTCCAGCCACAGAATACAATGTTCTTTGCTGACAGGTAAACCCATGTTGGCTAATTTTTGGGGCCTATACTGGCCGACACTTACTTCTTTATCCGGTGAATGCCTAATGTACCTCCAGCCACCAAATACTACGTTCTTAGCTCTCAGGTAAACCCATGTGGGCTAATTTTTGGGGCCTATACTGGCCAACACTTACTTCTGTATCCTGTGAATGCCTAATGTACCTCCAGCCACAGAATACAACGTTCTTTGCTGACAGGTAAACCTATGTGGGCTAATTTTTGGGGCCTTTTATGGCCGACACTTACTTATTTATCCTGTGAATGCCTAATGTACCTTCAGCCACAGAATACTACGTTCTTAGCTGTTAGGTAAACCCATGTGGGCTAATTTTTGGGGCCTTTTATGGCCGACACTTACTTCTGTATGCTGTGAATGCCTAATGAACCTTCAGCCACAGAATACTACGTTCTTGGCTGTCAGGTAAACCCATGTGGGCTAATTTTTGGGGCCTTTTATGGCAGACACTTACTTATTTATCCTGTGAATTATTATTATTATTATTCAGGATTTCTATAGCACCAGCAGTTTACGCAGCGCTTTACAATGTTAGAGGGAGACAATACAGTTACAACACAATAAGATACAAGAGGATTAAGAGGGCCCTGCTCAGAAGAGCTTACAATCTAATGGGGTGGGGCAGGTGTTACAAGAGGTTGTAACAGTAGGGAATGAGCTCATGGAAGATTAGTTGGCGGTGTGATAGGCTTCCCTGAAGAGACGAGTTTTCGGGGATTGTCTGAAAGCAGCTAGAGTAGGAGATAGCTGTACAGGTTGAGATAGAGCATTCCAGAGGATGGAAGAGGCCCTGGAGAAATCCTGGAGACGAGCATTGGAGGAGGAGACAATGGAGCTTGAGAATAGGAGGTCTTGAGAGGAGCGGAGAGGACGTTTTGGGTGATATTTGGAGACAAGATTGGTGATGTAGCTCGGGGCAGAGTTGTGAATGGCTTTGTATGTTATGGTTAGTATTTTGAATTTAATTCGCTGGGCAATCAGGAGCCAGTGTAGGGATTGGCAGAGAGGGGAGGTAGACACTGAGCGGTTGGTAAGGTGGATAAGCCTGGCAGCAGCATTCATGATGGACTGAAGAGGGGATAGCCTATGAAGTGGTAGGCCTATGAGAAGGGAGTTGCAGTAGTCGAGGCGAGAAATAACAAGGGAGTAAATGAGTAGCTTGGTGGTTTCAGTTGTTGAAAAGGGGCGAATTTTAGAGATGTTGCGGAGGTGATGTCTACAAGTTTTTGACAATGATTGGATTTGGGGCTGAAAGGACAGGTCAGAGTCTAGGATTACACCTAGTACCCTGGCATGAGGGAAGGGATTGATGGTTGCATAACTAGTTTTGATGGAAAAGTCATGGAGGGGGGCACGGGTGGGGGGGAAAATTACCAGATCAGTTTTAGAGAGATTTAGTTTGAGAAAGTGGTGCGACATCCATGTTAATATGTCAGTAAGTAAGTTAGCAATGCGAGAGGAGACTGAAGGAGTGAGGTGAGGAGTAAACAGAGAGATTTGAGTGTCATCGGCGTAGAGATGGTATTGGAAACCGTGGGCGGTTATCAAGTGACCGAGGGAGGCGGTGTAGATAGAGAAGAGGAGGGGTCCAAGAACAGAGCCTTTGGGGAACCCCCCCAGAAAGGGGCAATGTGGAGGAGGAGATAGAGTTGTGGGTAACACTGAAGGAGCGCTGCGATAGGTAGGAGGAGAACCAAGATAGAGCAGAATCCTGGAGGCCAAGGGAACAGAGTTTATTAAGAAGGAGCGGGTGGTCAACAGTGTCAAAGGCCGCAGAGAGGTCAAGTAATAAGAGTATGGAGTAGTGGCCATTGGTTTTGGCAGTTAGTAGATCATTGGTGAGTTTTAGTAAGGCAGTTTCTGTGGAGTGCTGTGAGCAA
Source organism: Pelophylax lessonae (assembly GCF_965119305.1). NCBI lineage: Eukaryota > Metazoa > Chordata > Amphibia > Anura > Ranidae > Pelophylax > Pelophylax lessonae. The sequence goes on along the minus strand of NC_138771.1, from coordinate 403,983,413 downwards.
AAGCCAGACTGTAAGGGATCAAGGAGGTTATTTTCTCTGAGGTAGGAGCTGAGACAGTTGTAGACTAAGCGTTCTAGAAGTTTAGAAGTGAATGGGAGCAGTGAGATGGGTCTTAAGTTGTTCAGGTTGGTGGGGTTCAGTGAGGGCTTTTTAAGTATGGTAGTGATCTGCGCATGTTTTAGAGGGGAGGGAAAGGTGCCACTAGAGAGGGAGAGATTAAAGATGTGAGTAAGGGAGCATAGGATAGAATAAGAGGGTGTCTGTAGTAGTTGTGAGGGAACAGGATCCAGGGAACAGGTGGTTAGGCGGGCATCTGAGAAAATGTTTTTAACCTCTTCAGTAGTAGCCAGTTCAAAGGAGGAGAGTGTTGACTGTACTGTTAGGCAAGGTATGTTGAGTGGGGAAGATTTCGCACAGTGGCGGTGTCCTCACGTATTGCTGCATCAACCTTGTCTTTGAAGAGATTGGCAATCTCTTGGGCAGTGATTGAGTTAGTGAGTAGAGGGGGTGGGGGACGAAGCAGAGAGTTAAAAGTTGAGAAGAGCCGACGGGGACTGGATGACAGGGTAGTAATAAGAGGGACAAAGTAGGCTTGTTTGGCAGCATGGAGGCATGAATTGTATGTTTGGATGGAAGATTTATATAGGGTGAAGTCCTGCAGGCATTTGGTTTTACGCCACCATCGTTCAAGAGCATGGCAGTGTCTCTTGAGATTTCTACTCTTGTCAGTTTGCCAGGGTTGCAATGGTCGAGGCTTGATTCTGCGTGTAGTTAGAGGAGCAAGTGCATCAAGTGATGATGAGAGTGAGCTGTTGTAAACAGAGGTGGCCAGGTCAGGACAGGACAGGGGAGAGATTATGTCATGTAGGTGGTCAGTAGCAGAATAGAGGAGAGAGAGGTTAAAGTGACGAAGGTTCCTACAAGTAATTGTTTGCTGCTTTGGGGGATGGGTGATTTGAGGCAAGGATACAATGAAACTGATGAGGTTGTGATCAGAGAGAGGAAAGGGAGTGTTGGTGAGGTTGTCGGCAGAGCAGAGATGGGAGAATATAAGGTCAAGGGTATTACCATTGGAGTGAGTGGAAGTGTGTGTCCATTGGGTTAGGTCAAAAGAGGAGGTTAAGTTGAGAAGACATTGACAGGGATGTTGAAGTCACAAAGAATGATAGTGGGTATTTCAGAGTAGAGAAAGTAGGGTAGCCAGGCAGCAAAGTCATCAAAAAAGCGTGATTCTGATCCAGGGGGCCGATAAATTGCTGCAATCCTTAGAGAAATGGGAGAAAACAGACAAATACAGTGCATCTCAAAAGAAGAGAGTAAAAGAGAGGGAGGGTTTGGAAGGACTTTGTAGGGGCTTTGCGGGGATAAAAGGAATCCAACTCCACCTCCTTTCTGTCCGTTGGGTCTGGGGGAGTGAGTCCAGTGGAGGCCACCATAGGAGAGGGCAGCAGGAGAAGCAGAGTCAAAATTTTGAAGCCGTGTTTCAGTTATGGTGAGGATGTTAAAGCTATGTGAGATAAAAAGGTCATGCACAGATGTGAGCTTGTTACAGATGGAGCGAGCATTCCAAAGGGCACATGAGATTGAGGGGCTGTTTTTAGGAAGCACGGGGACAGAAATTAGACTGAGTCGATTGCGGCTGTTGTCAGAGGAGGAGGGGTGTCGGATATGTGGTTTGCAGTAAGAAAATGGAGGGCCAGGATTTGGGGAAATGTCCCCTGAGGCTAGAAGAAGAAGGAGGGTGAGAAAGGCAAGATGGGAGTGGGATATGTATGAGCGCACATGTCTAATTGCCCTGGTGTTTAGGTTAGCATGTGGGCTCAGCAACTGAAGGAGGTGATGGGTACAGTGGTAGGGAGAGGGTAGGAGTGAGGTTGCTATGTGTATGCTGTTGGGTGGAGAAGAGGAGTAGTGTAAGGATATTTTGAAGATAGAAGACACCGATGTGAGAAAGAAGAGTAGAAGGAGCATGTTTATGGATAGAAAGTGGGAATCAAATAGATTCAATTAAATGTTGAGTGCTGGTTTGCTTGTTTTCCAAAGAGTTCTTGTTATATCTTCATGCAGCTTTAGTTACCCTGCTGTAGTTAAACTGCAGTGGTGAAACTGTGCAACACTCGTGACTGAGACACTCAAGAATGAGACATGGTATCTGCGCCTTGCCCCTGTCTGCGCCTCCCCTTAGAATGCTTTAAATTTATAGGGAGATTGTGTGGGCAAGCATTTGTCAATTGATCAATATAGGATCTGATTTGGAACACATGAATATGGGAGGAGAGATAGACAAAACCAGACCACAGACACAGGCAAGGGTCATAAAAGGTAATTAAGTCTCTTGATCACTCAAGCTAAATGGGGTTGAATCAGTCACCAGTTCTTGCTCATTTGTTAAAGAACTAGCATTAAATATAAAAGTTGAGAGACAGCGAAAGACATTTACCAACAAATAAAGAGAGCAGTGTCATAGGCAGAGCAGGGTGTACATATGGATAGCGAAAGACATTTACCAAAAAATAAAGAGAGCAGTGTCATAGGCAGAGCAGGGTGTACATATGGATAGCGAAAGACATTTACCAAAAAATAAAGAGAGCAGTGTCATAGGCAGAGCAGGGTGTACATATGGATAGCGAAAGACATTTACCTGTAATAAAGCAGAGAAGACATGATCAGAGTTCATAACTGTGATGGTGAAACTGTGCAACACTCGTGACTGAGGCACTCAAGAATGAGGCGGTAGTGTTAAATAATTTCTTCTCTTCAGTCTTCACAAAATAATTGGGGGGCTACACTAACCCAGCTTGTAGGGCTAAACTAAACAACACACCTCAGGAAGTACCGCCATGGCTAACAGAAGATAGACTTAGAACTAAACTAGAGAAACTTAACATATATAAATCACCGGGACCGGATGGCTTGCACCCGAGGGTTCTTAAAGAGCTCAGCCAGGTGATTGCCAGACCATTATTCATGATTTTTAAGGATAGTTTACAGACGGGTATGGTGCCAGCTGATTGGAAAAAAGCCAATGTGGTACCAATATTTAAAAAAGGGCCGAGATATATCCTGGGTAACTATAGGCCGGTCAGCCTAACATCAGTAGTCTGCTAGATTTTGGAGGGGATGTTAAGGGACCACATACAAGACTTTAGTAATGAAAATGGTATTATTAGTAGTAATCATCATGGATTCATGAAAAATCGTTCTTGCCAAACCAATCTATTAACCTTCTATGATGAAGTGAGCTGCCACCTAGGTAAAGATAAGCCTGTGGATGTGGTGTATGTGGACTTTGCAAAGGCCTTTGACACAGTTCCCCACAAACACTTACTGTTCAAACTAAGGAAGGTAGGTATGGACCATAAGGTGAGTACCTGGATAGAGAACTAGCTCCAGGGGAGAGTGCAAAGGGTGGTGATTAATGGGGAGTACTCGGATTGGGCGGTGTGGAAAGTGGGGTCCCCCAGGGTTCTGTCCTTGGACCAATCCTGTTTAATTTATTCATAAATGATCTAGAGGAGGGGATATCTAGTACAATCTCAGTATTTGCAGATGATATTAAACTAAGCATGCCAATATCTTCTATTCAGGATGTGGAAACCTTACAAGCGGACCTGAACAAAATAATGGGGTGGGCAACTACATGGCAGATGAGGTTTAATGTTGAAAAATGTAAAGTAATGCACTTGGGTGCCAGAAACCAAGCTACTCACTGGGGGGGGGGGGGAACCTCTGGGTGAATCTAAGATGGAAAAGGACCTGGGGGTACTGGTAGACAACAGGCTTGGCAGTGGATTGCAATGCAATCCACTGCCAAGCCGCTGCAAGCAAAGCCAGCAGAATACCGGGATGTATAAAAAAGGGGATTCACTCCAGAAATAAAGAGATTATTCTCCCTCTCTACAAGACTTTGGTCCGGCCAAATCTGGAGTATGCTGTCCAGTTCTGGGCACCGGTCCTCAGGAAGGATGTGCTGGAACTGGAAAGAGTCCAGAGAAGTGCAACAAAAATAATTAGGTGAATGGAGGACATCAGCTATGAGGAAAGACTACAAGCACTGAACTTATTCTCTCTGGAGAAGAGACGATTAAGGGGGGATATGATATCAATGTACAAATGTACAAATACTGTAATGGCGACCCTAGCATAAGGAACAAACTATTCAGAGAAAGGGAATACAATAAGACACGTGGCCACTCACTAAAACTAGAGGAAAGGCGGTTTAACCTTAAAGTACGTAGGGGGTTCTTTACTGTCAGAACAGTAAGGATGTGGAATTCTCTTCCGCAAACAGTCCTATCAGCAGGGAGCATCTATAGTTTCAAAAAACGATTAGATGTGCACCTTAAAGACCACAACATACAGGGGTATACAATGTACGGTTAACAGCAAACACACACACACACATCATAGGATGAACTGGATGGACTGATGTCTTTTTTCAACCTCACTAACTATGTAACTATGTAACATGGTGTCTGCGCCTTGCCCCTGTCTGTGCCTCCCCATAGAATGCTTTAAATTTAAAGGGAAATTGCCTAATGTACCTTCAGCCACAGAATACTACGTTCTTAGCTGTCAGGCAAAAACCCATGTGGGCAAATTTTTGGGGCCTGGAATGGCCGACACTTACTTCTGTATACTGTGAATGCCTAATGTACCTTCAGCCATAGAATACAACGTTCTTAGCTATCAGATTGTTAGATATAACCTTTTGGGGCTAAAACAATGCACAGAGCAGACAGTCTGTTGTTTCACTGAACACTGCTTCCTGTTCTGAGCAGGAACTCTTCTTTATTACTTTTTGTGCATAGACAAAACATGAACTCACAAATGTAACACTGCCATCCAGTGGACATACAATGTAATAGGCACACAACAATGACATATAGTATTTGTTGCTGATATAATACAAACCTTGTATGCTAACACCCCCACTCAACAACTACTATCTATGTCAATCCCATTTCTGATCTAAGATCCACAAATCTGGTTCTAGCTAGTGGCTTTGTCAAAGCATCAGCAATCATTTTTTCCGACTCACAATACACAAGTACAATCACTTTCTGATCAACTAAGTCATGAATGTAATGATGTCTGACATCGATGTGCTTGGTTCTTCCATTAATTTTCTCACTTGTTGCAAGCTTAATGCAAGCCTGATTGTCCTCAAATAAGACGGTAGGTTCTGATGTTGCTTCTCCAAGATCCTTGAGTAATTGCTGTAACCACACAACTTCTTGACTGGCATAAGCTGCAGATATGTATTCAGCTTCTGTAGAGGACAATGCCACTGACATCTGTTTCTTGCTGGACCATGATATAGGACTGTCTCCTAATTTTAATAAGTAACCACTTGTGGATTTGCGTGTGCTGTGATCACCTGCCCAATCGGAGTCCACATATCCCACGAGGTTTAAACCACCACTTGCTGATAGTTTCAAATTTAAGTCTTTTGTCTGTTTCAGATATCTCATAACTCTTTTGATCGCATTCCAGTCTCTTTGACGTGGTTTATCAACTCGCCTGCAAAGAAGAGACATGCTGGCTGCAATGTCTGGACGTGTAGTGGTTGCAATATAGAGAAGTGCCCCCACTGCTTGTCTGTATTGTTCATTGGATGCGAGAAGATCATCTTCTCCTTCTAACTTTGGATAGACTGTATCCATAGGTGTGCTTGCTCCTTTCGCCTCTGTCATGTTGAATTGCTAAAGAATAGATTCAATTTTTGCACTCTGGTTCAACAGGAAACTTCCATCTTTCTCACGCTGGATGTCAATTCCAAGATAATATGTCACTTCACCTAGGTCTTTAGTTTCAAAGTGCTTGTTGAGTACTCCTGTTAACTTTGCAATTTCATTGTCGTTTTTGTGAGCAATGATCAGGTCATCTACATAAATTAGCAGATACATCCACTCAGTGTCTACTTGTTTAGCATATAGGCACAGATCAGCTTTGCTTCTTGTAAATCCTTCATTTAGTAGAACTTGATTAATCTTCAGGTTCCATGCTCGAGCTGATTGTTTAAGGCCATAAAGAGATTTATTCAACTTGCAGACAAGATGCTCTTGTCCCTTTTTTAAATATCCTTCTGGCTGTGACATGTAAATTTCTTCTTCAATATCACCATTAAGAAAAGCTGTCTTAATATCGTGATGTTTCACAATCATTGTACGCATGGCAGCCACTGTCATTAGTGTTCTGAAAGTACTTTGTTTAGCAACTGGAGCAAAAGTAGCATCATAGTCCTCACCGAACTTCTGTGAGTAACCTTTAGCAACCAGCCTTGCCTTGTACCGACAGACTTTCCCTTCAGAGTTACATTTGGTTTTAAAAACCCATTTACATCCTATGGCATGTTTACCTTGAGGTAGCTCTGAAAGTGTCCGTGTCTGGAGATCTTTGAGTGATGTCATTTCTTCATCAGCGGCTTTATACCATACTTGTTTCTCATGCATTGGCAGTTTCTGCATCTCTTTCCATGAACCTGGTTCAGTTTGAACAGCTCTGCGAGCTATGTAAGATAAACGTTCAGCTGGAACACCTTTATTGATTCTGGTTGATTTTCTGACTGAAGGTATTTCTGGTTCAGTTTCAGGTTTTGATTCTTCTGCAGTTATTTCTATTTCTGTATCACTTTCCTTATTTTCTTGAGTGACTGATGTTGATTTTTTCTCAGTTTGAAAAGTTTGATTCTGTTGTTCAAACGTTGAGCACACAGAACTTTCATCAATAATCACACTTCTGCTGACTGTTACTTTGTTCGTGTCTTGATGTAAAATCCTGTATCCTTTTTGAGATTCACTGTACCCCACAAGTACACCTTCTTTTGCACATGCATCCCATTTTGTACGTTTTTCTTTTGGAATGTGTACATAGGCTTTACTTCCAAAAATTCTGATGTGTCTTAAATCTGGTTTCCTTTTGTTCCACAGTTCATATGGAGTTTTTGTTGTTGCTTTTCCCGGCAAACTATTTTGAAGATAACATGCAGTTGTGATAGCTTCTCCCCAGTATGTAGTTGGCATATCAGCATCAAATAGCATGCTCCTCCCACTTTCACATAGTGTGCGGTTCATTCTCTCTGCAACTCCATTTTGCTCTGGGTTATATGGAACTGTTGTCTGGAACATAATTCCATGCTTCCTGAGAATGGCTTGTGTTTTACCACTTGTATATTCTGAGCCATTATCTGTTCGTAGTACTCTGGGCATTCCGCCAAAAATATTATTTACTTGAGCTAGATACTCTTCTAATTTCTCTGGCACTTCATCTTTATTGTGAAGTAGAAATACTGTGGTATACCTGGAGTAATCATCAATGAAGGTCAGGAAGTACTTTTTCTTTCCTGGAGTCATAGTTTTCATTGGACCACAAAGATCTGAATGTATTAAGTCCAGAGGTTTTTGGGATTTGCTGTTGGTCTGCTTGGGAAAAGGTGTCCTTGTCATTTGTCCTTTAATACAGCTGGTACAAATCATTACGTGATCACATGGATTAATCTTAATACCACTTGCATAGTTATTCTCAACTATTTTCTTTATTGTATCAGAATTTCTGTGCCCCAATCGTCTGTGCCAAGTGTGGATGCAGTTTGAATGTTTATCCTCTTTGGCTATTTTAACCATTTCACTGCAGTTTAGCTGATAGAGTTCATCTATGATGTCAGCCTTTGCAAGCAAGCAATCCCCTTTTGTTATGATACAACTGTCACCCTGAAATGTGACTACATTGCCTTGGTTAGTGAGTTTCTTTACTGACAAAAGGTTGCTTTCAAGATCTGGCACATACAGAACATTCCTCATATGGATCTTTTTAGTGATATCTGGAGAGATAGGACAGTATAGAAAGCCATCTCCTATTCCCACTGATTTCATAAATTGTCCATTAGCTGTAGTTATACCTTCTGTTTTGCTTTCATCAAGCTGAGTGAAGAAACTTCGGTCATTTGTCATGTGACTTGTAGCACCTGAGTCCACACACCATGCTTGCACAGAGGTGACACCATTTTTGTATCCGAATGCATACTCCTTTGTTTCTATGACATTCTTAGCTTGTTGCAATGCACTTTGTTTTTGCATTCTAGCTTTCCAGATTCTACAATCTGCTTTTAGGTGTCCTGGTCTCTTGCACACAAAGCATTACCGCTTTTCTAGCTGCACGTTACTGTGTTTATTTTTAAATTTTGTCTTTAAAGCTGTCTCTGAACACACACTCACATTACTCATGCTTTCAGTTTTGCGCTTGTATTCATCCACAAGCTTGCCTTTAACATATTCCAGTGTCAGATCATCATCTGGACGTGCATCTAGTGCTGTGACAAGTGTCTCATAACTTTCAGGAAGTCCACTTAATAACAGTGCTGCAACATGGAAATCTTTTATTTCTTCTCCAATCCCTCTCAGTCTCTCCACCATCTCTAAGGTCTGTCTTATATAGTCCTGCATGTCCTGGTCTTTCTGTAGCTTAGTCTGATAGAGCTTTCTGATTAAATACAGTTTATTGCTGAGATTAACTCTTTCATGTGCTTTCTGTAACTCTTCCCACATGTCTTTAGCAGTCTGACAGTTACATATATGTATCATTTGATCATCATCTATGCACAGGGAGATTGTGCTCTGTGCTTTCTGATCTCTGTCTAACCACTCCTCTGTGGGCTGTGCAGGTCTTGATTAATTTATACATTTCCACGTACCTTCTCTTATAAGCAGCATTTTCATCTTGAATTTCCAAGATTGGTAGTTCTGATTTGTCAGATTTGCAATGGAGAACTTTGCTGAGGGGATGGCAGCAGCCATTTCTGCTGTTTGTCTTTCTGTTGCTGTCTCCTGTACTCACTTGCTTTAGCTCACTGTATCTGGCTATATCCAGGGGTAATCTGTATTATATCCTGGGCTTCTGTAACATGTCCTGGGCCCATAACCTGTTAGATATAACCTTTTGGGGCTAAAACAATGCACAGAGCAGACAGTCTGTTGTTTCACTGAACACTGCTTCCTGTTCTGAGCAGGAACTCTTCTTTATTACTTTTTGTGCATAGACAAAACATGAACTCACAAATGTAACACTGCCATCCAGTGGTCATACAATGTAATAGGCACACAACAATGACATATAGTATTTGTTGCTGATATAATACAAACCTTGTATGCTAACACAGATAAACGCATGTGGGCTAATTTTTGGAGCCTGTACTGGCCAACCCTTACTTCTTTATCCTGTGAATGCCTAATTTTTCAGACTGGAATTGGAAATCAATGGGTCTGTAAAGGTTCCACCAAATTGTGGAATGGATGTGGACCCATTTTACAGATGTGTGAATGGACCCTATATGTATTTGACATGTATTTACATTAACATTTTTTTGCTGTAAAAAAAAAAAAACCTTTCCAATTGCAATACTTCAGTTATGACATTGTCCATGTGTTGGGACTTTTTGTGCACAGCTAGTAAGTATTTTGTGGCTGAAAATATGACCTAAATGTTTTTAAAGTTTGCCTACCATTAAAGTCAATGGGGCCAGCCACGAACTTGCGGTTCGCGGACATTTGAGAAAATTTGTGGCTGACGTTCGCAAACCACCCCGGCCGATGTTCGTCCATCACTAATCATTACCCACTATTGTGTCAAATACCCATAGGGATACGTGACAACAATATATTATTTTTGAGCTCAATAAGGGTATTACATTAAAATACTGTATATCAACTATTCAGACCATTGATGGCTACAATAACCAAAAACCTTTAAAATAAATTTGAATAAAAATAAATACACTTATATTTTTTTTCAAAAACATAAAAAATCTAAAAAAGCGTGATATGAACATACTCCTAATCAGACGCTCCTATTCATAATACAACAATACTAGTGTACTCATCTCAGAAAAATGGAGATAATACACAAGTAACCCCACCAATATGGAGTTACATACTATCAATATATGATCAAATCATAAATAAACTAATATTGAACAAAAGTATCTCTAATAGCTGCTGATAAAGCAATTTAAATCTAATTCAATAATTTTTGGGGCCTATAATGGCCGACACTTACTTCTGTATCCTGTGAATGCCTAATGTACCTCCAGCCACCAAATACTACGTTCTTAGCTGTCAGGTAAACCCATGTGGGCTAATTTTTGGGGCCTATACTGGCCGACACTTACTTCTTTATCCTGTGAATGCAGGTTTTAGTAGAATGATATACAAAGGATCCAGTTCCCAAGTGTGACGCGAGTCACTTTGGCTGGGGGGGCTTGTGCAACGTAGATTGCTTTAGGGAGCTTGGGAGACTCTTTATCCAGCTTCCCCAGCCCCTCTTATGTGTAAGTCACCCTGTGTCTATTAGGGGCACAGGGTGACCAAGAAACCCAGTTGGGTCTGCACAAATCATACTCGCTGTACAACCACACCGGACTCAGCATTTGGTGTTGCCCCAGTTATCCAGGGTTCTATATGTGTGGTTTGTATTGAAAGAGTGAAGGGCTCTTTCAATTGGGACAATTATATTTCTGGACAATATCCCTCAGGAAATATATAAAGATATATTGCACAAGGGTCTCATAGACCCTTGCTAGTGGGGTGGGGTTTGTTGTTGTTGAATACCTGCATTCCATTGTTCTATTGTTCCTGTCTGCCTTGAGTAAGCTTATTATGGGATGTGTATGTTTGTGTGGATTGGCTAAGGGGGAGGGGTTGTCAGATTGTACATCTCTGTGTGCATGTGTTTTGAACAGTTGATTCTGGTTTCACTCCAAAACTTGTACTGTCGAGTTCTTGGGGTAACTATAGCCAGATTTACGGATCTCGGGTTCCAGAGCTTAGGAAGCAGCTTCTTGGCGGAGATACCCATTCGCGGTGTCCGGATTCCGTCATTCCGTCACACCAATGTACTTTCAATCCCTAAAGGTGGGTCAGGCTCCACTGGTATAGCAGAAATACCATTATTGGGTGTTATAGGAAGTATTATAACATCCTGCCATTTAAAGACTTTACTATCATTATAATCTTGATAATCCCTTAGGAATTTCTTCCTTTTTTATGATACTGTTCAGTCTCGGTATAATCAATGATCTTTTTTAATTTATCCGATTCTTTATTATACTCAGATTTATCCTTATGGGGAATGTATTACTCTTTAACCTCATTGATCGCATTGTCATGACGCACTAATTTAGTACATTTTCTGGTCACCATGAAGCCAAGGAGATCCAGACCTGCTTTATTAAAATATTTAAACCAATCCAGATATCCAGTGCTGTCTTCCCTATCTGGCGGGACATCCCATCGGAGGGAGCGAGAAAACATTTGTTCTTTGATATACTTCTCAAGAAATCAAATGGCCCACCATGTTCTAATTGCAGCAGTCATCAAATTTTTTAGTCTGACAAACAAACCGTGAATGCTTTCATTATGATAATTGATGAGAAACACATCCTACAGAGTAAAGCCCCGTACACACGTACCGATGGTCGGCTTACAAATGTTCCTCTTTTCTCCCCGGGATGTCGGTGTCTGCTGAAAAGTGCAAAGACAGCACAAGGACAGCACAAGAATTTTGTCCGCCGACTGCAGAAGTGATGTCATGTAATGGTTAACTTTCCCTGTGTTTTCTATTTTCTGAGCATGCCCAGTCTTGCAAATCTGCGGTCTGTCGGCCGAATTGTGTACTGACAGGCGAACAATCGTCCGTTCTGGTGTCGGCATACAAATATTTTCATGTTTGCACGAAAGACTTTTGTCCGCGGATTGTGCGCAGACATCTGTCGGAGGCACCATACTAACACGCGTACAATCGGCAGATCCTTCGTCCACCGACGTTTGTATGCCGACGATCGGTACGTGTGTACGGGCCTTAACAGCCCTTGCTGCTCTAGCATCAAAAATAACCATATTAAAACACACTACCGCAGAAAAACAGGGTATACCAGCACAGTGTAGACAATAATAAAAAATTCTGCGCTCTGTGTTCAAAAAAAGCAGCTAAACACACATGTGGTATACCTAACCAGCATAACTATATATAAGAAACAAAAGTTTAGCGCATTAAAAGCAATGAAAGTCTGTAAACAAGCCACCTAAATATGACAGTTCAAAAAGTTGTTCATAGGCGTAGAATCCGTGAATGAAGGTGCAACATCAGATCACTCGTGAAACACCACCAGAGAGATTGGACACTCACCAGATGATGTTGCTACCATAACAGTAGCACAAGAGCCTTAACCGTAATCAGCCTGGATTAACTCTGGATGCCAGCAAAAGGAATGAACCTCAGACGGACCACCACGCCAGTATCCAACTAGGAGTAAATAGCTCAGAAAGAGCCTAGAAGTGGAATAATCGTGTATTTTTATTAAGGCATAGCATAAACAAAGAGTTAAAACAGCAAACTTTTCATAAGCCTCACATAGTACGTTGCTGGCGACCCGGAATCGCACAGCAGCAAAGATGTTGGATGCCAAAAGAGAGCCCCAATGCGTTTCGTCCTAATGGACGTGGTCACAGGGTCAATTGGCATCAACATCTGACCTAAATGTATGTACATTGGTGTCCCCAACTGCAGGTGTTCAGAATTCATCCAAATCGCCGCAACCAGAAGTGACCGGGCGGCCATCTTGCCAAAGAACCAGAAGTGGTTAGATGGCCATATTTGCTTGGTCACAGGAAGTGGTTGATCTACCACATTAGATCCAAGCAGGAAGCATAAAATCCACCATATTTGAGTAGGGAAAAATAATAATTTTTACAGTTCTCTCGGATTCAGCTATGTTGGACTTTTCTTTTCACCCTACACCCTACAATCTAAATTACGTTATGGTCCTATAGTCCTATACTAAATTAATAATACATGATTATTTATAACTTAATCCTCATACTACGTGATAATGGTAATTGTTCCCTTTATACAGTATCTATTTTTTCTAGTTAATCGTTACTATAATTTCTGTTTTTTTGATTTTTGGCTTTTCTTAGTGATTTTAAGTTTATAGGCTACTCTATGTGTCACTTTCTTTGTATTGTTGATGCATGCTCCCTTGGTCCTCCTGTAGATGGGTCTACTCAGGACCTCTCTGTTGGTTTCCATGCACTGTTACTGTATAAATGACACTGGCAGGGAAGGGGTTAACACTGGGGGTGATCAAAGGGGTTCATGTGTACCTAAATGTGCTTACTAACTATGTCTGGGAATGGTTCTGTGACATGCACAGAGAGATCAAAGTTTCAGCTTAGCTGAAACTCCTGATCTCTCCCTGCCTGTCTCACAGAAGACTCGCCTGCTTAGTTTACATAAGCAGGTGGGACTTCTGTCAGTTTATCTTACGATTGTGGAAAGAAGGCGGTGATTGCTGCTGCTCCTCCCGCAGCCCGCCTCCCGCTGTGTCTAAACACGCGCGCCGCCGAAACCTCGTGCACAAAATCAGGTAGTACTATGTGATTTTGCGCAGCCGAGCCGCCCTGCCGCAGTAATACTACAGTAGGCGGTCGGCAAGAGGTTAAATTATGACTATGTCCATGCCCTAAATCTTATCAGAGGGTTCTTTGTCCATGCTATTTAGCTACTAGGGATGCGGGCATTACCCTACATTCCCATGTAACGGCAAAACCAGTTTATTAATGCACAGAAATATGCTGCGTTAAACAGGCACTAATGCACAGAAATATACTGCATTAAATGTGCACGAACGTACAGAAATATGCTGCGTTAAACGTGCAGTAATGCACTGAAATGTACTGCGTTAAACATGCACTAACGCACTGAAATATACTTAGTTAAACGTGCACTAACGCTCTGAACTATATGTAGCAGTTTTTCCAGGCATTGGGCCTGATGTGGGTCTGCCATTGTTACCGGTTACCTCTCCAGCCCATGTGAGCTGCGACCCTGGGTGTGAGAACTGAGACATGAACAACTCCGGCATCTTTGTTTTGTTGTTTTATTGTAATTAAGGGGATGGGAGAAGGGAATAAGTGGGATACTCCTTTAGGCTCAACCAAGTACAACTTGGGACTTTCTCAGGAAAATGTCTGTTAACGCTGTCTTGACGCCAGCCGATGCCAGCCAACGCTCAATGATGCTCAGAACACACTGTAACTTGAAAGAAGTGCTAGATCCTCGACCTTTAGTCCAGAAGATCCAGGGCTGTAGAACAATGAGCTACGAACACAGCTGTACTGCAAAGTCACTAACTTCTTCCTCCAGCCTTGCACTGGCTTGAGGTAGACTGTTGTGAAATCCTGTATGGCTGCAACTCTCAACTAAGACACTGCACACTGTCTCTTCAGGGTCCCCTGACTAGGAACCCCCTTTACAGCTAGCTGATATCTGGATCCTAGAACCTTCTCCGGAGTGGTCCCCTCTAACACTTCAGGCAGACCCCCAGGGGCAATCCTCAGTACTCACGACCTGTGTAGACTTTCCTGGGACTGGACCCCTCTCGCTCTCCATTGGTTCTCGGCACACCAGATCCCCCTCAGTTCAACTCAGCACTCTCTGGATTCTCAGGCAGCACCCGAGACATCCTCTTCCTCAAACAGGAGGAGAGACAGCCATTCTCTCCCTCCTGGGACTCTGCTCCCACCAAAGGCACCCAGTCACGCACTTCCCACAAACTTATACCCACTCCCAGAATCCCTTGCAGCATTATCTGCCTTCTGGGGTAGTTACAAGCCTGAATGTGTCCTCTGATTTGGTTTCCTCCTCCACCCTATGAGAAGCCTCTCACAGGGACCAGTGGGGAAACTTCCCTCTCAGCAGGCACACCTGGAAGCCATGACACCCTGGCAAAAATAAATCATGGTCTGAAACTGCAACACTTGACTTTCAAAAGACACTGGCATGATGGCCCAAGGGGTCTATTTCAACTTCAAACACTGGCAAACTTGGATTCAGCATTAGATCACTTTAAAGTTTCCTTGGTCAGTTGTGGTAGCCAACCGGCCATACAGTTTTTTTTTTTTCTGTTCCTGAAGATCCTCCTCTGGATGAGATACTAACAATCTCACATGTAATACTCCGGGTGGGGTACTTGGACATACTCCCGTTGCTCATTCTTGACCCGGATGGACCAAGCGTGTCTTGACCCATCTGGGCGACGGACTTCTACTCTGTCTATATAAATATAGCGCCCATAGTACCAGTCTTTACTTTTCTTTTCTTTAAGCCCCTCTTCCGGGGAATCCCTGTAAGGTTTAGGAACCAATAGGAAGTCCCAAATTAGTTAATCGCACCAAAAATCCCGGAATTTTTCTACCAGAAGCATTACCTCCCTGGGGGCATAGGGGTAATCATAGCCGTACTCCAGTGCAACTTTCTTCTGCATCCACCGTTGCATCCACGATAACCCAGGGAGGGTTCTCCTGTTTCCTCTCCCTGGTGGAGAAAATGGGTTACATACCCTCTGTATCATTTCTTCGTACGCTGTGTTCTGGTCCCTGGCCCTGGCAATGTTCCCTGGTGGGATGAGGTCTGGGACCATTGCAACATAGGCATCACAGAACCCCAATTTCTGGGCCAGTTCCCCCCTCTCAATAGCCTCCTTGGCTTCCTGGTCCAATGGTGCATTCACTTTGGGACCTGGGGAGCTGCTCCCAGCTACTGACCCCCATTCCCACTCAGTCTCATCGATTGATCCCCAATCATCTATATCTTCCGCAAGTGATCCATACTTCATATAAAGGGATGGGAAATTAATTCTGACAGGGCATCTCTCACCCTCACTGCTGGTGCTGGAAGACGACACCTGGTACTGTTTCTGTCTTAACAGGCTGTGGAATATTGATAGGGGCAGATCCCATTATGGCCCTTGCGGTACATATCTCTGGCCATTCTCCAACGGTCTGGGTGGACATGGATCCCCTCCCTATGGAGCTCTGTGACTGAACTGCCTTCCCGCAGACTGCAGGCCCACCGACTGCTGGCAGGGCCTCCAGCTGCATCATCAACCTGAACATGCCCCTCCCGGTTCCGCGGAGGAACTTTGACTCGTTCCCAGTCACCTCCTGAGTGAGGCCTGTCTCCCACATAACTGTGAGCTTTTTGGGACGGCCCGCACTCTTCTCTGCCCTGAGCAGCAGATTGCCACATTGCCCACATTGAACCCACGCCTGCACTTTCAGAGTAATAATGGCACACTGGGGACATACCACTCCTTAGAACTCCCGACCTCCTCCGGTGCACAACGTGAGTCCACCGTCCGGCACCATCCAGATACCGGTATCCCAAACTAGGGGGGGGATTGGGCTGGTGGATCTGCTCTTGGCTCTGCTCCGCAGGGTTTTCGCCCATGGTGGCAGCAATAGGAACACTCTTCGCTCCTCTCATGAAAGACAACCCTCTCTCTCCTGCAAGTGTCTCCTGCATGGCCGCACCCATAGAAGGGGGTTTTAATAGGGCCCCCTGGATCACTTCTGATTGGCCGGATGTTCCCGCTGTCTCCACCCTTTCGCCATATTGGGTGGTTACTCCTCCCACTGGGTAGACCTGCACGTGGAAAAAAATTGATTTGACCAGCGCTATGGAGTGTGCAAAAAAACTATTATATACAGGTATGAAGCTGCCACCAACCAACCCCTAAAAATAGGGGTCAAGTATGTGAAGGGTATGAAAGGATTGGTAACTGTGCTAACCTGTTTAAAAGGTGTATTGCACTAGATCCTATGTGTGTATATTGGTGATAAAAACAATTATAAACCAAGTGAGAATAAGTCACAGGTGATAATAAAGTGCAAGTGCCAAATAACAGGATCTATATTTGGGCTGAGAGTATATGTGCCCAGAAAGTGCTTGGTGCTATAAATAAATGTGAAACATCAAGTATAAAGTGCTGATTTATTTATTCAAAAAGGTGCAATAATAGTGCGGGTATTATGTAAAAATAAAGTGTTGTCCATAAACCTATAAAAGTAGGACTTTTGTCACTACTGTGCAAAGAGCAGTGCTAGTGCAGAAGAAAAAAAGTATGGTGGAAACACTAGGGCTATTGCCGAAGAGTGCTGTACCTATAAAATGCACTAGGTGTCGCACTCACCCTTTTTCACCCCTGAGCACAAGGTGTTGAATGCAGGCTGGAGTAAACTCCCCAAACACAGTAGGTAAAACAACTCAGGGTGCAATCTTTTTTCATGGGCAAACCTCAGGGGGATCCTCCGGATGTGGGCCCAATCTGGGTGCTCAAAACAAAGAAGGCCTCATGGTGTAGTATATACAGTTGAATAACATACAAGTGTAGCAAACTCACAGTTCAGGCTGATCAGTTCAGTGAGCAATGCAGACGCTGGACGCTGAGATGCTTCCGCGTTCCACGGCTACCAACTGCAAAAACCGGAAGTGACGTTGACGTACAAACTCCGCCCTACGCATTTCATCATTGGACGTCTACTGGAGCGGCCAATGACGAGAGTAGTAGGTACAGCACTCTTCGGCAATAGCCCTAGTGTTTCCACCACACTTTTTTTCTTCTGCACTAGCACTGCTCTTTGCACAAATTGGATCGAGTCATTATTACTTTCTCCAATCATGACTCTAAAAGTGCTCTGTGCCCTGATTGGGCAAAGCTTTCATTGCTTGAGCCAATCAGAGCTTCCAATGCACTGTGCAGCAGCGCAGTGCATTGTGGTCATTCAGCGGGCCGAACAAATGATCAAACGCCCCAAAAATGAGGATGTCTGTTGAACGGGCCAATGTTCGGCCCAAACTCATGCTTGGGCCAAACTGTTGGCCCATCCCTAGTGGTCAGTATAAATGCCGCCCTTACATTGGTTGTCAGTGGTAAAGTGCCCCGTTAAGTTAGTGGCCAATGCTAGAAACAATGCCTTCATACATTGTCAGACATGTCAACCTGTGAAAACAGTTTATAATGTGATATAATGTGACACTTCACAGCAAAAATTGTGTGTGAATAAATTGGTTAAGGTACATTTCTTAACAGAAAAACAGGAAAATTCCACTTAGTGAATAACCATAGATGCCATAAAAGAACTTCATTAAATAGTTGGAAACTAATAGTATGAAAAATTGTACACACACTGTGCTGTTTAGCTGCAAGCATGAACGTAAAAACTCTAATGCCAGAACTCACACCTAAATTTGTAACAGAAAAATGCTGTGCTACAATTAATGATATACATAATACAAACAGTGTCAAAAATTGTTAATCATAAGGAACATTTATCAAATTGTATAAAAATGAATACTAACCACCTATGTGTACAAATAATATCAAGTGTTAAAATATTTCTCATATGTTTGAATACATGATATAATTTGTACACACAGGTGTATGATTAACAATTTTGACACTATGGTTGTATTATTTATATAATTAATTGCCGTGCAGTATTTTTCCGTTAAAAATAGTTTGAAACTGCTTAGCAACTGAAAACTGTTGAGACAATGGGGTGTGTAATGTACAGCACAGTGGTTAGAATTATTTAATGAACAACATAGTGAATTCAGTACAGTGGTCAGTAAAAAGGTGATTTAACTGAGTTATTCTTGGTGGTGTTCTGCCTTATTTGGCCATGTGAATGAGGCCTTAGACTTGGTAGGGCAGCCTATTCATTGTAACGGACTGCAGGACAAGATTTTCCGCCAGCCATTTGATCAATGACAGCACGTGCCTCTGTGTGTCAGGAAATTTTGCAATTTTGCGGGCATTTCCAGCAAGCATAAATGTGAGCCTAGCCTTAGAGAGCTTTCCTCTCACATTCACCTTCATTGATTGAGGGGGGGGAGTGGCAGGAAGTTGGAGAAATCTGGACTATGACTATAGTAGATTTAACAAACTGAGAAAAAATTATATAACATGATATGCATCATTTTAAAATGTTTGGCCACCAGACAGGAAGTGAGGTAAAATTTGCAATAGAGACACAGACAAAAAAAAAACAAACAAAAAAAAAATGTCAGATATTCTAGCCTTACCCTGCTCTACTAAAGTAATGAAGGCCTCTTGATCCCTTTAGGGAAAGAGAGCCTTGACTGATTGGGGCATGGCCAGGGGTCTTTGTTATAGCAGGAAGCTATGTGGGAGAAAGGATTGGATGGATTTTTTGGGCACAGGATTGGGCCTGAGCTCAGTTAAATATACCTTACCCAGGGAATTCTGGGTCTTTGAAGAAGAAACGTGGTTGAAGAGCTGAAAATCTGCAGGTTGTAGAGCTGGACTTTTGGGTTTTTTTCAGGCCTTTTCATCATGGACCCCGAATTTTTACTTACCAGGGTCTGGGAGCTCATGGACCAGGGTCAAGCTGATTGGCTTGTTTCCCTCCTTTCCCCTGCTCTATCAACCCCCCCTCACTGCCCCTCCACCTGCTGCCCCTGAGGAGTTAATTGCGGCCTCCGGAGCCCGGAGGCGCTCCAGTCCCCCAACCCATTTGAGCCCCAGTCCTCCTCGGGGGCCCCTGCCTGAATAATAGCCCCACTGGCCCTGCTGGGGTGGCGTTGCTCGGCCACCTGCCCCCCGTTCATCTACCCGCCATCAGCGGGGCTCCTCCCAGCGTGTTCCCCATCAGCCTGGCCTACCCCGCACTCGATCCGCCCGCTCACGGAGGCCCAGGTCCCCCCCCTGCTAGCCTGGGTACCTGCGGATGTCGGGTCTGTGTCTCCTCCTTCCCCGCAGCTTCCAGCTCCCTCTGCTGCGGGCATAGTGTCCCTGGAGTTCCTGATGGCTGCTGGTCTGTCCCCCTGCCAGGTGCATAGCTGGGGAGCGGGGATCCATGCGCGGCCTCCAGCTGGTCCTGCCGGCGCTGTGGCTTTCTGTGCGGCGGAGCTTTCAGCTGACCGGGCAGCGCCACCTGCTGGCTGGTATGGGAATCACGTCTCGTCTCCCTGTGCCCTGCAGGGCGGGAGATTCAAATTCTAATTATTCTCCTATGAGACTCTGCCAGCCTCCTACACCTATGGATCTTCCTGTGCCCTGCAAGGCGGGAGATAATTTTTCCATGTCACCTCCTGCGAGGGTATGCCACTCGTCCAGCCTTCATGGTCTCCCTGCGCCCCTCAGGGCGGGAGATTCGGGTTCCCTGTCAGCTCCTGGTGAGGATTGCCATTCTTTAACCCCCTCTGCTCTCCCTGCACCCCCCCCCCCCAGGGCGGGAGATGCGCAAGTCGGGCATTCATCCGGCTTTTCCAGCATGACCGGTGTCCCACGAAGTCTCCCTGCGCCCGCCAGGCACGGGAGATGCTTCAGAGTCCCATGCCCCTTATCAGTCGCTCCGTGGCAGCAGCCCCTCCCTGCCTCCCTGCGCCCAGCCGGGTGGGAGAGTCACACGCCACTATTTTTCCTGCCGGGCTGGCACTGCCAGCCTACCCTCCTCCTCCCCCTGCGCCCGGCTGGGCGGGGGACGGACGCTTGCCTCTGCCATTCCAGCGCAGTGGTTCTCCTCCTGTTCCGGACTCTGCATGCTCCTGCTCTTCTGCTCATAGCCACCTGGGCTTACCTGGGCCGCTGACTGTACATCCGCCTTTGGATCTCTCGGTGCAACGACTTTCATCACAGCTCTCTGAGGCTCCTGTGGACGCTGGAAATCGCGGGCGGCTGCCGGGACAACGAAGAAGGGCAGCCCGCGCTGGCTCCCCCTCCACATCTCAGTGAATATGATTGTGGTTTGGTTTGGGGTAGGTCCGATGGTGCTGCTGTATCAGGCCCGCCAGATGAGCGCATTTTCTCCGTGGTAAAATCGGTCCTGTCTCATTTGGGCGTATCCGCCCCTTCGAGTAATCCAGGCGTTTTTTCGGGCGCCCCATTGTGGGCAGTTTCCTCGACCGGTGTGCACCTTGCGGCCGAGGTACGCGATAAGATTTGGCTTTGCGTATTTGTTGATTTCCTGACTTTGGTTCCCCCTGATCGGGAGATGGTGGACAAATCTCGGCGGGTCGACGTTACTGTACAGGGCGACAAACCTAAACAGCTTCCCCGCACTTTTGGGAACTGGCTGCAGGGTTTCTGTGCTTACGCCGGGGTGCTTTGCAAGCTTTTTGCATAGTTAGAACCTTCCATGGCAGCGAACTTAAAATCGGCGTTGCAGTTCTAGCCTGTCCTGGCCGGGAAGCTTCGGAAGGAACTGGAATTGGGACGTATGGTGGGCCCATTTGATTTCCCTCCTTTTCACAACCTACGGGTTTCGCCTCTGGGTGTGGTTCCCAAGAAGGAGGAGGGCAAATTCCGTCTCATTCACCATCTTTCCCATCCTTCCGGATCCTCTGTCAATGACGGCATCGATAAGGAGGAATCCAGGGTCCAATATGCCTCTTTTGACAAAGCCCTTGGGTTGGTGAGGTCTGCTGGTCAGTCTGCGTTGTTGCCTAAGGCGGACATTAAATCCGCCTTTCGCCTTCTCCCTGTTCATCCGGAATGCTTCCACCTGCTGGGCTGCTACTTTCGGGACAGCTACTTTTTTGATATGTGCCTCCCCATGGGATCCGCGATTTCCTGTTACTATTTTGAGTTGTTTAGTAGCTTCCTCGAATGGGTGGTTGCCCAGTCAGCCAGCCTGCATTCCCTTTTGCATTATTTAGACGACTTCCTCTTTGTTGGCCCGGCTGGCGTTGATCAGTGCCAGCGGCTCCTTTCCGTTTTTCAGTCCATATGTGAGCGGTTCTCTATCCCGCTATCGGCTGACAAAACTGAGGGCCCGGTGATGGTGTTGTCTTTCCTTGGCATCGAAATTGACGCGGTGGCAATGGTGTTTCGTTTGCCAAGCGAAAAATTGGTTAGGCTTCGATCCCCTTGGCAAAAGGGGCCAAAAAGCTTCAGTTGAAGCAATTGCAGTCCCTTTTGGGTCATCTTGTCTTCGCCTGTCGAGTTTTACCCATGGGGAAGACCTTTTGTAGGCGCCTGTCGTATGCCATGAAAGGCGTGTCTGCTCCCCACCACTATGTACGAATTACCAGGCCCATGCGGGATGACTTGGGGATTTGGCTCTCCTTTCTCCAGTCTTACAACGGTCATTCCTGCTGGCTTATGGAGGAGGTCCCGAACTCACAGCTGGAGCTTTACACGGACGCGGCAGGCTCCTGTGGCTACGGGGCCTTTTTCCAAGGGGAATGGTCTGCTGAACGTTGGCCGGCCTCATGGGCCCACATGGATCTGTTGCGCAACCTCACTTTGCTGGAACTTTTTCCGATTATTGTCACAATTGAGCTGTGGGGGGAGAGGTTGTGTAACCACCAGGTTGTTTTTTGGTCGAATAATATGAGCATGGTTCAGGTAGTCAACCGCCAGTCTGCTCATTTCATTGCTGCATTTTCTTGTCCTTAGATGCTTACATTTTAACATTTGGATTAGAGCTGAGCATGTGCCCGGTATATCTAATGATCTGGCTGATGCTCTTTCTCGTTTTCAGCTCGACCGCTTCCGCTCCCTGGCTCCAACGGCGGCCCAGGTGGACCTTCCCTGCCCGCCCTTTTTATGGAACCTCGTTTCTGATGCTTGTTAGACCTCCTTCGGGCTTCTCTTTCCCCTCGGACATGGTCGTCGTATCTTCGGATCTGGGACAAGTGTCCGTTTCCCGCAGTTTTTGCTAACATCACACCACGACAGACGACTTGCTTTATTTTCTTACCTGGTGTTTTTACTCCGCAGGGGCTCTTCAGGATCCACAGTCTCTGCTGCCATGTCTGCCTTGTCTTTTTGGTTCCGCCTTCTAGGCTGGGAGGACATCACCAAGGATTTTCCGGTGCGGCGGGTTTTGCGCGCCTGGCGACGCACCACTCAGTCCCCCGATTCCTGACTTCCAGTTTCGCTTGCCATCCTGTCCAATATTATTTCTCTGTTGCCGTCTGTGTGCTCCTCTCCTTTCTAGACCCTCTTGTTTAGGGTGGCCTTTTCTTGGGCCTTTTTCTGCGCCTTTCGCATCGGTGAGCTGGTTTCGAAGTCCAGGTCTTCCTCCGGCGACTGACAGCTGGGCAGAGGCAGACGGGTTGTTTTGTATTCCTGCCGGGGCCCCTTTTGCCCGGTTTCATTGTCATTTCATTTCAGGTCTATTCGCCCCCCCATCTCCTACTTTTCTTGTTCATGCTGATTCGTCCTCTCTCAGCAGGTTCCAATTTTTGAGGGTCTTTCGGCTCTGCCTGACAAAGTTGGATCTCCCTGCCTCAGATTTTTCGACGCACTCTTTTCGGATCGGTGCCACTACTGCGGCTTCTGGCATGGGTTTTCGTTATATGTTCGTCCTCTTCTTCTGTATTGATTTCAGCCTCCCGCCCTGCCTTGGTATGGATCATCGGGGATTCCTTTGTTTTCTGGACCTCCCGCTGGTCTGGCATCCGACGTGATGGGAAGAACCTGGGCTTTGACGATGCCGTGGTCAGGATCCGTTGGCGTGGTTTGCGTGGATTGCGCTGGTCCCAAGTCCTCCAAGAGTGCCTGACACTTCGTTCGCATGTTTCCGGCCCAATTTTTTTGATCCTGCATGCCGGGGGAACGATGTCAGTTACACCCGGTCGGTTGACCTCATCACGGCTGTTAAACAGGATATTGGTCATTGTTACGCACTCTTCACCAATTTGATTCTTGTTTGGTCCGAGATTGTGCCTCGCCTACTTTGGACCCGTGACATTCCGGGTCCATGCTTGGAAGGTTCCCGCCGGAAGATAAATGCACAGGCGTCGAAGTTTGTTCGTCACTTGGGTGGAGTGGTGATACGACACAGGGATTTGGAAGATGACAATGGTGATTTGTTGCGCCCCCGATGGCATTCATCTTAACAACATTGGACTGGACATTTTTAACCTTGGCCTTCAACGCGGTGTGGAACAGGGGCTGGCTTCGGTGGGGCGCATGTCAGTTAAATCCTGACGTGCAGGTGGCAGTTTTTGACCTTGGCAGCAGTTAAAGTTATGGTAATGGGTTACGCCCTTGTTAATAAATTTGGGGGTAGGCTGTCTGTCCTGCACTGATGATAGTGACAGACCCTCCCCCTTTCACCTTTTGGAATTCATTTGTTAATGACTAAGAGTGCTCACAGTACAACTGTGACTGGCACTGGTCTAAATGTGTACTTGTTTGGTATTTGAAATTAAATAAAAGCTGTGGCCCTGCCCTTTCCAACTTAATGATTTGTAAGTGTGGTTTTGTATGAGGAGGGGGCAAGGGGTATTGGTTATTATGGTAATATGGTTCTCCGGACCTATGCACCTCAGCAGTCAAGCATTTTTATATCTGCCTGTGTTGTTGTTCGAGAGGTACTCTCACTTCCTGTCTGGTAAAATGTTGTTAGTAGGGTAGGAAGTGAATGTAGTTCTCATTAATGGAGCCCTAAATATGAGTAAAAACCTGGCAGGGTTCTAACCCTTCCCCACTCTATACAAATCTAAGAAAAATACTGTAAAATACACTTTAACCTGCTGCTACCCATGTAACACATATGTGTGGTGGCAAAGAGGTGAACTTTAACACCCACATGCCACACATATGTGTCGCTGGGTGGCCATTTTTTTTTCTTGCTGCGAGCGTGCTAACTGCATGTTCCCAGCACAGAGACCAAGTTATCAAAGAAAGCTCTTGGTCCCCATTAACAATCAGTAGCCAGTGGGACCAGCTCCTGATCATGTTAACACTATAACTGCCAATCATAGTGGTTTTATGTTCGCCAGTCCTTTTCGCATGCCTACTGGGAGCTTAGGATCTTTTAAAGGAATGCCAGAGTGGGCAAGAAGGGATTATTGTATTGTTATTTCTGTGGGAGAAAGCAAGGAACCTACAGTGATTTTATTTGGGAATGCTTCTAATACACGGCCTTCTTCATCATGAAAAAATAAGCAAGAGTGGTTCCCAGATAACCAGAAAGGCAAGTGGTTGGTCTAGTGCAATACAACTGTGCCTGCATTCAAAATGGAGCTGGTAGTGTATGCTCGCTTTATGTACAGTACTTTAAGGTATATTTTTCATTTATAATTAATTGTACCTTTAATGACAGACATTTTCAGCCAGCAGCAATGCTAATTGGTTTTTATGGGGTTTAAGTTTCTTTTTAGTCTCATATCCTGGTAAAGCAGAGTTTCAGTCTTTTTTGTGTTTATTAAAAGTCAGCAACTATGTAGCACCCTCCTAGGTAGGCGCTAGTGAGAGAGTATAGTTTTTGGCTCTGTCTGCCTATCAGAGGAGCTGCAGGCAAATCTTTATTGCTCTCTGCCTACCAGAGAGCAGGATCTCTTAGTGAGGTCTGTTCATTGTGCTCAGTATGCGATTTATTCTGTCTAGAGAGTGTTTCCCACTGGTCCAATAGGGAGGCATGTTGGACAGTGGGAGGAAACTTGACCAATGGATGCATAGGCTTTGATACAGTCCTGGTAATTGGCATAGACAGGCTGTTTCGGTGCATTTTGGGATACTGTTTAATAAGCCAGGAGCACATGTGCTGCGAGGTCTTTGGCTGGAGAGCAGAGTCCAAGAGGGAGTGAGGCGGCTGCCTCCTCTTCTGCAGCAGTGGCATGTGGCCACAGGAGGTCATTCTGAGGGCCAGAGGAATGGAGCTGAACCCAGAGGTGCAGAAGAGCTGACTGAGGGGGAAACACTGGAGACCCTGGAAAAACTGAATTTTTGTAAAATCTTACCTGTAAAATTCCTTTCTCTGAGTCCTCCGACAGTCGCCGCCATCTTCATATTCGTCACAATGGGGTATTAGACTTTGCTCCGTAGGAGTAGCTAGGCAACAGAATATGTCAATATTAAAGCTTTTAACATATCCCCACCCCAGGGGTTGGTCCCCTCAGTCTATACCCTCCTGCTTCCTGTTTCCTGCTTCAGTTTCAGTGGAATAGCAGTAGAGTACCTAAACCCCAAAAGAGGGGCGGGGGCGGCGACTGTCGGAGGACTCAGAGAAAGGAATTTTACAGGTAAGATTTTACAAAAATTCCGTTTTCTCTTACGTCCTCCGACAGTCGCCGCCATCTTCATATTCGTCACAATGGGGACGTCCCAAAGCAGTGCAAACATGAGGGGTGGGAAACGCAGCCGCGCCTAAAGGCAACGCAGTCTCCACATCAAAGAAAGTAACCTTACCAAAGGAAGGAAACCAGCTGGGCAACACGAGAAAAAATTTGCTCAACGGGAGCAATAACCCAGGAAAAAAACAAATAACCCAGGGATAAAAAGAAATCCCAAACAGCCCAAAGGACCAAAACCAGGAACCCTAAGGGACCGCCGCACTAAGAACCTTGCGGCCAAAGGAAGCATCTGCCGATGCTTGAACATCCACTACGTGGAACAGAGTGAAGGTGCGCACGGTCGACCAGGCCGCCGCCCTACACACCTGGGCCACAGAAGCCCCATGACGACAGGCCCAAGACGTACTCTGGTAGAGATCTGGTAGAGTGCGCCTCCACAGGCATAGGGGAAACTTTTCCCCGCAAAGCATAGGCCTGTTCAATGGCCTGTCTGAACCAATTGGCGACGGCAGAAGCCGATGCCGCTACGCCCTTCCGAGGACCCCGCGAAAGGACAAACAAAGAATCCGACCTGCGAAAAGATTCAGACGAGTTTAGGTAAACCCTAATCGCCATGAACAGCATCCAAGGAGTGCAACTCCACCTCCTCCGGATATTTAGACTTCGCGCAAGGCGAAGGCAAGACAATGACCTCACTGAGGTGAAATCCCGAAACCCTCTTCGGAAAAAAAGAAGGGTTAGGTCGCAAGACCACCTTAACCAAGCGAGTGACCAGATACGGACAATGGCAGGACAAGCTGCCAGCTCCGACACTCTGCGAGCCGACGTGATCGCCACCAAAAAAGGTGACCTTCTAGGACAACATAGACAACGAGATCTACCTGATCCGTACAAAAAAGAACCATGTTGTAACACGGACAGAACAAGATTCCAGTCCCAAAGAGGCAGAGGCACCCTCCTAGGAGGGACCAGATGCCCCCGAACAAAAGTGCCAACCAAGGAGTTAGATGCCATAGGATGTTGAAAAAAGAACGGCCATCGCAGACACCTGACCCTTGAACGTAGCCAGCGCCAAACGCTGTCAACACCCTCTCGAAGGAAGGACAACACCCCAGACACCGACTACGGGCGAGGTGAAGACCCCCTGGACTCACACCAGGCAAAATAGGTCTACCAAGTACGGTAAAAGACCTTCCCCGAGGAAAAATTCCTCGCGTCGATCAAAGTGTGAATGACCTCAGGTGAGAGACCCCTATCCCTCAGGACCTCGGTTTCAACAGCCAGGCCGGCAAAGCCAGCGACTGTAAGGCAGGATGAAATATCAGCCCTTGAGACCGGAGATTTTCCCGAAGAGGCAGACGCCACAGGGCGTCGACCGCCAAATGCACGAGGTCTGCGTACCAGGACCGGCAAGGCCAGTCCGGTGTCACAAGAATCACTGTGTTTCGGTTCCGAGTCCAACCTGTGAAGGAACCTGGGCAGCAATTGAAAACGGTGAAAACGCATACATCAGTCGGTACTGATGCCACGGAGCTACCAACGCGACTGACGCGTCTGCCCGAGGATCGCGTGGCCTTGCCACGAACCTGTTCACCTTGCTGTTCAGACGAGACGCGAACAGGTCCACCTCCGGAAGATCCCACTTCGCGCACAACATCTGGAGAACACCCGGACGGAGGGGCCATTCCCCCTGGTCCAGGGACTGGCGGCATCTGATAATCCGCCCGCCAGTTCTCCACCCCCGGAATGCGAACCGCCGATATCGCCGGGACATGTGTCTCGGCCCAAGACAGAATGTCGGCCACTTCCCGAGCCGCCCGGGCTCTCTTGGTGCCCCCTTGGCGAAAGACGTAAGCCGCCGCCGTGGCAATGTCCGTCTGCACCCGAACCGGACAGCCCTGCAGCCCGTCCGGCCAACGATGAAGGCAGAGATTACACCGCCGGGGACTGGAGCCACCACAGAATATCCCTTCTGGTGCGATGGCCCAACGAAATCTGGAACCAGAGATTGCGGTCGCCCGTCCCACCTGGACAGGATCTCCGCTTGGAGACCCCGCGTGTGAAACTGGGCGAAGGGAATCGCCTCGAAAGCCGAGACCATCAATCCCAGACATCTCATGCGCGTCCGGAGTGACGAGCACGGAACGTCCCTGAGGGACCTGACTTCTCCTGAAGAGTCCTGAGTTTGTCGTCCGGTAGGAAGACCTTCGCCTGGACCGCATCCAGAATCATTCCCAGGTAGGGAAGACGAATCGACGGACACAGCGTCGACTATGGAGAATCAATCGCCCAACCAAACTCCTGAGAGTCAGCATCGTGAAGGACAGGTCCTCCTCCAGACCCTGGCTGGTCACAGACCGTACCAGAATAACTTCCAGATACCCCAGGACAGAGATGCCCTGCGCTCTCAACAAAGCCAGAAACCGGTGCAAGCACCTTGGCGAAAAAAACCCGTGGAGCCGAAGCGAGACCAAAAGGTAACGCCACGATTGGTAATGATCCTCCGCAATGGCGAATCGAAGTCACCTCTGGTGACCCTCGAAAATCGGGATGTGAAGGTACGCATCCTTCAAATCGATGGAGGCCATGAATTCCCCCGGAACCAGGGCAGCCACCACCGACCGCAAGGATTCCATGCGGAACTTGCGAACCCGCACAAAGCGGTTCAGGGCCTGGAAGTCCAGAATTGGACGTACCCTGTCCTCCTCCTTGGGCACAGTGAACAGATTGGAAGAGAACCCCCGAAATCTGTCCCGATGAGGCACCGGAACCACCTGAGGGAAAAAATCTGCTCTCCGGCCGGGAGAGAAAACTCGATCTTGTAACCAGAACGAACGATTTCCTGAACCCACCTGTCCCGAACACGGGCCAACCAGGGTTGAAGAAAAACCGAGCAAGCGTCCCCCCATCCCAGAACTGGGTGAGGGTGCCCCTTCAGGCGGCATTGTTATGGGCAGCAGATCCGGACTGGCCGGACTTATGCTTACCCGACCACGGCTTCTTTTGGGAGCCTTGGCCTTTGAATGGTTCTCCCCTATAGGGCGACCGAAAGGCACGAAAGGACCCCTGAGAGGGCCGAAAAGAAGCATGCTACTTACCATGAGCAGCCTTAGCCTGGTGGGATCGGCGCAGGAGCGTGCTCTCACCACCCGTGACCCCCTTTATCAGTGCATCCAAAGATCCGCCAAAAAGGCGAGATCCATCATAGGGCAGATTGGCTAAGGTCTTGCGCGAAGATTGGTCCACAGACCAACACTTCAACCAAACCAGGCGGCGAGACAATACCGCTACACTGTGTACACGTGCAGCCAACGGTACTATATCCAGGTCCGCATCACACAAATACACGACACCCTGATGGATTTTATCCACCATATCCAATGTCGCCGGTGAGGCTGAATCAGCCACCAGGACGCGCCTGAGTGCCTGAGTCCAATTCGCGACAGCCTGGGCTGCCCTAAGCGAAGCAAATAGAGCCTTTAGCATAGAACCCGTAACAGAGTAAGCATGACGGGCAAGAGACTCCAGCCTCCTGCCCGTAGCATCCCGGAACACCGAGGTATCCTCTGCAGGAATCGCAGTGGACCTATTCATCAGTAGCGGGTGCGAAAGGATAACGCAGCCTGAACCTACTTGGTACAGCAAAAGGCTTGCGTATATTGCGCCATTGTTCCTTAACAGCGCGCTGAAAATCATCAGTGCAGGGAAAGACCTGCGATGTCTTGCGTCTTTTCTGCGTCCCATAAGCTGCCAGGGCAGCAGGAGGACGTGGTTCAACCCGTAAACGCAGTGTTTGCTTGATAGAAGCAACCAATTCATCCATGAGTGCAAGCTCTTCAGGCGAGCCAGGGGGAGAATTATCCACCCCATCTACCTCAGCCTCCACCTCGGACCCCACAAGACCCAGGGAGGAACGGGACCCCGATAAGGAGACCCCAGCTATAGCAGCCCCATCACCAGCACCCTCTGTCAGAGGAGATTGAAAACTCTGGGTTGTTGTGTGGATTGAACAGCCACAAGCATTAGCACCTGAGCAGAGCAGCAAGATTAGCCACAACCGCAGCCAAAACACCCCCTGGGGGGGAAAACAGCCCTTGGTCACCCACCAAGTGGTAGGAAATTTGTGTCCCTGAGAATCCATTGCCCCCATGATAAGCCGGAAAATAAAGGGTTAATTGCCCCTTAACCGGTTGCCGACCGCCGCACGACTATATACTGCGGCGGTCAGCCCCGGCCAGGCAGAGTGACGTAGCGGTACGTCACTAGCCTTCGCCGCTCTGGCGCGCGCGCGCGCGCACCCGCGGTCCCGCCGATGACTCGATTGGGTTCAGAACCGATCAGTCATCAGGTCCAGGCCAATCATTTTTGGTCTGGACCTGTTGATCGGTCCTGCCCAATCAGATCTCCCTCTAAGCCTGTGAAATGTAAACACAGGCTTAGAGGAGATGTGCCCTCCCCTCCCAACGGTCTTTTTGGATCCAGCGTGAGAGGAGAGCACATCTAATTGTAAGTACAGCACCAAGCACGTACATACACAGTTAGATAGGCACATTTCACCCCCGATCGCCCCCCCCAATTAACCCCTACAGCACCTGACACAACACACACTATATACAGCATATAGCATATACCTATATACCTGTATAAGTGTGATTTGTGAACAGGTGTAGCCCTTGCGACCCCCCCTTTTCCACTCAAATTACCCCCCACCCCCCCCTAATAAAGATTTAACCCACTGATCTCCCCTGACCCCCCCCTGATCACCGCCGTTAACCCCTACACCCTCTGTCACATCAGCACTAATACAAACGCAATATACGGTGTTATTGTATTTTTGTATTAGTGTGATTGTGATCAGAATTAGCGCAGGCGACTAAGTTTCTGTCCCAAGAAGGTTTAGGGTCCCCGCCACCCGCCCAATAAAGATTTAAGCCCCTGACCCCCCCCTGATCACCCCTACACCCCCTGCCATAACACACACCGTATACAGTATATAGCATTTTGCTATATACCCGTATAAGTGTGATTTGTGGTCAGGTCTAGCGCTTGCGACCCCCTTTTTTCCACTTGAATTACCCGCCACCCCCCCTAATAAAGATTTGAGCCCCTGATCTCCCCTGACCCCCCCCTGATCACCGCTAGTTAACCCCTACACCCTCTGTCACATCAGCACTAATACAAACGTAATATACTGTGTTTTTGTATTTTTGTATTAGTGTGATTGTGATCAGAATTAGCGCAGGCGACTAAGTTTGTGTCCCAAGGAGGTTTAGGGTCCCCGCCACCCGCCCAATAAAGATTTAATCCCCTGATCCCCCCCTGATCACCCCTACACCCCCTGCCACAACGCACACTGTATACAGTATATAGCATTTTCTATATACCCGTATAAGTGTGACTTGTGACCAGGTTTAGCGCTTGCCACCGTTCCTTTTATCCTTAGGATACCTGCCAGTCCCTTCCAATAAAGATTTAAACCCCTGATCCCCCCCTGATCACATCCCGTTAACCCCTACACCCTCTGTCACATTAGCACTAATACACACATAATATACTGTTTTTACTGTATTTTGTATTGGTGTCATTGTGACTTGAGGTTGCGCTAGCTAGCTAGTTTCTTTCCCAAAGGAGGTTTAGGGTCCCCGCCACCCCCCCCCCCCAGATCCCCGGCGCATAGTTTAGAAGTAACCCCTTGATTACCACACACGCACGCACGCACCTACACTTCCATTTCTAGTATAGTGTTTGAACAGATCAATATCTGATCTGATCAGAGCTATACTAGCGCCCCCATAGTTTAGGGTTCCCAAAACGCGGTGTTTGCACGATCAGCACTGATTCCTGCCAGCACCTGCGTTTAACCCTTTCACCCAGGTAAGTGTAGTAATCAACAGATTACTGTCACTTACAAAAAAACACAAGACACAAAACCGCTGTGTTAGCAGAGTCAGGCCTGATCCCTGCTAGCATTAGCAGTTTTTTTGGTAGCGCTTGAAATAATCTTCGACAACCAGGTGCTTTTATTACCTGTGAGTCGCATCACTGTACGGGTAAATTTAGTTACCAAAATGTCTAAACGTTCGTACAGTGATGAAGCTATTTACAGTATAATGACCATGTCAGGTGAGAGCGATGGGGAAGCCTCACCGGCAGAATCAGGGTCAGTATACGAACCAGATGACAGCAGCGGCTCCCTGACAGACAGCTCCGACGACAGATGGGTCCCTGTTAGACCCAGGCGTACCCGACCCCATTCTGGTGTTGTTGAAATGCAGGAATCGCAGGGTGCTCGTATGGAGCAGAGTGTGGGTACTAGTGCCGCTCATCCTTCTGGCGACCTGGCAAGCGCCAGCGGCCTAGTACAACCTGGACCTAGTACAACCAGCACTGCAGTAAGACCTGGTGACGTGGCGAGT
Source organism: Pelophylax lessonae (assembly GCF_965119305.1). Classification (NCBI taxonomy): domain Eukaryota; kingdom Metazoa; phylum Chordata; class Amphibia; order Anura; family Ranidae; genus Pelophylax; species Pelophylax lessonae. Next base: position 403,951,110 of record NC_138771.1, on the reverse strand, counting down.
CCCCTAAGTGCAGTTGAAGCTGGTGCGGTGGCTAGCACAAGTAGTGGCCCGCAGCCACCGCGTATTCGAAGACAGGCCCGTAGAGCCCATAGTGCCCTCCCTGATGCGCTGGCATATCCCAATTGGCAACCCACTGATTCTACAGCGCCAGTACTTCCCCCATTCACCGCCCAACCTGGAATCCACGTGGAGACAGCTGGTTTTACGCCCCTGAACTTTTTTGAGCTGTTCTTCACGGAAGATCTTTTCAGATCTATTGTGGATCAATCAAATTTATATGCTCAACAATTTATCGCCGCCAACCCTAATTCGCACCTTGCCAGACGATTCGGCTGGAATCCTATAACGGTTTCCGAATTTAAGATCTTTCTGGGCCTTTCCCTCCACATGGGCATAACTAAACAAAGTGAATTGCGGCTATATTGGTCCACTAGCCCAGCTCACCATATGCGCATGTACTCTGCCTCCATGTCCAGGGGGAGATACGAGCAAATTCTGCGATTTATGCATTTCAGCGACAATGAAATCTGTCGTCCTCGGGGAGACCCTGCATACGATCGGCTCCACAAAATTCGGCCCCTCATAGACCACTTCAATCAGCGGTTTGCAGCCTTGTTTACCCCCGAACAAGTTGTCTGCATTGACGAGTCCCTGATTAAATTTACTGGCCGTCTTGCTATCAAACAGTACCTCCCCAGCAAGCGTGCCAGATACGGGGTCAAGTTGTATAAGCTCTGTGACAGGGCCACAGGCTATACAGTTAATTTCCGTGTCTATGAGGGAAAAGATAGCACTGTGGAGCCCCCGAACTGCCCAGACTACATAGGGAGCAGCGGTAAGATTGTTTGGGACTTGGTGTCACCCTTATCCGGAAAGGGGTACCATTTGTACGTGGACAATTTTTACACAAGCGTGCCACTATTTAGTTACCTGCTTGATTTACAAATTGGCGCATGTGGCACCGTGCGACCTAATCGCCGGGGCTTCCCCCAACGGCTTGTAAATTCCCGTCTTAGTCGGGGGGCGAGAGCCTGCTTGAAAACGGACAAATTACTTGCGGTGAAGTGGAAGGATACACGGGATGTTTATGTTCTGTCCTCCCTTCACGCAGACACGACAGTCCAAATCCCTACGGCAACTGGCGTTATGGAGAAACCCCTCTGTGTCCACGAATATAACCTTAACATGGGAGGGGTGGACCTTAACGACCAGCTTTTGGCGCCGTATTTAGTTGCCCGTAAAGCCAGACGCTGGTACAAAAAAGTGTCTGTTTACCTTTTCCAATTGGCTATGAACGCCTTTGTCCTATACAGGGCGTCAGGACGAACTGGACCCTTCCGGGAATTCCAGGAAGCGGTCATCCTTGCCTACCTGTACCCAGGAGGCATGCCTGCCCAACTTCCCCTTCCAGATGCAGTGAGCCGGCTGCATGAGAGGCATTTTCCTTATGCCCTCCCGAGTACCCCTACCCAAATACGACCCCAAAGACGATGTCGTGTCTGTAGCAGGCGCGGATTTAGGCGTGACACCCGTTATTATTGTCCCAAATGTCCTGACCAACCTGGTCTCTGCATCGGGGAATGTTTTGAGCGCTACCATACACTAGTGGAGTATTAGTGTAGGGTACAGCACGACACAGTGTAGGGCACACAAACACAGGGTCTCGAAGGATGTTGGATGTCCATCGACATTTTGAGAGACCCAAGCTGGAAGAGAAGATCGCAGAAGATCGCACTCCCTCCCAAATCAAGAAATAAAGGAACAGTTAGAAAGTAAAATAAAATGATCCAAAAACTGTTGTGGTGTCAGTAATTTTATATGTCCTTCTACTCCTTCCTACTATACTTTTTTCAATGTCCTTTGTTTGTTTTTTCATTCTTTTGTGACCTGTTTCTCTTGCAGGTAATTGTCGGCTACCACGCATTGATTTTATATATTCTGACACAAACAGCGTTTGCGCTCAGCATATATGGATACCTTTGCTGATAGCAGCTGTGGTGATTTTCTGATTTCAGCACTGCAGTTAAAATCTTATTTTGGTATACGTGGATAGCGCCGTGTATACCCATCATTAAATTCAGTGGGTGGTTGTTTGGGCGGTTAATGATGAGAATCCAAAAACTTTTGTTGTGTCAGTCATTTTATATGTCCTACTCTTCCTAATGTACTTTTTTTAATGTACTTTGTTTGTTTTTTCATTCTTTTGTGACCTGTTTCTCTTGCAGGTAATTGTCGGCTACCACGCATTGATTTTATATATTCTGACACAAACAGCGTTTGCGCTCAGCATATATGGATACCTTTGCTGATAGCAGCTGTGGTGATTTTCTGATTTCAGCACTGCAGTTAAAATCTTATTTTGGTATACGTGGATAGCGCCGTGTATACCCATCATTAAATTCAGTGGGTGGTTGTTTGGGCGGTTAATGATGAGAATCCAAAAACTTTTGTTGTGTCAGTCATTTTATATGTCCTACTCTTCCTAATGTACTTTTTTTTAATGTACTTTGTTTGTTTTTTCATTCTTTTGTGACCTGTTTCTCTTGCAGGTACTCGTCGGCTACCACGCATTGATTTTATATATTCTGACACAAACAGTGTTTGCGCTCAGCATATATGGATACCTTTGCTGATAGCAGCTGTGGTGATTTTCTGATTTCAGCACTGCAGTTAAAATCCTATTTTGGTATACGTGGATAGTGTCGTGTATACCCATCATTAAATTCAGTGGGTGGTTGTTTGGGCGGTTAATGATGAGTAATACTACGCATTATTCCTGTGCTGATTTCTGATAGGTTCTCTTTTTTTCCGTTCAGCCCACAGGCTGCATGAAAAAAAAAAACCTATATGCCAAACAAGGACCAGCAATGTACTGGTACGTTGCTGGACTTTGAGTGGTTGTACCAGGATGATGCCTGCAGATTTAGGCATCATCTTGGTATCGTTTTTTACAGCCAGCGGTCGGCTAACATGTAAAAGCAATCCTAGCAGGTAATTGGCCGCTAGACTGCTTTTACATGCAGTGGGAGGGGTCTCCCCCCCCCCACCGCCGCCTTCCGCAGCCTTCCGTGGTTTTTCTCGGGCTCTCCTGTCCCACCGGTTAACCCGAGAGTGCAGCCGGTGGTTCAGTTATCTAACCATAGAGCTAATTGAAGATTAGAATGGCTCCAATCATCTCTATGGCCTAAGATGCCGGAGGCTACGAGCATTTCATGACTTCTTTTTCGCCAGAAATAAACAGGGCCATTGGGAAATTGGGAAAGTATTTTATCACACCAATTTTGGCGTGGTCAGATACATTAAGGTCAGAGGAGAGATCTAGAGTATAAAAGACCCCAATTTTTTTAAAAAAGAGTACCTGTCACTACCGATTGCTATCATAGGGGATATCTAAATTCACTGTGATAACAATAAAAATGATTTAAAAAAAAAAAATTAAAGGAAAGGTGTCAAAATAACATAAAAAAGCAAAAAAAAAAAAAAAATTGAGCCCCCCCCCTTTCCCCCCGTGCTTGCACGCAATGGCACACGCAAGCGTTGGTCTAGTGTCATATGTAAACCGCAATTTCAGCATGCATGTGAGGTATCGCCGCGATCGCCAGATCGAGTGCAGTAATTTTTGCAGTAGACCTCCTCTGTAAGTCTAAAGTGGTAACCTGTACAGACTTTTAAAGTTTTTAAAAATGTACGTACGTTGTTGCCGCTGCGCAGGCGTGCGCAATTTTTAAAGCATGTCATGTCAGGTGTCTATGAACTCGGCATAAGATCATCTTTTAAATTTTACCAAAAAAATTGGAATTATATAGTGTATTTGTGCAATAAATTTAAAAAAAATGTATTTTTTTCGCAAAAATTGCGTTTGGAAAATCTGTGCGCAAATACCGTGTGACAAAAAAATTTGCAACATCCCCCATTTTATTCTATAGGGCCTCTGCTTTAAAGAAATATATAATGTTTGGGGGTTCAAAGTAATTTTCTAGTAAAAAAAAAATATTTTTTCATGTAAACAAAAAGGCACAGAAAAGGCTTGGTTTTCAAGTGGTTAGAAGAGTGGGTGATGTGTGGATAAGATTGAGCATAAAATGCCGGGACAGTTCAAACACCCCCCAAATGACCCCTTTTTGAAAAGTAGACACCCAAAGCTATTTGCTGAGAGGCATGGTGAGTCCATGGAATATTTTATATTTTGCTACAAGTGTCGGGAAAATTATTATTTCTTTTTTTTTTGTTGTTTTTTTACAGAAAGTTGTCACTAAATGATATATTGCTCACACATGCCATGTGTATATGTGAAATGACACCCCAAAATACATTCTGCTGCTTCTCCTGAGTACAGGGATACCCCATGTGTGAGACTTTTTGGCAGCGTAGCTGTGTACGCGCCCCCGAAAACCAATCCACATCTTCAGGTTTTCTAATGGCGTAAATTGCTGATTTTACCCCTGACTACCTGTCACAGTTTCAGAGGCCCTGAAATTTCAAGATAGCACAAAACCCCCCCAAATGACCCCATTTTGCAAAGTAGACACTCCAAGCTATTGGCTGAGAAGCATGGTGAGTCCATGGAATAGTTTATATTTTGCCACAAGTTTCGGGAAAATAATTTTTTTTTTTTTTTTAACACAAAGTTGTCAGTAAATGATATAATGCTCACGCATGCCATGGGTATATGTGAAATGACACCCCAAAATACATTCTGCTGCTTCTCCTGAGTACAGGGATACCCCATGTGTGAGACTTTTTTGCAGTCTAGCCGAGTACAGGACCCCGAAAACCAACCTCCACTTTCAGGCTTTCCAAGGGCGTAAATTGTTGATTTCACTCCTGACTACCTATCACAGTTTCGGAGGCCCTAAAATTCCAAGATAGCACAAAACCCCCCCAAATGACCCAATTTTGCAAAGTAGACACTCCAATCTATTTGCTGAAACCGCCGCTCCTCCACCTCAGCGAGGTGGACCAAACATAGCATAGCATGTAAAAACATGGCGGACCGCCACAGCGGTCGCTGAAAGTGCCCCAAACATGATAAAAATCATGCCCCACAGCACACAGCTGTTCACACATACACAAACTGACACAGACAGTGCAGCACAGCCCCCCCTCCTTGCAGCCCACAGCATGCAGCCAGAGAGATAGGGATTTCAATAGTGTGAACACAGGCAGGGTTACACAGTCCCAGACTGACACCCCCCCCAACAGACAGGTCCCCACATAGATACACTTACCTCCTAATGGCGTGGGGAACCCGCACAGGCGAACAAGCCGCTGCGCATGTGGCAGGGAGAGTCGCATCCAGGACGCAAAAAATCGGGGTTAAGAAAGCGCACAGCGTCCAGTGAGGTAGCCACCTCACCAATCATCCCTGCACCGAACAGGGATGGGTTGTTCACTGTGCCAGGAGCGTTACCTGCCTGAACGCTCGATGGCAGGCTGGGAAGCCACTGACCCACATCCTGCGACCAGGGGGATCAGCCCGAGACCCAGCCCGCATGATCCTCTTCATCAGAAGAACTAACTAATGCTGACAAAAAGAACAGCTAAGTAAAGAGAGAGAAAAAACTCAAACAAAAAATCAAAAAAGAAGATAAAGGCTGAGACAAAATGCCCCAGCATAGAGAGATCCAGCTACTCCTGACAAGCTAGACATTGAAACTGAAGCAGGAAACAGGAAGCAGGAGGGTATAGACTGAGGGGACCACCCCCTGGGGTGGGGATATGTTAAAAGCTTTAATATTGACATATTCTGTTGCCTAGCTACTCCTACGGAGCAAAGTCTAATACCCCATTGTGACGAATATGAAGATGGCGGCGACTGTCGGAGGACATAAGAGAAAACAGTATCGTGAGTACAGGGGATTGTGCCAAGGGGCCTGACCTGAGGGGGGCCACCCCAGGAGTAGGATGGGTGTCAGCAGCCAAGAAAGAGAATACTAAGGAGAGTGTCCTGAAGATAAACTTAGTTCATCAAGTCATCTGGAAAAGAGAATTAAAGCTAAATTCACCTCAGTGGCAAGGTGGATCAACAGCCTGGCTGTACCAAGAGATAGAAGTCCTCAAATGTTGTGCATAGTTAATTCGGAGTATCCCACTGTTCCCTTCTCCCATCCCTAATTTATAAATAAAACACAAAAACAACTACATACCCCTGGACTGTTTATTGAACGAGCCAAGAAGGAAAGTGAGAGACTGTTAATGTCAACGTTGCTAATGGTAACCCAGGGGGATCAGTACGTGTGAAATCCAGCAGTCCTCAAGGGGGCAGTGCTACAACTACAAAAAGTGTAGCTGAGGACTTTTATTAAACACACTTCCCATGATCCCCTCGGTTCTCTCCCTTGCTTCTCCCCGGTGCTGGCATTACAAGCGTGGGCACCCGGGTGTGAAAGTTCGCAGCTTCACAGCCGGGTGCACACTGACCATACGGGAGTCATGCAGCGCCTCCCCAATAGCCGGCAAACTTCTGGGACTTGTAACGTGTCCCAGAAGATTGCAGGGAGGAAGGAGGAGAGGAGAACTTCCGCTCGAGTCGCCTAGGCAGCCCGAGCAGAAGTGGGAGCGGGGTACTTATCAAAACTAGGTACCTGCTCTCCCCACCCAAAAAAAAAATATTTGCCAAAAGTGGCATAGAAGGGGTTGAGAGGAAAATTGATACAAGATTTATTTGTCAAAAAAAAGACAGATCTACAGTCCATCCAGAAAGTATTACCAGCGCTTCGCTATTTCCACATTTAGTAATGTTTCAGCCTTATTCCAAAATGGATTAAATTCATTTTTTTCCTCAAAATTCTACAAACATAGGTATTCACAGCCTTTGCCATGACACTCAAAATTGAGCTCAGGCGCATCCTGTTTTCCACTGATTATCCTTGAGATGCTTCTACAACTTGAGTGGAGTCCACCTGTGGTAAATTCAGTTGATTGGTCGTGATTTGGAAAGGCACACACCTGTCTATATAGGGTCCCACAGTTAACAATGCATGTCAGAGCACAAACCAAGCCAGGAAGTCAAAGGAATCGTCTGTAGACCTCCAAGACAGGATTGTATCAAGACACAGATCTTGATACACAAGGTATACAAGGCACATAAAGTAAACAGAAAAATGTATGCAGCATTGAAGGTCCCAATAAGCACAGTGGCCTCCATCATCCATAAATGGAAGAAGTTTGGAACCACCAGGACGTTTCCTAGAGCGGGCCACCCGGCTAAACTGAGCAATCGGGGGAGAAGGGCCTTAGTCATTGAAGTGACCAAGAACCTGATGGTCACTCTGAGAGAGTTTCAGCGTTTTTCTGTGGAGAGAGGAGAACCTTAGAGAAGAACAACCACCTCTGCAGAACTCTACCAATCAGGCCTGTATGGTAAAGTGGCCAGACGGATGCCACTCCTCAGTAAAAGGCACATGACAGCCCGCCTGGAGTTTACCAAAAGGCACCTGAAGGACTCTCTGACCATAAGAAACAACATTCTCTGGTCTGATGAAACAAAGATTGAATTATTTGGCCTGAATGGCAAGCGTCTTGTCTGGGGGAAACCAGGCACCGCTCATCACCTGGCCAATTCCATTCCTACAGTGAAGCATGGTGTTGGCAGCATCATGCTGTGGGTATGTTTATCAGTGGTAGGAACTGGTAGACTAGTCAGGATCAAGGGAAAGATGAATGAAGCAATGTACAGAGACCTCCTTAAAAAAAACCTGCTCCAGAGCACTCTGGACCTCAGCCTGGGGCAAAGGTTCATCTTTTAACAGGACAAGGACCCTAAACACATAGCTAAGGTAACAAAGAAGTGGCTTTGGGACAACTCTGTGAATGTCCTTGAGTGGTCAAACTAGAGCCCAGACTTGAACCCAACTGAAAATCTCTGGAGACATCTGGAAAGGGATGTGCACCGACGCTCCCCATCCAATCTGATGGAGTTTGAGAGGTCCTACAAAGAAGAATGCGAGAAACTGCTCAAAAATAGGTGTCCCAAGCTTGTAGCATCATACTCAAAAAGACTTGAGACTGTAATTAGTGCTTCCACAAAGTATTGAGCAAAGGTTGTGAATACTTCTGTACATATGATTTATTTTTATTTTTTTTTTATAAATTTGCATAGATTTTAAGCAAACTTTTTTCACTATGTCATTATGGGGTTTTGTTTGTAGAATTTTTTTTTTTTTTTAAAGAAATATTTATTGATTTTTCAGCACTTAACAAATTATACAACGGTCCACTCAAACACGAGTGTAAAAAGTACAACAATAGAACATGTACAGTATACAGTGGGTGTAGTTTTGGCCCAAACAACTAAAATGAAAACAGATGAACCGAGGGGACAAGAGGCCAAAACTAATGTCAGCCGAGAGAGGGAAGAGGGAGGGGGAGTGAAAGGAGGGGGGGGGGGAAAGGTGAGAGCAGAACAAATACTCTGTGGGGAGAGGGGTCAAGCGGGATAGAGCAGTAGACTAGAAGAGGGGGGAGAGGAAAGAGGAGGAACATGGGGGGTAAGGAAGTGAGGAAGGGGAGACCAGGTTAGCAGACATATCAGTATCAAAGAATTATCTAGGCATATCACATACTTTCGATGACCAACTACAGCCAGAGGGGAGAAAAAAGAACAAGGGGGGGGGGGGCAAGGACCAGGCCTGATGATCTTTTAGTAGGTAGTGATAGTAAAAGGCAATTTAAAACCATCTACAGAATCCAGGAGGAGGGGGGGAGAAGATAAGTGTGAGTCAAGGGAGCATGCTAGTGAGCCGTATCAGTCTCTGGTGTTTAATGGGGTAGAGAAGTGTTCGGGTGGAAAAGCACCAGATAAGCCTGCCATTTCCTCCAGAACTTAATTGGGTTGGACTTGAAGACAGATAGGTCCAGACGATCCTTGGTGAGCAGACTATCCAAGCCCGATTGCAGCTCTTTCACAGTGGGTGGAGAGGGGGATATCCAATGTCTGAGGATGGTCCTACGGGCAAGCATTAGACAAGTGGAGATCCAGGCTTTATGAGCAAGCAGTATAGACGCCTGGGTTTTGTCATGTGTGATGGAAGCAAACGGAGGTTTATTGTCCAGAAGCCCAAACAACAGTGAAAGGGGGTTTTTCGTGGGTTGGAGGCCCGTGACCCTATGTATCAGAAGTTCCACGCTGTTCCAGAAGGATGACACAATTGGGCAACTCCACAGCCTGTGGTGTAACGTAGGGCGGTGCGCTGAGCACCAGGAGCACCCTTGAAATGGAACATGCAGGGGGGAGGACGAAAAAGGAGAATAGGCATGGTGGAGTATTTTCAATTGCTGCTCCCTCCAGAATTCGTTAGTGTTGAAGGCACAAGTGGTGATATACCCCGCTATCAGTAGCCGTTTGGAACCAGTAATATTCAGTGCCTTGTCCCATGAAGATTTGGCGAAGTCCAGTCGCGTTTCCAGTAATGTGGCCTGAAGAGGACAGTAGATGTGGGCGAGTTTAGGATGTTCCACAGATAGGATGGTATCCAAGATGGAAGGCATGAATCTCTTTGATCAATTGAGGATTGATCCCTGATACCTGATTAAAGTATGAGTATTGGCAATTTTCACCTTCCATTAGGCCGTCACGTAGCCTACTATCACAAACACAAGATGCCCAAAGTATCCTTCTCAGTACTAGATCGCATCCACATTCCAGCCAGAGGAGGGGACTGGAATAAGTCCCTCCTACAGATTGAGATGCGTTGGATAAGGAAATTAAACGCCACCAGACCACCAGGACTTAACGAAAGTGAAAGTTACCGCCCCTTCCTAGAGGGCTTTGCATCTGGCAAAACTGATTAAGCAAAAATTACATCAAAACTGTCCTTTTTTCTACACAAACTCAAAACCCCTCCCCCCCCTCCCCCTATGTTTAGCATTTCCAGAAGGGACCATCCCATCCCTACCCACAACATCTCCCCGCTTAGGTCCCCCTGCCCCTCTTGTTGTAATTAACATTGCTGTAATATATTACTCTATTATATTGGTCATGCATTTATTATAATTTCATGTTATGCACATGTTATTTTTTGCATTTTGCACAATACCCTGAAAAGATTCACGATTTATTATATGTTGTACACAGTGACAATCAAGTTCTTATCCCGCAAACCCAACTTTTTGTTCTTTCCCAAACCCACCCGGCACAGGTAACCCCAGAGAACCCAATCTCTGGGGGAAGTATGGAGGAAATTCCGGCGGCTCGCACCCGCCGGAAATGCACCCGGTCAGGGAGCAACTTTCCCCATCGAATCTCTGTGTCGGCGGCTACGGAACACCGTCTTTTTTCCCCACGTCACTGGCTGGATGCGCGCGCACCATCCTGGCATGCACCACGCCGTTGCTCTGACCCGGAGCCGGGCAGGCGCTGTGACGTCCTCGATGCGCTATGCGCATGCGTCAGGGGATATAAATACCGGGGATTTTCAATAGGGCGCCACTTCCCTCCCACCGAGGGAACGTGACGGACGCCCTAGGACAAGCCACCCTGGACACTTCCATTTACTCTTCTACAACCAACAGTGAGTTACCCATCCACTAATGCAGTACTCATGCGTTACTGGATGTATTTTCCAAGTGTTAAAAATGCCTCATTAAGGCTCACTTGTATATTATCCATCAGGGAGAAAAACCGAAACAGAAAACCGGGGCTCCCCCTGCTGGCACACCTAAACTACTCTCACAATTGTAAGTGAATTTACCTGTTATACAGTAGCTCACATAAAAGTCATTTTCAATTCCTGACAATGTGATATCATTCACAAACATTTCAGGTGATCCATGAAGGGCTCTTGACCACAATAAACCAAAGCATCTACACTTTTCATGTAAGTTGTGGCATATTATCCCCTTCTTTACTCGCAAATTAAATTAATTTTGAATACCATATATTCTCTACACTACAGACAGCAAGTCCACAACAAATCCTGTGTGATTAGCTTTGGGTGAACGAACAGAAAGGTCTGGGATTCAACTTTTAGTCACAAGTATGTGTACATTTATTTTCTCTCAAAATAAACATTATCCTCGAAGAATTGAATTTCTAATATATATCCACCATATATCTTTCAGAGATGGTGGCCCTCTCGCTTCCTTGATAAAGGCAATACAGGCCGAAACGCATCGGAAGCTCCAGATATACAGTCTCTCTCTAAACAGCTCACTTGGCTGAGCACTTACAGACAGAGATCTATATCAAAGTCACCCTTCACACTGTCACTTATTACTTTATTTTCTTCTCACCTTCTCACATGGGTCTATAACCCATTGGCACAATTATGATGATTATCATTGTATGAATTTTTTTTTTTTTTATTATTATTTTTTAAATAAATTGTTATACAATTTTACTACAAGTTTACTACCTGACTAGCCCATAAAGTCCCACCCCCTTGGCTTGAGGCACCAAACCCTGCTTTATGAATCTCTTTGATCTGTCCCTGCATAAATCCATGGCATGGGAGGTGACCTGACGTATATGCAGGAAATGGTGAACAGGAAGTTTATACAGTTGTTGCAGGTCTTGGAAGGGGAGAGGTGCACCCGTTGTCAAATCAAACAATTGAGCAAAAGTCCTTAGTCCTTCCTGGGCCCAGGTGGAGTAGACTCTTTCCAGATCCATCGAGCACAAAGATGGGTTACCTGCTATAGGGAGGTGTTGGGATATGTGCTGCGGTAGACCTAGCTTTTTCCTAATCTCCCTCCAAGCCACAAGGGTATCTCGGAACAAGATGTTCAGCCTGAGACCTGGGGGGAGATCCTTCAGTTTGCTATGCAGGAGCCCTGCTAGGGAAAAAGGGACCGGGAGTTGAGATTCCAAGGAAAAATTTGAGAACCTAGAAGACCCCTTTAGCCAATCCATACCCACTCTCAACAGGCAAGATAAATTGTATAGTCTAATATCGGGTAGGTTTGCGCCCCCAAGTGACTTTGGGGGGAATAGTTTGGGGAGAGAAATCCGTGACCGTTTGGTTTTCCACAAGAACCTGGAAAGGGATTTGTGTAAATTATTGATATCAGTGTGTTTAATGAGCAGGGGAAGTGTCTGCTTAAGATATAACAACTTGGGGAACGTGACCATTTTAAAGAGATGACACCTGCCTAGGAGAGACAATGGAAGGGAGACCCAATTGTCTAATTCTACGGCTAGTTTGGCTATCAATGGGGTATAGTTTAATTGGTACAGGGAGTCGGGAGATTTACCTATATGAATACCCAAGTATTTAATACTGGTTTTGGCAATGGCAAAGGGGGAATGCGAGGTCCACTCTAGAGAGCGTGGTTGGCCGAGAGGAAGTATTTCACTCTTCGTATAATTGATGCGCAGACCTGAGCATACTTTAAATCTGTCAAATAGGTCCTTGACATGGTGCATGTCCCGTTCCAGGTCGGAGGTGAACAACAGAATATCATCTGCGAATAGCGTAGATTTAATTTCCTCCCGACCAACCCGAATGCCCTTCAGGGGGGAAGCGAAGGATAAGTGTCTGGAAAGGGGTTCTAAAGCTAAATTAAACAATAGTGGGGAGAGGGGGCAGCCCTGCCTGGTCCCCTTGTGTAGGGGGATGGGTTCCGATATAATATTAGAGGTTACAACATTAGTCGTAGGGGAGGCATACATTGCCGATATGAGGTGGAGGAAGGGACCTGAGAAACCAAATTTTTGGAGGGCCAGGCGTAGCCACTGGAAGCTAACATTGTCGAATGATAATGGCATAGTTGTTAGAGGGGTCGGCTCGGGCTTGTGCCAATGCTGCCAAGACCTTGCGAATATTCGAGGTCACTGAGCGCCCCTTGGTGAAGCCCGCCTGAGATGGATGGAGGAGAGATGGCATGATCACGGCCAATCTGGAGGCTATAATTTTCGATAAAAGTTTAGCATCTAGGTTGATCAGTGAAATCGGACGGTAGGACCCCATACTCCGTAGCGTCCTTTCCAGGTTTCGGGATGAGTTTTATGAAGGCCTGCGAGCCCGTGGGCATGTACCTCCCTCCGTCCATGATATGTTGAAAGACATTAGTCAGTGTGGGGGTAAGCAGGGATTTGGTTAACTTGTAAAATTCGGACGTGTACCCGTCCGGTCCGGGGGCTTTGGCAGGGGATAGGGATGCAACAGAAGACAATACCTCCTCATTGGTGAGAGGAGCATTCAGGGCAGATAATTGATCTACTGTTACCCGCGGAAGATGCACCTCCTCCAGAAACTTATTGGCTTCATCGATATTTATCGGATCAGGGCCATACAGTTTAGCATAAAATTGCTGCATGATAGAGTTAATCCCTTTCGGGGTGTCAGTTAAAGCCCCCGACTGGTCTTTGAGGGATGTGATATGGGTTGGGGTGAAGGGGCCCCTGCACAAACGGGCTAGAAGTTTGCCAGATTTATTGCCGTACTTATGGTATTGGAGATCTTGGACAGAGCGATGGAATTGTTCGTGCGCCATTGCCCACTCATCAAAACATCGCTTAGCTTCTTTCCAGTGGGCTCTGCGGGCAGGGGTATCTTGCTGTAGGAGTTCGGCGTGGGCAAAGCGCAAAGTGGCGCTAGCGGTCTGATATTTTGTCTCCGCATTCCGCTTGTATGCCGATGCAAAAGCGATGATTCTGCCCCTAAGGACAGCTTTTCCGGTCTCCCACAGCAAGATAGGGTCAGCTGAGTGAGATTCATTATCACGCATGAATTCATCCCAAGTGCGGGTCAGGATCGATAAAAGGTCAGAGTTATTAGCGAGGTAGGACGGAAATCTCCAAGGTTTACGGGCAGAGGGCGATTCTGATAAGGACAGGTCAACCAGAAGGGGGGAGTGGTCAGAGATTACCAGATCGGAGATGGAAGGATCATGGAGCGTAGAAAGGAGGGGTGCGGTGCAAAGGAAATAATCTATGCGCGAGAACGTGCCATGGGGGGAGGAATAGAAAGTATATTCTCTATCCGTGGGGTGAGCCAGGCGCCACACATCAGTCAAATGAAGGCTGTCAGCAAACGCCGACAGCGTAATGCCTGTGGAATGAGCACGGGGGCCACCTACAGGTGACTTCAGTGACCTGTCTTCTTTAGGATTCATGACCACGTTAAAGTCGCCACCAACCAGTAGAGGGAGGTGAGCGTATGGGGCCAGTATGCCCGTGAGGGTGTGGAAAAAGGCGTGCGTCGGAGGTGTGGGGGCATATACATTGGACAGGATGACGTCCTTTGGGCCATGGGACAATTTAAGGATCTGTACCCTGCCCTGGTCATCGGTGTAAATGGGGGTGCAATCATGCGTGAGGCGTTTATGTATCAATATGAGGACACCAGCTTTGCCTTTGGGCGCAGCCGAGCCATAGACTCAACCCACCCAAAGCTTGCGCATACGGTCAATATCGGCTGAGGAAAGGTGAGTCTCCTGCAGCATGGCGATGTCGGCTTTGAGACGCTTTAACTGCCTAAGGATGGCCATGCGCTTATTAGGCGATCGAAGGCCCTTGACATTCCAGGAGACTATCCAGAGATTAAGGGGGATCATAAGGGAGAGGTCTTACAATATGGATTGATAAGGTAACGGGAGGGGAGAGGGTAAGCCACTGGCTGTATGTGGCAGTACAGAAGCATTTAGGGGTGATATACCAGGACCCTGGTGAGGTGAGTATGGATACGGCCCTAACCTGGCCTACAAGAGCTGAAACAGGAGTGAACCATCAATAACATAGTGCATAGTAATACAACATAACACACAGTAGTAGAAGCATTGACTTCTCTTTTTTCCACATGAAACTCACATAGCCCGCAGCGTTACCGGCGTTGAGGCTGGATCCACTCGCCATCGGAGAAATGGTACAGTCGCTCCCAGGGAAAAAACATACTCGGAGGACGTGTAGAAACGGAACCCCTTCACCCATAGCGAAACGACCAGAGCTCCGATAAGGCTGGGAAAGACAGGAAAAAAGAAAGAAAAAAACATAGAGTAATGCATCACAACAAGTCGAGAGCAAACCAGTGAGTAAAGTGACAGGAACATGTCAGGCATCAGCGGCTTGCTAACGACCACTGAAAACAAAAGCAGGAGCAATAAGTACAATATAAAAATACCGAACCTGATAGAACTGATCAGGGCCCCTGATTAGCAAACCTAATTGGTAAGTAAGGATAGGATATAAACCGTAGGCGCATTTCAGCGCGGTCTGCCCTGGCGGGAATTGTAGGACACACGGGGCCTCTTAGGCGAGTTTCTGCCGGGGGTCAGGAGGTCTCTCGCGGAGGGGGATAGGGAGGGAGCAGCAGGAGTGTCCAAGTTGAGATGAAGATGGGATTTGATGTAGTCAGCCGCTTCATCGGGGGGGGGGGGGCGACAACGCTTCTCCATGTTGGTCAGTGAACCGCAGAATTGCGGGGTAAGCCAGCGTAAATTTTATGCCTTTGTGAAACAATGCGTTGCAGGAAGGCTGAAAAGCTTTGCGCCGACGGGCGACTTCTTGGGAATAGTCAGCAAATAACAGTAGCTTATGACCATCCAGTATTAGTGACTTTGCATTCTTGAAGGATTTAAGGATAGCCAGTCTGTCCGAGTAGTTGAGGTATCTTACGATAACCGGGCGGGGGGTCTTACGGTCATTAGAGGGGGCACCCAGACGGTGTGCCCGTTCTATCGTGCAGTTGGCAGTAATGCCCAGAGCGCGCGGAATCTGAGTGGCACATACCTCTGTAAGCATGCCGGTGTTGACGGATTCAGGCAGCCCGATTATTCTAAGGTTATTCCTTCTTGACCTGTTCTCAAGGTCATCCAGCTTATCAAGGATATAGTGCTGAGTTTGAGCAAGTTTGGCTTCCTTGGTGTAGGACGATTGGAGCTCATCCTCAATGTCCGAGACTCTGTGCTCCACCTCCGTGAGGCACTTGGCCTGATCTGCAATGTCCATACGGAGCTGTGTAATGCCCGCCACCACCGCCTTCTCCACAGCCTCCGCTATAGTGGGAGATAAGATTGCCGCTACTGCCTGAGCCATCTTGTGGCATTGTGCATCCTCCGGAGTGTCAGGAAGAGGAGGGGGAGACCGCGCCATCCATGGGCTCAGCAGCGGCCATGATGCCTGGAGAGGAGGGTGCTCTCTGCTGTGAAATGTCCTGGCGCGGCTGAGTGACGGCTCCGGACCCGGTGTGGACCACAAAACGGTCCATTCGTACGGGCAGTGGTAGCGGGTCCCCTAGGGGTGATCGGGGCCGGTCGCCGAGTCGACTTGAGCGGTATAGACACGATTTTATATGCCGATTATGCCGGAGGCGCTGCCCTTCACTCCTTCCTCATGTGGCGCCGGAACCGGAAGTCGTTTGTAGAATTTTGAGGAAAATAATTACTTTAATCCATTTTGGAAAAGGGCTGTAACATAACAAAATGTGAAAATAGTGAATCGCAGTGAATACTTTCCGGATGCACTATATAACAAAAGGGCCCATTCACAATATTGCATTGCCTTAACATGCAGCAACACACATTACCTGTGTTTGTGTAATGCTGTGCCATTCATTCTGAATAGCACCCTAACCCACCTTGCCAATAGATGTGTGTTGCAATGCGGTGCACTGCCAGAAATGCTACATGCACTTTTTTTGTGTTCTGATGCAATAGATGGAATTCAAATACATGGACCACCTTAATATTGCAGAGAATAACGCGTTTTAACGTATGTGTGCGCTAAGCACCGCTATAGTGTGCAGGGGCAAAAACATTCTTTTAATGCATTCAAACATTCTTTAACTTCTAAACCTGAACAATGAAATATTCTTCCTATTAGTATGTTTTAGGGCACTTTCATACAGTTGTGGTGTGGTTTTCCTGCACTGTGGGTGCAGAGCAGTGTGCCTGTGGGTTTCCTGTAATTTGCCATACACTTCTATTACATTGGGCGGTTTTGATGTGTTTTCTAAAAGTGTACAAAAACTCCTACATGCAGGACTTTTGGCATGTTTTTAGAAAACCAAAACTGCCCAATGTAATAAAAGTCTTTGGTAAAGGCAGGTCACCCGCACAAAACCCGCAGGTACGCTGCGCTGCACCCACGGCGTGGGAAAACCACACCACATTAGTGTAAAAGCGCCCTAACATTTGGAGTACACATTTTGAGAAGCACAGCAGTGTCCAAAAGACCAATAAGTAGCTAGTTGCAAGGTTGTGCAGTAGTAACAACATACTTCTGTAAATAGATCTGTACACTACTCCGAGGTGCAAGGTCAAAACCTTGCGTAAGCCATTTAAAGAAATTTGCAAAGTCATTGTAGGAGCTCAGTAAAAGGGAAAGTACTTGTCTAATGTGTACAGTAAATTATTCTTTACATGAAAATTATCCAATATTTGAAATTTAGGCACATTCTAATAACATAACAATCATTCTAATATTTTAAAGGATAAAAAATGTAATGCCATCATGTAACAAATCAAATGGTTCATTGGGCTCCTTTAGTTAACCATTTGGTTGTTTAGAAGAAAATTGTGTGTGGGGATGAGGGTTTAAGACATTCTTAACCCTTTGGAAGTGTTATGCCTTATATAATATATACAAAAACTACAAGGAAATTGGGATCTTATTGCTACCTCTTAGGTGTAATACAAATAGATAATGTGATAGTATATAAAATCTTGACACTTTATTGAGTATATAGCAAACATTTAAGAGTTATTAAAACCATATGCGCAAGTTAGACAATTAAAGTCATTGTCCATATGGCCTTGGGATCGGCTCTAAAAGGTTGAGGCATTTTGCGGGAAACCCCACTTCATCAGGAGTCAGGACCTCGGATCTCAGTAAAAGGATACAAAATCATTAAATACCTTCTCAAAGAAACATCTCAAATCAAGCAAATATAAATATATAAATACATTTCATATGTGTCATACCCACAAATAAAATAAGGTCATACATCTGTACATAGCATAGTATTATCGAAAAATAGATATCTATTTATCACCTTTGACTATGCTCATAAAGAAATTGGTGGTATAAGACTGCAAGGCCCGTGGGGAGAAACCAACTCCCAAAACTGCTCCACATCCAACAGGAAATGTGTATGTATATCTGTATAGTAAAATCCAATATTTATATATAAAAATAAGAAAAAGGAGAGAAAAAAATAAAATAAAACTTTAAACACAAAGACAAAAAAATGAGGGGGGGAAGGGTGGGAAAAGGTGAGGAAAGGAGGGAAGAAAAATAGAATGGAAAGTGATAAATATAAGCACCTGAAGTAGTGTCAAAACCTTAACATTCTTACCTATAACAGCATAAAGTATCCTAATTTTATCTATCTGAAATGGACTTGCAATCAAGAGAAAAAGTTTGACTAGAAAATAAGAATATATAATGTGCCTTATGGAGGGGCACTATTTTGATAAAGATAATAGACATGGCTCATTTGCTCTAAAATTCAATGTGCCCCACCAAGAGCCCTCTCAAACATTCAAACTATATACTGTAGAGTGTGAGCCGATTGGGGAGATATTCCCTGAGGCCAACCCCGCTCCCCGGGTGGGGTTCTGAGAGAGGCTGGGTGTGGGGCGAATGCGTTCCATATTGGAACGCATTGTTATGAAGCCCTGCCAGCTGGGAGCACAAAGTCCATCTACACCGCAACTTTACTAGGGTGCACTGTGTGAGAAACCACACATAGGACCCTCACTGGGGGATAAAGACCTGACAGCACAGACCAAAAAAAAAATACAATGTTATAAAAATATTACATCTACAAGATAATTACAGCTATGCATATAAAGTAATCCATCCTCCTGAATATTTCAGAGTGGGCTTACAATTAAACCAATTCAAGTTCATAGATAGTTGCATAGTTCGTCTGGTTGAAAAAAGACACAAGTCCATTTAGTTCAACCAATGAAAGGGGAAAACATAAATAAATAAACAATAAAAATATTGTTACAATCCTAAATACACAATCTCTTACCCACAGTTGATCTAGAGGAAGGTGAAAAAACCCAGCAAAGTATGATCCAATTTGCTCCAGCAGGGGAAAAAAATCCTTCCTGATCCCCAAGAGGCAATCAGGTATTACCTAGATCAACTATAAATGTTAGTATCCAGTTATATTATGTACATTTAGGAAATAATCCAGTCCTTTCCTAAAGCAATCTACTAAGCTGGACAGAACCAACTCTTTAGGGAGTATTTTGCACATTTTCCCAACTCTTACTGTGAAGAAGCCTTTCCACATTTGGAGATTAAATCTCTTTTTCTCCAGATGTAAAGATTGCCCTCTTGTCAGCTGTTAAATACAGTAGTTACATAGTTAGCCTGGTTGAAAAAAAAAACACTATAATAAAGGGAATATATATATATATATATATATATATATATATATATATATATATATATATATATAAAATAAATCATACAATCCTATGTACACAATCCTATACCCACAGTTGATCCAGAGGAAAGTGAAAAAAACAGCAAAGTATGTTCCAATTTGCTTCAGCAGGGGAAAATATTCCTTCCTGATCCCCCAAGAGGCAACTGGATATACCTGGATCAACTTTACCTATAAATCTTAATATCTAGCTATATTATGTACATTTAGGGAATAATCAATGCCTTTTTTTAAAGCAATCTACTGAGCTGGTCAGAACCACCTATTGAGGGAGTCTATTTCACATTTTCACAGTTCTTACTGTGAAGAAACCTTTCCATATTTGGAGATTAAATCTCTATTCCTGTAGGCGTAAAGAGTTCCCCCTTGTCCTCTGCTGCAAGCTGCTGATCGTACAAGGTCCTCAAGCAGGACCATTTGACAGAAGCTGATCTAAGGATCTGCTTCTGACAAACAGAGAGCACTACACACACATCGAAATTTGTCCGCTCCCTACTGAACCAGCTGAATTTTGATTTGTATTTACCCAACTTAACTCTGGCAGAGGTGATGGTGCCTTAGGCACCAAAGTTGTGTGCCTGTAGACTCCATTGATGGAACTCTGGCTTTAATTCTATTTACGATTTACAATGTTTCTTCCAGACATTACTACTTGAACACCTAATATTAATTCACAAGTGGCAGTTTGTGGCAGGTTTGGAAGTATTCAATCAGCTTTAAATTGAAAATGGCATTGTATGGAATTGAGTGGTCGACAACAATCAATTACCTGCGGCTTCAAACTCTCTCTCTTGTTTTCAAACAATTTAAATTGGGGTGAAAATCAATTGCTTTGATACATATTTCAAATGGCAGTGCCCAGTCCCTCAAAACTATTTGTTTGACAAACCCTTTGCCTATTGTTCTTAGACCCGTCAGTGTTTACTAAACTGCAAAGTAGCACCAACAGTTCCAGTCACCATAGAGGTGTATCATAAGAGGCATTCTGAAAGCACCAATTCATTTCAGAGAATTGGATGTGAGCTGCATCTACAGACATATTTGTATTTACCTGGGTACAATGGGCTCATAGCCAAACTCCAGGTACATTTTTGGTTTTTCTTATTGTTATGTACAATGGGAGATGCACTTCCAGCTCCTCACTGCATTGGAGTGTCTATAATCAGCACCAGTTCCAGTGTTGTGACTTTGCCCCCTCCATGTCATGTGCCATGCACAAAGCACAGCAGCAGTGTCATCACTGTGCTATGCTTTGTGAATGGTACATCATAAGTAAATCATAGTAAATCATAACTCACAATGTGCATATCAGAATCAGGGTTGAGCGAACCCGGGCTGTATTGTTCGTGTTCGTACCGGACTTTTGGGTATTCGGTACCCGGACCCGAACATTTCACTGTATGTGCGGGTACTGTCCGTTGTTCGGTAACGTTATTTGATGTTTTGGCGCGGTTTTAATGGCGCGGTTTCAACAGGTGCAAGGCAGCCAATCAGCAAGCGTTTAACTAGTGTGCCCTAGAAGCCATCACAGCCATGTCTACTAATGGCATGGCTGTGATTGGCCAGTGCAGCATGTGACCCAGACTCTATATAAGCTGGAGTCACACAGCGCCGCATGTCACTCTGCTATAACTATACTAGGGATAGGTTCCTGACTGCTGCTGCTGAGGGAGAGATAGGAGTTTACTGTAGGGCGAGGCTGGAGAGATTGCTTGTAGGGAAAGCATAGGAACAATCTGCTTTATCATACAGCCATCTACATTGATTTAAATGTGTGGGGGTGCAGTGCACAATCTTTTTGCCCGGGGGGAGAGATAGGAGTTTACTGTGGGGCCAGGCTGGAGAGATTGCTTGTAGAGAAAGCATAGGATAGGAACAATCTGCTTTACTCAGACAGCGATCTACATTGATTTGATTGTGTGGGGGTGCAGTGAACGATCTTTATGCCCTGACCTGAGCCAAGTGAGGAGGAGAAAGAGAATTTTTTTTTTTTATCAGTCTGTTAGGCGTGCGATGCTGCACATTTTATGCAAGCTCAGTGCATATGTGTCTGCTTAATCTGCATTTAAAAAAGAAAAAAAAATTTTTCCTTAATATTTAACTTTGACATACAGTCTTTAGACAGACACTGCTTTTCTAACCCTGCTCTTCAAAAAGCACCAATGCGAGGGGAAAATAATTATTTTTCAGTATTTAGGGTAAAAAAACAATTTTTCAGTTTTTCATTCAAATGGGTTTTTTTTTTTTATTCAATAGCGGAATAGAACAACAACAGTATCCAACCTGTTAGGCGTGCAGTGCTGCACATTTCATGCAACCTCAGTGCACGTGTCTGCTTATTTCTGCATTTAAAAAAGAAAAAACATTTTTTCCTTCATATTTAACTTTGACATACAGTCTTTAGACAGACATTGCTTTTCTAACCTGCTCTTCAAAAAGCACCAATGTGAGGGGAAAATAATTATTTTTCAGTATTTAGGGTAAAAAAATAATTTTTCAGTTTTTCATTCAAATGGGTTTTTTTTTTTTATTCAATAGCGGAATAGAACAACAACAGTATCCAACCTGTTAGGCGTGCGGTGTGTAGCGGGCATTTCCTGAAACCTCAGAGCATATGTGTCTGCTTAACCACTTTACCTCTGCCTGCAGTAATATTACTGCGGCAGAGTGGCTCGTTATCGTCTGACGACGTAGTATTACGTCGTCAGACACTCCCCTTTCTCCGCCGGAGGCTCGCTCCCGGTGTATTCAGTCACAGCGGGAGTCGGGCCAGGGGAGGAGCAGCGTCGATCGCCGCCGCTCTTCCCCGATCGTCGGGGATCTAGTGTGGAGATCCGCCTGCTTGTGTAAACACAAGCAGGCGGATCTCCTAAGTGACAGGCAGGGTCAGATTGCAGGGTTCAGCATAGCTGAACCCTTGATCTGTCCTTGTGTCACTCAGTCACCTCCCCCCACACACGTCAGTAAGCACCAGGCATACATTAACCCCTCCCTCTCCAATAAAATTAACCCCTTCCATGCCAGTGTCATTTTTACAGTAACAGTGCATATATATAGCACTGATTACTGCAGTAATGTCACTGGTACCCCCAAAAGTGTAAAAGGGTCCGATCTGTCCGCCACAATGTCGCAGTCCCGCAAAAAAATCGCAGATCGCCGCCATTACGCGTTAAAAAAAACACCAAAAATGACATAAATCTTTCCCTTAGTTAGTAAACGCAATAACTTTTGCGCAAACCAATCAAAATACGCTTATTGTGATTTTTTTTTACCAAACATGGGTAGCAGAAAACAAATTGGCCAAAAATTTAAAAAAAAATTGGTTTTTACATCTTTTTTGGAGGGAATTTCATATAAAAAAATGTTAAAAATATTGTTATGTTTTCAAAATAAACGCATTTTTTTGTTTATAGCGCAAAAAGTAAAAATTGCACAGGTGATCAAATACCACCAAAAGGAAGCTCTGTTTGTGGGAAAAAAAGGACGTAAATTTCGTTTGGGTACGGCGTCGCACGACCGCGCAATTGTCAGTTAAAGTCGCACAGTGCCGAATCGCAAAAAGTGTCCCAGACGTAAGACAGCAAAATGCTCTAGTGGTAAAGTGGTTAATCTGCATTTAAAAAAAAAAAAAAAAACTTTTTTCCTTCATATTTTACTGTGACTTACAGCGTTTAGACAGACACTGCATTTTAAATCTGCTATTCAACAAGCACCAATTAAGGGGACAATTATTTTTCAGTTTTTCATTCATACATTACAGTGCGATACACCCATTGCATACTGTTGTATTGCGCATTGCAAAAAAAAAACATTTAGGGGCAAAAAAAGTTGATTGCGGCCCTGTCCGCATATGTTACAGTGAGATACACCCATTGCATACTGTTGTATTGCGCATTGCAATAAAAAAAAACATTTAGGGGCAAAAAAAGTTGATTGCAGCCCTGTCCGCATATGTTACAGTGAGATACACCCATTGCATACTGTTGTATTGCGCCTTGAAATAAAAAAAACTATTTAGGGGACAAAAGAGTTTATTGCAGCCCTGTCTGCATATGTTACAGTGAGATACACCCATTGCATACTGTTGCATTGCGCCTTGCAATAAAAAAAAATTAGGGGCAAAAAAAGTTGATTGCGGCCCTGTCCGCATATGTTACAGTGAGATACACCCATTGCATACTGTTGTATTGCGCCTTGCAATAAAAAACTATTTAGGGGACAAAAGAGTTTATTGCGGCCCTGTCCGCATATGTTACAGTGTGATACACCCATTGTATACTGTTGTATTGCGCATTGCAATAAAAAAAAAACATTTAGGGGCAAAAAAAGTTGATTGCTTCTAGTGTGCCCTGGAAGCCATCACAGCCATGTCTACTAATGGCATGGCTGTGATTGGTCAGTGCAGCATGTGACCCAGACTCTATATAAGCTGGAGTCACACAGCGCCGCATGTCACTCTGCTATAACTATACTAGGGATAGGTTCCTGACTGCTGCTGCTGAGGGAGAGATAGGAGTTTACTGTAGGGCGAGGCTGGAGAGATTGCTTGTAGGAAAAGCAAGGAAAATTCCTGGCCTTTGAAATGCTGTCATTCTGGCTGGTGGAGACGCAGAGTTTTAAGGGCATTATGGCAGTGGCTGTCCCACAGTACGTCGTGCCCAGCCGCCACTACTTTTCCAGGCAATTCATCCCTTCCCTGCACAACCAAGTGGGTGACAAAATCAGGTGTGCACTGCGCAACACCATCTGTGGCAAGGTCCACCTAACTACGGATACGTGGACCAGTAAGCACGGTCAGGGACGTTATATCTCCCTAACCGCACAGTGTAAATGCAGTGGCGGCTGGGCCTAAGGCGGATAGCAGTTTGGCGCATGTCCTACCACCACCGAGGATTGCAGGGCGCTTCAGTTTGCCTCCTGTTCCTAACTCCTCCTACTCCGCTTCCTCCTCTACCGCCTCCTCTCCCGGTCAGCGTAATACCTTCACCACCAACTTCAGCTCAGCCAGGGGTAAACGACAGCAGACAGTTTTAAAACTTGCCTGTTTGGGTGAAAAAAACCACACACCGCGCAGGAGTTGTGGAGGGGCATTGAACTGCAGACCGATGAGTGGTTGCTGCCAGCGAGCCTCAAGCCCGGCCTGGTGTTGTGCAATAACGGGCGAAATCTCATAGCAGCTCTGGGCCTAGCCGGTTTGACACACATCCCTTGCTTGGCGCATGTGCGGAATTTGGTGGTGCAGAGGTTCCTTAGAAATTACCCCGATATGTCGGAGCTGCTGCAGAAAGTGCGGGCCGTCTGTGCGCACTTTTGGTGTTCTCACCCTGCTGCTGCTCACCTGTCAGCGCTGCAGCGTAACTCCGGCTTTCTCGCTCACCGCCTCATATGTGACGTGCCCACAAGGTGGAACTCCACCTTGCACATGCTGGCCAGACTGTGCGAGCAGCAACAGGCCATAGTGGAGTTTCAGCTGCAGCACGCACGCGTGAGTCACTCTGCGGAACAGCACCACTTCACCACCAATAACTGGGTCACTATGCGAGACCTGTGTGCCTTGTTGCGCTGTTTCGAGTACTCCACCAACATGGCCAGTGCCGATGACGCCGTTCTCAGCTTAACTATCCTACTTCTATGCCTTCTTGAAAAAACACTGTCCAGAGCCAATGTGGAAAAGCTCACGTTCATTAAAATGAACCAGGCATGGATCCCACAGGACTTGTCCATACCTTGTGTAGAATAGACATGTATACCGGCCTTACCCAGCCATTGCTGGATTTGATCTTTCTTACTCTTTTGGGGTGTAACCGAATTTAACATTTTTTTTTATTAAAAACCAAAACCAGTGTTGGCTACCTCGTCCTCCTCCTCCACTGCCGCCGCCGCTTCCACCTACACATAGTTACATAGTTACATAGTAGGTGAGGTTGAATAAAGACAATAGTCCATCTAGTTCAACCTGTGTAGGTGTGTGTGGCTGTAATCATCTCACATACCCCTGAATGTTCTGATCCTTGAGATGTAAGTCTAAGAGTCTTTTGAAAGCCACCATACTACCCGCAGAAACCACCTCTTGTGGTAGAGAATTCCACAATCTTGTAGCCCTAACAGTAAAGAACCCCCCACGTTGCCTGAGGTTAAAACGCTTCTCCTCTAATCGCATTGTATGCCCTCGAGTCCTCATGCAATCCCTTCGAATGAACAGCTTTTTTTCTAAGCTGGGATCCCCATTAAGATATTTATAAATTGCTATCATGTCCCCCCTCAGACGTCTCTTCTCCAGGGAGAATAAATCGAGCGATTGTAGACGCTCTTCATAGTCAAGGTCCTCCAATCCCCTAATTAGTTTAGTTGCTCTTCTCTGGACTCTCTCCAGCTCCAAAACATCCCTCCTGAGGACTGGCGACCAGAACTGGACGGAATACTCCAGATGCGGTCGGACCAGAGTTTTATAAAGTGGAAGGATTATAGTCTTATCTCTGGAATGCATCCCTTTCTACACCGTCATATCCACCGCCATATCCTCCGCCATATCCTCCGCCACCTCAACTTCCTACTCCATATGTGCCTCGTCCTCCTCCTACATCATTTAAGATGATTATTTTTTATTTTTACGTTATTTTAAGTTATTTCCCTATCCACATTTGTTTGCAGAGCACTTGCCATGCTCTTAAGATGATTTTGCTGCCATTTGCAGCCCTCTAGCCCTTTCCATGTTTGTTTTAGAGGCATTTTAGTGCTCAAAAATTCGGGTCTCCATTGACTTCAATTGGGTTCGGGATCGGGACAAAGTTCGGGTTAAGTCCGGGTCACGAACCCGGACTTTTTTTTGTCAAGTTCGGTCGAACCCGCTGAACCCGAACATCCAGGTGTTTGCTCAACTCTAATCAGAATTGTTTGAGTGGCTTAGGGAATTGTGTGGCTTTGAGAGGTCCTGAAGTAGTAAAAAAGAGAGAGTTTAAGTGTGAATCAAAGTGGACCTTCACTCTTCTTACACAAGTTGAAAATATAATAATATTTTCTCCATACACTTTCTTAATTAAGTAAAATTTGTACTATTTTATAAATGCATGTTTCTGTTTTCTTTCCCTCATTTCATATTTCTTGTCTACACATAAATGAAATACTGCATAGCAGTGGCGGCCTGTCTATAGGGGCCCCCCCCAATCTGTGGCCACAGAAAAAAAAGATAAAAAAATGAAATTTCCATTTTTCAGCCCACTAGGGGCGCCGGACTAGTGGTGGGTATGGGGGGGTTGGGGTTTTTCCCCCCCATGTGCGGCGGTGTAGAGGTGCCGATTGGCGGCCTTCTGGGGGTTCTGGGGGTCATCGGGGGGCAGAGCAATGCGCCCCGACACTCCCCACTTTTGGGATGTCCTGGCTGTGATTGGTCCAGACTCCAGCCTGGACCAATCACACAGGAGGACATGATTCCCGGGACCTGGTGACATGACGCGTGGGGGCGGTGCGTGCACCAGTGCCGCCCGCCCGCCAGCAGAGAGGAGAGCTGCGCGCGCGTGAGGAGAATCGTAAGTCAGAGTCCGCAACTCCGCATCCTATCCGCATCCGAGAGTGAGTAGTCCCGCCGCCGCCCCGGGGCCCGACTCGGAGAAGCAGTGCAGGCAGGTCACCGTCCGCGAGTGAGCCGACCGACCGACCGAGGTAAGTCCAAGTGATGCCTCAGGGGGGGGGCCCGGCCCACACACTGTCACTGACACTGACACAGTACTGTCTGCTTTGAAGGGGGCACGCACGCACGCTGATCTCTGCATTGGGGGCATGTATGCTGGTCACTACATTGGGGGCACGTATGCTGGTCACTACATTGGGGCATGTATGCTGGTCACTACATTGGGGGCATGTATGCTGGTCACTACATTGGGGGCATGTATACTGGTCACTACATTGGGGGCATGTATGCTGGTCACTGCATTGGGGGCATGTATCCTGATCTCTGCATTGGGGGCATGTATGCTGGTCACTACATTGAAAGGGGGCATGTATACTGGTCACTACATTGAAAGGGGCATGTATACTGGTCACTACATTGAAAGGGGGCATGTATACTGGTCACTACATTGAAAGGGGGCATGTATACTGGTCACTACATTGAAAGGGGGCATGTATACTGGTCACTACATTGAAGGTAGCATGTAAGCTGGTGACTACATTGAAGGGGGCATGTACGATGGTCACTGCATTGAAAGGGGGCATGTACGCTGGTCACTGCATTGAAAGGGGGCATGTACGCTGGTCACTGCATTGAAAGGAGGCCTGTACTGTGGCATTTGTGCTAGGGGGCCTGTACTGTGGGATTAGTGCTAGGGGGTCTGTACTGTGGGGTTTGTGCTAGGGGGCCTGTACTGTGGGATTAGTGCTAGGGGGTCTGTACTGTGGGGTTTGTGCTAGAGGGCCTGTACTATGGGATTAGTGCTAAGGGGTCTGTACTGTGGGGTTTGTGCTAGGGGGCCTGTACTGTGAGATTAGTGCTAGGGGGTCTGTACTGTGGGGTTTGTGCTAGGGGGCCTGTACTGTGAGATTAGTGCTAGGGGGTCTGCACTGTGGGGTTTGTGCTAGGGGGCCTGTACTGTGGGGTTTGTCCTAGGGGGTCTGTACTGTGGGATTAGTGCTAAGGGGCCTGTACTGTGGGGTTTGTGCTAGGGGGTCTGTACTGTGGGATTAGTGCTAAGGGGCCTGTACTGTGGGGTTTGTGCTAGGGGGTCTGTACTGTGGGATTAGTGCTAAGGGGCCTGTACTGTGGGGTTTGTGCTAGGGGGCCTGCACTGTTGGATTAGTGCTAGGGGGTCTGTACTGTAGGGTTTGTGCTTGGGGGCCTGTACTGTGGGGTTTGTGCTAGGGGGTCTGTACTGTGGGATTAGTGCTAGGGGGTCTGTACTGTGGGGTTTGTGCTAGGGGGCCTGTACTGTTGGATTAGTGCTAGGGGGTCTGTACTGTTGGATTAGTGCTAAGGGGTCTGTACTGTTGGATTAGTGCTAGGGGGTCTGTACTGTTGGATTAGTGCTAAGGGGCCTGTACTGTGGGGTTTGTGCTAGGGGGCCTGTACTATGTGGTTTGTGCTAGGGGGCCTGTACTGTGGGGTTTGTGCTAGGGGGCCTGTACTGTGGGGTTTGTGCTAGGGGGTTTGTGCTTGAGGGGTTTGTGTGGGGTTTGTGCTGGGGGGGTCTGTACTGTGGGGTTTGTGCCACTCTCAGTCAGTGTATCCCATAATAGGGTGTCTCTCGCAGTATATCCCATAATAGGGCCCCTGTTTCCTATTATGGGATATACTAGTACTGATGGACCCCTTAATTTGTGATATATTGGGAGAATTTGTTCACACAAGCAAAATACAGGGGACAAAATGGGTGGAGTCTACAAGGGGTGGGGCTTCTGAGAAATGGGAGGGATCAAAATGGAAGGGCGGGGTCTTGCACCCCACCATCTTAAAAATTCACCATCCGCCACTGCTGCATAGCCAGCAGACTCCTGGTAGATGAACATCATGTATTTCCTTTGCCAATCAAGCCCATGCACAACCAGATCTGTAGCCAAGGAGTTGTTTATACGTTGCCATAGGACACAAGAAGAAACTTAGCCAGAATGCAAGGTAACGTTAGCCTGCATAACAAGGTGAATATGTTTTTTACGAATAAATTGATTGTAAAGTCTCATGTTTTTTTGAAAAATAACAAACATATTATACAGTACTTACCTCCTCTGTACAGTTGATTTTGCACAGGGCAGCCCAGATTCCGATGTCTCGTCACTGCTCCTGGCCCCTCCCTCCTGTTGAGTACACCCACAGCATGCAGATTGCTATGGGGGCACCAGAGCGGGGCACCTGAGCTGAACTGCAGCTCCTTGTGTCCATTCAGGCACGGAGCTGCTGATCGGTCCCGTCCCTCTCTCTCCTGATTAGCTAATTGACTTTGATTGCCAGCAGCTGGAGCCAATGGCACCGCTGCTGTGTATCAGCCAACCAGGAGGGAGAGTCCTGGACGGCTGAGGGACTCGTGGACATCGCTGGATAGAGATGGAGCTCAGGTAAGTATTAGTGCTGGGGCGGCTGCTACACACAGAAGGCTTTTTATCTTAAGGCATAGAATGTTTTCAGGACTGGGGTAAATTTGCACTTTGAAGTTTAACCAGTTCTGGACCGGAAGGATTTGCCCCCTAATGACCAGGCCATTTTTTTTTTTTTTTTGCGATTCGACACTGCGTTACTTTAACGGAAAATTGCGCGGATGTGCGACACTGTACCGAAATAAAATTAATGTCCTTTTTTCCCACAAATAGAGCTTTCTTTTGGTGGTATTTGGTACCTCTGCGATTTTATTTTTTGCGCTATAAATGAAAAAATGAGTGACAATTCTGGAAAAAAAAAAAAAAACAATATTTTTCACATTCTGCTATATAAAATCCCGCTCAAAAAATTAAAAAATCTAAATTTTGCATCCTTTTAGGCTAATTTGTATTCTGCTACATATTTTTGGTAAACAAAATCACAATAAGCGTATTTTGATTGGTTTGCGCAAAAGTTATCACGTCTACAAACTAGGGGAAATATTTATGTCATTTTTTTTTGTTATACTAGTAATGGCGGTGATCAGCAATTTTTAGTGGGACTGCGACATTGCGGTGGACAGATCAGACCCCTACCTGACATTTTTTACACTTTTGGGGGGACCAGTGACATTACTACAGTAATTAGTGCTAAAAATATGCACTGGTACTGTAATAATTACATTGGCAGGGAAGGGGTTAACACAGTGGTGATCAAGGAGTTAAATGTTAGCCTAGGGGAGTGTTCTCTAACTCTGGGGGGGATGGGCTTGTGAAATGATCACAGAGACCCGTGATCCTATACAGAAAGATCACAGGTGCTCTGTGATCATTTCAGAGAGAAGAACGGTCAGCTGTGTACAACAGCTGACTGTCCTTCTCTCTCAGTGGGGAGCCATTGCAGGTGCCTGGCGGCAATCGTGACCGCCGGTCCCGTGGATCGGCATCCCCAATGCCTAGTGGCCCCCCAGCACCACGCGAAGACCGATGTAGAGCTATGTCTTTTAACGCAGCTGAGCCAGCCTGCCGCAGTAAATCTGCAGCGGGCGGTTGGCAAGTGTTTAAAAAAAAACATAAAAAGAGCTAGGAATTGGGCTTTAGGTAGCATACAAAAATGCACTTTGCACTGGTAGCAAGGTAGATACAAGCTATGTAAATCTACCACTTTCTGTTTCAGGCTTGTAAATTGCAAATTTTCAATAAAAATATTTGAAAAGAAAATGCATTTAGCAACTTTGTGAGATTAAACAAAATGTAGTATTTTGTCCTGGGTTTAAACTCTCATGCACTCACACTGTGATATAAAAAAGTAAAATAGCCTTTGCCTCTATTTGTTGCAGTAGCTACCAGCGTGTATAGAAACTTTGTACTCTACTGATAAAACAACAGTACTCACACTGTCACGTGTCAGATTGTGAAACTCTCTTGTGATTTAGCTGCTGAGTGAGCTGACTGCCTTATTTGTGTGTCTCAGATTATCTTCATAGCTTATTCTGGGTTAAAGGGGATAAATACAAACTGAATATATTGTGAAAAATGTCCTGCAATTATGCATAGCCCTGGAAGGCAATGACACATTTATACAGTAGCAAAACCATCCTCATTGCAGGATCACTTGTACAGTACTTTACATTTATTGTATGTACATTATTGAATTATTGTAAATTCTATTAGGGCCATAATTATGTTTGTTGGGGCCCCGTAGCAAAACCTTTAAAGCGGAGTTCCCCCCAAAAATCGAACTTCCGTTAATTTGCTTCCCCCCCCCTCCTCCGGTGCCACATTTGGCACCTTTCAGGGGGGAGGGGGGAACGGGTACCTGCTTTTGACAGGTACCCTTCCCCACTTCCGGGAGACGGTGCCGCAGCGCTGTCCCTCTGAAGTTTGGCCCCCTTCTCCTTCCCCCGCCGCCGAGCCAGTCCGAATGTGCAGCGCGCTTCGCGCATGCGCAGTAGGAACCCACCCGTGGAGCCGCAAAGCTTCACTGCCGGGTTCCCCTAATGGCAATGGCAGCGGCAGCACACGACAGCCGATGAAAACATCAGCTGTGGTGCCGACATCGCTGGTCTCCAGGACAGGTAAGTGTCCTAATATTAAAAGTCAGCGGCTACAGTATGTGTAGCTGCTAACTTTTCATTTTTGGAGGGGGGCAGAACTCCGCTTTACACATTTTAATGCATGTATTGCAATGAACTAAAACGCACATGGTTCATAGATATATTGGCAACACATTAAAATATATGTTACATATGTTTTGTTGCATTTTGATGCATATTTTACTGTACTTTCCCTGTGGATCACAGACGTGTAGTTCATTCTGCTCTCCAGTGACCTGTTTTCAGTTTAAAGTCCACTGTCAGCTGACAATCCAGGCTGGGGAAAGATTGCGACCATATGATCGGGATCCACTGGGGAGTCTGGACCAGCACCTGGCTCAGCCTCTCAGTGAGTCGCTGAGGGCCTGAGCCAGCTGCTGCTACCCCCTTCACAGTCCAGTGCTCCAGTGAACGCTGGAGGGGTAGAGCCGAGAGTGGTGACTGAGAGTCACCAAACTTTGCTCAGAGCAGAGGGGAGAACTGAGCGATCAGCGATGTTTGATCACTCAGTTCTCAGCCTTAGAGACGGCTGGGGATAATTGCAGCATCCACCTAGGTAAGTATGGTTAAAAGAAAAAAAAATCCCATACTTAACGAGCCTTGGTCTATGGCCAATAACCCTGTCCATTCAAAATTCCAAATTCAAGAATGCACGCCGTTTGGCTTTCCTAAAAAATCATTTCTAGGTTTAATAACACTTTCAGAGCTTTATGTCTGCAAAGCAGATGTGTTCCCGAAATATGTCCCTGAATGCATTGGGGCCTGCATGTGAGTTTCACTTGATACAGCATTCAGCCCTGTCCGGCCCAGCATATTTCAGCCTGCCATAGTGGAGCTGGTTGCTGCACCTGTGCCTTCCAGGAGCACTAAAACACTGGATTTGTTTGCGCATCCTATGTGCAAAACAAGTTTTAAAAGGAATTTCCACAAACCAGTTTGGAATATTCTACTAATTTACTTTCTGTGTGGAGATTTTTCCAGGTTATTAAAAAAGTCCAGGATGTGGAATTGAGACTACGATAATACATTGTGCTGAATATATATATATATATATATATATATATACCTGTATATGTATATAAAACTTGATCTGGCCATTGCTTTTAACCACCTAAGAGCTGGAAGGTCTTACCTCCTTAATGATCAAGCCATTTTTTTGTGATTCGGCACTGCGTTACTTTAACTGACAATTGCGCAGTTGTGCGATGCTGTACCTAAAGAAAAATGGTGTCCTTTTTTCCTCAAAAATAGAGCTTTCCTTTGGTGGTATTTGCGCTATACACAAAAAAAAGCGACAATTTTGAAAAAAAAAAACTATGTTTTCATGTACTCTGCAGTGTAGTTGAGCATCATGGGAAATGTAGTTCCAAAACATCTGGGGTGCCAAGGATCGCCATCACTGGCCTAGGGGGTGTTTTCTAACTGTGAAGGGGATCAGCTTCCCCGCAGATTAGCTTCCCCTCTCGCGAATCCCGAGGAGCGACGCATGGGTATGGTAATTCGCGCAGCCGGGCCACCTTGCCGTGTATCTGTGGTGGGTGGTCGGCAAGAGGTTAACCACTTAAGCCCCGGAAGATTTTACCCCCATTCCGACCAGGGGGTATTTTGCGATTCGGCACTGCGTGACTTTAACGGACAATTGCACGGTCGTGCGACACTGTACCTAAACGAATTTGGCGTCCTTTTTTTCCCACAAACAGAGCTTTCTTTTGGTGGTATTTGATCACCTGTGCGATTTTTTGATCACGCGCTATAAACAAAAAAAGAGCGTCAATTTTGCAAAAATAACAATATTTTTCAAATTTTTTTATATGAAATTCCCCCCAAAAAAAATGTAAAAATCAAAATTTTTTAACATTTTCGGCCAATTTGTTTTATGCTACATATGTTTGGTAAAAAAAA
Organism: Pelophylax lessonae; assembly: GCF_965119305.1. Lineage (NCBI taxonomy): Eukaryota > Metazoa > Chordata > Amphibia > Anura > Ranidae > Pelophylax > Pelophylax lessonae. Next base: position 403,917,713 of record NC_138771.1, on the reverse strand, counting down.
ATCGCAAAAAGCGTATTTTAAATGGTTTGCGCAAAAGTTATCGCGTTTACTAACAAAGGGAAAGATTTTTGTAATTTTTGTTTTTTTTTTTTTTAACGCGTAATGGCGGCGATCTGCGATTTTTTTTTGCGGTACTGCGACATTGCGGCGGACAGATCGGACCCTTGACTGACATTTTTGACACTTTTGGGGTTACCAGTGACATTTCTACAGTAATCAGTGCTATATATATGCACTGTTACTGTAAAAATACACTGGTAGTGAAGGGGTTAACTTTATTTGGGAGGGAGGGGCTGTGTGTGTCCCTAGGGGCGTGCTTTCTACTGTGATTGGCTGTGGCTTCAGCTGTAAGGACACTGATCAACGGATCTACATAGTAGATCCATGTGATCAGTGTCTTTGCAGCGAGGAGAATGACAGGCAGCTTGTTTACACAAGCTGCCTGACATTCTCCCTCTCCCCCGCCGATCGCCGAGTGGCCGGCGGACATCGGGTCCGCTGGTCACACGCGCGGGGGGGTCCGTGACCACGCGGGAGCGGGAGCGCGCCTCCGGGGGCGCGCGCTCGCTCCCTAGACCCTCACAAGCAAGCAACGTAGCCCTACGTTAGTTTGCCTGTGAGGGGCTGACCGCCGACGTAGGTAGTCGTGCGGCGGTCGGCAAGTGGTTAAACCTTGCCAGTATATCTGTGGTGGGTGGTCGGCAAGAGGTTAAAAAATAATTTTACAGGATTTACATAGCGCCAACAGTTTGAGCAGTGCTTTGCAATAAAAAGGGAGACAGTTACAATACAATTCAAGACAAAGAGGGTTAGAAGAGCACTGCTCTTTCTCCATTACCATTGTTTACAAAAACCTGAACAAACGCTGATGGCTGTATTCCTTACTCCTTACTCTACATACATATTTATACATGCTTGAACAGTCCAAAAAAACGGAAAATTCCTATCATACTTACCGCAATTTTCCTTTCCTGATAGTCTCCATGGCAGCCCACGTGTGGGTTAACCCAGCCTCCACTCCAAGGGTATAGGACCCCCCTCCCATAAATTTCAGCTCTCAGGTACAGCAGGTGTTCCATATCTTAGCCGAATCCAAGACGAGAGGGTGGGTACTCCGGCTGCCATGGAGACTATCAGGAAAGGAAAATTACGGTAAGTATGATAGGAATTTTCCGTTTTCCTGTTTGTCTCCATGGCAGCCTACGTGTGGGAAATAACTAGCTCACTCCACACGGGTGGGAATGCTTTAGCAAAGAAAATTTTAATTCATGCTATTTGCAGACAAAACAGTCAAACCAAAATTAACTGAGGACAGAGAAGCAGGCTCTACACAATAGTGGGTCATAAAAGTATTGACTGATGACCACGAAGCCTCTCTGCAAATCACATCTGGAGCCACGTGCCGCGAAGCCGCCCAGGAAGTAGAGATACTCCTTGTAGAGTGCGCCGTCACCGCCTCCGGAGGAGCCAGCCCCTCAGCTCTATAGGCCTGTTGGATAGCTGCCACTATCCATGAAGCAATAGTCCTAGACGAAACAGGTTTACCTCTGTTCTTTCCCCAGAACAGGACAAAGAGGTTGTCAGACTGCCTGAATGGTGCAGTTGCTTGAAGATAGGCTTTTAAGGATTCTCCTACATCCAACGGATGAGGATTGGACTCATTAGATGACCGGAAAGTAGGCAGGACGATCTCCTGATTCTGGTGAAACACCGAGGTGACTTTCGGATTTGAATTCAGCCTGGGTATTAGTACTACCCGATCCGGGAAAAAAGTCTATGCCCGTTTTGGAGAGGGCATTTAGGACAAGAGGTAGATCCCATTTTGGGAACCTAAGTCTTCTCTGAGGATTGAGCCTGACTGCTCCTTTGAAGAATTGTTGAATCAGTGGGTGTTGGGCCCACATGACCCTGGAGAAGGCCGACCAGGCCGAAACTTGAACTCTAAGAGTTGCCACTGAAAGGGGCATATCCAGACCAGCCTGAAGAAAACTTAGTATTTCTTGAATCCCAGGGACTGAGGAAGACATACCTTCAGGATATGCAGACTCCATGAATCTTGCCCAGATTCTACAGTATACTTTATTAGTACTTGGTCGTCTAGCATTCATCAAGGTGGAAATGGCTGTAGATGGGCAGCCGAGCGATTCCAACCTTTCCCTCTCAAGAACCAGACCGTCAACCGGAGAATTGCAGGACAGGGGTGCACTGATGTTCCCTGAAGAAGCAAGTCTGGTCTGAGGGGAAGAGGGACCGGGTCCCGGTAACTCAGTTGTAGGAGTAGCGGAAACCATGGCCTGTTCGGCCAGAAAGGCGCCACCATCACTATCTCCACATCTTCCGCTTGAAGTCTTTGCAGGAATTTGAGAATGATGGGTACTGGAGGAAAGGCGTAAGCCCTGCTGAACTCCCACCTGTCGGTTAGTGCATCTGTCCCGTAAGCTTGAGGACACTTGCCTCTCGTGACATACTTCTCCAACTTGTGGTTGCAAGGGGAGGCGAACAGATCGACTTCGGGAGATACTCCCAGAATCCATTTGAACGACTCCACATGGAGAGACCATTCATTGTGGTTCAACTGGACCCTGGACACAAAATCTGCTTGAACATTCTGTGAACCTGGAATGTAAACTGCCGAGATGTTTACTAGGTGAGTCTGGGCCCAGGACATGATCGGGTCTAATTCTCGTAGCAGAGAGAGACTCCGTGTCCCACCTTGTCTCTTCACATAAGACACTGCCGTGGTGTTGTCCATCAGAATCATTACAGATTTCCCCTCTAGCAGGTGTTGGAAAGATCGAAGACCCTGGTAGGCTGCTCAGAGTTCCAGTATATTGGAGACTGGAGTGTGTCTCTGAAAAGACCATCTCCCCTGTGTCATCTCTGTCAGACAATGAGCCCCCCAACTTGAGTTGCTGGCGTCTGTTGTGATTATAGTCCATGAGACTGGAACCAGAGAATGACAGTTGAGCAGATTCCTGCGTTGCAGCCACCAAAGAAGACTGTATCTCATGCTGGAGGAGATATGAATGTACTGATCCTTCTCTTCTGTGTTCCATTGTTGTAGGAACCCTTTTTGGAAGGGCCTCATATGCCAGAGAGCCCATTTGACCATTGGAGCCGTGGACACCATGGTGCCAATGATTTTGAGGCACTCAGAGGCTTTCAGCCGAGGAGAGGAAAGAGCCGGAAGGATTCTCTCCCTCACTACCGGTATCTTCTCTAATGGGAGAGAGATTGAATTCTCGACGGTGTCGAATTGCGCCCCAAGATAGACTAGGCGCTGAGTGGGCTCCAGCTGACTCTTTTGTAGGTTTAGCAGCCAGCCAAACTCTTTGAGGGTCGATATGACCTGATCTCTGTGTGCCAATAACTGATCCTTTTCTTGAGACAGAAGCAGAAGATCGTCTAAGTAATGATGTAGACGTATACCTTTCAATCTTATGAAGGCTACCACTGCTAGAAGAACTTTGGTGAATACTCTGGGTGAGGTAGACAGGCCGAAGGGTAGGCAAATGAATTGCAGATGCTGATTCTGAACACAGAAGCGAAGATATTTGTGGAAGTCGGTTGCCACAGGTACATGAAAGTACGCATCTTTCAAATCTATTGAGGCGAGCCAATCTCCCGGCAGTACTGCCCTTTGAATGGTTGAGAGTGTTTCCATCTTGAATTTTTCGTTCTTTATGAACTTGTTCAGGTATGTGAGATCTATAACAGGCCTCCAGGCCCCGTTCTTCTTCTGGACTAAGAAGAGGGGTGAGTAAACCCCTTGAAATTTTTCTTGTTCCGGAACCGGAGCTACCGCTCCTTGAGCCACCAAAGCGTCTACATAGGCGAGCAAGACTTCTCTTCTCTCTTCTAGACAGGGTAAATGAGTTGAGATGAATCTTGGAACTGGATCTGCCAGAAATGACCATCTGTGGCCTGTAGAGACCGTCCTGACGGTCCAAAAGTCCGTGATTGAGGCCGCCCAGACATGCTGAAAATGGAGAAGACGTGCCCCCACCTGACATGCCTGGACGGGCCCAATCTCAAAAAGATTTAGTGGAATCTTGTCCAGCAGGCGCTGGATTTTTTGATGACCTCCGAGTAGAGGATTGACCACCTCTCGAGTTTCTTCGGAAATCTCTATTAGGCTTGTAAGAGCGTGCATCTCTTGATCTCTCCGTGTATTGCCTCCTAGGTTGAGGCTTCTTCTGACCAAATAGTCGTCTGTCTTGCGGGAGGAAACCTGACTTTCCGCCAGTAGCCTTGGCAATGGCGCTGTCTAGTTTGTTTCCAAAAAGGGAAGTACCCTCAAAAGGGATCTTACACCATGCCTGTTTAGAGGCTGGATCCGCAATCCACGGGCGAAGCCACAAGGCTCTCTTTGCTGTTACTGAGGATAGCATTGATCTGGACAGAAGACACAGAACATCGATAGATGCTTCTCCTAAAAACACTGAAGCCAGCTTGAGTTCGTGAATAGGGGAACTTTCTACGGCTTCTTCCGAGAGACTTCCAAGTTTGGATTCTATATCGGAAACCCAGACTTCCATGGCTTTAGACATTGTTGCTAATGCCATCACAGGTTTGCAGGCCGTGCCGGCCGTCACAAAGATCCTCTTTAGGTCCAGATCTATCTTCCTATCCAAAGGGTCTTTGAAAGAGACCGCGTCATCTAGTGGCAAAGTGACATGCTTTGCTAATCTTGTAACTGCCGCATCCACAAGAGGAACAGATTCTAGACGGGCGACATCTTCAGGTTTAAAGGGATATAATTTACCAAGTTTGGAGGATAAGGAAGACTTACTATCCCCTTTACTCCATTCTTCAGTAATCACCTCTTGTAATTCAGAGAGGGAAGGGAAGTTGATACGCTCCTTACCAAGGTGCTTGAAGAACTTCCGCTGCTTTTTCTGAGGAGACACAGGATCCTCCCATCTGAGAGCTTCTTTAATGGCTCTGATCAGGGGTGAAACTAGGGCGAACTCAAAGCCGCCTACAGCCCCTTCTTCCGAATCACTGTCAGATGATTTTGCAGAAGTAATGCTTGGTTGAGAGGGGCCTTGATCTTCCTGCACTTCCGCTGGAGAACTAGATGTGGTGGGACCAGGTGGTGGGACTTGACCCCATTCTTTCAGGGACTGTTGTACTATTCTCTTCACTAGAGATTCCAATCCCTGATCCTTTTGCCCCCTCTCACCGGCTGCATGAGCAAAACATGGCTCACATAGGGACTTGTCCTCTGGGACATGCACCCCACAACCCCAACAGGCTCTCTGGTATGTGCGGTGACTCTGGTATTGTGTATGGTGTCTGGGGGAGGAATTAGAGCGTCTCCCTTGCTGCCTACTCCCTGATGGGGATTCACGGCGTTTAGATCTGGAGGATGAACTCCCACGAGGTCTGACAGGGTCTCTTTCTTGTGGTAAATCAGGCCTGGAAGAGCTGATGGAAAAAAGAGAAAATCGGGGAGACACTGGATTTAGCCATGACCTAGGGACCAGCAAGCCCTCCCCGCCCCCCCCCCCCCCTCTGAAAAATGCCAGCACCCACCTGTTGTGAGAGGGCTGGCCACAGGAGGGCGGTGACGCAGGATCCATACTTCAGGCCAAACAACCAGACTGATAAAGAAAGGTAATACATATCAGACACCATGTCAGTGATACATTGTGAGGTGACAACCCTCCGCCCCCACCCCCCCCCCCCCCCTCTGCAGCCAAGTCTCCATTGCACATACCTGTAGCAAGGAATCCAGAGACACTGGGAAGCTGCCGCAACGCCCACAGTACATTCCCAAAGTACAGGGGAATCGTCAGCTGTTTAAATCTCCCGCTGGAATGACGTCAGCGGTGATGCGGCCGCGATCGCTAATGCGCATGTGCGAACCAAGCCTCGACCTCGCTCGCGGCGCACTGTGCATGTGCGGGACCACGAAGCGTCTACCGATTGGACGCTAGAAGCAGAGGAGGAAGAGGAAGAGTTTGTTGGAACGCAGGAAGGGTTTGCTGGAACGCAGTAAGCGTTCCAGCGCCATTGGGCCAAACAAACATATTGTACAGTGATAGGAAAAGAGACAGACAAAGTGCACATAAATAACAAATACCGCTGCCATGAAGGGAAGCAATGCGAATCTTCAGACCCATGTCAGAGAATGCCGATCAAGCTTCAGTCAACCGCAGAGAGCAGGGGATTTTAAATGTCACTCACCCGCCCGTGGCTGGGCTCTGGACATGCAGACACCATCCAAAGTATCCTAAGGTAAGCTGGACGTAGTAAGACATCAGAAGTGTAGGTCCTTGGAGGAGGACAAAAAATGAACACCTGCTGTACCTGAGAGCTGAAATTTATGGGAGGGGGGTCCTATACCCTTGGAGTGGAGGCGGGGTTAACCCACACGTAGGCTGCCATGGAGACAAACAGGAAATACATGTGTAAAGATGAATACTAATTCCACTACCAACAGCTAAAATGTGGCTTTTGCCATATGATTATGACAGTTTTGGACACTATTTGGTTTTTGTACATGCTGCTAAAAACACACCAGATCTAAATGCAATGAATGCTTGAACGGGTGCCATGTCCATGTTTATTTCTGCAAAGACCATGACCTGGAATATAATTAACTATAAACTAGAATGTTCTTTGTGAACTACAGTATATGTGATTGCTTCCTAATGCTTATGTCTATGGCCAGTTTTAGAAGACAGATAGATAGATATTAAACTATTAATTAGCCAATAAATTAAAACAACAATTTGCGTAACACAAGTAGGGACAGCTGTTTTGAAATCAATAGCTACATATCAGACCTCTAAACTCTGGTTCAGTCCAAATTGGTATAAAAAAAGTTAAAAGTTCTGAGAAGGTTAGGCAGCTCTGATGCTTCTGCTGGAAAACTGAAACAGTTTGTCCAGCAAGCAGTGATTCTGAATTCCTTCTCCCAGAGCTGCAGTTTTCCGTTTTCTCCTATTTAGAAAATAATATAGGAAAGGATTCCATTATTTTCTGATATAAAAATGCTTCCACATGGGCCAATATCTTTTAATAAATCCCTCCACATTTTTAATAACAGATTCTTCCTATGCAACCTCTCTACCTTGCAAATGATTTTCTCCAAACTGTTCTTTCTATACCTTTTCTGCTCAGATCTAACTGATAATACCTCTGTCTGATTCCCATAATCTTCTATCCTATGGGAATGGGAAGCAGGATATCCCTTTTCTTAACTTAAGTTAAATAAACCTATAATATAATTTTAAATATTTATAAATAAATAAATAACACCAGACAAGAAAAAGGTTTGGACAAAGGCCGCGGCTGGTTTTTTATTATTGACTTTTAACACGACTTTAATAAAAACATACTTTAGACTTTGTTTAAAAATTCACTTTAAAAACGTCCATAACCAGCCCAGCCACCACGGCTCGGGCTGACAATAAATAACATTACAATATAATTTTATTACCAAATATCTTTTTTAATTTTTTTTTAAATCAACATTTTCCAACAACTCACTATTCAATCACCATAAAACAATTACATCCACCGAAGCACTCTAGCTAAGGCGATAGCCATAAGTCAAATAATTTATAACCGGCCGCGACAAACTAGTTATATAAACTTTTTTTTTTTTTTTGGGGGGAGGGGGGGTGGGGAGAGAAAAGCTCCTGTAAGCTCCTGAGGTGATGGAGTGACTCGGAGCCCCGCAGTCACTCTTAAATAGCCCCGAATCGAGACTGGCTGAGGCTGGTTAGCCCCCAGAAGCGGGAAGATTCAGGCGGGAATCTAGCTCCTCGCGCTGATCTGCCTGGAGATACTGCTCCCAAGAGCGGGAAAACCTAGAAAAAAGTAAATTCTGCCCAGATACCTACTGACTCTGGGCGGGAAGTTTGAAGCTGACCTGACCCAGGTCAAAAGTTCAGCCTAACGCTACCACACAGTGTGATAAGAATTATTAAACCTGCTCCCATCCCATAGAGAAAATGTAGGGTTATAAAAACCCCATTTTCTCCATATGGGAATGGGAAGCAGGATATCCCTTTTCTTAACTTAAGTTAAATAAACCTATAATATAATTTTAAATATTTATAAATAAATAAATAACACCAGACAAGAAAAAGGTTTGGACAAAGGCCGCGGCTGGTTTTTTATTATTGACTTTTAACACGACTTTAATAAAAACATACTTTAGACTTTGTTTAAAAATTCACTTTAAAAACGTCCATAACCAGCCCAGCCACCACGGCTCGGGCTGACAATAAATAACATTACAATATAATTTTATTACCAAATATCTTTTTTAATTTTTTTTTAAATCAACATTTTCCACCAGACAGGCAGCACCTTTGCGCCTGTCACCACCAACCCAACGCGCGGCCTGTTCAATACCAAAACCTAAGTTGTTGTTGAGAATGTCCAAACCGATTTCTGAGAGGTGAACCCCATCTTTCCAATAGAGCCCCTCTAAACCGCCCTCGAGCTCTGAATGTCTAAGAGAAATGACACCCAATTCCTTCAAAAGTTTAGCTAGCCCCCTATTTAGGCGTTTCCTCATTTTTTCCAAAGGTCTCAAGCCCTGGTATTTAAAAAATACCAGCCGCGGGATCACCTCTGAAAAAACCAGAACAGTATTAGGTAGTTTAGCTTGAATGAGACCCAAATCGTCCCTTATCCTAAAGAGTAAATCTAATGTTTTTTGTTTTCCCACATCATTACCCCCAAGATGTACGATTAGTATCTCGGGAGCCGGCAACTGTAAGATTAAAATGTCAACTGCCGGAACCAATTCCGACCAGACCATTCCACGCTTACTGAACCACCAAACCTGGTACTTGCTCCTGTCCAATCCTAGATTCTCCGTGTAAACCCTCTTCATAGCTCGTTGATAGGCCCAGTGTATATAAGAATGTCCGAGGATCCATACGGAGATCTTGTTGCCTAGAATCAAATAGAAGTGTTAAGGCGGATATATGACTTAAAACTGTCGGAAGACCATCTCCCAATCTTTTTTACTGAGTCCCCCCCCAGACCTAACTTGGCTGCTTCCGTGGCCGCCCCTATACGGAAAGAATGAGTAGAAACATTATCGGGACTTAAACCCAGAGATTTCAAACACATTTTTAAAACACAGGAGAACTGATACCTAGATAAGGGCTTACCAGATTCGTGAATGAATAAAACTTCACTCTGGGCGGGTCTAACTGCTACAAAATTGGAAAGCAGTAGAACCGGGCAGACTGATGCGTTCCCGAACTGGTGCAAAATTATACTCGACCCGACCCCCAATTGATCAGTTTTTGAGTGTGCCAAAAAAATGCTGACGCTGGAAGCAAAAATTTTTATGTCCTGAAACCTCAAACCATGAAAACCCAAACGCCTGTCAGGAATTAGCTCCGATATTCTGAGGGCACCGAAAAACATCACCGAAAAAGCGGCTCTAAACAAATGAGCCTCGTATCTCGAGAAACAAACCCCGTCTAGAGCTGAGCATAATGAGACTAGTAATTCTAGAGAAATGGGTTTCCTACCATCAAGCCTGAAATGTTCCTTTTTATAACCCTTCAAGGCCTGGTGCACGGAAAAGAAGGAAAAACAACCAGGACGATTTTGTAGTTTATTGAAAAAAGACACTCCAGCTAATAATTTGTTCACGTGAGACCACGACAAATGTTGCTTAAAGAGGGAATTTAAAAAAGACAGTACAACTATTTCAGAGAAGGAGTCCTCCGGTAATCCTAAGAAATTCAGATGTTGTAGCCACAACAACCAGGCCGATCGGTATCCGGCCAATGTCGATGGAGCCAGCGATTTATCAATGTTGACCAAGATAGCTGTTAAATCAACTTCCAGAGATGATCGGGGCAGAGGTGTCCGGCTGGGTCTGCCTCTGGTAGCAAAAGAAAAAATTTTTCCATCTGGAAACGAGACAGACAGTCGGCTAGAGTGTTGTCTTTTCCAGGTACGAAAGAAGCTTTTAGCCAGATGTTAAAAAAGAAACATTTTGCTACCAGATACCGGAGCATAATGGTGACCGGAGGTGACTTAGAGGAAAGACAATTTATGGCGAAAAGCACGCCCTTATTGTCCGTCCTCACCATTATACGCCTATTCCTAAAGTGATGGCCCCACAGTTCAAGGGCCACCACTATAGGAAATAACTCCAATAAAACGATGTTGCGGGTAAAACCTAACGCCTTCCACCTGTCGCACCACCCAGAAGCGCACCAGCGGTTCTGCCAGATTGCGGCAAAGCCCTTGGAACCTGCTGCATCGGTGTAAAACAGGAAATCTTTATCCAAAATAAACCTTTCCTGCCAGACCGTTGACCCGTTAAAGTAGAGAAGAAATTGCAGCCAAACTAAAAAATCCTCTTTCATTTCTTCAGAGATCTTGACATGAGACGAAGGGGATTTAAGCCCTGCAATCGCTGCATATATTCGCCTAGAGAAGATCTTTCCCATAGGGATTACTCTGGATGCGAATGCCAATAAGCCTAATAACGACTGTAGTTCTTTCAAACAAACCTTTCTGCGACGAATTACCCACAACAAAGTTCTGCGAAGTTTTTCAATCTTTTCTTCGGGTAGCCGGAATTCCATCCGATCAGCGTCTATGGTGATCCCTAAAAACACTATACAACTGGATGGAAAAACAGTTTTTTCCCTGGCTAAGGGAACTCCAAAATGATCACAAACCTGCATGAATATTTTCAATAGCAACGCACAAGTGTTGGAAGAGGCGGAACCCATAAACAGAAAATCATCTAGGTAGTGAACCACCAGATGAGATCCCGAGATCTGAGTTACCACCCATTCCAAAAATGTGGAAAAAGTCTCGAAATAAAAACAAGATAATGAACAGCCCATTGGGAGGCATTTGTCAAAATAAAAACGTTCATTAAAATAAAAACCCAATGAATTGAACGAGCGAGGGTGAATAGGTAATAAGCGGAAAGCCGACTTTATGTCCGCCTTCGCCAGAAGCGCCCCCTGTCCTGCCCAGCGAAGTCTCTCTAGCGCGTCCTCAAAAGTTGCGTAGTGAACCGACGCTAAATGTTCATCAATGTCATCATTAAGAGAGCCATCTGTTGGGTAGGACAGGTGATGAATCAACCTGTAGGTGTTCGGTTCCTTTTTTTGGACAATTCCTAATGGGGATACTCTAAAATTTTTAAAAGGAGGTTCTACAAATGGACCCTCAAATCTGCCTTCCCTTAACTCACTAGAAATTTTTTCTTCTACTATATCCAACAGTCCCCAAACGGACTTCAAATTTTTATGAATGGTACAACCCAGACCACGAAATGGTGGTAAAAGGAAACCGCAATGGAAACCTTCAATTAACATTTGTGCCTTCTCCCTGTCTGGGTACCGGAGCAGCCAGGGGAGCATTTCTGGAAACCTCACTGGGGTGTGGGCCTTTTTGAAAATTCCCCGGTTGTTGTGAGCTTCCCATCCTTTTGAAGCACTTAAAAACTGGGTGTGTGCCCGAACAAAAAGCGCATTCGTGCTTAAACTTACACGATCCTGGCCACTTGCACTGGGACTCGTTAAAGTTAAAGCATAAGCCCTTTCTAAAGGATTGATTTCCTGATTGCTGGACCGTATTAGGCTGTTTGGGGGGAAAGGACCGCTGGGGGAGAAATAAATCCAGCCACAATCCTACATCTTTCACTCCCCATTTCAGTGAAGGCTGCACAGCCAGCTTTTGCCGAAAAGCGACATCGTAGCTAAACCATGCCACCCCACCGAAATTTTTGTAAGCCTCTAAAATTACTTCAATATGTTGAAAAAGGCCCACGCTCCTGTTCGGGTATTTTTCGCATAAAACGCTTGAAAAAATCAAGAAAGCTTGTAACCAATTATTGAACGATTTAGTGATAGGACGTCTCCTTTCCTCCTCATCGTTCTTCTTTTCAGGTTTGGATACAAACTCCTTCGCCGAGGGTAAAAGAGATAACATGTCTATGTAGACTCCAGACCAGATCTTCTCTTTTACAGCCTCGGATAAATGATAACCTAAGGGCGAAATTTCACAAACTATGGCTTCCCTAAGACTAGTCTCTGGGAGGTTCTGCGATTGAGCTATCAAAAAAGGGTTATTTTCAATAGAATGACATTCTGTTAAAGCGCCACTAGATGGCGCTGTCCAGACGTTAGTAGCTGAAGGAACAGTGAAGCTTTTCAAATGGTCTGATACCGATTTGAATTCTTCACACATTTTTGACATTATAGCTAACATTCCTGACATTGCTGGAGTTGATGACTCACCCCAGACAGGCAGAGCAGAGGCAGGTTGTTGATCGGTGACCTCCGATGGGATTGCCCTGTGGATAGCAGCGGCGGCTTCAGCGCTGACATCAGATTCCGGATCCCTCCTTGCAACCCTGAGCCCAGGGGGAAGGTGGATTCCTGACGTGGCTCCCGGCGCATCGACCTCTGACCTCCCGCTTGGTCTTCTATCCGCGCTCCTCGATGTGCTGGCTCCGGTCCCCTCGCTCCTCTTCTTGCCGGACGATTTGCGGTGTGACGATCCGGAAGTGCTGGGGGGGGAAGGCGAAGGGAAGTTCCTCCTGGGCGTCCGTCTTCTTTTGGCCGGACCGGCCTCCGTACTTGCCGTGACTGATGACCCGGTACTGCGCATGCCCGAAATGGCGCCACCGACTTCCGCCCGATCCGCCGGACGTGACGGTTCTTCATGGCGTCCATCTACCTCCGATGCCGGCCCGCTCGGCTCCGCTGTGGGATTCCGTCCATAACGCTCTGCGGGCTCGCCCCCCGCCGCCACCGGTGCCTCAGACGCAGGTAAGTCCAAGCAGTGCCTCAGCCAGGCATCGCCCCCGGCTTCACCGGCACGCTCAATGACTTTTCTTAGTAAGCTCATTGAAATACAGGGGTAGTTCCGAACTCAGGCAGACGGTCTTCAAGCAGGAGAGAGGTGGACAGCCTTGAGAGAGAAAAGCTCCTGTAAGCTCCTGAGGTGATGGAGTGACTCGGAGCCCCGCAGTCACTCTTAAATAGCCCCGAATCGAGACTGGCTGAGGCTGGTTAGCCCCCAGAAGCGGGAAGATTCAGGCGGGAATCTAGCTCCTCGCGCTGATCTGCCTGGAGATACTGCTCCCAAGAGCGGGAAAACCTAGAAAAAAGTAAATTCTGCCCAGATACCTACTGACTCTGGGCGGGAAGTTTGAAGCTGACCTGACCCAGGTCAAAAGTTCAGCCTAACGCTACCACACAGTGTGATAAGAATTATTAAACCTGCTCCCATCCCATAGAGAAAATGTAGGGTTATAAAAACCCAATTTTCTCCATATTCCTTTAATCTAAAAAGTCAGAATTATCATTTGTCCCATTGGGAAGTTGGAAATCCAGCTCGTGTGAAGACAACTTGAAACGGGAAGGGGTTAACACTGGGGGTGATGAAAGGGGTTAATGTATGCCTGATAATGCATACTTACTGTGTGTGTGGGGGGGGGGGGGGCTCTGTCACAGCCACAGAGAGATTGGGGTTTCAGCATAACTGAAACTCCTGATCTCTCTGTGCCTGTGTGACAGAAGACTTGTCTGCTTTGTTTAAATAAGCAGGCGGGTCTTCTCTCAGTTTCTGTTCCAATCGCAGGAGGCCAACGGTGATTGCCGCCACTCCTCCTGCTGCCTGACTCCTGCTGTGTCTAATCACAGCAGGACTGCGTGCACACAATCACTTACATCTACACGATTATGTGCAGCCGAGCCGCCCTGCTGCAGTAAATCTTCGTGGGGAGGTCAGCAGGTGGTTAATGACCAGGCCATTTTTTGTGATACGGCACTGCGTTACTTTAACTGACAATTGCGACGTGCGATGCTCTACTCAAATAAAATTGATCTACTTTTTTTCCCACAAATAGAACTTTCTTTTGGTGGTATTTGATCACCTCTGCAATTTTTTTTGCGCTATAAACAAAAAAAGAGCGACAATTCTGAAAAAAAAAACAATATTTTTTACTTTTTACTATACAACATTTTCAATAAAAAAAAAAAAATCACACTTTTTTCATCATTTTAGGCCAATTTGTATTGTGCTACATATTTCTGGTTAAAAAAAAATCCCAATAAGTGTATATCGATTGGTTTGCACAAAATGTATCACCTCTACAAACTAGGGGAAAGATTTATGTCATTTTTATTTATTTATTTATTTTTTTACTAGTAATGGCGGCGATCAGCAATTTTCAGTGGGACTGCGACATTGCGGCGGACAGATCGGACACCTAACTGACATTTTTGACACTTTTGGGGGGGACCAGTGCCATTGCTACAGTAATCAGTGCTAAATATATGCACTGTTACAGGGAAGGGGTTAACACTAGGGGTGATCAAAGGGTTAAATGTGTCCCTAGGGGGTGCTTTCTAACTGTAGGGGGGTCGGCTTGCTGCATGAACACAGAGACTTGTGTTCCTGAATAAGAGGAACACAGAATCCCTGTGTTCATAACTGACAGAACAGTGGTCTGCCATGTTTACAACGGCAGACCACTGTTCTGTCTCCATGGTTCTCCCCTGTGGACAATGGGCGCAGGCTCACCCCCGCTAGCGGTCCCGTAAAGCGATGTACAGGTACGTTGTTTTGCGGGACAGAGCCGACCTGCCACAGAAAAACTATGGCGGCCTGTCGGCAGGCGGTTAAGGGGGGATATGATCAACATGTATAAATACATATGTGGTCCATATAGTGAACTTGGTGTTGAGTTATTCACTTTAAGGTTATCACAGAGGAGAAGAGGACACTATTTACATCTGGAGGAAAAAAGATTTCATCTCCAAATACAGAAAGGCTTCTTCACAGTAAGAGTTGTGAAAATGTAGAATAGGCTCCCGCAAGAGCTGGTTCCAGCCAGGTCAGTAGATTTTTAGGAAAGACCTGGTTTCTTTCCTAGATACACATAATTTAACCGGACACTAATATTTGTAGGTAAAGTTGATCCAGGGAATATCCGATTGCAGCCGTGCAGATGGTGACCATACAATACTGGTGCATTCAGATCTGTAAAAACTAGATGCTGTTTGGATCTGAATGCAGCAATTTTTATGTTCATGTGCATGAGCCCTTAACTTGCCGACCGCCGCACGACTATATACTGCAGCGGTCAGCCCCGGCCAGGCAGAATGACGTATCGGTACGTCACTAGCCTTCGCCGCTCTGGTGCGCGCGCGCACCCGCGGTCCCCGCCGATGACTCGATTGGGTTCAGAACCGATCAGTCATCAGGTCCAGGCCAATCATTTTTGGTCTGGACCTGTTGATCGGTCCTGCCCAATCAAATGTCACTCTAAGCCTATAAAAAGGAAAAAATAACCGCGCTAAAGTGAATAATGTAAAGAGCAGCGACTTCAAGTGCGACCACACCCTCAAATAATGTATAGAAAAATAAGCCGCGCTGCGTGAAGTGAGTAAACAAAAATTAATGTCCAAACAAAAATCAATGTCCCATATAACAACTTGATTGACGCTGAAGACATAGATCACACTCCACAGTCTCTGTAGGAAATGTGCTTACCGGATAGCCACTAAAAGTCTGCAAATTTCATATGCCGAGATATAGTCACAGATCCGGGAGATGGAGGTTGTCAGAGTCCTCAGCGAATATTGTGAATGATATGCAAAAGAAAAAAACTTACATAGTGTGATACCGTAATGTAAAGTATCCACCACCAATAGGGAATCCCTATCAATCGTGCAGCAGCTCACCAAATGAATAATGAGTATAGCGTGAATAGCCCAGTGTAAAGAGAGAAACGTGGAACAAACCACCACCAATTGTGAAGCCTCTTACCAAAAATAGAGTCAAATGAGCAAATAAGTAAATCCAGATCGCCAAGAAACCAGAAACGTCACTCAAAGGCCCTGTTGGCCTCTTACCAGATGACAAATATTCCAAGCAGTAGATCTAATAACGCTTTCCCATCATACGTGAAGCTCCGGGACCAACAGCATCAATGGTGTTAACTATGAACTCAGTACCAAGATACAGCCCGAGTGAAAGAAAAACGCCAATAGTGTAATAAAATAATGACTGGTTTAATAATTAAAAGAAGAACACTCACAAGCATAGTAGATAAAATCGCAATGGATGGGAGCCGCCGGCCGGACGGCAAGGCACATCCGCTCCTAGGATAACTTCCGGGATGACGTCAGCACGCCGCGACCTGACGGCGTTTCGTCCAAGAAGACGTTATCAAAGGTACGGACGGCGTGCTGACGCCATCTTTTATAGAAAAACTTGATAGTGATACCGGAAGTGCTTGAACAATTCCGCCCTAAAGCTGTGAACCGGACATCCAATGACCGGAACTCGGGTAGATCTGTCTCACCATTTTAACTGAGGGCAGATATCAACTTTACTAACCCGGAATGTCCCATATTAAGGGCAAATGTGTTTAAAGGTGTAGCAGGCCTATTTGGCACAGCCGATATAAATAAAATATAATTAAACGATAAATGTAAAAAAATATAAGAACATATATGGGCATTATATATAACTGTATCGTCTTGAGCTCAGATGCGCTGAGACCACAAAAATAATTGACCATATTGTGTATAATAGAGTCAGATCGTGGCGGAATGAGTTCAAACTCTACCCGGGGATCAACATCATAAATATAAACCAAGTGCAAAATGTTACAAATACATTAAACAGTTGAAATTGTATCTCCAATAAATGAATATGAAACCATAAATGATTAATACCTTGCAACAAATTATGCTAGCCATCATATAATGTGTCATCAATAGTACTTAATAAGCATCATAGTATATGATATATATAATTTTAAGGGAAAGGGGTAAATTTGATCTACATCTAGTGTTTGTAACAATATGACAAATTCCCACGAGTTGAGCACACTGAATTGTACATATAATAAATAATAAAAATATTTAAGGAAAATACACCTCTAAATGAAAATTAAGAATTATCCAAAAAGGCGTTAACCTCAACATCAACATTCAGGCCATATGGCACATAACATTTTACACGGTGTATCCAGGACATCTCAAGTTTTGAGATGCCCCTCACAAGAGGTTCACCCCTCCAATGAGGCACAAAGCGATCTATGCCTAAAAAAAGGGTGTGTCTAGGATCTTTATTATGTACTGCTGCATAGTGTTTGGATACTGAGTGTTTAGGGAAACCCTTCCTTATATTTGCCACATGTTCATTTAATCTTACGTTAAGTGGGCGTTTTGTCCTGCCTATATATTGGTGTCCACAAGGACACTGCAATAGATAGACAACCCCAGTAGTTGTGCATGATATAAAAGGCTCTATATTATGCTTACGTCCTGTACTATTGGATACAAATTCTTGAACTCTTCTCCGTTTATTAGAACTAAGGGTACAAATTTGACAGCGGTTGCACCTATAGTATCCCGTAAGTTGTTGCAAAAAACTGGGTTTGGGGACAGGGGGTTCCAAGATATTAGGAGAAACTTTGTCCCTCAAAGATGGGACCCCCCTAAAGACCACCTTAGGTTTAATAGGTAAGTTCTCACGAAGCACCAGATCATTGTTTAATATATGCCAATGACGAGCGACCAAATTCTTTATGGTCATATGTTGACTAGAGTATGTGGTCACGAATGGCAGAGTAAAAGGATCTGTCTGATCTTGCCTCCTAGATTTACTCAACAAGACCTGTCTGTCAATTGATCTTACTTCAGACAGAGCATGTTGAAGGAACTCCTCATTATATCCCTTGTCCAGGAATCTTGTAGTCAGTGTTTGTGCCTGTCTATCAAAGTCACGTATATCGGAACAATTCCTTCTAATGCGAAGGTATTGTCCCTTGGGGATAGCTCGCAGCCAAGGAGCGTGGTGGCTCTAAGCCTATGAAATGTAAACAAACTTAGAGGAGATGTGCCCTCCCCTCCCAACGGTCTTTTTGGATCCAGCGTGAGAGGAGAGCACATCTTACTGTGAGTATTGCACCAAGCACACCCACACACAGGTAGATAGGCACATTTCACCCCCGATCGCCCCCCCCGATTAACCCCTACAGTCCCTGACACAACACACACTGTATACAGCATATAGCATTTTCCTATATACCTGTATACGTGTGATTTGTGGTCAGGTGTAGCGCTTGCGACCCCCCCTTTTCCACTTAAATTACCCCCCACCCTCCCTAATAAAGATTTAACCCACTGATCCCCCCTGCCCCCCCCCCCTGATCACCGCCGTTAACCCCTACACCCTCTGTCACATCAGCACTAATACAAACGCAATATACGATGTTTTTGTATTTTTGTATTAGTGTCATTGTGATCAGAATTAGCGCAGGCGACTAAGTTTCTGTCACAAGAAGGTTTAGGGTCCCCGCCACCCGCCCAATAAAGATTTAACCCCCTGACCCCCCCCTGATCACCCCTACACCCCCTGCCATAACACACACCGTATACAGTATATAGCATTTTGCTATATACCCGTATAAGTGTGATTAGTGGTCAAGTGTAGCGCTTGCGACCCCCCCTTTTCCACTTGAATTACCCGCCACCCCCCCTAATAAAGATTTAAGCCCCTGATCCCCCCCCTGATCACCGCTAGTTAAACCCTACACCCTCTGTCACATCAGCACTAATACAAACGTACTATACAGTGTTTTTGTATTTTTGTATTAGTGTGATTGTGATCAGAATTAGCGCAGGCGACTAAGTTTCTGTCCCAAGGAGGTTTAGGGTCCCCGCCACCCGCCCAATAAAGATTTAACCCCCTGATCACCCCTACACCCCCTGCCACAACGCACACTGTATACAGTATATAGCATTTTCTATATACCCGTATAAGTGTGACTTGTGACCAGGTTTAGCGCTTGCCACCGTTCCTTTTATCCTTAGGATACCCGCCATCCCCTTCCAATAAAGATTTAACCCCCTGATCCCCCCCTGATCACATCCAGTTAACCCCTACACCCTCTGTCACATTAGCACTAATACACACATAATATACTGTTTTTACTGTATTTTGTATTAGTGTCATTGTGACTTGAGGTTGCGCTAGCGAGCTAGTTTCTAGGAGGTTTAGGGTCCCCGCCACCCCCCCCCCCAGATCCCCGGCGCATAGTTTAGAAATAACCCCTTGATTGCCACACACACACACACACACGCACGCACGCACGCACGCACGCACATACACTTCCATTTCTAGTATAGTGTTTCAACAGATCAATATCTGATCTGATCAGAGCTATACTAGCGCCCCCATAGTTTAGGGTTCCCAAAACGCGGTGTTTGCACGGTCAGCAGTGATTCCTGCCAGCACCTGCGTTTAACCCTTTCATCCAGGTAAGTGTAGTAATCAACAGATTACTGTCACTTACAAAAAAACACAAGACACAAAACCGCTGTGTTAGCAGAGTCAGGCCTGATCCCTGCTAGCATTAGCAGTTTTTTTGGTAGCGCTTAAAATAGTCTTCGACAACCAGGTGCTTTTATTACCTGTGAGTCGCATCACTGTACAGGTAAATTTAGTTACCAAAATGTCTAAACGTTCGTACAGTGATGAAGCTATTTATAGTATAATGACCATGTCAGGTGAGAGCGATGGGGAAGCCTCACCGGCAGAATCAGGGTCAGTATACGAACCAGATGACGGCAGCGGCTCCCTGACAGATAGCTCCGACGACAGATGGGTCCCTGTTAGACCCAGGCGTACCCGACCCCATTCTGGAGTTGTTGAGATGCAGGAATCGCAGGGTGCTCGTATGGAGCAGAGTGTGGTTACTAGTGCCGCTCATTTTTCTGGCGACCTGGCAAGTGCCAGCGGCCTAGTACACCCTGGACCTAGTACAACCAGCACTGCAGTAAGACCTGGTGACGTGGCGAGTCCCCTAAGTGCAGTTGAAGCTGGTGCGGTGGCTAGCACAAGTAGTGGCCCGCAGCCACCGCATATTCGTAGACAGGCCCGTAGAGCCCATAGTGCCCTCCCTGATGCGCTGGCATTTCCTAATTGGCAACCCACTGATTCTACAGCGCCAGTACTTCCCCCATTCACCGCCCAACCTGGAATCCACGTGGAGACAGCTGGTTTTACGCCCCTGAACTTTTTTGAGCTGTTCTTCACGGAAGATCTTTTCAGATCTATTGTGGATCAATCAAATTTATATGCACAACAATTTATCGCCGCCAACCCAAATTCGCCCCTTGCCAGACCATTCGGCTGGAATCCTATAACGGTTTCCGATTTTAAAATCTTTCTGGGCCTTTCCCTCCACATGGGCATAACTAAACAAAGTGAATTGCGGCTATATTGGTCCACTAGCCCAGCTCACCATATGCGCATGTACTCTGCCTCCATGTCCAGGGGGAGATACGAGCAAATTCTGCGATTTATGCATTTCAGCGACAATGAAATCTGTCGTCCTCGGGGAGACCCTGCATATGATCGGCTCCACAAAATTCGGCCCCTCATAGACCACTTCAATCAGCGGTTTGCAGCCTTGTTTATCCCCGAACAAGTTGTCTGCGTTGACGAGTCCCTGATTAAATTTACTGGCCGTCTTGCTATGAAACAGTACCTCCCCAGCAAGCGTGCCAAGTACGGGGTCAAGCTGTACAAGCTCTGTGACAGGGCCACAGGCTATACAGTTAGTTTCCGGGTCTATGAGGGAAAAGATAGCTGTGTGGAGCCCCCGAACTGCCCAGACTACATAGGGAGCAGCGGTAAGATCGTTTGGGACTTGGTGTCACCCTTATCCGGAAAGGGGTACCATTTGTACGTGGACAACTTTTATACAAGCGTGCCACTATTTAGTCACCTGCTTGAATTACAAATTGGCGCATGTGGCACCGTGCGACCTAATCGCCGGGGCTTCCCCCAACGGCTTGTAAATTCCCGTCTTAGTCCGGGGGCGAGAGCCTGCTTGAAAACGGACAAATTGCTTGCGGTGAAGTGGAAGGATACACGGGATGTTTATGTTCTGTCCTCCCTTCACGCAGACACGACAGTCCAAATCCCTACGGCAACTGGCGTTATGGAGAAACCCCTTTGTGTCCACGAATATAACCTTAATATGGGAGGGGTGGACCTTAACGACCAGCTTTTGGCGCCGTATTTAGTTGCCCGTAAAGCCAGACGCTGGTACAAAAAAGTGTCTGTTTACCTTTTCCAATTGGCTATGCTGAACGCCTTTGTCCTATACAGGGCGTCAGGACGAACTGGACCCTTCCGGGAATTCCAGGAAGCGGTCATCCTTGCCTACCTGTACCCAGGAGGCATGCCTGCCCAACTTCCCCTTCCAGATGCAGTGAGCCGGCTGCATGAGAGGCATTTTCCTTATGCCATCCCGCGTACCCCTACCCAAATACGACCCCAAAGACGATGTCGTGTCTGTAGCAGGCGCGGATTTAGGCGTGACACCCGCTATTATTATCCCAAATGTCCTGACCAACCTGGTCTCTGCATCGGGGAATGTTTTGAGCGCTACCATACACTAGTGGAGTATTAGTGTAGGGTACAGCACAACATAGTGTAGGGCACACAAACACAGGGTCTCGAAGGATGTTGGATGTCCATCGACATTTTGAGAGACCCAAGCTGGAAGAGAAGATCGCAGAAGATCGCAGTCCCAAATCAAGGAACAACAGTTAGAAAGAAAAATAAAAGGATCCAAAAACTGTTGTTGTGTCAGTAATTTTATATGTCCTTCTACTCCTTCCTACTGTACTTTTTTCAATGTCCTTTGTTTGTTTTTTCATTCTTTTGTGACCTGTTTCTCTTGCAGGTACTCGTCCGCTACCACGCATTGATTTTTATATATTCTGACACAAACAGTGTTTGCGCTCAGCATATATGGATACCTTTGCTGATAGCAGCTGTGGTGATTTTCTGATTTCAGCACTGCAGTTAAAATCCTATTTTGGTATACGTGGATAGTGCCGTGTATACCCATCATTAAATTCAGTGGGTGGTTGTTTGGGCGGTTAATGATGAGTAATACTACGCATTATTCCTGTGCTGATTTCTGATAGGTTCTCTTTTTTTCCGTTCAGCCCACAGGCTGCATGAAAAAAAAAAAAAAACCTATATGCCAAACAAGGACCAGCAATGTACTGGTACGTTGCTGGACTTTGAGTGGTTATACCAGGATGATGCCTGCAGATTTAGGCATCATCTTGGTATCATTTTTTACAGCCAGCGGTCGGCTTACATGTAAAAGCAATCCTAGCAGGTAATTGGCCGCTAGACTGCTTTTACAAGTAGTGGGAGGGGCCTCCCCCCCCCCCCACCGCCGCCTTCTGCAGCCTTCCGTGGTTTTTCTCGGGCTCTCCTGTCCCACCGGTTAACCCGAGAGTGCAGCCAGTGGTTCAATTATCTAACCATAGAGCTACTTGGAGATGAGAATGGCTCCTATCATCTCTATGGCCTAAGATGCCGGAGGCTACGAGCATTTTATGACTTCTGTTTCGCCAGAAATAAACAGGGCCATTGGGAAATTGGGAAAGTATTTTATCACACCAATTTTGGCGTGGTCAGATGCGTTAAGGTCAGAGGAGAGATCTAGGAGTATAAAAGACCCCAATTTTTTTAAAAAAGAGTACCTGTCACTACAGATTGCTATCATAGGGGATATTTAAATTGACTGTGATAACAATAAAAATGATTTAAAAAAAAAAAAATTAAAGGAAAGGTGTCAAAATAACATAAAAAAGCAAAATAAAAAATAAAAAATTGAGCCCCCCCCTTTCCCCCCGTGCTTGCGCGCAATGGCGCACGCAAGCGTTGGTCTAGTGTCATATGTAAACCACAATTGCAGCATGCATGTGAGGTATCGCCGCGATCGCTAGATCGAGTGCAGTAATTCTTGCAGCAGACCTCCTCTGTAAGTCTAAAGTGGTAACCTGTAGAGACTTTTAAAGGTTTTTAAAAATGTACGTATGTTTTTGCCGCTGCGCAGGAATGCCCAATTTTTAAAGCATGTCATGTTAGGTGTCTATGAACTCGGCATAAGATCATCTTTTAAATTTTACCAAAAGGAATTATATAGTGTATTTGTGCAATAAATTTAAAAAAAATGTATTTTTTTCTCAAAAATTGCGTTTGGAAAATCTGTGCGCAAATACCGTGTGACAAAGAAATTTGCAACATCCACCATTTTATTTTATAGGGCCTCTGCTTTAAAGAAATATATAATGTTTGGGGGTTCAAAGTAATTTTCTAGTAAAAAAAAAATATTTTTTCATGTAAACAAAAAGGCACAGAAAAGGCTTGGTTTTCAAGTGGTTAGAAGAGTGGGTGATGTGTGGCTAAGATTGAGCATAAAATGCTGGGACAGTTCAAACACCCCCCAAATTACCCCTTTTTGAAAAGTAGACACCCAAAGCTCTTTTCTGAGAAGCATGGTGAGTCCATGGAGTATTTTATATTTTGCCACAAGTTTCGGGAAAATTATTATTTTTTTTTTTTTTTGTTGTTTTTTTTACAGAAAGTTGTCACTAAATGATATATTGCTCATGCATGCCATGGAAATATGTGAAATGACACCCCAAAATACATTCTTTTGCTTCTCCTGAGTACAGGGATACCACATGTGTGAGACTTTTTGGGAGCCTAGCTGTGTACGCGACCCCGACAACCAGTCCACATCTTCAGGTTTTCTAATGGCGTAAATTGCTGATTTTACCCCTGACTACCTGTCACAGTTTCAGAGGCCCTGAAATTTCAAGATAGCACAAAACCCCCCCAAATGACCCCATTTTGCAAAGTAGACACTCCAAGCTACTGGCTAAGAAGCATGGTGAGTCCATGGAATAGTTTATATTTTGCCACAAGTTTCGGGAAAAAAATTATTTTTTATTTTTTTTTATTTTTTTTACACAAAGTTGTCAGTAAATTATATATTGCTCACACAGGCCATGGGTATATGTGAAATGACACCCCAAAATACATTCTGCTGCTTCTCCTGAGTACAATGATACCCCATGTGTGAGACTTTTTGCCAGTCTAGCCGCGTACAGGACCCGGAAAACCAATGCGCACCTTTTGGCTTTCTAAGGGCGTAAATTGTTGATCTCACTCCTTACTACCTATCACACTTTTGAAGTCCATAAAAAGCCAAGATGGCACAAAACCCCCCAAATGACCCCATTTTGCAAAGTAGACACTCCAATCTATTTGCTGAGAGGCATGGTGAGTATTTTGCAGCTCTCATTTTTTTTGGAAAATGAAGTAAAAACAGGAAAATGCATTTTTTTCCTCTTTTTTCAATTTCCAAAACTTTGTGACAAAAAGTGAGATCTGCAAAACACTCAACATGCCTCTCTGCAAATAGCTCAGGGTGTCTACATTCCGAAAAGGGGTCATTTGGGGGGGGGGGGGGGTTGTGCTGTCTTGGCATTTCATGGCCTCCAAAACTGTGATAGGTAGTCAGGAGTGAAATCAACAATTTACGCCCTTGGAAAGCCTGAAGGCGATGATTGGTTTTCGGGGTCCTGTACTCGGCTAGACTGCAAAAAAGTCTCACACATGGGGTATCCCTGTACTCAGGAGAAGCAGCAGAATGTATTTTGGGGTGTCAGTTCACATATACCCATGGCATGTGTGAGCAATATATCTTTTACTGACAACTTTATGTAAAAAAAACAAAAAAAAATAATAATAATATATTTCCCGGAACTTGTGGCAAAATATAAAATATTCCATGGACTCACCATGCCTCTCAGCAAATAGCTTGGGGTGTCTACTTTCCAAAATGGGGTCATTTGGGGGGGTTTTGTGCTATCTTGGAATTTTAGGGCCTCCGAAACTGTAATAGGTAGTCAGGAGTGAAATCAACAATTTACGCCCTTGGAAAGCCTGAAAGCGGGGACTGGTTTTCGGGGACCTGTACTCGGCTAGACTGCAAAAAAAGTCTCACACATGGGGTATCCCTGTACTCAGGAGAAGCAGCAGAATGTATTTTGGGGTGTCATTTCACATATACCCATGGCATGTGTGAGCAATATTTCATTTTCTGACAACTTTGTGAAAAAAAAGATATATTTCCCGGAACTTGTGGCAAAATATAAAATATTCCATGGACTCACCATGCCCCTCAGCAAATAGATTGGGGTGTCTACTTTCCAAAATGGGGTCATTTGGGGGGGGTCTGTGCTGTCTTGGAATTTTAGGGCCTCCGAAACTGTGACAGGTAGTGCAGAGGTGACATGCACAATTTACGCCATTAGAAAACCTGAGAGTGTTGATTGGTTTTCGCGGTCCTGTACACAGCTAGGCTCCCAAAAAGTCTCACACATGGGGCATCCCCATACTCAGGAGAAGTGGCAGAATGTATTTTGGGGTGTCATTCCACATATACCCATGTCATGTGTGAGAAATTTATCTTTTAGTGACAATGTTGTGTAAAAAAATAAAATAAAAAAAAAATAGTAATTTTCCCAAAACCTGTGGTAAAATATAAAATATTCCATGGACTCACCATGCCTCTCAGCAAACAGCTTTGGGTGTCTACTTTCAAAAATGGGGTAATTTGGGGGGGTTTTGTGGTATCTTCACATTTCAGGGCCTCCTAAACCGTTAGAGGTAGTGAGAAAATGCAATGAAAAATGTACGCCCTTTGAAATTCTGATGGTGGTGATTTGTTTTTGGGAGATAGGCTCCCAAAAAGTCCCACATATGTGGTATCCCTGTACTCAGGAGAAGCAGCAGAATATATTTTGGGGTGTAATTACACATATACCCATGGCATGTGTGAGCAATATATAATTTCAATGACAACTTTGTGTAAAAAAAAAAAATATATATATTTTTTTTAGTCATTTTTCAAACACCTGTGACAAAAAAATGAAATATTCAATGAGCTCAACATGCCTCTCAGAACATTCCTTAGGATGTCTACTTTCCAAAAAGTGGTAGTTTGGGGGGGTTTTGTACTGCCCTGCCATTTTAGCACTTCATGAAATGAGATAGGCAGTCAGAAATTAAAGCTGCGTAAATTTCAGTATTTACACCATAGTTTGTAGACGCTATTGCGCAAACCAATAAAAATACGCTCATTGAATTTTTTTTTGTCAAAGACATGTAGCCAAATATATTTTGGCCAAAAAAAAATACATAAATTGAGTATATTGGATATTTTTTAAAAGACAAAGTTGAAAATGTAATTTTTTTTGCAAAATTTTCGCTATTTTTTTATTAATATCGCAAAAAAATAAAAAGCGCAGAGGTGATCAAATACCACCAAAAGAAAGCTCTGTTTGTGGGAAAAAAATGACGTAAATTTCGTTTGGGTACCACATTGCATGACCGCACAATTGTCAGTTAAAGTCACGAAGTGCCGAGTCTTAAAATACCCCCTGGTCAGGAAGGGGGTAAAATCATCCGGGGCTTAGGTGGTTAAAAGCAAGTGAGCTTGATCTAGGAAGCATAAAGTTTGTTTATACGTCCCACATATTTTTCCTGCATTTAAATAGACCAAATGTAAGAGGCTAGTGTGAATGTACCCATAGACTGCACAGATTTGTAAAGTGAAAGCTTGTTTTAAGGACAGCAAAGCTCCACCTTTGTTAATGAAAGGAGCCCCTTGCTGGTTGACATGCCTAAGACAGGTGTAGAGTGACAGTACAAGCAGCAATCAACTGTGTCAGTGCAGAGTTTGCTGCAACGAGGAGGAGACTTGCCTGATCCCAGGGATTTACACTGAGGATCTTGTGATTCTGTAGAGCAGAGATTACTGGGCTGAATACCTCCTCCTGTCGCTGCCAGGTGACTGATTCTCTATACTCATTTTATGGGTCTTTTTTAGAAAAATAATCCCTGCTTGCTTCACCTGTTGATTATGAGTGCTGACAATCGGGAGCTGACGAATGAATAACTATTTGTGTTATATGACCTAAGGCTTCAGAGAAAATGAAATGTTCATGTGATTTGTGCCTATTTGTTTAGTATCAGAAACTAGAAAGATTTAGAAAAATGCTGAACTTGGGTTTGATTTGCAGTACTTGAATATTTCCTCTCCAATTGCTGTTTAGAACTGGACTGCTGCTCTAAAAGGAAACACACTGTTGCTATGCAGCTTCATTATGCTCGTGATATGAGATTATAATTGGCCCTATCCAATTATGAACTCCTTTTGAATGCAGTTGCCCAAAGCAACTCATCAGTATACAATCTGTACTGGTCTGACTTCACATAAAACTAAAGGCAATTTTTTTTTTTTGTTTTGGATAGAGTAATGATAGAGAAACAATAGAATATGGATAGAGTAACCTCTGTAATTTTTTTGCCAATGTTTCATTGGGGAGATTTTCCCCCACTTCTCGTCCCGTCCCATAAACAAATAAGGAAGTGGGGGGATATCCTTCCAAAGTGAGGGAATCTTTGGTTGTCACCAGAATTATTGTCCTAATTGGAAGATTTCCCCTCTAATATTATTCTGAGCACAACCCAAAGTTTGGGATTTTAATAAAAAATATAAAACCGGACAGGTGTTCTAATTCCTCTCCACTCTATCCAAAACTAAAAAAATGCCTTTAGCTGTACTTCCAGCTATGTGTACTCTGATTGATTTCCGTGGGCTACTGCAGTATATCTAAAGATAAAACTTTTTTTTAGTTTTGAATAGTTTTGTGAGGAGTTAGAACCCCTGTTAGGTGTAATGTAAAGTTGTATTACTTTTCAAAAGTGCCACAAAGGTACATCAGTTATGCCATCAAGACACGTTTTCAATAAAAGATGTATAATACATTTATCATGCAGTAGTGAACGCCCCACTGCACCCTCATCCCATCCAGGGAGCCGCAATACTCTGCCAAGCAAACATTTCTTTAGTTAAAAGAACAGAAAAAATTAATAAACAGAAACATGACAAATCAATTCTTGTTTTCCCTTCCATCTTTAACAAGGGTTCGTGATAAATTGTATATTTTGCACCCCCCAACTACTGCCCTAACCCACAAGATATCTGCCCTTGAACAGGGATATTCCTATCACCCCTCACAAGGAGTCCCACAAGAGCAAAAGCAAGCTCTACTGTGCTATTCTTTGTGTAGAACTATGTGACCTAATATGAACCATACTCATAATACTTCTAGTTTCCCAAGTGTACCTTTGCGTTTTTCTGTGTATCTGAAAATACTAATGATAGATTTCAAATGAAAGTTGGGAAAAATTCTGAATTTTAAATTGTCACCTGAACAGGAATAGTGGGGAGAACTTCAAATGGAGACAGTTGTTCCTTTGCATTACAACTGAAAATATCTGTAAGTCAAAAAAGAAGGGACATCTCCACAATAGAAACAAATGGCAAAAAAAAGGAAACATGACAGGGATTCCTCCTAATGAAAATAAAGAACGATAGCTTTAAATGTATTTTAGGCATTAGCACATGCAAATAGAAATTTTTCACTGAAAAAACTTCTGCAATAGGAATAAAGGCCCGTACACACGAGTGGAAATTTGGCCGGAAATTTTCGTCCGACGACCGATCTGCCGATTTTCGGCTTGTTAGTATGGTGCTCTTGACAACCGACTCCGACTTTTCGGCCGAAAAAATCCTGGTGTGCAGGCTATAAAATTTTTGTCCTCCGTCAAAACACGTCCAATTTTCGTGCAGTCGGTACAGATTTCGATGGGGAAAAATCTTATGAGCAAGACTAGGCATGCTCAGAGATAAAAGAACACATACAAAGCAATCCAACACATGACGCCACTTCTGAAGTAGAATTCTGTAGTGCGGGAAAATTTGTGTGCAGTCTAGGCACATTCCAACCAACAAACACCACTCTGGACAAAAGACGGATGACCGGTCGGCGGAAATTCGTTGCGTGTGTACGTGGCTTTAGACACATGTGCATTGCTATGAGAAGAGCAATCCTTGGTGGATCGAAATTCAGAGAGCAGTGCAGGCATCGCTGGCAGACATTCAGGAAGCAATAGCATTCAGGAAGCAATACTGCTACCTCCTTATTGCCTGTTTTTTTTTTTTTTTTACAAACGTGATTTTTTTTTTTCCAATAATTTTTTTATTGTACATTTTAAAGCAGTATACAAAGATATAAATTTGAACATTCGTCATCAAAAGATTAGCAATATCAAAATGCAATTATACTGAGATCAGCTGCTGGATTTCAAGGAGAAATGTCCATAAACAATGTTATATAGCAATAAGTATCCATTGACATTACACTAAATTGGTGATCACCAACAGCATTCATGTATCATAGCTGTAAAATAAATGTCAACTAAGACTAATCGCCTTGGTCCATATCAAACTATCCTGCTCATATAATATATGGCATAACCAAAGAAGTATGCTAGGAAAAAGAAAAAAGGAAAAAGGAATAGAGAGAGAGAAAGGAATAAAACAGATTCTGTCCCCCTAGACCTGCCTCCTATTGCAAATGCAACTCGACACACAGGGAGCCTGAAGACATGCTACCCACGGATTTAATACTTTCTCAAACCTAGTTTGACTATCATTATGAATACTGGTCAGTTTTTCGTTAATTATGATCCAAGATATTTTATGTTTGACCATCAGAATATTTAGCACCGGTGATATCCATGAACGCGCTATGGTTATTTTAGCTGCTAGGAGAATAAAGAAAATGAGGGTACGTAAATGTTTGGGGATCTCCCCCGATAGGTCAGCAAAAAGCGCCGTCATGGCAGCTCTGGGAACATTCTGCCCCATCACCGAATGGATCATGTTGAACATCCTAATCCAGAAGCGCCTGACCTTCGGACAGGACCAACAGACATGGAACATATCATCCTCCTGTCCGCATCCCCTAAAGCACAGGTACAAGGTACCAGGATACAGTTTTGCCAATCTTGACGGGACCAGATACCAGCGGGACATCACTTTATAATTCGCTTCCACCAAGGAGGTGTTAAGTATACCTCTGTGCACCATAGTTGACCATTTTGTCCACTCTTCTTCTTCAATTGTTTCCCCCAGGTCCAATTCCCATGCCATTTGGAATGAAGGTTTGCCACCTTGGCTATTGAATAAGGCGTATAATTCCGTTATCCCCCTCTCGTGGTTTCGACCCGCATAAGCATCTGTTCTCAAAAAGAGTCCTAGTGGTTATAGCAACCTGAGCTTTTGTTAGTGTTTGCACAAAATGAGTAATTTGGTATAGGCAATATTTTCTCCTTAGGGGGCATCTGTACCGTTTCCCTAAAGTAATTGTGTGGTCTTATCCCATTATCATCTATAAAGTGGGCAATTCTATAGAGCCCCTTGTCAATCCACCAAGTAAATTGACAAGGCTGTTGACCTGGGGGAAAATGAGGTTTATTAACTAAAGGGGCCAATGGCGAGTGAGGGGATTTTAAAGGGTACAGTTTACATGCTACATCTCAGAGCCGTAAGGAGTGAGACAGAGATGGGCACATGACTGCTTTCCGTTCTTTCAGGTGTAGCCATAGCAAGAGATCCAATAGAATGGCCGGACTAGCCCGCGCCTCCAAGTGGATCTAATCAGGCCTGTAGTTCTCATTAAAAATTTCATATAATTGGACTATTTGCGCTGCCCTATAATAATCCATAAAGTGTGGAACCCCTAGCCCTCTCCTCCATTTAGCTCTGTATAGAGTGGACCGGGCTACCCGACATCCACCCTTATTCCAAATAAATTTATCGATTAGAGATTGTAGCTGCCCAAAAAAAAACCGATGACACCGGAATCGAAAGGGATCTGAAATAGTACAGTATACAAGGAAGAACCGTCATTTTAACTGTTGCAATTCTACCCATCCAGGAAAGTTAATAAGTCTGCCAGGTTTTCAGGTCTCATTCTGTGGAATCATAAAAAGGTGGGTAGTTAGCCTGAAACAGTGAAGCAATGTCAGACGTCAGTCTCACCCTAAGATATGGAAGTGTCTGCATTAAAAGGAAAAGTATGGTCGTATTGCATTTAGAACTGCATCCGGGAGATTTATGTTTAAAGCCTCCGATTTAAGTTGATTGACCTTCAGCCCAGCAACAAACGTGATTTTTTAATGTTAATACTGTATACCGCAACCACAAGTCTAGGGTTTGGCTTGCAGTTGTGGTATAGCCCCATTCATTTATAAAGGATGCATTAGACAGCAGTACTGCCTGCCAAATGCAACAGTGGTAATCATTTTTTGCTGCACTGGCATGTGCTAGTATCATGCCAATGAGCTAGTATCGTGCCAAATATTAACTGTAGGTGTCCATATTTTAATCTGCCTAAACATTTAATTCTGAGTATAAGTTTAACAATGTCCCCATTACCCCCTACCGAGGAAGTCGATGCTGTGAGAAGCCCTGACGTAACGCGTATAGGGGATGGAACCTGCATGCCGATCGTCACATCTCTTCCTGCTGCCTACTGTTATGAGACAGCCTGTTTATGCACGCACTGCTGAGTGCGGTCAAATGTAAGTGTGGCCAGTTATTAATAAACTACCTTACTAGTACATACAGAGAGCACTAGATTTCTTTCTCCTTTATCCCTTATGTACGGTTGTCACCTGAGATTTTAACCACTTAAGCCCTGGAGGATTTGGCTGCTCAAAGACCAGGGCCTATTGTTTGATTCGGCACTGCATGACTTTAACGGACAATTGCGCGGTCATGCGACTCTATACCCAAATGAAATTAACGTCCTTTTTTTTCCCACAAACAGGGCTTTCTTTTGGTGGTATTTGATCACCTGTGCGATTTTTATTATTTGCGCTATAAACAAAAAAAGTGCGTCAATTTAAAAAAAATAACAATATTTTTCAAATTTTTTTATATGAAATTCCCCCCAAAAAAAAGTAAAAATCAAAATTTTTTAACATTTTAGGCCAATTTGTTTTCTTCTACATATTTTTGGTAAAAAAAAATCACAAAAAGCGTATTTTGATTGGTTTGCGCAAAAGTTATTGCGCTTACTATCTAAGGGAAAGATTTATGTCATTTTTATTGTTTTTTTTTTTTAAAACTAGTAATGGTGGCGATCTGCGATTTTTTTTTTTTGCGGGACTGCAATATTGCGGCGGACAGATCGGACCCCTGACTAACATTTTTGACACTTTTGGGGGTACCAGTGACATTACTACAGTAATCAGTGCTATACATATGCACTGTTACTGTAAAAATGACACTGGCAGGGAAGGGGTTAACTTTATTAGTGATCAAGGGGTTAAGTGTGTCCCTAGGGGCATGGTTCTAACTGTAAAGGGGTGTGGCTTGTGATGTAACCACAGAGACATACAATCCTACATAGCAGGATCGTATAGTCTCTGCAGTTACACCAGGGAGAATGACAGGCGGTTTTGTTTACATCAGCTGCCTGCCTTTCTCCCTCTCCAGTGGGAGATCGCGAGTGGCAGGCGGATATCGGGGCCGCCGATCACACGTGCGGGGATGGCCGTGAACGAGCGGCGGCGGGAGAGCGCCTCCGGCGGCGTGTGCTCACCGCCTACAGGTTCCTGGGCGAGTGACGTAGTACTACGCCGCTTTGCCCAGGAGGGGCTGACTGCCGCAGTAAATATACTGTGGGAGGTCGGCAAGCGGTTAAAGGAACTTCGGATCTCCTGTCCTGTGGAGTATACTTCCTAACCCCCTAGTGAGGGTGCAAGCTGTTGTAGACCCAGGTTGATTCTTGGGTCTATGATTAAGGTGAGAGGCCACGGTTGTTGGTGAAGGGATTTTTGACACACTCGCGGAGGTGTTTGCTTCATCTATTGAAATATGGGATCTATTTGATGGACTTTGCTCTTAGTCACTTGATTTCACACATTCATGATTTATATATTGTTTAAGAATAGCACCATTGTTTTAAACAGTGTGTTTTTCTTCCTATATTGATCATTTTGTATACACTTATTTGTGCACGTATATATTTATCTGGCGCAACACTGTATTTGTTAGATATGTCCCCATTACAGACTATTATTTAGTCATGTCATTATCTGTCTTATCCATTCAGAGACATTAAAAATTGAAATGTTTACAAATCTATGTGCAGGTTTGATCAGAACTGTTCTGTTGGACAGGATACAACCATTACTGGCCACAATTTTGTGGGCCACAATTTCGGGCTGGTTTTATAATTAAAAAAATGTCTAGCATTGAATTTCACATGTATGGATTGAGAATGGTTATTAAAAAATGTTTCCCTAAATTTGTGGGGGCACTTAAAGTGTTACTAAACCCAGAACCTGCATTCACTATATCTGGTCTCCTACAGTACACAGAACACGGAAATGCAATTTTTTAGTAAATATAAACCCTTTCTCATCAGCAGTATATAGCAGTTAGAGCAATTTTCTGACTTGTATCAGTGTGTGCTGAAAGATTGTAGGAGGAGTTTTCATTTCTCCCAAGATTGTCTCCCACGATTGTCCTATCAGGCTTCAAGACCCCTAACCCTCTGTCTTTCCATTGTGCTGATCACGTGCACCCTCCCTAGAAAAAAAAAAAAAAAAACTCTCTAGCAAAACATACCAAATTGTGCAACCTGACTCTATAGACTGTAAAATTAGGTTATTTTTTGGAGTCTGTGAAAGGAGATGATCAGAGGAGAGAGGATCGAACAGCCTTTTTACACAATGCAGAGGATTCCAAACAAAGGGGTATAACAAGCATGCTTTACTGCATATACAGACTGATTTTACTATTGTGGGTTAAGTAACACATAATCATTCACCTGGGGTGGCATCTTTATTTTTAACATAGTGTTCCATATTTCAATATGCCCCCATTCACAGACTACGTTACCCACCATAACACATTTGTGGGGGAGGGACCCTTGTCCTCTCAACAATGGAAAAGGCTGCTTTGTGAATGCAGGTGTTTGGAAACTGGCAGTGGGTTATAGGGGGATGAGGATGACAGGGGATAGGGTGTTAGCAAGGTTTCAGTGGGGTGCCAGGTGTGTTGAGGATGACAGGGAGTAGGTTGTTAGCAAGGTTGCAGTGGGGTGCCAGGAGTGATTAACATGAGGATGACAGGGGCAGGGTGTTAGCAAGGTTGCAGTGGGATGCCAGGTGTGATGAACATGAGGATGACAGGGGGTAGGGTGTTAGCAAGGTTGCAGTGGGGTGCCAGGTGTGATGAGGATGACAGGAGGTAGGGTGTTAGCAAGGTAGCAGTGGGGTGCCAGGAGTGATTAACATGAGGATGACAGGGGGTAGGGTGTTAGCAAGGTTGCAGTGGGGTGCCAGGTGTGATGAACATGAGGATTACAGGCAGTATAGTGTTAGCAATGTTGCAGTGGGGTGCCAGGTGTGATGAAGATGAGGATGACAGGGGGTAGGGTGTAAGCAAGGTTGCAGTGGGGTGCCAGGTGTGATGAGGATGGTGCTGACAGGAGGTAGGGTGTTAGCAAGGTGGCAGTGGGGTGCCAGGTGTGATGAAGATGACAGGGGGTAGGTTGTTAGCAAGGTTGCAGTGGGGTGCCAGGTGTGATGAGGATGAGGATGACAAGAGGTAGGGTGTTAGCAAGGTTGCAGTGGGGTGCCAGGTGTGATGAAGTTGAGGATGACAGGGGGTAGGCTGTTAGCAATGTTGCAGTGGGGTGCCAGGTGTAATGAACATGAGGATGACAGGAGGTAGGGTGTTAGCAAGGTTTCAGTGGGGTGCCAGGAATGATTAACATGAGGATGACAGGGGGTAGGGTGTTAGCAAGGTTGCAGTGGGGTGCCAGGTGTGATTAGGATGGTGCTGACAGGAGGTGGGGTGTTAGCAAGGTGGCAGTGGGGTGCCAGGTGTGTTGAAGATGACAGGGGGTAGGTTGTAAGCAACGTTGCAGTGGGGTGCCAGGTGTGATTAGGATGGTGCTGACAGGAGGTGGGGTGTTAGCAAGGTGGCAGTGGGGTGCCAGGTGTGTTGAAGATGACAGGGGGTAGGTTGTTAGCAAGGTTGCAGTGGGGTGCCAGGTGTGATGAGGATAAGGATGACAAGAGGTAGGGTGTTAGCAAGGTTGCAGTGGGGTGCCAGGTGTGATGAAGTTGAGGATGACAGGGGGTAGGCTGTTAGCAAGGTTGCAGTGGGGTGCCAGGTGTAATGAACATGAGGATGACAGGGGGTAGGGTGTTAGCAAGGTTGCAGTGGGATGCTAGGTGTGATGAAGATGAGGATGAGAAAGACAGGGGGTGGCAGTGGGGTGCCAGGTGTAATGAAGATAAGGATGACAGGAGGTAGTGTGTTAACAAGGTGGCAGTGGGGTGCCAGGTGTTATGAGGATGAGAGGGGGTAGTGTGTTAGGAAGGTTGCAGTGGGGTGCCAGGTATGATGAGGATGACAGGGGGTAGTGTGTTAGGAAGGTTGCAGTGGGGTGCCAGGTGTGATGAGGATGACAGGGGTAGTGTGTTACAAAGGTGGCAGTGGGGTGCCAGGTGTGATGAAGATGAGGATGACAGGGAGTAGTGTGTTAGCAAGGTGCAGTGGGGTGCCAGGTGGGATGACAATTACAGGGCAGAGAGAGCGAGAGAAAAAGAGAAAAGGCACAGAAAGAGAGAAAGAAGGATCACAAATATAAAAAAAAGGAAAACATAACACATTTTTTTGCACGATCTGTATTATTTATAAATTTAGAAATTGGAAATGTTATTTAGTTTAGAAACATCTATTACCTCAATATGCACATCTGCAAGCTGTAACTGATGCTGTTAAGAGGTCAAAAAAGAACACTGCAAAAACATGTACAGTGGTGTTATCTCATTTATGGAATCACTGCTCATGAAATTCACTATAGCCTGTGTCCTCATGCTTTTTTTGGAGGCGGATCGTCCATCAATCAAGATGTGACATCCCCCCCCCCCCCCCCCCACTGTGTTCTTTTTTTAGTTACTGGGCATGGAGGAGGGGGGAGGGACTGGTTTGTCATTTAGGATCTGTATACATGCCCACATGTGTGATGTCAATACCATGTGACCTGACCAACTCAGCTAAAACAAGAAATGTTCTCTCTAGCAATAGAGACCAAACTAAGCATGTGCAGCCAGACTAATGTGACTGTGTCTTATCTGGACTTGTCCAGAGTGGCATTGCAGGAGGGGGGAGGATCTATGCATACAGGATCACAGAGCCTTTTTACTCATTGCAGAGGATTAATCACTTAAGTTCCACAGTGAGTATAACAAGCATGCTATTCCGCATATACAGACAGATTTTACTGTTGTGGGTTTAGTAACACTTTAAAGAATCCATGTAATATTTTGCAAATATTCTGTGACAGACAACCTGATTCCTGTCACATTAGGTTGTTTAGCAACTTCAATACTATTGCGTTACGCCTCCTTCCCATGAAGGCCATTTTTCAGATTCCAGTGTTGGGATAGTTTGACTTACAAGTAAACAGTAATGCAACAGTTTAGCCAACTGAATTTTATATTGTTGTTTTGAGTCTGATAGAGCTTTTTTGAGGAAGGAGAAAAGACCAATATTTTATAAAAAAAATAATAATTTACTTTATGTTATAAAACATATCAGTCAAAACACCCCCCAAAATGATGTATTTTTTAGAAAGCGGACATGGTGATCTAATGTTTTGCTACAATTTTTATGAATCAAAAAATATGCTGGTATTGAAGTCAAAATGTAAATAAGACACAACTCGATTCCCCCATCAACACAGTCCCTCTCACGGAGCTATTGTGCCAGCGTGCGGTTTGCAGGGAGCCACAGCGATTATTGCTAGTGGCTATAGCCGTTGGCAGTTATCACATGCTAGAAATCTGATATGCTGATTGTACCTAAGTCGAACCATGAATAAATTTGGGTACAATCAGCCTGCCCATAGTAGGATTGAACCTTGGCCAGTCCCTGCCAAACTGGCTGAGATCTGAACCATCTATGAGCCAGCTATCTATGAGCCATCTATGAGCCAGCTATGAGCCAGTTTAAGTTCACTTTTTGAGGAGGAATTTTAGAAAATCCCCCTATGTAATTCTACAGCCATAGAATCGAACAAACCATAGTACATATCCTGAGAGCACAGAGCAAACACTGCTGAAGATCGGTCTCTTGATTCCAGGTGCTGGCCCTGTCTGTCACAGGCTTCAAGTAGCAAAGAAAATCTGGTTGGCCGTACATCCAGTGTAAAATCACCTTTATTTGGAAATATTCATAAAAACAACTTCACTACAAATGGGGGGAACAGCATAACCAGCTAACGCATTTCATACTCACTTACTGCTTAATCATAGTTCACTATCATATCCTTCTGGAATTGATAAAGGTTCTCCAGTTACGGATGCAGATGTTTTGAGTCCCCTCCCGAAAAAGAGCTGGACCCTCATTCCTCTCCATCCTGCGGTTTACAGGATGAGCTGAATTTCACAACAGGCACCCTTCTAACAGCAGCATTATCTATAAATGATAGGGCACATCCACCAAACATGTAAATGTGTTCTCAATGCCTTTCAGCCTCTAAAGCACTCAAAGCAGTAGGTCTGTAGAAATGATGCGTGCTGGGACCAGGCACCAATAGGACAGAACCTTCTATGAGGTCTTCGTCTTCACTTTTACCGTTCTGTTAAAAAGTTAAAAAAACAGTTGCAACGATGGTCATAGAAATGATACAACTGAGTTTTCTAATTCTGATTCAACTGGGCTAGATGTGTTTGAACTGCGTAACCTAACAGCTGTTTTTCTGTCGCAAAAAGGCTGACCATATACAGTTCCTTGAAAAAGTATTCATACTCCTTGAAATTTTCCACATTTTGTCATGTTACGACCAAAAACATAAATGTATTTTATTGGGATTTCATGTAATAGACCAACACAAAGTGGCACATAATTGTGAATTGGAAGAAAAATGATGAATGGTTTTCAAAAAAAATTTTTAAAAATAAATATCTGAAAAGTGTGGCGTGCATTTGTATTCAGCCCCACTGAGTCAATACTTTGTAGAACCACCTTTCTCTGCCATTACAGCTACAAGTCTATGTGAGTATGTCTCTACAAGCTTTGCATATCTAGAGAGTAAATTGTTGCTCATTCTTCTTTGCAAAATAGCTCAAGCTCGGTCAGATTGGATGGAGAGCATCTGTGAAGAGCAATTTTCAAGTCTTGCCATAGATTCTCAATTGGATTTAGGTATAGACTTTGACTGAGCCATTCTAACACATGAATATGCTTTGAACTAAACCATTCCATTGTAGCTCTGGCTGTATGTTCAGGGTCTTTGTTCTGCTGGAAGGTGAACCTCTGCCCCAGTCTCAAGTCTTTTGCAGACTCTAACAGGTTTTCTTCTAAGATTGCCATGTATTTGGCTCCATCCATCTTCCCATCAACTCTAACCAGCTTCACTGTCCCTGCTGAAGAAAAGCATCCCCACAACATGATGCTGCCACCACCATGTTTCATGATGGGGATGGTGTGTTCAGGGTGATGGGCTTTTGTTTCTTTCAACAATGGCCTTCTTCTTGCCACTCTTCCATAAAAGCCAGTTTGTGGAGTGCACAACTAATAGTTGTCCTGTGCACAGATTCTCCCACCTGAGCTGTGGATCTCTGCAGCTCCTCCAGAGTTACCATGGGCTTCTTGGCTGTTTCTCTGATTAATGCTCTCCTTGCCCGGCCTGTCAGTTTAGGTGGACGGCCATGTCTTGGTAGGTTTGCAGTTGTGTCATACTCTTTCCATTTTCCAATGATGGATTGAACAGTGTTCTGCGAGATGGTCAAAGCTTGCAATATTATTTATTAACCTAACCCTGCTTTAAACTTCTTCACAACTTTATCCCTGACTTGTCTGGTGTGTTCTTTGGCCTTCATAAAGCTGTTTGTTCACTAAGGTTCTCTAACAAACCTCTGAGGGCTTCGCAAAACAGCTCTATTGATACTGAGATTAAATTACACACAGGTGCTGCGTACCAATGCAATTTACACTTCCAGCTGGGAAGATTGTTATCTCTGCCTTTTCCTCAGACGAACACCAGAAGTGACAAGCCTATGTGAACAACTATTCCACATTTCAATCAGTTTCACCAGATTTGACTTCAAATAAACTTTAGTTAGTTGACACCCACTTCAGACCATATAAATTGTATTAAGATGTCCTAGCCAGAAAGAGAGCAATTATTTTAAAATCAACAGGATGTATTCTTGTTTGTTCACTAAGGAATACATAACTCAAAGCAACAGAGGGGCGGGTACTGTGTCCGTCAGTAAACCTTAGAAAAAAGGATTTTACGGTACGACAAAAATCCTTTTTTTTTTCTCTTTCATTCACTGATGGACACAGCTCCATCTCTTCTTTGACCCTTAGGATGTCATAAGCAGTATCAACAGGAGGGGTGGAAAAAACACAGCAATACATATAATTCCTAACAAGGGCTAAACATAGCCAATCAGGTAAAACAGGAGCTCAACCAGGATCAACTGGGGACTCACAACCAGGAAAAAATACACCCTCAAGAGGCGGAAGCCTCTGCATTTGCAGCTTGCATAACTTTGCGACCAAACTTAGCATCTGAAGATGAAAGTACATCCATCTTATGAATGTGTGTACAGACGACCACGTAGCCGCC
Organism: Pelophylax lessonae; assembly: GCF_965119305.1. Taxonomy (NCBI): domain Eukaryota; kingdom Metazoa; phylum Chordata; class Amphibia; order Anura; family Ranidae; genus Pelophylax; species Pelophylax lessonae. Next base: position 403,878,264 of record NC_138771.1, on the reverse strand, counting down.
TTGCACACCTGAACCACTGACGCCTGATGACGAAAGGCCCAAGAGGCACTAAGTGCCCTCGTAGAATGCGCCTTGACAGGGAAAGGAGGAACCTGACCCTTAATAGAATAGGCCTGAACCACCGTCTGCCTGATCCATCTGTAAATGGTCACAGCAGATGCAGCCTGCCCCTTACGAGGTCCATCCGTAAGAACAAACAAAGAATCGGATTTCCGAATCGACTCAGTCACAGTCAGGTACACTCGAATTGCCTGGACTACATCCAGGGAATGTAGAGCAATTTCTTTAGGATATTTTGGCTTGGGACATAAGGACAGCAACACAATATCTTCATTCAAATGAAACCCCGAGACAACCTTAGGAAGGAACGCCTGACAGGGTCGCAACATTACTTTGTCCCTGTGAACCACCAGGTAAGGTGACCAACAAGACAACGCAGCCAACTCCGACACCCTAGACGCAGAAGTAATAGGTACCAAAAAGGCCACCTTCTGCGACAGCGTGAGCAAAGGGAGTTCACAAATGTTTTCAAACGGAGGCTTTTGAAGTACTGACAGTACCAAACGGAGGTACCAGGGATCACACCGGAGGAGCCAGATGGCGAACTCCCTGCACAAAAGTGTGAACCAAAGACTTCGCCGCCAAAAACCTTTGATAAAATATAGCCAAAGCCCAAATCTGGCTCTTGATGGTGCCCAGAGCCAAACGTTGATCTACACCTAGTTGTAGAAACTCCAACAGGCGAGACATAGAAAAGGACCCCCGAGACTCACACCAAGTAATGTACACCTTCCAAACTCAATGAAAAACTTTCCTGGAAGAAGATTTCCTAGCTTTCAACAGCGTAGGAATCCCCGACTCCGACAGCCCTCTGTCCTTCAGCACCTGGCTTTCAATAGCCAGGCCGTTAGAGCCAGCGACTGTAAAGCAGGATGTAAGATTGGTCCCTGAAACAGAAGATCTTCCCTGAGAGGAAGTTTCCAAAGGACGTCTGCTACCAGCCTTACTAGGCCTGCGTACCAAGACTGGCGAGGCAAGTCTGGTGCCAACAGAATGACTGGAATCCCTTTTACCTTGATTCTGAATTTCAACAGAAGTTGTATTGGAGGAAAATCGTAATTCAGTCGATACTGACCCCAAGGGGCCACCAGGGCATCTGCGGCATCGGCCAGAGGATCCCAAGACCTTGACACGAATCTCTGCACCTTCCTGTTAAGACGGGAGGCCAACAGGTCCAAATGGGGGGGTCCCCCACTGGAGACATAGCTGATGAAACACTTCCAGGTAAGAGACCTTTCTCCCTGATCTCCCTGATCCGTTTGACTGAGATAGTCTGCTTTCCAATTCTCTACCCCCGGAATGTGCACAGCAGAGAGGGCCGGAACATATAATTCTGCCCACCTCAGGATGCCGGCTACTTCCCGAGTCGCTAGGGCGCTCTTTGTGCCCCCTTCATGATTGACATATGCCATCACCATAGCATTGTCCGATTGTATCCTTACCTGGCATCCCGCCGTGGAAATCACTATCGAATACAGGGGAAGAAAAGGCTTTCCTAGGCAAAGCGTCGGGGAGTGGAGCCACCATATCAGAGACTCTCTCATACTCCAACTCAACAGGATCAGATCATCCAGCGACTGCAGTTCCTTGTCCCATTTGGCAAGAATCTCTATTTGCAGCAATGGCGGCTGGTCAATAGGGGGCGCAGGGGCGCCGCCCCCCATAGCTATTCACTGTAGCGTCAGCATTAAAAAAAAAAGCGTACCTTTAATGGGAGTGGCCGGGGCGCCGGACACATTGCTGGCTATGGAGAGGGTGGAGGTTTTGGCATCATGTGCCTCTTTCTTGTGAGCTGATTGGCGTCCATTCAGAGTGTCCTCGGGGCGCAGAGCTCTGAGCCCCGAACACTCCCACTCACTATTGCCATCCTGTGATTGGTCCAGGATGTCTGACGTTGTAGGGGCGGTGCTTGGGCGTCACTCTCTCTGCTTCCTGTCTGAGCCAGCAGACGTCGTTCCATCCACGCTGTGAGGACTCGCAGAATCAGCACACTGCAGCTTTGGAAGTGGACAGCAGCAGAAGAGTAAGTGGAGGTGGCTGGGTGGGAAAAGTGTTATAGATGTTGCTGTGTAAGGAGGAAATCGGAAGCAGCTGTGAGGAGGAACATGAAAGGATCGGGTCTGGTGAGCTCCTGACACAGGCTTCTTCTAAATTCAGTGACAGTGTATGTACCTTAAAAAGAAGATTGTAACCGCGCTAAAGGTGACAGGTAGTGAGCTGCGACTTAAAGTGTGACCACACCCATAAAAATTATGTATTGTATAAGTCGCGCTAAATTGAGAAAACAAACAAATAAATGTCCAACTGTTTAAAGTCCCAAATATCATAAGGTGACTAGTGATGTATGAAAATCTTGTGCTGCTTCCAAAAGATCCCGTAGGAATTGTGCTTACCAGAACGGCAATTTTAAATTGCAGAATTCATGTGATGAGATGAGTTTACGTGCCCAGGTGATCCAATGGAATTCTAGCGCAAGGAACTCCCGATATTGTGGTCGTGTATCATGTGGAGGAAAAATAGTAATCCATAGCGTGATACCGTACAAAATATCAATATTATAACTGTGTAGGACTACAAGTACTGTGAATCCTTCACCAATTGTGCAGCCGCTTACCAAAATAACTAGTAAAGGGCATGTAATCAAATTAGAAGAAAAAAGGACCGCCACCAAACGTAAAGCCTCTTACCAGATAGATCTGTATAGGTATATTCTATCCAAGTATAGGAAAGGTGTACCACCACCAGATATAAGGCCTCTTACCAGATGGAAATGAAAAGTCAGCAGAACATTGAATCCACATGCACCAATAGCAGCAAGCCACCCAAGAGCGTATAAAGCCTCTTACCAGACCATAAGAAAAATGCTCGATAACACTTGGTATATTTTCCCAATGGAGAGGTAACCTCAGGGTCCCAATGACAATCCGGGCAAATCACTGATAAATACCACGATGTACCGCTTATTGTGCCTAGGTGGCCTCTCGGACCCCCTATGCCGCAAGCTGAGCCGCTGTGGTTCTCAGGGTTGCAACGCCAGACCAGCCAATAAAGGAAAGAGAAGGCACCAATAGTGTAAAAACTTCCAACAGATTTATTCACATAAGGTAGTGTACTTACAAACAAAGAAGAAAAAGTAGCGAAGGATGTAAAGCCGCCGGCCGGACGGCAAGGCGCATCCGTTCCCTCGATAAGCTTCCGGAGATGACGTCAGCACGCCATGACCTAACGGCGTTTCGTCCAAGGAGACGTTATCAAAGGTACGGACGGCGTGCTGACGCCATCTCTTATAGTCCGATCAACCGGATATCCGGATAGAGGTAAACAACTCCGCCATAGAGTCGGAGACCAGAGGACCGGAAGTCCGGGAATGGTTGAAATTGCTCAACATATTCCAAAAGACATAATCATATATTGTAATACAATTACATTATTATTCTGTGCGTCAGTCTCCACTATATCATCGCACAAAAAAGGAAAATTAAATTAAATTTCTTAAATGAATGCATTTTGGTGATTTCAGCCCATCCAGAACCCGGCGCCATCTAGTGTTCCTATAAAGGAAACACAACAGATCGAGCCACCATAAGAATCCTCCGGGTGCTAGGAAGGCCACTTCACCAGAATTGCATATAGTATATAATATGCTTCAAAAAAAGAAAACTTTTAACCCATCAAAAAATCAAAAATCCGAAATTACACCCACATATTCCATTAAATGATAGGTAAATGTGGACTTCATACAATCCCAAAACTCTCTGCTCACATTCTGAGTACATTAAAGGAAAAAACTCCCCAAACTATGACAACTCAAATGAACTATAATTGGCCACCTATGTGGGTGACCAGATCATAGTCTTGTCTAATAATATTAAAACAATGTCAAACATAGATCCAAAACAAATTGGATCCATATTGGTGATCTATAAATGAATTATAATAAAAACTAAATAAAAAATTGTGGCAATCTGTATAAATGTAGAGAGTTTGGACAGATATCATTCCAATAAAAACTTTGCCCACGGAAGCACCTCAAAGGGATCCCCCAGTATATGATCCACATGAAGTGCGTCCATCGGCAATTATTAGTAAAATCATTAATGGGGTAAATAAAACTATGAATTATCAAGGAATGCATTTAGCTCAACATCTACATTAAGGCCATGAGGTACATAACATTTCACACGATGTATCCAGGACATCTCAAGTTTCGAGATGCCCCTTACGAAAGGTTCTCCCCTCCAATGTGGCACAAATCTGTCTATACCTAGAAAGAGTGTGTGTCTCGGATCTTTATTATGAACAGCGGCATAATGTTTAGAAACGGAATGGTTAGCAAAACCCTTCCTAATATTTGCCACGTGTTCATTCAATCTCACATTAAGGGGGCGCTTGGTTCGGCCTATATACTGGTGCCCACAAGGACATTGAAGAAGGTAGACAACCCCAGTAGTTGTACAAGAGATGAATGGTGCAATAATATGTTTACGTCCTGTGCTCCTAGAAACAAATTCCTGCACTCTTCTCTTTTTGTTGGAACTTAGAGTGCAGATTTGGCATTTGTTGCACCTATAATAGCCCGTGAGTTGCTGTAAGAAACTTGGTTTAGGTGTAGGGGGTTCAAGGACGTTAGGGGAAACCTTATCTCTCAACGAAGGGACCCCTTTAAAAACCACCCTTGGTCTTTCGGTTAGGTTATTCCGAAGTACTGGATCGTTATTTAGAATGTGCCAATGGCGTGTGATTAAATTTTTTATACTCATATGCTGACTGGAAAATGTGGTCACAAAGGGTAAAGCAAAGGAGTCAGCTTGCTCTTGTTTTTTGGACTTATTCAAAAGCAGTTGTCTGTCCGTTGTTCTTACTTCAGACAAAGTGTATGTACCTTGTCAGACTCTGCTTCTCTTATCATTCTGTGCACTCACTATCTCTAGCCACTGTTTGCTGCCAGCACACAGATCTATTTAACCCTTGCTACACCTACCGGTTTTACAGTTTATGAGCATGTTGCTCCACAGTTTTAATACTGCACTTACTCCAAAACTCATGCAGTGGCTCACATTCAGTATATATTATAAGAGAGATAAGCTGCTCAAACTGCATTTTCCGTTTACTAACCTGCTTACCTACTAACTTCTTCAAACCCATATACTTCAGCCTTTATTTTATGTTGGCACTTCTGTATTCTGCCACAATCTACATCAATACTCCTCTGCTAACTCCCCAAATGCTATTAGGGGTCCTCTCACACAGTCCACCGAAGGACTCCGTGCTGCTCTGCAGGGATTGATCCGCCGATCCCCGCTGTGCAGGCAGGTAACAGCTCTCTCTCCACTCTGTGTGCGGAGACGGAGGTGTCAGATCCCCGCTGCTCTCTATAGGGAATTGGATGAGAACGGACCGCCCTATTTTCCATCCGATCCGATCCCCTGGACGGATGGAAAATAGGGTTTCCATCCGTCCGGATTTCACGGACAGGATCGGATACAGATGTCAACGGAGATGTCTCCTCTGACATCCACTGCTCCATAGGGATTCATGGAGGATCTGATCAGGTCCACCTGAAAAACTGGCAGGTGGATCTAATCGGGTCGCCCGTGTGAAAGGACCCTAACAGAACATGTATTTATTGCTTGCACATTGCTGCGATTTCCTTATCTCTGTGTTCTATGTGAAAGAATGCACTAATATGCCATCTATTTTGATCATTCATGGTTGCAGCTCTTAGTCACAGCAAAGGTGTTCACATAGTGATTTCTTCACGTAAGTGGCAGTTCACACATAAGCGATGCGGAGACCCTGCAAATCCACTGCGGTTCCCGCATCGCACTCCACTCGCAGGCAGTTCACACTGCCATATGTGAATCGCTGGGGGTGTCAATACAAAGTTAACGACACCCCCAGATCAGTTCACATATCGCAGTGCAAACTGTCAATCCGGACATGAATCGGATTGCATAGGTGTGAACACCCATGCGATCCAATTCTGGTGCGGACCAAAAAAAGAGTCCTATGCAACTTTGGTCCAAATGGGATGCATATTCAGCCATACAATCTGTATTGTAGGTAAAAATATAAAGAGTATATTGCACGCACCACGTGAGGAGACCTATGAATATTTAGGGCCTGAATAAATAAATAAAATTAATGTGATTCGCAGCTGCTATAGTAAAGTGCATGTGCTAAATAGTTAATGAATTACCCAGTGGATAGGTGATTACCTATAGCGCTTGCTTAAAATTAATAAACCATCTAATAAATTACATATAAAATTTCATGAAATATATCAATTAAGTGAAACTGGAAAATAAAAGTAATAAATATATATGTTGTGACAGAAGAAAATATATATAAATCAAATTCCGTGATAAATAGAACATATAAAATATATAAAATTGTATATAAATCACTCTCTAAAAAAAATCATTAAAGTTCATGTGCACAAAAAATTATAAATAAACAATCCGTTAAATAAAAGTGCAGAAAACACAGTAGTGACTTCTTGATGAAAATGTCCAGAAAAAAATAAAGTGATTAGTGCTGGTGCTTTCACTCTTGCCCTGGTATCCCTTCTAGTGTTTCACCGTGAAAGGTAGATAAATTTCACACTCACCAGAACTCGTGGGTCCTATATGCCTTATGACACTAGGACCAATTGTGCTTAAATGACCCTCTCCAGGTCGGGGTGCGTTCCCTCCAGGCAAAACTATTCCTCTGCAGTACCACTCCTACTGCTGATAGCCTCCAAACTGGTGCGTTCCCTCCAAACAGATCTGTTCCTCTGCAGTAACAATCCTCCTGCTGATCACCTCCAAACAGAGGGGACGTATAGAAGAAAAAAAAAAAAACAGATAGTGCAGTAACGTTTTAAGTGTTTTTTTTATTGCACACAACCCTGGTCAATCCAAAAAATACAATCCCAATGAAGTGATAAAACAGGTGAAAACAGGGAAAATCCAATAAAATCCAATAAAAATCCAATAAAAACGGTGAAAAGTCAGTGAGAAACAATGTAAAACAGAAAGAACGCCGTCACACATGTGAGCTGCGAGTGGAGAGCGGTGTTTCCGGCTTGCGTTCCACTAAGCTCGTGTGACGTCACGACGTGCGTTCCACCTAACGCGTTTCGTCATTGGCTAGACGTCTTCACCTCTGAACGTTACTGCACTATCTGTTTTTTTTTTTCTTCTATACGTCCCGTCTGTTTGGAGGTGATCAGCAGGAGGATTGTTACTGCCGAGGAACAGGTCTGTTTGGAGGGAACGCACCAGTTTGGAGGCTATCAGCAGTAGGAGTAGTACTGCAGAGGAATAGTTTTGCCTGGAGGGAACGCACCCCGACCTAGAGAGGGTCATTTAAGCACGATTGGTCCTAGTGTCATAAGGATATAGGACCCACGAGTTCTGGTGAGTGTAAAATTTATCTACCTTTCACAGTGAAACTCTAGAAGGGATACCAGGGCAAGAGTGAAAGCACCAGCACTAATCACTTTATTTTTTTCTGGACATTTTCATCAAGAAGTCACTACTGTGTTTTCTGCACTTTTATTTAACGGATTGTTTATTTATAATTTTTTGTGCACATGAACTTTAAGGATTTTTTTAGAGAGTGATTTATATACAATTTTATACATTTTCTATATATTTTATATGTTCTATTTATCACGGAATTTGATTTATATATATTTTCTACTGTCACAACATATATATTTATTACTTTTATTTTCCAGTTTCACTTAATTTATATATTTCATGAAATGTTATATGTAATTTATTAGATGGTTTATTAATTTTAAGCAAGTGCTATAGGTAATCACCTATCCACTGATTACTTCATTCAATACAATCTGTATTGCTAAATTCGCATTGCACAGACATCACATGTGATTTGCCGAGCAGTGCGCTGCAAATCATGCGATGTCTGACATCGCATGTGTGTGAATTGGGTCTAACTGGACATTAATGCTCTGTATAAGATATACTGTATGCCATATTTTGATTTTTTTTTTTTTGGGTTTGTCATATAGCAAAAAGTGAAAAAAATAAAATAAATAATATATATATATATATATATATATATATATTTTTTTTTTTTTTTTTTTTTAATTGTCGCTCTTTTTTGTTTATATAGGTTATATATATATAGAGTTTATATGAAAAAATTGCACAGGTGATCAAATACCACCAAAAGAAAGCTCTATTTGTGGGAAAAAAAGACGTAAATTTCCTTTGGGTACAGCATCGCACGACCGCGCAATTGTCCGGTAAAGTAGTGCAGTGCCGAATCACAAAATAGGGCCTGGTCAGAAAGGGGGTAAATTCCTCCGGGGCTAAAGTGGTTAAAGTGTATTTAAACACTAACAATACATTTCTCTTATTTGCTCCTCTAAAAATACAATTAAAAGTATTTATTTATTTATTTTTTTATTTTTTTGCCCAACAAAAAAAAAAAAATGACCTGTTCATGCAGCCAGGAATCTTGTGAGCTGAAAACTTATGAGCTTTCTGGACTTTTATCAATTAGCATTGTTCCCTGTTATCCCCATGAACTACAAAACACCTCCACCTGTTATGAAGAAGGGAAGGAGGCCTTACCTCCACTCACAGATTTTAATCAAAATTTTCTTTTGTAAACGAGGTCCTGATAATTGGATGCATTTAAAATGTATGTGATTTTACCTTTTACATTCTCTTCAAATGCGTCCAAAAAGTAAAAGAGGAAGTCTGATTTAGAAGGAGTTCTACTTTTTTTTGTTTTATTACCCAAATTTTTTTTTAACAGTTTTAGGCCAATTTGTTTTCTGCTACATATTTTTGAGCCTTGATTACTGAAGGCCCCTTTCACACTTGTGTGACCTCAAAGTCACACAATTTTTTACCGCGTTTTTTGCCGCGAAGCAATGCCTATTACATTATTTCTGTTTGCGCCTCCCCCAAAATTTTGAGCACCAGCCACCACTGATTTGCAGAGGTCTGGTATGGAACTGAGCAAATGGAACCACCTCGAAGGTGGAGAACATCAGACCCAGCACTTGCATGCAAGTCCTGAGTGACGACCGACGGTTGGACAACAGGAGCTGAATTGCATCCTGCAACTTCCTTAGTGTGGAAGAAATACCCGGGCTGATGCTGAATCCAGCGTCAGAACCAAGTAGTCCAGCTTGGTGGACAGAGTCAAAGCCGATTTCTGAAAATTCAGTGTCCATCCAAACTCCTGCAGAGTTCGCACAGTAAAGTCCAAGTGGACTTCTAGAGCTGAAGAAGACTGCACGTAGAAGCAGATCGTCCAGGTAATCAGATCGTCCAGGTACATTTGCCGAAGCAAGGCCAACACTGAGGCCAAAACTTTTGTGAACACCCGAGGAGAAGAAGTGAGACCAAAAGGTAACACCACAAATTGATAGTGCTTCTCGCCCACGGCAAAACAAGAAAACGTTGGTGCCCGACATGTATTGGAATATGAAGGTAAGCGTCGTTGAGATCGATAGAAGCCAAAAGATCCCCTTGATGAAGGAAAGCCACTACTGTGCGAATGGACTCCATCCGAAATTTTTGAACCTTCACAAAGTGGTTCAGAGTCTTGAGGTCCAAGATCGGGCGGACCTTGCCCTTCTTCCTGGGAACGGTAAACAGATTTGAATAAAAACCTTGAAAACGTTCTGACTCTGGAACCGAATAAACTCGTGGACCCAATTGTCCTAAATGAGCAAGGTCCACATGTCTGGAAAAAAGCAAAGATGTCCCCTCACCCCAGATACGAGTGAGGCCAGCCCTTCAGGCTGGGGAAGGCTTGACCGCGGAACCAGTAGTGCCCGCTTTTGACTTACCATTCCAGGGTCTCTTGGAGCCACCCACGAATTTACGGGTGGATCTTGAACCCTTTTCCTGCGACCCAGTCAGACGAAAGGGACGCTTGTTAGCTGAGAAAAAGGGACCATGTTTACAACGAGGTTCCTTGCCCCTAGCAACCTACGAAAGTAAGGTACTCTTACCTTCTGTAAGGCCCTTAATGATTTCCTCCATAGAGGCACCTCCGGGCTAGCACCAATGTAACACCCCCACCCAGAAACATCCGTGCACCCCAAAGGGGGACTAGGTGAGAGGGCTGGGGGCAGGTGATGACAACCAATGCAGGGAGAACCCGCTATGGAGAGGGGGGAAACCATGACGGAAGGAAGGACACAGGGGGGCCTACCATCCCCAGGAAGGACCTACGACCATCCCAGCGATTCCCAGAGAAAAGAGGGGGGACACTACTCACCACACTTTGGCATTAGGCGGGCACCACTCCCGTCAGTCCACAGCACCATCTTGGAATGGGGGTGCTGCAGCCAGAGGGACACTGCGACTCTATCGTGACCAGGGCTATGCGACCTCGCGAGGTATTTCACTCGTCCCCAGTCGCCGTCCAGTGGGGCTATGTTGCGGCCAACATAGCGCAGAGCTAATATTTGGGTTGCGCTCGCAGGCCAGACTGGGAAGGCTAAAATAATCTAGGATATCCAGTGCCACACCAGTCCAGCTGTTGATTGTAGTTCACACAGGAATAGATTTATTGTAGTTCACACAGGAACAGAAAATAACAAAGAGAAAAGAAAAAAATTCCATTTAAAAAAGTAAAAAATACCAGGACCGCAAATCACAGCAGGGAGCCAGGTCCATACTCCTGTGCAGATCTTTTTGCAATCATAGCCAACTGAGCTTTGACTTTTTCAGACAGCTAACATGACAAGTATCAAAGTTCTTCAGATATTAAAAAGCTTTTGAAAGCACTCTTCTCCATCAATCATGCCATAAAGCCCAGGAATGAGGGAGGATATTTTTGAAGATGGCATCACTCAGATTGTTAGTCCAACATTAGATAATTAATAAAAATGCAAATAAAGCCGTTGAGTTTTTTTCTGCTCAAGTAAATCTATGTTATAGAGGTAATAAGACCTAGAAGAAAAGAAAGCAAAAATGTCTTAATACAAGGAGAAATTCTCATTTCGTATAATGTGTTATTCAACTGTCATCCAAACTAAACTGTCTATAGTATACCAAATTCAATGATACATTTATCATGAACCATAGGCTGTCTCAAAGGGGGCCTATCACGTATGGCTTGGATCAGCAACCCTACAGTTGACCAGGAACATGTAAGTACAGAGACAAGAGACTTGGAGAGCACAGAATACAGGATTTACAAGAATGGCAGGAGTATAGTGCAGCATTGGTTTTCTGGTCTTACAGGCAGGCAGGAATTGAAATGCTAGTAAGAACCACTTGCAGCACTGGGGCTCAGGGTCCACTGGAAGGCAGGTACACAAGATACAATTGAAGTATTCAAGGATTCTAAGACAGGAAGGATACCTAATGGCATTATATGGGGAGAACACAGCATGTCCACACATGCATCAAGGGTGAGTGCCCTTGAAAGGGCCGAGGCGCAGAGTCTAAGGAACTGCCTTGTCTTCTCCAGAGCTCTTGAAGCTAGAGATGGGTTGAGCTGGAGACAGTTCCCAGTTTAAGGCCCTCTTACTCACCCAAGCAGGCAGCTACCTAGAACTAAGGGCTAATAGACAAATCAGAAACCCTTGCAGCGCTGAGGTGCTGGGATCATTAAATAGTATGGAGTAAACCTCGAGCTGACAGGTGTGCAAGTAAACACATAGACACTGGGGACAGATACACAAAGACACACAAGACAGCTAGAAGTGAGTAACCATGCAAACAGTCAAACAGGACTATAAGGTCTATAACCACTTGCCTACTGTGCACTTAAACCCTCTTCCCATCCAGACCAATTTTTAGCTTTCAGTGCTCTCACACTTTGAATGACAATTGCGCGGTCATGCTACACTGTACCCTTATGACATTTTTATCATTTTTTTCACACAAATAGAGCTTTCTTTTGGTGGTATTTAATCACCTCTGGGGTTTTTATTTTTTACAAAAAAAAAAAGAAAAAAGACAGAAAATTTTGAAAATAAATACATTTTTCTCCTTCACTGATGTGCGCTGATGAGGCGGCACTGATGGGCACTGATAGGCTGCACTGATGAGGTGGCACTTATGGGCACTGATGAGGTGGCACTTATGGGCACTGATGAGGAGGTACTAATATGCCGCACTGATAGGCGGCACTGATAGGCGGCACTAATAGGCGGCACAAATGAGCACTGATAGGCGGCACTGATGAGCACTGATAGGCGGCACTGCTGGGCACTGAGAGGTGGCACTGCTGGGCACTGAGAGGTGGCACTGAGAGATGGCACTGCTGGGCACTGAGAGGCGGCACTGACGGGCGGCACTGATGGGCACTGTTAGGCGGCACTGATGGGCACTGGCGGATGGCACTGATGGACACTGATAGGCTGCACTGATGAGGTGGCACTTATGGGCACTGATGAGGTGGCACTTATGGGCACTGATGAGGAGGTACTAATATGCCGCACTGATGAGCACTGATAGGCGGCACTAATAGGCGGCACTGATGAGCACTGATAGGCGGCACTGATGAGCACTGATAGGCGGCACTGCTGGGCACTGAGAGGTGGCACTGCTGGGCACTGAGAGGTGGCACTGAGAGGTGGCACTGCTGGGCACTGAGAGGCGGCACTGACGGGTGGCACTGATGAGCACTGATGGGCGGCACAGATGAGCACTGATGGGCAGCACCATCAGTGCCCACATTCAGTGCCCATAGTGTTGCCAGTCAGTGCTCATCAGTGCCTAGATGAGCAGGCACTGATGGGCACTGACTGGCAGCACTATGGGCACTGATTGTGGGCACTGATGGGGGGCACTGATGGCGGGCACTGTGGGCACTGATGGTGGGCATTTTGTGTATATTTTTACCTTGTGTAATCAGGGCACTGGTGATCAGTGCCCTGATTACATTCTTCTGTGTCCCCGGCGGCTGATCGGCTCTCCTCCTTCCTCACACTGCAGTCTCTGTGTGAGGAAGGAGCGCTGGCGATGAGAGATGATCTCATATGTTTACCCCGCTGTGATTGGCCATTTACCACGATCTGTGATTGGCTGTGTCCAAGGGTTACGGCCAACACAGATGTTCCCCGATGCGCGCTCGCGGGAGCGCGCGGGGAGCCTGTGTCTGGGAGGCCGTTTAAAGACGGCCTCCCGAAAATGTGAGTCCGCGCTGCAGCCGTCTTTCGGCTATAGCGGGGACCGGAAGTAGATAAGAGCAGGTAGAGTTGCACGGTGACACTGAACTGGAAATAGGCTTGAAATACACTTGAAGACACAAAGGCTTGACTACTAGGAACATTAACCACTTAAGGACCGGAAGGTTATACCCCCTTAATGACCAGGCCATTTTTTGCAATTTGGCACTGCATGAATTTAACTGGTAACTGCGCAGACATGCAGTGCTGTACCCAAACTAAATTTATGTCCTTTTTTTTCCCACAATTAGAGATTTCTTTTGCTGGTGTTTGATCACCACTGGGATTTTTATTTTTTGCTATATAAACTAAAAAAGACCGAAGATTTTGAGAAAAAAAATGGGATTTTTGACTTACCGTAAAATCCATTTCTCTGATTTTCATTGGTGGACATAGCTCTTGATATTCATAACCATTGGGTTATACTGCCCCCTACAGGAGTAGGACACTAGGCAGAAAATAATTCTGGCTACACCCATGGGTAGTCCCAGGGTGTATACTCTCTCTGCTATAGCTACACTATAACTATTATAACTATAAAATTATAATAATTATATTATATAATTCTTATAGAATTATAACTCCACAGAGGGGTGGGTGCTGTGTCCATCAGTGAACATCATAGAAATGGATTTTGCAGTAAGTCAAAAATACCATTTTCTCTTTTGTTCATTGTCAGAAACAGCTCCTGATATTCCTAACCATTGGGACATCCGAAAGCAGTGTTAAACATGAGGGGTGGGAACAGCAAAAAAATTCCCAATGCTAAACCAGGCAACAGGAGCTCAACCAAACAACTGGAGCCCACCTGAAAAAATAACACACCCTCAAAGAGGATCGGGTCCTCTTAAACAGCAGCCTGTAAAACCTTGCGGCCAAAAGAAGAATCCGCAGATGCCAACACATCCACTTTTGTAAAAGTGTGCACCGATGACCAGGTGGTCGCCATGCAAACCTTCAGGAGGCTCTAAGCACCCTAGAAGAGTGCACCTTGACAGGGAAAGGAGGAACCTGACCCCTGACGGAATTGGCCTGCACCACCGTCTGTCTGATCCATCTGATAATGGTCGCAGAGAAAGCGGACATCCATGAGCAGAAAGAGAGTCTGACTTATTGAAAGACTCCATAGCTGCCAGGTACACTCTAATTGCCCAGACCACATCCAAGGCATGCAAATCAATTTCCTTTGGATGTTCAGGCCTGGGACACAGGAAAGGCAACACAATATCTTCATTCAAATGAAAATCAGAGACAGCTTTTGGAAGGAATGACAGGGGTGAAGAACTACCTTATCTCTGTGAATCACCAGGTAAGGTGAACGACAGGATAACGCCGCCAGTTCCGACACCCTGCGCACAGAGGTCATAGCCACTAAAAAGGCCACCTTCTGCGTAAGCAGGGGAATCTCTTAAATATTTTCAAAGGGAGGCTTCTGTAGAACTAAAAGCACCAAATTAAATCCCAAGGCGCTAACAGAGCCCACACTGGAGAAACCAAATGTCGGGACACCCTGAAGAAAGGTACACACCGGGGAGTGTGTGGCCAAAGGTCATTGGAAGAAGACTGACAAAGCCGACACCTGGCCCTTGATGGTACTCAAGGCCAATTTCTGTTCAACCCCCCCCCCATTGAAGGAAGGTCAAGATATGAGCTACCGAGAAGGAGCGAGGAAGAATCCCAAAAGACTCACACCACGCAATGTACGTCTTTCACGTACAATGGTAGATCTTCCTAGAGATAGATTTCCTAGCTTTCAACAGTGTAGCAATTAACAGACTCAGATAAACCCCTCTCCTTTAGCACCTGGTGTTCAACAGCCAAGCCGTCAAAGTCAGTGACTGTAAAGCAAGATGGAAGATCGATCCTTGGGACAGCAGATCCTGCCAAGGAACGCCGGCAATCAGCAGCACCAGATCGGTGTAGCAAGCCCCGCAAGGCCAGTCCGGAGCCACTAAGCTGGTCGATCCTGTGTAGAAGTCTTGGCAGAATTTTGAGAGGAGGGAAGGCATAAATCAGACAATACTGAACCCACAGGACCATGAGCGCCTATGTGGCATCCGCCAGAAGATTCCTTGACCGAGTCACAAACCTCTGCACCTTTCTGTTGAGCCGAGACGCCAACAGATCCACCTCAGGGGTGCCCCACCGGAGACACAGCTGATGAAACACCTCCGGATAAAGGGACCACTCCCCATGGTCCAATGCCTGCCAAGTGAGGTAATCCGCCTGCCAATTACCACCCCGGGAATGTGTACAGGAGAGAGGGCTGGAACGACCTGTTCTGCCTACCTTAGAATGCCGGCTACCTCCAAAGCTGCCAGGACACCTCTTGCGCCCCCTTGGTGATTGACATAAGCCACAGCCATGGCACTGTCCAATTGAATGCGCACTATACAACCCTGAAGATGATCCATCCAATGATCCAGACACAGTCTGATCACTCAGAGTTCCAAGACATTGATCGGTAGTCTGGACTCTTCCAGCGTCCAGATTACCTGAGCAGAATGCTTGCCGAGGATGTCTCCCCAGCCGGACAGGTTGGCATCCATGGTGACCACTGTCCAATACAAGGGGAGGAAGGACTTTCCCAGCCGAAGCACCGGAGAACGAAGCCACCATATCAGGGACTCCTTCGTACCCTGACCCGGATCGGATTGTCCAGAGCCTGCCGAGTCTTTTCCCATTTGGTCAGAATTTACCTTTGCAGGGACCTAGTATGGAACTATGCAAACGGACCTGCCTCAAAGGTAGACACAATCAGGCCCAGAACCCGCATGCATGTCCGGAGGGATGACCACTAACACTTTTGTGAAGACCTGAGGAGCAGATGCGAGACCAAAGGGTAATGCCACAAACTGATAATGCTCCTCTCCCACAGCAAAGCAGAGAAAACGCTGATGACTGGCACATATTAGAATGTGAAGGTAGGCATCCTTGATATTAATGGAGGCATTGAAATCCCCCTGACGCAGGGATGCCACCACCGTTAGAATGGACTCCATTCTGAACTTCTGTACCTGCACAAAGCAGTTTAGCGCCTTGAGGTCCAGGATTGGACACACTTTGCCTTCCTTCCCGGGAAATGTGAACAGGCTTGAGTAAAAACCCTGAAAACGTTTCGAGGTCGAAAACCAGGGCAATCACCCCTTGAAGGAACAGGTCTTGTACTGCCCCAAACAGGCCCTGTAAGTGGTCTGGGGACAAGCGCAAGTTGGAAGGAAAAAACCTTGTCAGGGGACAAGAACGAAACTCGATCTTGTAGCCAGACCGAATGAGGAAGTCCACAGGTCCGGAAACCAGCGAAGACATCCCCCCCACCCCTGATATGGGTGAGGACGCACCTTCGTGCAGAAGGGGCCTTGTCCCTGGGTCTGGAGAAGCCCAATCTTGGCTTGCCAGACCAGGTTTGTTTGGAACCTCCAGAAGAGGCCCTGAAAGGCTTCGAGCCCTTGTCAGTTGACCCTGATGGACGAAAAAACGTATTATGATCTGAGAAGGAAGGCCTATGTCTACTTGCCCTTGGTAGCCCGCAGAAGAAAAGTACTTTTCCTCCCTGTGGGACCTTTAATGATGTCATCCAGGGTAGCTCCAAACAGGCGATCCCCTTGAAAAGGAAGATAAGTCAAGACCTTTTTTGAAGTCTGATCCTCAGATCAGCACTTGAGCCAAAAAACACGCCAAAGGACCACTTCCAAAACAGAGAAGCGAGCCATCAGGGGAGCCGCATCCAAAGAGGCATCACAGATAAACTGCAGCCCCTGGACCAGCTGGTCTGCCAGTTGAACAAAGGCAGGAGGGTGCTGTTCCCCCTCCAGGTCACGGTGTAGAAGCTTAGCCCCATCAGTCAGAGTTTGCAACACTAGGGCAATGGTGAATAATGGCCTCATTACCGAACCAGCCAGAGTGTACATAGTGCGAGCCACAGCCTCTGTCTTCCAGTCAGCTGGATCCTTAAAGGCCAGGGACTCTTCAACCGGAATCATGGTTGCCTTGCTTAATCTGGAAACCAGAGGGTCCACCACCGGTGGCACAATCCACTTCTTAAGTAGGGACTCTTCATAGGGTTAACGCCTAGTAAACCGCTTAGGGACCCCACTCTTTAGCGACATTTCTGTCAAAATAGGCAGGAAAAGGAAACACCTTTGCTGCTTTGGATGGCTTGTGAGTGCCAAAGGGCACCTGCGCCTCTGTTGTAGCTTCAGGGTCTCATTCACAGATACAATCAGTGCATCCATCAGCACCTTTTTGTGCGCAGTTGCAGATGTGGAGGATTAATCCTCACTATCAGAGGATTCCAGGCGCGTACTTTCAGACCCAGCAGGGTCACCCACGTCCGCGGTGGCTGAATCAGATTAAGGATCTGATGAGGCAGGGGAAGGTGGGGGGGGGGGGGGCACTTTTTGCTAGCCCGTTGCCCGCAAGCCATCTCCACCCGGGATACAAGGGACTCCGGGACCGCCGTCATTGTATGGATGGATGGTTGGGACCCGGAGGGCCCGAAGCTTCAGAGAGGGTATAAGGTGGGAAATGTGCTCCAAAGACTCCATGAGTCACCAGGAGAAACCCACAAAAAGTGTAAAACACTGCTAAGGGACAACCCCCACCACGCTGGCAGCACCACCCGGTCGCCAGGCACAAAGCACCAAGCAATCCTCAGCAGTAAGGGAAAGGACCCCACCAGACTCACCACCCAAAGAAACAGTCACCTGCATTCACCAGGTGAATCTGCACTACACGTGCGGCGATCAGGAAGTAAAATGATCCAGGAGTCAGCACCAGAGGATGAGGAGGGGTTACCACCACCGAAAATCACCATCCACAGGCTCCACTGTCATGGCCGCCACTATTTCCAATGGCAAACCACAACAAAATGGCCACCAAACTACACAAACATGGATTTTTTTCCTGTGAGATCTACAATCAACTGCCAGACTGGGCGATGGGCTGGATAATCTAGATGCAATGGTTAACCCAGTATGGCCAGTGAGCGCTCGCAGACCTCAGCTTCGCGCTAGGTTGGCCGCGACATAGCCCCACTGGACGGGGGCTGGCCTGCGATTTAAACACCTTGCGAGGTCGCATACAACCGGGTCTCGGCCCGAGTCGCAGTGTTCCTCCTGGCAGACAGCCCCCCATTTTGATGAGAGGGGTTCTGTCTGGAGCAGTGCCTGCCTGGTTCCTGGTATGGTGAGTAGCTGTCCTCCTCTCCCCCTGGAGGGTTTTGGCGTGGACGTGGGCCCCTTCCTGGGATGGTCGGACCCCTGGGTTCCCCTACTTCCCCCAGGGACCCCCCCTTTCCAAGTCCCTCATCCTGCCCCCTTTTCCACGCTGAGTACGATCGATTGTGCGGAGGGGGGGTTGTACCTGGCGGGGACTCCTGCCAGGGCTCCCCGTCCTGTCTATATCTGTTCTTGAGGCCTGGTCTACCTCCTGGGTCCCTGTAAGCCATGGCTAGGACATCTTAATACAATTATATGGTCTGAAGTGGGTAGCAACCATCTAAAGTTTCTTTGAAGTCATCTGTCCCTGGTGCACACAGCAGACCTCTCCCTACACTGACAAAAATGAGACAGTACACCTATACCAAATACCAGCCCTTATAATTACTTTTGTGGACCTTAACAGAACGATTTGTGTCACTGACAATCTGTCCCTGGTGCACACAGCAAACCTCTCCCTACACTGACAAAAGAGACAGTATACCTATACCAAATACCAGCCCTTAAAAGGACTTTTGTGGACCTTAACAGAGCGATTTGTGTCACTGACGATCTGTCCCTGGTGCACACAGCAAACCTCTCCCTACACTGACAAAAAACATAGTACACCTATACCAAATACCAGCCCTTAAAAGGACTTTTGTGGACCTTAACAGAGCGATTTGTGTCACTGACAGTCTGACCCTGGTGCACACAGCCAACCTCTCCCTACACTGACAAAAAGCAGAATGTGAAATGGCCGCCAGCTCAGGTCTATTTATAAGGTAGGGGGTATGTCCATGTGCTGAAATGTTTCAATTGGCTGTCCCGCTCCACCTGATGGCTGTGTCATGGGTCAAAGTTCTCCCCAATGTAAACTAATATGGCCGCTGGAAACAACGCCATATGTTTGCAAAATCGGCGGGCTGCGAACGAGCAAAGTTCGCCGCGAACCGACCGCCGGGCGGACCGCAAGGCTATCCCTACTAAAAATTGTAGAAACATTGGACAAGCTTGTGGACCTTGTGGGAAGGTGCCTAGCGACTGGGAAATCTTTTATCTTCCCTTAATGACTCATAGACTTCCCACCCCAAAACCAGACCATCCTAGCTACGGGTAACCCTGCAGCAAGGGATGGGGGTTGAGAGAATGGAAAAGGGGGAACTAAAAGCACTTTGGGGACTTCATGTAATGTCTGGCAAGATCGGCCTTGAAGGCCAAACCCACAGGAGGTGACTAGAAGGTTAATTTGTTATTGCTGCTGGAAAGAGGGACATGTAGCGGCAGATTGCCCAGTTGCTGATGAGCCGATGCACTGTGACTTTCATGGAGAGAGACGTCAGTCCCTATTTGCAACCGTACATTCACTGTAGTAAGGGGAAATGAGAAACCTTTATGAAAAATGTGCATAGATGGTAAAAATGTTGTTGCATTCTGATAGCCTGATTACCTTTTTAAAAACTGAATTAGCAGAAAAAGTCTTGTAACCTAGTAAAATGTCGTTCATTTGTATACATGGGGACACTCGACAGTACCCAATGGCAACAGTGACCTTTGAAACCTCCCTGGGTAATCTGCGTCATTATGTAGGTCTGGTTCCCCAACTACCATGTGATGCCATTGTGGGAAGGGATTTTCCAAAATTCTGGGAGCTCTGAGATGGCCCAGATTCCCCATTAAGTGTTTCTTTAAAGCCTGAAGGTTCTCCTGTGTTTCCCTTGTCAGTATTGCAAGGGGAAACAAGAGGGTCTAGAGAGGAGCCTACAACTGCAGAAGAGTAACAGCGACCTCTATTGTTTGATGATTTAGAGGTACTCAGAGAAAATTTCTACTGAACAATTGAAGGACCCCACATTACTACGGGCACAGTAGAATGTACTGAAAATAGATGGTGAAGTAGTTAACCCCAAGGAGAGGATTGCCCTCCTGCACTTAATTGTGGGAAGGAACCTGTTATACCTGGTGTCACAGAGGACAGAGGAAACCATTGAGTAACTGATGGTACCCAAACCTTACTGCAAGTTGGTCTTAGAACTGGTCCATGGGCACATTCTTGGCAGACATTTAGGAGCTGAAAAGACCCAAGAAAGAATCACGCAAAGGTTCTATTGTCCTGGGATCACTAAGGAAGTTGACATTTACTTTTTTTCCTGTCTGGTGTGTCAATCATTGAGGTCCCTTTTGACAGGATCACCATGGATTTGGTTGGCCCCATGCTGAAATCCGCTAGAGGGCACAAGCACATCTTGGTGATAATAGACTATGCCACCCCTTAACTAGAAGTGACTCCTCTTCAAACACTTCTGCCAAAACAATTGCCAAAGAACTATTTCAGGTTTTCAGCTGTGTGGGCATTTCTAAAGAAATACTAACTGACCAGGGCACCCCGTTTATGTCTAAAGTAACCAAAGAGCTTTGCAAACTTCTTTAAGTGGCCCAATTACGCGCTTCAGTGTATCACCCACAGACAGACAAGCTAGTTAAAAGATATACAGTAAAAAACATTAAAACAAATGTTGAGGAAGGTGGTCAATAAAGACAGAAAAAATTGGGACTGCCTACTACCTTATTTAATATTTGCTATCAGAGAGGTTCCCCAATCATCCACAGGATTCCCTCCTTTTTAGCTACTGTATAGAGGCCCCAACAGGAGCTACTGGACAATGCCAGGGAAACATGGAAGAGTGAGAGTTCCCCACATAGAAGTATGATTGAACATAAATGCAAGACAGAAATACAAACCCAGTTGAATTTACAATTGTGGGGCCCAGGTCCGTTCTTTTTCACCTGGTGATAGGGTGTTGGTGTTGGTCCCTGTGGTTGAAAGAATATGCATAGCCAAATGTCAGGGTCTTTATGAGGTTTTCGAACAAATGGTTCATGTGAATTATAAAATTAGCCAACTAGAAATACGGTGAATTTGCTAAATCCATGGAAGAATAGGGAACCCGTTGGCTATTATCACTGCTTTATTCACCATTTTGCCTCCCCTGACCAATCTGACAAAAGGGAAGGAGTCTGTCATGATCAAGTGGAAGCAGAAGCAGCTTTTAAGGCCTGAAAACAAGAATTTAGTTTTACAGTTTAGCACCACCTCAGTGTTAGAATAGGGAATGCAGATGCCTTGTCCCAAGTGCCCACATGTCTGAAAAAACTATGGGTTGTGTCCAGAATGGGAGATATATTTGTCCCAGATTCATGCTGTATACAAACTGTTTTCATTTTTGTGCTTTGTATTGAGCCTGTTTGGCTCACTAATGGCACTTTTCCACTGCAAGTACCGGCTCGGCTCCACTCGGCCCTGCTTGGCTCTGTTGGTTTTCCACTGCATGGTACCGCATGGTACCGCATGGTACAGTGTTGGAATGGTTTGGAACGGTTCTGTACGGTTTGCTTTTCCACTAGAGTGACTAGTAGTGACAAACAGTCAAGGCTGCATGCAAAGGATTGTGGGATATGGTACCGGTACGTCCCTCTTGGAACCACAACTGAGGTGGTACTGTTTAAGCGAGCCGTACAGTTCGGTTCCATGTAGTGGAAAAGCGCCATATGGGTTTAACAAGCCTAGCTGTAGCAAGTGGAGTACTCTGGGCTCTAAAAATCTCCCAGACTGCTTAGGGAGGATGGTCCACCCTGGAACCAGATTTCTGTGTAGGATAAACTGGAGAGCAGTAACTTCTCTGTGTGGAGAGATTAGGCCAGTGAGACTGAAGACTATGGGCAGTGATAGGCTGTTCCAGGACAAGTAATTAGTTTCCTATGTTTGTGGTTAGACACCCATGGTGGCAAGGGCTTCTTTTTTTTTTTTTTTTGCTGTTCTTATACCCGCACTTTGTAAACACAGACTTTGTATATAAACCACAGTTGTGTTTCACCAAGATCCTGCTGTCTTGCTATGCCGATTTCATCATGTTGTGACTCAGCCAAGGGGGTCACGCACAACCCACTACTGAGCTAATTCCATATTCCAGGTGCATCTCATAAAATTAGAATAACATCAAAAAGTTAAATTATTTCAGTAATTCAATTCAAAAAGTGAAACTCATGTATTTTATATAGATGCGTTACACACAAAGTGATATGTTTCAAGCATTTCTTTCTTTTAATTTTGATGAATATGGCTTACAGCTAGTGAAAATCCAGAATTTAGTATCTCAGAAAATTTGAGTATTACATAAGACCAATAAAAAAAACAGAAATGTTGGCTGACTGAAAACTATGTCCATGTACAGTATGACATGCACTCAATACTTGGTCGGGGCTTTTGCATGAATTACTACATCAATGTGTGTGCAGATGCCAAGTCCTGCTGGAAAATTAAATCAGCATCTCCATAAAGCTGGTCAGCAGAGGGAAGCATGAAGTGCTCTAGAAATTATTGGTAGAGGGCTGCACTAACTTTGGACTTGATAAACACAGTGGACCAACGCCAGAAGATGACATGGCTCCCCAAATCACCATGGACTGTGGGAAATGTTGCATTTCATTTGGAAATCAAGGTCCCAGAGTCTGGAGAGGCACAAAATCCAAGTTGCATGAGGTCCAGGCGTCCCAATACTTTTGACAATATAGTGTATATACTGCTCAAAAAAATTAAAGGAAGACTTTGAAAACACCTCAGATCTCAATGGAAAAAAATATCATGGTGGATATCTATACTGATATGGACTGGGTAATGTGTTAGGAACGAAAGGACGTCACATCGTTTGATGAAAATTAAAATGATGAACCTACAGAGGGCTGAATTCAAAGACACCCTGAAAATCAAAGTGAAAAAATGATGCAGCAGGCTAGTCCATTTTGCTGAAATTTAATTGCAGCAACTCAAAATAGTACTCAGTAGTATGTATGGCCCCCACATGCTTGTATGCATGCCTGACAACGTCGGGCATGCTCCTAATAAGACGATTGATGGTGCCCTGGGCTATTTCCTCCCAGATCTGGACCAGGGCATCACTGAGCTCCTAAACAGACTGAGGTGCAACCTGACAGTGTCAGATGGACAGAAACATAATATCCCAGAGGTGTTCTATTGGATTTAGGTCAGACATTCATGGGCGCCATTCAATGGTATCAATTCTTTCATCCTCCAAGAACTGGCTGCATACTCTTACCACATGGGGCCAGGCATTGTCGTACACCAGGGGGAACCCAGGACCTACTGCACCAGCGTAGGGTCTGACAATGGGTCCAAGGATTTCATCCCGATACCTAATGGCAGTTAGGGTGCCATTGTATAGCCTGTAGAGGTCTGTGCGTGCCTCCATGTATATGTCTCCCCAGACCATCACTGACCCACCACCAAACTGGTCATGCTGAACGATGTTACATGCAGCATAACGTTCTCCATGGCTTCTCCAGACCCTTTCACGTCTGTCACATGTGCTCAGGGTAATCCTGCTCTCATCTGTGAAAACACAGGCCGCCAGTGGTGGACCTGCCAATTCTGGTGTTCAATGGTAAATGCCAATCAAGCTCTATGTTGCTGGGCAGTGAGCACAGGGCCCACTAGAGGATGTCGGGCCCTTAGGCCACCCTCATGAAGTCTGTTTCTGATTGTTTGGTCAGAGACATTCACACCAGTGGCCTGCTGGAGGTCATTTTGTAGGGCTCTGGCAGTGCTCATCCTGTTTCTCCTTGCACAAGGAGCAGATACCGGTACTGCTGATGGGTTAAGGACCTTCTACAGCCCTGTCCAGCTCTCCTATAGTAACTGCCTGTCTCCTGGAATCTCATCCATGCTCTTGAGACTGTGCTGGGAGACACAGCAAACCTTCTGGCAATGGCACGTACTGATGTGCCATCCTGGAGAAGTTGGACTGCCTGTACAATCTCTATGGAGTCCAGGTATCGCCTCATGCTACCAATAGTCGTAAAGCGTGGTAGGTGGTATAGGTGACAGATCCTCCAGTAGCCAGGGGATGGTGTTTTGGCTCCCTCCCCAGCAGTCGGTTTCCAGCAGCAACTGAAACAGAACTTGTGATCCATGACCTGGTCACATACTGTATATGGGAAGGAAGGATTTAATAAGTGCATACTTGAGGTCCGTGCTAGGTGCACAGTAGGACCACATTCTGTTAATGGAAGTGGTGTAACCGAGGTCCTCTGGTGGACAGGGCACAGGCTCTGCAGTGTCCCTCCTAATGCAACATACATCGGAAAAGAGTGACAAGGGACAGCACTTTTCAGAGGAACTCTATGCTAGGGATGGAGGCAGAATACCAACCCACTCGCTTCTGGAAGACCTATCGCCTGAGCCTGGTGCCGCTCCACGCTAGATGGCTGCTGTTCAGTTCCCATCAGTTCATGGTTACCCGTGGCAACTATTCTCCTGCTCCATCTCTTCTGCTGATATAACCCTTTGTGGTGGCCTTCTTCCTGTACCCCATGTGTGCTTTACGGGCCATGCTCTTCTGATAAGCCATGTACCACCATGCACCCTTCTGAGTAACTTTAGGCCAGGCTTAAGTACAGTTAACAAAGTAGGCCCTTACTTCAAAGAGATTTACTCTTCCAGTTGTATCTGCAACAGGAACTTTACTCAATTTGCTGTTATATATGCCACAGAATTAACTAATACTGATTCCTGTGCCAATGCCGGGGGCCTGGATGTACAGCAAGCAGGTCCGGGACAAGAGGTGGGCAGGAGGGGGGGGGGCTGCCCTGGGCACTGTGGTATTATGTGAGGTGGGGGGGCACCACAAGGAACAAGGAGATTGGGGGGAGGGTTTGTGTTGAGAAGTGGAATTTGGGGAGCGACAGGGGATAAGAATTGTTATAGGAGGGCAAATTTGGGGAGGAGTGCTAGGAGTGGTGATTGGGGGGGATTTGGGTTAGGAAGGGGGATGGGGTAAGAGAATTTGTGCTGGGAGGGGGGATTTGTGCTATAAAAGTAATATGGTAGAGGAGAAATAATTTGGAGGTGGGGGACTTATGCTAGTACTGATGAATGGGGGGTATTTGTGCTAGAAGGAGAAATTTGCAGGGGGGGGTGTATTTGTGATAGGATGGGGGATTAGGGGTGGGGATTTTGTGCTGGAAGTGGGGGATTTGGAGTGGGGGGGGGATTGTGCTTGGAAGGGAAACTTGATGGGTAGAGGATTTGTGTTAGGAGGAGGGAGGCTTTTTTTGTCGGGGGGGGGGGGCTGCTGGGGGCATATGGGGAGAGAGAGGACTTGAGCTGGGTGCTTAGGGGTGAGCTTACAGATTAGTGCTCAATTTTCTCTTGGGAGAAGGGGATTTTCGCTGACATAAAATGCTCATACATCTTTGGGGGGGGGGGCTGAATTTTGCATGTTTGCCCTGGGCTCTCGATAAGCTTGTCTCAGCACTGACTGCAAGGAGCACTGAATTCAACCCAGGATATAACCCAGGATATAGTTAGACACATCAAGACCAGCAATTTGGACTCAGATTTGGACTCAGATGTCTTATTGCTGAGCTCCCCATATACAGTTGGAAATCAGGCCTGAGCTAAGAGAAAAAATGAAAAATACTCAAAGTTTGCTCCAGTGATACATGGAGGAAGTCATGGCTGCATGGTCTCACTAGAAGATGAGATGAGATAGGGCTTTGTCTCTGAATTTAAAGTAACAGCTTTAAAGAGGACAAAGTGTGTGTTTAATCATTAGATGGTTGTTTAGCCCCAATGGTCACTGTAATTACTTGCCAGGACCTTTGGTTCTTTCTATTATGTATTATTGAGAATTCCTGGGGCATATCGTTCTGTGTATGCTGTGGCTTATAGTTCAGTATTGGCAGTGTGCTGCTATTTACACACTAGGATCAGTGGGACTTGTGGTGCTACCCTGCCATGGTGCCGGATTATTGAGTGGCACCCCTGGACCCCTTGTTTTGTGAATTATTGGAAGTCTGACCTTCGCTTGTTATGTTTTACTCTACCAATGCTGCCCTTACTTTCTGATTGACTGCATGTAGTTTCCTGTGTGTTTAGCCTCTTTCTGCATTCCTAGACACAGTTTCTGCACAGCCCTACTCATTCAAGTGTTCGTCGTCTACACTTGTGCCCTTTCTATGTCACCAGTGAAGTAGGTTCTAATTCTAGACAATGTCTTCTGCAGAATTTCAGAGCGGTACCTATGCAGTGTATCTACTTCCAGTTTGGCTTGCTTCTATTTCTACATTCCTTCTTATCCCTATACTGAAAACCCTTTCAAACAATCTCTTGGCCATGCATTTTGAAGCACTGAAAAATTCAGTAAATGAATGAATCCATTGTGTATGAGCCACCACTTTGTGATCAAAGCCAGCCAGAAGATAATATCTTGGAGGTAAAAGGGGCTCCAGTGACAAAGACACTTGATTCATAGGCATTGTAACCACCTCCAAGACCTTGGCTTGGGCTCCCTGGATAAACCTGGCCATACATTATGTAATTTTCTTTCTTTCAACCATGGGTTGAAGGAAAGAAAATCACTTGATTTCCCCATCAACACAGTCAGTGTTGATGGGGGGAATCCCTCCCGCTAAGCTATTCTATTCTCACAGTAGGAGGTTCCCCGCCATCAGAACACAATGATCACAGTTGCTGGCTGTAGCTGAATAGATCAACTTCATTACAACCAGCCTGCCCATAGATAGATCCAAATTTCTCCAGTTCTAAGCAAGTACTGTATATCCATTGCAAATTGCATGTTTTTAGAAGGATCTTTTGCAAGATCTGTAGGCAGTTCAACACTGGCTTGTGATTCTCTTCCATCTTTATATTATACAGGGATACTATTAAACTACTAGTAAACCAGCACCACCAGATCAGTACTTGAAGGTTTTTTTGTCAGATGAAAAAAGTGCTGCCTATACAGATAACAGCTTTGTTAAAGAATAAAGCTGGCTGAATAACCTTCTGCATCAACAGATGCAATACTACAGGACACCACCACCACCGTGGTACCACCACATATGGAAGAGGACCTGGCATTCAACACAGAAAAGTGTTTGTTGAATGCAGATTTTTTTAGCCAGCTTAGCCCTTTAAAAGAGCAAAGACTGCAGCATGGGTGACAGATAAGTTGTTGACCTTACAGAAAGCACTTTCATTCACCTTTTGCGTGTAGTGACAGAGTCACTTTAAGGGCATTTTTTGAGTTTATTGAATTAAAATCTAGTAACATAGAATGTTTGCTTTAATATTCTGCATCAGCACTAAAGTTTATTTAGAGATTTGCAGGAAATTTAATTAAGTGGTAATTTTGGATATTTAACTTGAATCACACCCTTGTTGACAAATCTGTTACGGATATTATATTAAACTTCATTATGCTTTATTTTTCTAAAACAGCCTTTTATAGAGCTTGGTACTGCAGAACAATATGTCTAGTGGACTGATAAAAATAAAGGTGATTTATTATGGTCACTCCAGATGACAGTTAGGCTTACACTTGAATTTCTGGTGTCACTTAACTAATTTTTAAAATGCAGCGCTCTCTCCACTCCCTTGCAGCTGTCACTGGCTGACACAGGGAAGATTATGTGACCTACTGACTAGCAATGTAAAGATGCATTTTGGCCCTTACCAAAAATGTAGGAGGGACTACACTGGCCACCAGGGCCGGGACAAGGGGTGGGCAGGAGGGACGGTTGCCCTGGGCGCTATGGTTTATTGCAGGGATGGGGGATGGGGGGGTCTAACCTAAGGGAAGAGGGGGTGCAGTTTGGCATCATTGCCCTGGGCGCTGGGTGACCTTGTCCCAGCACTGCTGGCCACCATAGTAAAGGGTTGCTACACCACTGACCACTAATTGCTGGTCATTTTAATGTACGGTGAGCTGACAACTTTTAGCAGGGCTTCTCTAACAAGGGTTCTTTAAGAGTAGAACGTTTGAGAAAGGCTTGTCAAGAGGGAGACATTAGATTGTTATAGTGATATCTGCCTTTGAACACCTGTCTACATACACATTTGTGATCTAATACATGTGTATACATGGATATACACCACTGTGCAAAAGTTTTAGGCAGGTGTGAAAAAATGCTGTACATTAAAAATGCTTTAATAAATCGAAGTGTTAATAGTTCATTTTTTTTTATCAATTAACAAAATGGAAAGTCAATGAACAGAAGAGAAATCTTATAATTGGAGTGGCCACCCTTTGCCTTCAAAACAGCATTAAATCTTCTAGGTACACTTGCACACAGTTTCTGAAAGAACTTGACAGCTACTGTAGGTTGTTCCAAACATCTTGAAGAACGAGCCACAAATCTTTTGTGGGTGTAGGCTGCTTCAAATCCTGTCTCTTCATGTAATCCCAGGCAAATGTTGAGATGATGCTGAGATCAGGGCTCTGTGGGGGCCAAACCATCACTTTCAGGATTCCTTGTTCCTCTTTACACTGAAGATGGTTCTTAACCACTTCTGGACTGGAAGGTTTTACCCCTAATGACCAGGCCATTTTTTGAGATACGACACTGCGTTACTTCAACTGACAATTGCGCGGTTATGCGACTCTGTACCTAAGTAAAATTTCCCACAAATAGAGCTTTCTTTTGGTGGTATTTGATCCACTGTGCAATTTTTTTTTTTTTTTTTTGTGCTATAAACCAAAAAAAAGAGACGCAATTCTGAAAAAAAAAAAACAAAAACAATATTTTTTACTTACTGCTATAAAACATTCCCAATAAAAAATGTTTTCTGCTACATATTTTTGGTAAAAAAATACCAATAAGTGTTTATTGATTTGTTTACGCAAAAGTTATTGCATCTACAAACTAGGGGAAAGAGTTATGTAATTTTTTTTACTAGTCATGGCGGCGATCAGCGATTTTTAGTGAGGCTGTGACATTGCGGCGGACAGAACGGACACCTAACTGACATTTTTGACACTTTTGGGGGGGACCAGTAACATTACTACAGTAATCAGTGCAAAAAATATGCAATGTTACTTTACTAATGACTCTGGCAGGGAAGGGGTTAACACCTGGGGGTGATCAAGGGGTTTAATGTGTCCATAGGGGGTGCTTTCTAACTGTGTGAGGGATGGACTTGCTGGACGAATACAGAGACCTGTGTTCCTAAATAGGAGGGAAATAGGATCCCTGTGTTCATCAATGACAGAACAGCGGTCTGCCGTGGGAGCGATCGCAGGTGTCCGCTGTGGCCAATCGGTGCGTGCGCGCACCCACTAGCTGTCCCGCGAAACGACAAACAGGTACGTCATTACGTGGGACAGAGCCGACCTGCCTCAGTATAAGTATGGCGGCCGATTGGCAAGTGGTTAATGACATTGGCTGTATGTTTGGGGTCGTTGCCCTGCTAAAAAATAAAATTGGGGCCAATCACATGCCTCCCTGATGGTATGGCATTATGGATAAGCATCTGTATGTATTTCTCAGCATTAAGAGCACTATTGATCCAAATCTCTACTCTAATGCACAGAAACTTGCAGGGATCCACCATGCTTTACTGTTGCCTGCAGACACTCATTATTGTGCTGCTCTCCAGACACAAACTAACTGCCTTCCAGACAAATTTTTCAAATTTGGATTCATCAGTCCAGAACACCTGCTACCATTTTTCTGCACCCCGGTTCCTATGTTTTTGTGCATAGTTGGTCTTCAACATTACCCGTTTCTTTGTGCTTCTTCAGAATAGATTGAACAGAACATCTTGAAACTCCAGTCTGCTTTGAAATCATTGCCTGGGAGAGACCTTGCTGATGCAGTATACTGTAACTACCTTGTGACTTGTTGCTGTGCTCAGTCTTGCTAGAGTCTATGACATGTGACATGAAACAGTCTTTCACAACCTCACATTAGTAGCAGAGTTTGGCTGTTCCTCACCCAGTTTTAAGCCTCATACACTGCTGTTTCTCTTTCATTTAACCAGTTCTGGACCGGAAGGATTTGCCCCCTTAATGGCAAAGGTCTTTTTTGCGATTCGGCACTGCGTTACTTTAACGGACAATTGCGCAGTCGTGTGACGCTGTACCTAAATAAAATTGATGTTCTTTTTTTCCCACAAACAGAGCTTTCTTTTGGTGGTATTTGATCACCTGTGTGATTTTTATTTTTTTGCACTATAAACAAAAACGAGCGACAATTCTGAAAACATTAAACAATATTTTTCCCATTCTGCTATATGACATTCCCAAAAAAAAAAATTAAAAATCAAAGTTTTTTTAACATTTTAGGCCAATTTGTTTTCTGCTACATATTTTTGGTAAAACAAAATCGCAATAAGCGCATTTTGATCGGTTTGTGCAAATGTTATCGCGTCTACTAACTACGGGAAAGATTTATGTAATTTTTATTGGGGTTTTTTTAACTAGTAATGGCGGCGATCTGCGATTTTTAGCGGGACTGTGACATTGCGGAAGAAAGAACAGACCCCTAACTCACATTTTTGATACTTTTGGGGGGACGAGTGACATTACTACAGTAATGGCAGGGAAGGGGTTAACACTGTGGGTTATCAAGGGGTTAAATGTAAGCCTAGGGGAGTGATTATAACTGTGGGGGGGATGGGTTTTTGAAATGATCATAGAGACCTGTGATTCTATATAGAAGGATCGCAGGAGCTCTGTGATCATTCCAGAGAGAAGAACGGTCAGCTGTGTTTACAATAGCTGACCGTCCTTCTCTCTCAGCTGGGGACGATCGCAGGTGGCCGGCGGAAATCAGAGCCGACGGCCCCATGCATCAGAGTCCCCCCTGCCGAGTAGCTGTTGTGCGATCGATGTAGGGCTATGTCAATTTGCGTAGGAGGAGCTGCCTGCCGCAGTATTTCTGCGTCGGGTGGTCCGGAACAGGTTAATGTTCAACCTGCATATAAAATTCATTATCATTAGCACCTGCTTGGCATAATTGGTTAACCTGACTCTAATCCTACAAAATCCATGACTTTGTGCAAGTGAACAAAGTGTACAAGTGTAAGGGCTCTTTCACACGGTCTGCATTCCGTTGCGGACCGTGCTCTGCTCAGCGGGGATCCATCCGCAGTGCGGAGAGGGAGGTGTCAGAGCCCCGCTGCCCTCTATGGGGAATCGGATGAGAGCGGACCGCTTGTCCGCTCTCATCTGATCCCATCCGATCAGATCCCCAGGACGGATGGAAAATAGGGTTTCCAACCGTCTGGATTTCACAGACAGGATCGGATGCGGATGGCAGCGGGTGTCAACGGACATGTCACCGCTGACATCCGCTGCTCCATAGGGCTGAATGAGGCATCCAATTAGATCCGCCTAAAAAACTGACAGGCGGATCTGATCGGAACACCCGTGTGAAAGAGCCCTAAGAATTAATGCTGGTTTGAAGCCAAAGGGTAGTCACACCAAATATTGGTTTTTGGCCCCGTTCACATTGCCGCGATCCGACTTCCCGGGGCGACCTCCGAGGTCACGGTGCGAGCAGCGCGCCGCGACCTCGGAGCGGCCGGCACGGACTTCATAACATTGAAGTCTATGACGGTCGCTCCGGGTCGCCCCAAAGAAGCTCCGGACTCTTTTTCTAAGTCGGAGCGACTTGTGTCACTCCTATTAGAACGGGTCCGCAGCTTCCCTATGGAAGGCAACCTACGGCGACCTGTGAGGCGACCAGGTCGCCTCACAGGTCGCCCCAGTGTGAACGGGGACTAAATTTCGATTTTTCTTATGTTTGCTCATTTCACACTTTGTAAATAGATATAAACAAATAAAATAAATATTTTTGAAAGCTTACTTTACAGCATTTCCTCACACCTACCTAAAACTTTTACACAGTACTGTATATGTTATGCATTTTTATGTACATATGAGTGTGTTTATTCATGTGTGTATATGCAAATGCAAGTGTAGCATGTGAGTGTGTAGTTACAGATTTAAAGCTGAATTCTAGCCAAGTAACTGAGAACACAGCCAACATGCATACATGTGAGCTGTTTTACCTGCCAGAGGATTTGTATTTCTTTCCATGCCCAGCCAGTCAGGTTGGTAATCTAACATTTTTCTACGTAAGTGAAGGAATACAGATGGCATCTTACTGAAATATCCTCCTGTTAACCAAGTTTGTTGTCAATAGAGGTTGGCCCCAAATGCTGCCCCTTCCTGTCGAAATCTTAGTTCTGCCACACAATGGATTAAAAGAGGCTGATATGAAGACATAGCTAGTCATTACACTAGCCCCCTTTATATATTTATTGTTTTTTTAATGGATACAAACAGTAAATTCATCAGTTGGTGCTTTTTATCAGAATGGAGTTCAGCTTTAGAGCCCATTCACACAGGGGCGACACGACTTGCCGGGGCGACCTCGGCGCGACATGCACGGACTTCATATAATTGAAGTCAATGCAAGTCGCCTCCAGGTTGCCCCAAAGTAGTACAGGACCCTTTTTCTAAGTCAGAGCGACTTGTGTCGCTCCTATTAGAACGGGTCCTGTGCTAATCAATGGCAGGCGACCCACCGCGACTTGTCAGGCGACCAAGTCGCCTGACAAGTCGCGCTAGTGTGAATGGGGACTAAACACCCTCAGTTTTTTTTTGTTTTTTTTTTTTAAATCAGGAAAATGTTTATTGAAATACACAAAAAGTACAGGCCATAACAACAGTGCAATTCAATACAAGCTAATTTAACCTTCAAAGGTAATGGCCTTCTGTACATGAACATTGACACAATGATATGCAAAAAATTAACATCAACGATAGAAAAAAGATAACACTATACTAGTGTATCTCCCCACGCCTTGGAAAAGGTTTTGTTTAAATATAAGATAAAAATATAAAAATGTGTGTAATTAGTGAGATATAAATATAAAAATATATATTGTGTGGCAGCAGCTGTGATTAAAAATGGATGATAGAAAAATAGCCTAGGCTATATACAGCGCTTGCCGCAGAAAAACAATTAACTTAATGTATGTGAACAATGTTGAAAACTTATCTTTACAGTATAAGTGAAAATACAAATCAATTAAAAACATGAAAATTAAGAAAAAGTTCCAAGGAATTGATAAATAGATAAATAGGTCTTTTCCGGTGGTGATCAATATATGTGAGTAAAATAAATGTAAAATTCAATAAATAAAGTCTTTTCAAGTGGTGATCAGGTGCAAAGTGCTTCGTGCTCAATAAATAAAAGTTTGTGACTTTCATGACGTGGATTCCTCTTTTCCTGTGGCTTGTGGTAGAAATAAATGACTTAGCAGAATTGTTGGGTCCTATGTGCTGTATAGCACTAGGACCTACAGCGCTTGGAGGCCATTCAGGCCGGATTGGGGATCCCCTTTGTGGATGATCCTGGTGGGATACAGGTTAGGTTCCTCCTTCCCCGATCTCGATCCTCAGGATATGGGGGTTAAAAGAAAGGCTCCAGATAGTGTATTATCGTTTTTAAAAGTTTATTCATCAAATATTCATAGAAATCGGAGCGAAGAAAGACAAACTCCAAGTTTGCAGGCAAAGAAACCGCTTACAAACACCTCCTAGCAGAGTGGCGAGCGGAGTGTTCCGGCTTGCGTTCCACGTGGTGAGTAGCGTGCTGACGTGCGTTCCACAACCTTGATGCGTTTCGTCACTTCCTGTGACGTTTTCAAAAAGGAAAAAAAAGGTTAAAAAATTAACATTAACCACTTCTGGACCAGAAGGATTTACATTCTTAATGACCAGGCCTTTTTTTGCGCTACGGCACTGCGTTATTTTCACTGACAATTGCGCGGTCATGCGACGCTGTACCCTAATAAAATATATGTCCTTTTTTTCCCACAAATAGAGCTTTCTTTTATTGGTATTTGATTACCTCTGCGATTTTTATTTTTTGCGCTATAAACAAAAAAAGAGCAACAATTCTGAAAAAAAAAAAACAATATTTTTTACTTCCTGCTATATAACATTCCCAATAAAAAATAATGTAAAAATCAAATTTTTTTATCCTTGTAGGCCAATTTGTATTCTGCTACATATTTTTGGTAAAAAAAATCCCAATAAGTGTATATTTGCTCAAAAGTTATCGTGTCTACAATCTAGGGGAAATATTTATGTAATTTTTATTTATTTTTTACTAGTAATAGCAGCGATCAGCAATTTTTAGCGGGACTGTGACATTGGGGCGGACAGATCGGACACCTAACTGACATTTTTGACACTTTTGGGGGGACCAGTGACATTACTACAGTAATCAGTGCTAAAAATATGCACTGTTGCTTTACTAATGACACTGGCAGGGAAGGCGTTAACACCAAGGGAGATCTAAGGGCGATCAAAGGGGTTAAATGTGTCCCTTGGGGGTGCTTTCTAACTGTGGGGGGATGGACTTGCTGCATGAACACAGAGACTGTTGTTCCTAAACAGGAGGAACACAGGATCCCTGTGTTCATAACTGACAGAACAGTGGCAGATCAACATTCTGTCTCCACAGGGAGTGATCGCGGGTGCAATCATGGCCGCCAGACCTGCAAATTATCTTCCCCAGTGAAGAATGCGCGCACGTGTGCCCCCGCTAGCGGTCCCGCAAAGCGATGTACAGGTATGTCGTTTTGCGGGAGAGAGCCGACCTGCCGCCATATATATATATTCCTGAATGGACACGTAGATGCAGCTCAGCTCGGGTGCCCCCATAGCAAGCTGATTGCTGTGGGGGCATTCCACAGGAGGGAGGGGCTGGGAGCAGCGAAGAGGGACCTGAGAAGAGGAGGATCCAGGCTGCTCTGTGCAAAATCAGCTGCACAGAGGAGGTAAATATAACATGTTTGTTATTTAAAAAAAGAAAAATCCGGTGGCAGGAGAAATCTCTACCGTATTTGGGCATCTATTTGACATCTTCGATCACTACGCTTTATGCAGCCAACTACCCTCCCCTATACAAAATCCTGGGGGCAGATCTTAACAGATGGGCGACTAACCCCCTGTCGTGGTTCGGCAGGTTGCACTCGGTGAAAATGAATATTTTGCCACGATTACTCTATTTATTCCGTACCTTGACGATATCCATCAATATGCCGGACCTCAAAGAATTCCAGAATAAGGTTGTACAGTTTATATGGGGGGATAAGAGGCCCAGGGTAAATAGACGCTCCCTTTATACACCTAAATTGAGGGGGGGTTTGGGAGTCCCCGATTTTCTCAAATATTACTACGCTGCACAGCTCACTCATTTAATAAGATTTCATTCCAGAGAACCCCGCCGATTTGGATGCAGCTGGAGGCCAGTCATGTATCTGCTCATTCCATTGAACATCTACTGTGGCTACTGCCTAAGGACCGCCCCGCGATCCTTTGTCCCACCCTATCCCTGTCTTTGGGAATATGGGATCGACTGGCGAAACGACATAGTTTCAGATCTCCTCATGCCCCACTGGCGCCCCTACTGGGCAATCCGCGATTTCCCCCGGGCCTCTGTCCCCTAGCCTTCGCTTGGTGGACCAACAAGGGTCTTCTTCGTCTAGCTGACTTATGTGATAGTAGGGGTATTCTCTCCAGAACTGTATTGAAGGACAAATACTCTCTTCCAGAGGGGGAGTTGTACCGTTACACTCAAATCTCTCATTATGTTTCCTCTCTAAAGAGCTTCGGTGATATAACTACCTCGACTCCAATGGAGTACCTTTGTACCAATATTGATAGACAGAAGGGATTTATCTCTTCAATATATACAGTGTTACATGATGATGATGTTAAACTACCATACATGGTTCGATGGGAGGCAGACCTGGGGGAGGAGATGGACAGGGCGGAATGAAATCAGCTGGCGGTACTGAACTCAAAATCCCTAATCAATACCTCTCTGATAGAGGCCAATTATAAGGCTCTTCTGAGGTGGTACATGGTCCCTGTCAGGCTGGCAGCGGCGATCAGAGAGGCCTCTCCTTTGTGCTTCCGGGGCTGCGGTCAGCCTGGCACGGTCATGCATATCTGGTGGACCTGCCCCAAGGTCCGCAGATTTTGGATCCGAGTATACAATTTCATATATTCACTCACTGGTGTTAACCTGCCTAAATCCCCTACCCAGGCGCTTCTGGGTAAGCCAATAACTATGGCTCCAAAACACACTAAACGCTTGGTCGCTCTCATCTTTACGGCAGCCAAGATTACCGTAGCTCGCTCATGGCGATCCCCGGTAATATTATTAGAACTTCTCAAGGCTAAATTAACATGGATAATGGTGAACGAGCGAATGGTGGCTGTCCTCCAGGACAAATTGCCCCTATTCGAGAAAACCTGGGACCCTTGGATGCGATATCTGGCGGGACCACAGTAGCAAGTGAGGTTCTCATGGGGAGCTCCTCTGGGAGCGCCTCTCCACGGCTATTTGGCTTCTTTGTGGCGGACCTGGACACCACCCTCTCCTTGCCCCCGTATCTTACTCCTTCTCTACCCCCCCACCCCCTCTTTTCCTTCCCAGACTTTCTTATTCTCTCTTTCTGTTTTTCCTTTTTCTTTCCTGAACCTCTGTTGATCCATACTTTCAAAGACGCGGCCCCCTTGGGATCCCGTTGGGTTTGACAGTGCCGCCTGGAGCGGCCTTATTATGCACTATAGTTCTGTTATCTGGTGCAATACTGCGGCTACATGGTTCCCCTGAGGCCGGGGGTTGGTGATGGGCTGGGGTCTGGACGACCGCCCCCCTCCATTCGGCGCAGTGTGTTCCCCTGCGGGGCGCCGGGAGGGGGCGGATGCGGGCCTGGCCCGGACCGACCGGCCGGGGACGTAGCAAACAATCACTTGGAAATATTGTATGTTATTATGTATCCCTTCGGAGA
This sequence comes from Pelophylax lessonae, assembly GCF_965119305.1. Taxonomy (NCBI): domain Eukaryota; kingdom Metazoa; phylum Chordata; class Amphibia; order Anura; family Ranidae; genus Pelophylax; species Pelophylax lessonae. The sequence continues at coordinate 403,841,162 of NC_138771.1, read as the reverse complement.
CTGTGTCACTTGTTGTGTTTTTAAGTTGTACCCATGTACTCTACAACGGACGTTCTCTACACTGTTTTATTGTGTACCCTTTTCCTTTGCATTTAAAACAATAAAAATCTATTGAAAGTAAAAAAAGAAAAATTCGATTTTTGTCTTACCATAAAATCCTTTTCTCTAATGTTCATTGACGGACACAGCTCCAGAATCTTCTTGACCATTGGGTTATGCTGCCCCTACAGGTAGGACACAAGGCAGGAAGAAGCTTTACCACACTTTACCCAGGGGGTATACTCCCACTTCCTGCCATTGGCACTCAGTTGAGCTGCAAGCAGTGTCAAAAGAAAAAAATAACCCATCTCAATAGAAGGGTGGGTGCTGTGTCCGTCAATGAACATCATGGGGGGGGGGGGTTGAGGGGGTTACGGAAGGGCTGGGGAGAAGGAGGGGAACCTGGGGGTTCCACCATCCCAGGGAGGGGCCCATGTCCACCCCAAAACCCGCAAGGGGGAGAGGGGGGACACTACTTACCATACCATGGAACCAGGTGGGCACCACCCCGGGCAGACCATCACACCATTTCAAATAGGGGTGCTGCGGGGCAGAGGCACGCTGCGACTCAGGCCATAACCAGGTCATGTGCGCCCTTGCGAGACCTTTAACTCGCCAGCCAGCCCCCGTTCAGTGGGGCTATGTCACGGGCGAGCTAGCGCGGAGCTGAGCTTGGGTCACGCTCGTGCTCACAGGAAAAGAGGAAAAAATCAGTTTAAAAATAAAAAAATGCCAGGACCAGAGATCCCAGCAAGGAACTAGGTCCTTAATCCTGACTAGGCAGAAAAAAAAGTCCCTATGACAGAAAGTGGGAGTATACCCCCTGGGACTGCTCCAAAGGCGTGGTAAAGCTTTTTCCTGCCTAGTGTCCTACTCCTGTAGGGGGCAGCATAATCCAATGGTCAAGAAGATTCTGGAGCTGTGTCTGTCAATTAATGAAAGAGAAAAGAGACTTTACAACCACTTTAAATACCATATTTAGTGTGTCCACTACTTGCTTCCAATAGAGATGTAGTTTGCGACATCGCTATAGTAAGTGGATTAAATCCCTATGGTCTATTTTGCACCTATAAAAGTGAGGTTCTACATTATATCCCATTTTATATTGCTGCAGGGGGGTGTAATGAGAGTGCAGCAGGATGTAAAGTTGAGACAGCTTCTGGGACACATTAAGGGAGCAGGTCTGATAAGCCTCCTCCCACCGGTCAGGAGACCCAGAGACCCAGATCCCTTTCGCAGAGTGATGTTGCGTTACAGGGGTGCCCTTTATGGAATTCTGACAACAGTATGTTATAGCACTGTGAAATTAAACCTTTAGAGCTATTAGCCATTTGGATTAGATTAAAAGATAGGTGCGGGGACAAACACCATTCATGCATATCACCTTGTGCCGAAACTGTATATAATAAAAATGCATATGTGCAGGTAGCGAATATAGGGCTTGCAGAGAGGCAAATACCAATAGAACCCCATCCTTAAAAATCTGTGACATATTATATCTTTCACCTAGCTCCATGTACTAACTCTGAGTAGTTGTCATTACACCATATTGGGCTATACTTTGTATACCCATTGACATATTGTAAGTATTTAGCCTTGTTCCATATTTTTTTTATGTGGCTATAGGTCAGTGGGTGTTTGGTTTGGCAAAGCTAAGGGCTTCAAGACCTTCAGAGACTGAATCTTTCTGGATGTGTGCATGCATAATCCAGGTCGTAGAAGAAAGATGATCCCCTGGGGCCATTTAAGTGTTGTAGCTGTGTCGTTACATAATAGAGCCATGGATTGGGCCAGGCAAGGCCCCTCCCCCCAACCTTAGGATGTTGCATCTGTTTTATTTGATTCTCAGCGGGTGGTTACCCCACAGTAGAGTTCTAAAAATAGAGTTCACCACCCTAAAAGTTTTCAGAGGAATTATGTAAAAGGTAAACCAGGATGAGCTACCAGCCCGGTGCCATAATCCAAATTATATAGAGAAAAGGGGAATGTTTGTTGGAAACCAACTAAACATTAAAACGCTGAACTTTCAAAGGCGCATCATAAGATAGACTTGATACACGTAGTTATTAAAAGAGACATTTTTATTACATACGTTTTAAAATTACAGAGCGGGGGAAAAAACACCTCCACACTTGGTGAAAAAGTTTATCACATCATAAAAAAGAAAAAGCCACACATCATAACATTACAACAATATGGAGAAATATAATTGTTCAGGAATTGATCTGATTGACAGTCAACCAATACTTGACTTTATGAAGTCTGTCTGATTAGTGGTCAACGCATTTCGCGCCAAGCTTCATCAGAACCGACAATAATCAAGACAATTCTTAAGATGAACAGATACCAAGAGTTAGTGGCTAATCATACAACAAAAAAAGACATTAAAGCACAGTTAACCAGAATTATATCTTTGCGTTTGCATGTGTATCTAGTTAGGGTCAGGGCTTTTTTTCTCAGAAAATAGGTGCAGGAACTCAACCACGACGCCCCCCAAAAAGAGAACCCTCAAACCCCACACACACCCTTCAAACTGCATCCAATACTGGGTGTGGTCAAATTTCACTAAGAGTGGATGAGTCTTAAAGGGGCATTAAATACCAGGAGTGCATTACATACAGAGTGCAGAGTTCAGGAGTGCGCTGTATACAGAGTGCACAGTTAAGCCTTCTTCCACAGCTGCTTAGCTCTGCATCCCCATCCACATCTCACCTTCACTCCTCTTCAGCTTTGACCTCTGCATGCAACCCCCCTCTACTGCCTCCATCTTCGCCCCCTCCCCATCCTAAAAGCTCCACCATCTTTCACATGTCTTACTATTGTTGCTGTATTAAGCTGAAGCACCCAGCCAGCTCTAGTACCTCACCACACACTATAAGTGGCTCCACCTTTTTCACTTGCAGGGAGATCATCCAGTGGGGGTGTGGTCATCCGCACTTCACCCTGGCAACCTACATCTCCCATGCCCCTATCTGGTCTTAGTGGGAGCCGCTCAGGAGATCAGATCTGTAGGAGTCATTGGGAGACAAGCTGTCACTTGTAAACACAAAAGTCGGAGTTCTATGTTTAAAAGTGGTAGTGCTGAGCAGAAAGCAGAGGACCGGAGCCAGAGGTGGTGGAACTGAGTTCCACCAAGTTCCAGCTGAAAAAAAGCCCTGGTTAGGGTGAACAAACCTTCTCCATATGAATGCGGCTTATATGGCTTTTGTAAAAGGTAAAGGAGCTATGGTGATGGAATCATTTTAATAAGATGTGTTTTTCCTGCAAGTGATAATGGCAATTTATTCCATATTTTTATTTTGTCCCCAAATTTATTTAACAGTTGGGAAATGTTCAACGAGCTATAATCTAGGGGAGAGGAGGTAACATGAATGCATAAGTACTTTATCTGTAATAGGTATGGGAATTGTACAGTATGAGTGAAAGGTTTTGCAGCATCACCCTCTAGTAGGAGCAGTGCATTTTTCATCTAGTTGATAGTCAAGCTGGAGTAATGGCCGAACTGTGAAATAGTTGACATGACTGCTTGTAAGGACACAGTCTTATCCCTGAGTAACAATAACATGTCATCTGCACATAACATGATTTTTTTCATGGATGTTGCCATATTTAAAACCGGTAATAAGGGGATTGGCTCTTAGGAGGACTGCTAGTGGCTCAATGGCAGGGGCAAAAAGTAGAGGGGACCGGGGGCAGCCCTGCCTTGTTCTTTTGCCTACGGTGAATGGGGGAGAAACCCTATCCATTACTCTAATAGTGGCACTGGCTGCACTGTAAAAGAGACAAACCCATGATATGAATTAAGAACCAAATCCAAATTTAGTCAGCACTAAACATAAATACTCCCAGTCAATGCTATTAAATGCCTTATTGTCATCAAGAGATAGTATGGTCCTGTTGCCCATGTTATCTGTGGGGGTATGCATGTTTATAAAAAGTCTTCCCAAATTAACCGCTGTAAACTTTTGAGGCTTGGAACCTGCCTGATCTTGATGTACCACCGACGACATAACCTCATTTAACCTAAGAGCCAAGACTTTTGCCAAACGTTTTACATCACTCTGGAGAAGTGAAATTGTCCTATACGAGCCATGATCCAAGGGATTCTTGCCCAGATTCAATAGGAGAGCCACCAGGGCTCTGGACATGGAGGTCGGAAGGCGGCACTCCTTCAGAGAAGCGTTTAGCACCTTTAACAGTTGTGGTAAAATTGTCTCTCCATAGCTAACAGATACCTCCATAGGGATACCATCAGCTTTGCAGGTAGGAAAGAGCTGGTTCCCTCTGCAGTTCCTCCAAAGTAAGAGGAGCATCTAATCAAATTCACTGTGACACCATTAGGGTGGGAAGGGAAATCTCCCGGATATAATGAGAAAGGTCTTGTTGAGACCACGATCTCCCAGATTAGTAGAGCAAGGAATAAAAGTTCTTTCATAATAATAATTCAGGGTAAATAATAGCCCCTATGGCCGGTGAGGTCTGTTGGGATTGAACAATTTTGGATAGGAGACGGCCAGTCTTATCCCCCTCCTCAAAAAATGCAGCCATATTGAAAAACCTTTTGAGTTCTGCAGCGGAGGCCCGAAAGCTATCAAGAGCATCCTGAGCTGACATCCAAGCCTCCCAAGAAGAATCAGTAGGCTAAACGATATATGCAAGTTCAAGTTGTCCTACCTGATCCTCCATGCAGAAGAGTAATTCAGGAAGATCTTTTTTTTACAGCCTGGATTTCAGCAATAAAAATCTCCCTATGTACTGTTTTAGAGGCCTTCCATTTTCTAAGAGGGTCCTTATATGAGGCATGATCATTAAAAAATCATTAATCTGGTAAGCAATATGGTCATGTGATGTAAATACCTGAAGCCAATAGGCGATGAGTTTTTAGGGCAGTCTAGGTAGGTCTGTCGGAGGACGGACAGCAAACTCTACTACCAGTGGAGAGTGGTCAGATACCCCCTAAGTGAGATATTCAATTCTAGAAATCTGACCAAGCATAAGAGTGTTACCCATCCAGAGATCTATGCGGGATAATGATAAGTGCGATTTGGAAAAACATGAAAAGAGTTTAGCAGTAGGAAATTTTAAAGCTCCACAGGTCCAGCAGGCTAATCTCCGACAGAAATCTACCCAGAACTGTAACCCTAGATCCCCCCAGGTTGGTTAAAGGAGGGTTCCGATCTGTGATAGGGTCAAGATTTTAGTTAAAATCGCCCAATATCAGTAAAGGGACATCAGGTTTGTCAACCAGGTATGTCATTAACATTTGCAAGACATTGGGGGGAAATGGGGTGGAATATATACAAAAGCTAGCATTAAAGTCAAGTTGTAAAGCTTATAGTAAATAAACACAAAGCGGCCCTCTGAGTCCATCTGAGAGTCCAATTCCTGGAATACCTAAGATTTGTGTACCAGAACACTGACACCCCAAGAGTATGAGGTGTGAGTGGAGTGATACCTCTTGCACGCCCAGGAGAAGTGTAAGCAGTATTGTCTCTGAAGTCAGGTAAGTTTCTTGAAAGCTTACTATAGATGGGTGGAACTTCCGGAGGCATGTGGAGATCATAGTGTGCTTTAGAGGGCTATTCACACCCCTAACATTCCATAATATTATGGGTACCGACATTTAGGCATCGGTATGGAATATATGAAAGGGGATATCCATTATACAACCACAGGGCTGTCTGCCGACCGGTATATCTCCTGGGGGTGCCAAAGGCCAAACAGCTCGGGTGTAAAGTACATAGCCAATTGGAGCCTGAGCTGGTTGTGAAGCCATAAAAAGGACTGTATAGATAGAACATATGTGGACAGAGATTCCTGAGAAACATCAACACAAAGTCACAAAATGAATAGCTCAACTGCGCTATGTGGACTGAATACGAGATCACCAGCTGTGGTACAGCGAGTAAGGAGGATGGTCTCTTGACTCAAGGCCAGCATCAGCCAATTCAAAAATAAAACGTATCGACTTAAGTACCAAAACAAAACCAAAAACAAAAAAGTCTCTTACAACAGGTTTGCACTCAAGATAGCGAACGCACACTTTGCAGATAGTAACAAAAGGAAGGCGCTGTTGTACTACTCTCGCTTTACATCACTACTGGTAATGGATCCCCAGTGGGAGCAGTTATAGGCCTGGAAAAAAACTACAGAAGCCCCCATAGGCACAGGAGTATAAAAAGCACACATCCCCTGGATTATCATTCCCTCTATTCAGGTGCTGGATGCTGGCACAGACTGTTCTGGTTGCAGTCCAACCAGGAGGCCACCTTAGTTGCCGATCAAAAGATGTCGGTCCAGCTGTGAGCAGTAACCCTAAGTTTAGTGGGGTATAAGATAGCATTCAGCAATCAGTGCAGCTGCGCCTTGACATCGTTGAACTTGGAAAGTTTGCATTCAACTTCTGTGGAGAAGTCAGTTTGTTAATAGTATTCTGAGGCAGAAAGCCGTGTGAAAAATTAATCTATGTTCTATGTTAGACATGCTAGACAGTGGCAGCACTGTTCTAATGTGGTTCCTGACCATATGAACACCATGATATACAGTGCCTTGCGAAAGTATTCGCCCCCCCTTGAACTTTTCGACCTTTTGCCACATTTCAGGCTTCAAACATAAAGATATAAAACTGTAATTTTTTGTGAAGAATCAACAACAAGTGGGACAAAATCATGAAGTGGAAAGAAATTTATTGGATATTTCAAACTTTGTTAACAAATAAAAAACTGAAAAATTGGGCGTGCAAAATTATTCAGCCCCTTTTCTTTCAGTGCAGCAAACTCTCTTCAGAAGTTCAGTGAGGATCTCTGAATGATCCAATGTTCAACTAAATGACCTGTGTGTAATCAAGTCTCCGTATAAATGCACCTGCACTGTGATAGTCTCAGAGGTCCGTTTAAAGCGCAGTGAGCATCATGAAGAACAAGGAACACACCAGGCAGGTCCGAGATACTGTTGTGGAGAAGTTTAAAGCCGGATTTGGATACAAAAAGATTTCCCAAGCTTTAAACATCCCAAGGAGCACTGTGCAAGCGATAATATTGAAATGGAAGGAGTATCAGACCACTGCAAATCTACGAAGACCTGGCCGTCCCTCTAAAGTTTCAGCTCATACAAGGAGAAGACTGATCAGAGATGCAGCCAAGAGGCCCATGATCACTCTGGATGAACTGCAGAGATCTACAGCTGAGGTGGGAGACTCTGTCCATAGGAAAACAATCAGTCGTATACTGCACAAATCTGGCCTTTATGGAAGAGTGGCAAGAAGAAAGCCATTTCTTAAAGATATCCATAAAAAGTGTCGTTTAAAGTTTGCCACAAGCCACCTGGGAGACACAACAAACATGTGGAAGAAGGTGCTCTGGTCAGATGAAACCAAAAATCCAACTTTTGGCAACAATGCAAAACGTTATGTTTGGCATAAAAGCAACACAGCTCATCACCCTGAACACACCATCCCCACTGTCAAACATGGTGGTGGCAGCATCATGGTTTGGGCCTGCTTTTCTTCAGCAGGGACAGGGAAGATGGTTAAAATTGATGGGAAGATGGATGGAGCCAAATACAGGACCATTCTGGAAGAAAACCTGATGGAGTCTGCAAAAGACCTGAGACTGGGACGGAGATTTGTCTTCCAACAAGACAATGATCCAAAACATAAAGCAAAATCTACAATGGAATGGTTCACAAATAAACATATCCAGGTGTTAGAATGGCCAAGTCAAAGTCCAGACCTGAATCCAATCGAGAATCTGTGGAAAGAACTGAAAACTGCTGTTCACAAATGCTCTCCATCCAACCTCACTGAGCTTGAGCTGTTTTGCAAGGAGGAATGGGCAAAAATGTCAGTCTCTCAATGTGCAAAACTGAAAGAGACATACCCCAAGCGACTTACAGCTGTAATCGCAGCAAAAGGTGGCGCTACAAAGTATTAACCTAAGGGGGCTGAATAATTTTTGCACGCACAATTTTTCAGTTTTTTATTTGTTAAAAAAGTTTGAAATATCCAATAAATTTCGTTCCACTTCATGACTGTGTCCCACTTGTTGTGGATTCTTCAGAAAAAATTACAGTTTTATATCTTTATGTTTGAAGCCTGAAATGTGGCAAAAGGTCGCAAAGTTCAAGGGGGCCGAATACTTTCTCAAGGCACTGTATTATCATGGTACTCATATGAGGTTTGTATACAAACAAATCCGCTACTCCAGCTGTTACTGTGCCTTGTACAGAAAGAGGCATAGTGACAGCTGGAGCTGGCCGTATACAACCAGTGAACAAGCAAATAAAATAAAGTTGTCATCTGCATAGCTTTGCAATGTGTCAAAAGTAAATTACAGAATTACAAGTTCTTTGCCAAGTAACCATACTTGTATTTCAACTCTGCATTTAGATGTGGCCTGAAGTTCTACCCGAATGCAGAATTCCAACATACCTTTTGTTTTTAAATTCAGCTTCCTCTCTTCTGTATTAAAGTGTTTTACCCTAACATTTCATATTTCTGTATGTGTCTGTTGTACCATGTACGTGTGTTAAAGTATCCTGTTCTCTGTATTTCTTCCTTTGTGTCAAATACCTTGTGATTCTGCCAGTCTCCCTGCTTTCCTATTTGCACAGAATTACATCTATCTCCACATGGTCAGTTTTCTGGCTATGCTGAGAGCACAGCCTGCCTGTCCTCCAAGGGTCAGACTTGTGCTGACACGCCTTTCTGCACAGCCATTCACTGGGAAGATCAGTATATTGCGGGTTCTCTACCCCCAATTCTCAAAACTCTTTATTCAGCTGTGAAACAGAGATTATGTAATCACAAAAAAAGAAAAGTCTTGAGAGAGCTCTTTGCTTTTACCCATCATGAGATGTTTCTTATGTGACACCTTGGTAAGTGATTCTTAAAACAGGAAGGTAGACACGTTTTATTCCCTGCAGAGGGATCCTGTCAGTATGGGAGTGGATGCCCTATATCACTCTTGGGGGGGGGGGGGACCCTGGTCTATGCATGTCATTAACACATGCCCTAGGAGTTTATCATTACACAGCCTGGGCTTGCAGTACTCAAGGACCGAGTGGCGCTCACCTGCCATATCCTGAGGAAGAAAAGGAAAATAGTGAATACATACTGTAGTTACAATGGTTCAAGCCATGTACAGTAAAAAAAAAAAAAAATTCTGGAATTCATGAGGAAACCAGACCAACAAGAAGAATGCATTTAAAACATGTTAAAGCGGAGTTCCGGGCACAAAATCGATGTTTTTTTTTTGTGCCCGTCCGCTAGTTCTGGATAACCTGAAAAGGAATTGGATAGTTAAGTTTTTCTTTTTTTTTAAAACTCACCTTGTAATTGTAGATCGTAAATACTCACCTCAGGGTACTTCCTCCCTCGGAGCCGCGGCTCACCCCGTCACTTCCTGCCTCGCGATGATTCCTGGGAGCTGAACGTCATCGCTCCCAGGAATCAATGCGACGGCACCGGCCCCGCACGTCATTTCCGGGTGACGCCGCATTCCCCTGCTAAACAGCTTCTGGGCATGCCCAGAAGCTTTTTAGGAATGCGGGGCCGCACCGGAAGTGACGAGAGGGGCAGGTGCGGCGCATTCTGGGAGAAGAAGACGCGGAAGAAGACGCAGAAGAGGACCGCGCCGGCTTCAGCTGCCCACAAGAGAGATGGAAACGCTGTGGAAGAAATTTTATAAGTAAGTATTTCTTCTAAAAGGTAAGTGCGAACCGGGACAGTTCAGAGGCTAGCCATTGTGGAATGTGCTAGCCCTGACTGTCCCGGGGGTATGCTTATTGAAAAATGACATCTGTGCCCGGAACTCCGCTTTAATAAAGGGGGTTTAATAAATATCAGGGAGGGCTTCAGGGAAGGGCGGGGGTGGGGGAATGAGGGGGCAGTGCAAGTGAACAAATTGAATTCCAGAAATAGTTTTTTTTTATTGTTGTTAGCTTGGACCATTGTAACTATAGTATGTATTTACCATACCTGGTTGTTGTCCCTGGAAGCCAGAAAGACCATGACTCCAGGATTCTCTACTTGCTTCTGGATCCCGTGCTGAGCCTGAGCGGCTTAGATGCTACATTGTGAACAATCACGGGAGCCACTGATAGAATGCTTTGCATTTATTGATTGACATCACGGCTTTGCCTCTCCACCTTGTGCAATCAGAGAACGCTTTGGATTCATTCAGTGGCTGACCTCCCGGGTTCAGAATGAAGCAAGTTAAGATCACTGGAGTAGCAGTGTCTAGGCCAGGTATGGTCCAGGTTCAACTATATAAAAAAATACCATACATGGAATTCATCTTTAAAGCTTCAGCTCCCCCACCAAACAAATACTGTAGCTGCCACCGCCATTCTTTCTAAGGGAAACTGGCAGTGAAACCTTGCGGCTTCACAGATGGTTCCCTATTGCGCATGCGCAAAGCGTGCCATGCTTTGTGAATGGCCCTGCAGCGAGGTCACCCGGAAGTGGGGATGGGTACCAGATAAAAACAGGTACCTGCTCCCCCCTCCCCCCCAAAAGGTGTGGCGGGGGGGGGGGGGCAAACAAGAGGAGCTTTTCCTTTTGGGTGGAGCTCCGCTTTAAGTTTAAAAAGTCAGAACTGTAGTACTCTAGTTCATTTTTACTCTACAATCTCTTTTATACCCCAAATCCATGGCAAAAAGTTTAGTGGCCTTTTTTCTTTCTTATATAGATTTCTGATGTAATCACATAGTTTAGACCTTTCATAATGACTGTTCAGTTTTAAGCTCTCGCCATCAACAAAATTACACATTTTTGGCTATATGTACTACAAATGGCTGTACAGACTCCAAATATAGAATAGATTTCACAAAAATACTTAATGCCAATGGTACTAAAATACCTCAAGGAAATACGTCTATTTCTGCATGAAAATAAAATCTTGGGAAAAAGCATGTTAACCAGTTGCTGACCGCCCACCGCAGATATACTGTGGCAGGCTGGCTCGGCTGCGCGAACTGACCTATGGGTACGTTGGTTCGCAGGAGCGGTCCTTGGGGTGAGCACGCTCGGCCCCCAGTGGGCAGTAGGGATGCCAATCCACGAGACCAGCCGCACTGATTGTCGCCAGGCACCCGCGATCGATCCCCGCTGAGAGAGAACGACGATCTGCTGTTGTAAACACAGCAGACCGTTGTTCTTTCTGAAATGATCACAGAGAGCCTGTGATCCTCCTATTTAGGGTCACAGGTATCTATGATCATTTCACAAGTCCCTCCCCCATACAGTTAGAAAACACTCCCCTAGGCTCACACTTAACCCTTTGATTACCCCTGGGTTAACCCCATTCCCTGCCAGTGTCATTATTATAGTAACAGTGCATATTTTAAGCACTGATTACTGTAGTAATGTCACTGGTCCCCCCAAAAGTGGCAGAAATGTCAGTTAGGGGTCCGATCTGTCTGCCACAATGCCGCAGTCCCACTAAAAATCACAGATCGCCACCATTACTAGTAAAAAAAAAATGTAAATAAATAAAAATTATATAAATCTTTCCCCTAGTTTGTAGACACGATAACTTTGGTGCAAACCAATCAAAATATGCTTTTTGCAATTTTTTTAAACAGTATGTAGCAGAATACAAATTGGCCTAAGAGGATGAAAACATTTTATTTTAAAAAATTTTTGAGGGGAATGTTATACAGCAGAATGTGAAAAACATTGTTTTTTTTTGTTGTTGTTTTTTTAGAATTGTTGCTCTTTTTTTGTTTATAAAATAAAAAAAATCAAAATCGCACAGTTCATCAAATACCACCAAAAGAAAGCTCTATTTGTAGAAAAAAAAGCTCTATTTGTAGAAAAAAAAGAACATTCGTTTTTTATTTCGGTACAGCGTCGCACGACCACGCAATAGTCCGTTATATATACTCAGTGCCGAATCGCAAAAAATGGCCTGGTCATTAAGGGGGCAAATCCTTCTGGTCCAGAAGTGGTTAATGATTTACTTAAGTCAATGTTTTATTAACAGGGTTATTTTAACTGGGATTTACCAAACACAGGTGTACTGAATATGCTGCATGGAACAGAAGTTTTATAAATCCTTTTTACACACTGAAACATTTTTGGTACGCATTACCAATAAGAAATGACTCAGTGCTGTGAGAGGATTCTCCTGGTGACTCACCTGAACAGATTTGTTGGTTGTTGTAACCTGACCTTCCCGTCTGCGTCACCGTGTTTCAGTTCTCTGACAGGCCTTCACAGGCATTTTAGGATTGTCTTTTTGCAACAAGTGAAACTGCTGACGTGTTCGCAGATCCATGAACGTTCTTGACCTTTGCTTTTGAATATGCTTTATTTGCATTTCTTTGGTTGCAGTTTTTTTTTTGATCTGCAGTTGAAAGGCTTATATCTGGCAGACAGAATAGGTCCCACAAATACCTTGTTACTTAAGGACCGAGCCCATTTCTGACACATGTTGTTTACAAGTTAAAATCAGTATTTTTTGCTATAAAATTACTTAGAACCCCCAAACATTATGTATATTTTTTTTAGCAAAGGCTCTGGAGAATAAAATGGCGGTCGTTGCAATATTTTTTGTCACGCGGTATTTACGCAGCGGTCTTTCAAACGGCTTTTTTTTTGCAAAAAATACATTTCACTGCATTTTAAAAAAACTAAACAGTTAAGTTAGCCCATTTTTTGTATGTTGTGAAAGCTGTTGTCACGGCGAGTAAATAGATACCTAACATGTTACGGTTTAAAATTGTGCACACGCGCCGAATGGTGACAAACTACGGTCAATAAAAATCTCCATAGGCGATGCTTTAAAATTTTTAACAGTTACCAGTTTAGAGTTAAAGAGTAGCTCTTTTTTTTTTTTAATTATTGCTCTGGCAATCGTGGTGATACCTCACATGTGTGGTTTGAACAGCGCCTTCATTTGCGGGGGCGATTTCCGTATACGTTTTCTTTAATTGTAGCAGAGGTTTTTTAAAGAAAAAAAAAATCTGTTAACTTTTATTGCTGTCACAAGTAATGTAAACATCCCTTGTGACAGCTAATGACAGTGACAGGTACTCTTTATGGAGGGATTGGGGGTCTAAAAGACCCTAGATCCCTCCACTGCACTTGAAGGTATTCAAAATGCCGAAAACTGCATTTTTGAATACTGTCACTCTTCAAATTCGGCACCTTTAGCCGCCGAGTAACCCGTATGTGACGTCAATCCAGGCTTTGATCGGGACTCCAATCAGCTGGTGGACGAGCCGGCTGGTTGCTCGGGTCTCCTGGTGGGATGGGAGACCCGGGCATAGCCGCAGAAGGTGGCGGGAGGGGGGGTATCCCCTCCCACTAGCTGGGGTAACGATGGAGCAGCTCCCGAGCTGCATCGGCCATTACCACCTGAAAGCCGACCACCGGCTCTAAAAAATGGTACAGGGATAATGCCTCTAGCTGCAGGCATCATCCTGGTGCAACCCTTCTTGCAGCCGCTGTGGAGCTACGTTGGTTTGCGGGAAGTAGTTAACTTTATTTTTTATCTTTCTTTCTTTTCTTTTTTTTTTTGCTGTATTACAAACTTATGCCTCTCACTAATTTATTTTTGTTTAAGCTGGCCATAGATGGATAGATTTTTTTTTTCCTTCAGTCAGCAGGCTAAACTGAACAAAAAAAAAAATATTTCACCATCCTCACAAACTAGGTAAATGGAGGAATCTCCACTTGCCAGGACATTGTATTCTGACAGTGGGACATGCAGCTGTCTAAATATACTCCTATCAAAATATACTGATCAGTGGCTGATCGGTAAAAGTTTTCCAGTATCTCTTTGACACAGGTCGATCAAACAGTCACACACTGATCGAAATGTGACTGATTCCCGCTGAGCCAGCCAACTTTTGATTTACATAGTAGTTGAGGTTGAATAAAGACAATAGTCCATCCAGTTCAACCTGTGTAGGTGTGTGTGGCCATAATCTCTCATACCCCTTAATGTTCTGATCCTTGTACGTCCAAGAGTCTTTTGAAAGTAGCCATACTTGCCGCAGTAACTACCTTTTGTGGTAGAGAATTCCACAATCTTGTAGCCCTAACAGTAAAGAACCCCCTGAATAGCCTGAGGTTAAAACGCTTCTCCTCTAATCGCATTGTATGGCCTCATGTCCTCATGCAATCCTTGCCACTGAATAGCTTTTTTTCTATGCTGGGATCACCATTGAGGTATTTGTAAATTGCTATCATGTCCCCTCTCAGGCGTCTCTTCTCCAGGGAGAATAAATCAAGAGCTTGTAAACGCTCTTCATAATTAAGGTCCTCCAATCCCCTAATTAGTTTAGTTACCCTTCTCTGGACTCTCTCCAGCTCCAACACATCCCTTCTATGGACTGGCGACCAGAACTGGACAGAATACTCCAGATGTGGTCGGACCAGAGTTTTATAAAGTGGTAGAATTATAGTTTTATCTCTGGAATACATCCCTTTCTTTATGCATGCTAATATTCTGCCTGCCTTGGCAGCTGCAGCTTGACATTGCATACTATTGCCAAGTCTATCCTCTACCAAGAATCCCAGATCTTTCTCCATTTTTGATTCCCCCAAAGGTCCCCCCCCCTAAAGTGTATTGTGCTTTTATGTTTTTAGTCCCCAGGTGCAAAACCTTACACTTCTCCACATTAAACCTCATTTGCCATGTAGTTGCCCACTCTGTTATTTTGTTTAGGTCATTCTATAAGATATCTGCCTCATGTCGTGAAGTTATTGCCTTGCCCAATTTTGTGTCAGCTGCAAAATCTGAAATTGAGCTAATGATCCCATCCTCATTGCTGTTTATGAATAAACTGAACAAGGTTGGTCCCAGGACTGAGCCTTGGGGAACCCCACTTACCACCCCAGACCAGTCTGTGTATGAATTTTGTTATTACCACCCTTTGGACACGCCCTTTTAACCAGTTCCGTATCCAAGAGCACACCTTTTGGTTGATGACTGCAGACCTTATTTTATAAATTAAGCGCTTGTGGGGAACTGTATCAAATGCAGTGGCGGTTTTAGGCACGGGCGAACGGGGCAGCCGCCCGGGGCGGCATTTTTTCATAACACGTTGGGGGCAGCATGCCCGGGCTGCGGACCGGTACCGGTCCGTGGATCAAATGGTACCGGACCGCCCGAGCCCCGTTCGCCCATACCTGAAACCGCCGCAGCCGAGTCGAGCCGAGCCCGAGGAGCAGAGCATTGCTCCCTCCGAGCCCGCCCATTGTGTGACAATAGCGAATGAAAATTCGCTATTGTCACACTGATCCTCCTCCTGGCCAATCAGGGAGCGGGTCCTCCCGCTTCCTGATTGGCCGAAAGGCAAACCCCGCGCCATTGGCCGAGGAGGAGGCGCCGCGGGAGGACTCAGGACTGAGGAGACGTGAAGAGAAGTGAGGTAAGTGCACTGACGGGGGGGAACGCTGGCACTCTGCATTGAAAAGTGGCACTCTGGCATCAGTGGCATGGCATCTCTGCATTAAAGGGGGCAATGCTGTAGCGCTCTGCAATAAAGGGGGCAATGCTGTTTCATCTCTACATTGAAAGGGGGCATTGCTGTGGCATCTATACATTGAAAGGGGGCATTGCTGTGGCATCTATACATTGAAAGGGGGCATTGCTGTGGCATCTATACATTGAAAGGGGGCAATGCTGTGGCATCTATACATTGAAAGGGGGCATTGCTGTGGCATCTCTACATTGAAAGGGGGCATTGCTGTGGCATCTATACATTGAAAGGGGGCATTGCTGTTTCATCTCTACATTGAAAGGGGGCATTGCTGGGGCATCTATACATTGAAAGGGGGCATTGCTGGGGCATCTATACATTGAAAGGGGGCATTGCTGTGGCATCTCTACATTGAAAGGGGGCATTGCTGTGGCATCTATACATTGAAAGGGGGCATTGCTGTGGCATCTATACATTGAAAGGGGGCATTGCTGTGGCATCTATACATTGAAAGAGGGCATTGCTGTGGCATCTATACATTGAAAGGGGGCATTGCTGTGGCATCTCTACATAGAAAGGGGGCATTGCTGTGGCATCTCTACATTGAAAGGGGGCAATGCTGTTTCATCTATACATTGAAAGGGGGCAATGCTGTTTCATCTATACATTGAAAGGGGGCATTGCTGTGGCATCTATACATTGAAAGGGGGCATTGCTGTGGCATCTCTACATTGAAAGGGGGCATTGCTGTGGCATCTCTACATTGAAAGGGGGCAATGCTGTTTCATCTATACATTGAAAGGGGGCATTGCTGTGGCATCTCTACATTGAAAGGGGGCATTGCTGTGGTGCTCTGCATTGAAAGGGGGCATTGCTGTGGCGCTCTGCATTGAAAGGGGGCATTGCTGTGGCGCTCTGCATTGAAAAGGGGCATTGCTGTGGCATCTCTACATTAAAGGGGGCATTGCTGTGGCACTCTGCATTTATTGGGGGCAACAATGCTGTGGCACTCTGCATTTATTGGGGGCATTGCTGTGGCACTCTGCATTTATTTGGGGCAACAATGCTGTGGCACTCTGCATTTATTTGGGGCAACAATGCTGTGGCACTCTGTATTTATTTGGGGCAACAATGCTGTGGCACTCTGCATTTATTGTTATGTTGTCATGTTATTTTTTTTTGGGGGGGGGGGGGACGCCGGGAGGGAGTCTTGCCCGGGGAGCAATTTAATGTAGAACCGCCACTGATCAAATGCCTTGGCAAAATCCAGGTACACCACATCCACTGGTCTCCCCCTATCTAGCTCACCTCCTCGTAGAATCTGTGGCGGATCCAGGGGGGGGGGGGCATCGAGTCAATTGCCCCCCCCCCCCCTGAGAAAATAGTACCAGGTTTAAGTTTACAGAGGTATTATCGAAATGTATCTGCAGGGACTTTATTTCTGCTTCCCCGGCTCCCAGGAGACCTAAAATATAATCCCTAAGCCCCATCAGTTCAGAGGGGCCCAGGATGCTGTTTCATAGAGAGAGTTTTTTTTTTTTTTATTTCCCTGCTCAGGTGGATTAATACCACCAGGAGCCGCATTTTGCGACAATAAAATGAAAGTTCCGGCCAGGCGGAGTGATATCAGGCAGCAGCCTCATCACTGCCTGACTCCTGCAGCCAATGGGTGCAGAGAGGAAAGGGCGGGCTCAGGCTGAGGGGGAAGCCTGAGACACAGCAGCATGCATCTGTGTGTGTGAACACACTGAGAGGGACAGGTCTCCATAGCAGACAGGGGCAGTGAGGAAAACATCTAGACTGCAATTAATCCATTTGTCTCCAAAAAGGTACAGTAACACACCCATCCCCTTCACCTATGCCATGTCCTTGCTGCTGCCCAGCCACCATGAGGAATTATAAAGCAGCTAAATGCTATCATCATCATCATGATAATCACACAGTACAGATGCATTGAGCCACAGCACCTGTATTGTGTGATTGTCATGATGATATAGACTGACAGTGAAAATAATCTTCCTGCCTCCTTTACACAAAGTGTGCTGCAGACATGAGTCTAACATGTAGGGCTGTCATTTACTGGCTTTAGGATGCATAAAGTGTTGCATTTATCGCTGTGCCAGCATCCCATTTTATTTCTACTGAGACACACAGCCACTGTGTCCCAATATGTCATGCTTCCAGGTGTGAGTCCCAGAATGCTTTCGGGGTGCTTTCATGGACCTTCACCAGCATGTCATATCAGGACACTGCAGCCATGTGTCAGAATACAAATAAATGGCATGCGGGCATGGGGATACATGGAACACTTTAAAACAATGTCACTGTTTTAACCACCTGCCGACCAGCCGCCACAGTTATATGGCGGCAGGTTCTCGCAAATCGTCGTACCTGTATGGTGGTGTGCGGGAGCGATCCTGGGGGCGCGCGCGCCCACTTACCAGCGGGGAAGCTGAGGCACAGGGCCAGCAGCCGCGATTGGCGCCGGGCACCTGCAATCGCTCCCTGTGAAGAGAGAACGACGGTCTGCAGTTGGAAACGCAGCAGACCGTTGTTGTCTCAGGAATCACTGCAGAGCTCCTGTGTTCCTCCTACAGTTGTGTTCAAAATTATTCAACCCCCACTTAAATTGACTGTTTTGACCAGTTTGACATGGATTTTGATCATTCAGTCATCCTGCTTACAATTAAATCAAAGAGGTACGTGTAGGTCAGACAAATATAACATAACATTTATAATGAAATAACCACAAATGTCTTTTCTGTGCTCACATCATTATCAGTTTTATTCAACCCCCAAGTGACATTCAATCTTAGTACTTAGTACAACATCCTTTTACAGTTATAACAGCTTTTAAACGTGAAGCATAGCTTGACACAAGTGTCTTGCAGTGATCTACGGGTATCTTCGCCCATTCGTCATGGGCAAAAGCCTCCAGTTCAGTCACATTCTTAGGCTTGTGCACTGCAACTGCTTTCTTTAAGTCCCACCAGAGGTTCTCAATCAGATTTAAATCTGATGACTGTGATGGCCACTCCAAAATGTTCCAGCCTTTAATCTGCAACCATGCTCTAGTGGACTTGGAGGTATGCTTGGGATCATTGTCCTGTTGAAAGGTCCAACGTCTCCCAAGCCTCAGGTTTGTGACGGACTGCATCACATTGTCATCCAATATCTCCTGGTACTGAAGAGAATTCATGGTACCTTGCACACGCTGAAGCTTCCCTGTACCTGCAGAAGCAAAACAGCCCCAAAGCATGATTGACCCCCCACCATGCTTCACAGTAGGCAAGGTGTTCTTTTCTTCATAGGCCTTGTTCTTCCTCCTCCAAACATAGCGTTGATCCATGGGCCCAAACAGTTCTAATTTTGTTTCATCAGTCCACAGAACACTATCCCAAAACTTCTGTGGTTTGTCCACATGACTTTTGGCATACTGCAGTCGACTCTTCTTATTCTTTGGAGAAGCAAGGGGGTGCACCTGGGAGTTCTGGCATGGAGGCCTTCATTACGCAGTGTGCACCGTATTGTCTGAGCAGAAACTTCAGTACCCACATCTGACAAATCTTTTCTCAGTTCCTCAGCAGTCACACAGGGACTTTTCTCCACTCTACGCTTCAGGTAGCGCACAGCAGTCAAAATCAGCATCTTCTTTCTGCCACGACCAGGTAGCGTTTCAACAGTGCCCTTTGCCTTGAATTTGCGAATGATGCTTCCTATGGTGTCTCTTGGTATGTTTAACATCTATGCAATCTTCTTATAGCCATTGCCCTTCCTGTGAAGAGTAATCATCTCTTCTCTTGTCTTCCTGGACCATTCTCTTGACTTCACCATGTTTGTAACCACACCAGTAAATGTCTAGAAGGAGCTGAATATCACAGTCATTTTAAAGCTGTCTAATTGGTGCTTATTAGGCTTTATTGCTGCTCCCTGACATCCACAGGTGTTTTCATTATCTGATTGAAAACACTTCAATGAACCTCTGTTCTTTAGAGTGGTAGTCTTTAAGGGGTTGAATAATTGTGTCAATGAAGAATTCACAAAAGAAACATTTACTACTGTATTACAAAACCAATTGATGTCATTTTAATTGCATATGGTTCTTTAAGAAGTCCTTGTAGGATTTCATTCTGAATACAGTTACAAATGTACACTAAATTCCCTAAAACCCTTTACAGCATTGGGGGTTGAATAATTTTGAACACAACTGTATTTAGGAACACAGGTCTTGTTGGTATTACAAGCCCCCCCCCCCACAGTTAGAAAGCACCCCCCAGGCTCACACTTAACCCTTTGATCGCCCCTGGGTTAACGCCTTCCCTGCCAGTGTCATTATTACAGTGACAGTGCATATTTTTAGCACTGATTACTGTTGTAATGTCACTGGTCCCCCCAAAAATGTCAGTTAGGGGTCCGATCTGTCTGCTGCAATGTCGCAGTCCCGCTAAAAATCGCTGATCGCCGCCATTACTAGTAAAAAAAATAAAAATGACAATGCCCCTCCCGAGATTAGACTCTGGATCCGCCCCTGCGTAGAATGTTAACAGATTTTATATGAATAAAGCCGGCACACGAAAAGTCTTCTTCCAAGTAAAATGCTTTATTCCAACATGGATAGCGGTGACAACATGACAGATGCTGACGCGTTTCGGCTTTACGCCTTCCTCATAGCAATGTTAACAGATTGGTTTGACAAGAACGCCCATTTGTAAACCCGTGCTGATTACTGCTGATGATGTTGTTGTCTTTGACAAACTCTTGGATATAGTCCCTTATCATCCCCTCCAGAAGTTTACATACTATTGACGTCAGGCTAACCGGCCTATAATTTCCCGGGACATGCCTCTGCCCTTTTTTGAATATTGGTATCACGTTAGCTTTCCTCCAATCCCCTGGTACATTTCCTGTCATAATACTGTCAGCAAAGATCATGAACAGTGGTCTAGATATACAGTAGTTTTACTAAGTTCTTTGAGTACTCTCGGATGTACGCCCTCCGGGCCTGGTGATTTATTTGTGTTAATTTTATCCAGCCTTTCCCTGATTTCACCCTCTGTTAGCCATAGCGGCAAGTCCTGTGTATTACTACTAACCAAACAGTCATGGTCAGTGTACCCTTCCGTTTCCTGTGTAAAGACTGAGGAGAAAAAAGCATTCAGCACGGTTGCCTTTTCAGTGTCCTCTGTAACCATCCTCCCATCATTGTTAATTATGTGTGCAATATGCTCTGCCCTAGTTTTTTTGCGGTTGATATATTTAAAGAATTTCTTTGGGTTTTTTTAACTATCCTCCGCTATTTGTCTCTCAAAGTTGATTTTAGCCATTTTGATTTCGTATTTACATTTCTTATTTGTTTCCTTGTATTGCTGGAAAGCCGATACTGTGCCCTCTGATTTATATTTCTTGAAGGCCATTTTATTTTCCCTAATACGTTTTTTAACATTACAGTTTAGCCAGCCAGGTTTGGCTTTGTCTCTTCTAAATTTATTTCCCATAGGAATGCACTGTGAGATGCATTTGTTTAAAATGTTCCTAAAGCATTCCCATTTTTCCTCCGTGGTCAGTGATCCCAGGGTTTGGTCCCAGTTTACCCTTTCCATCATTGAGTACAATTTGGGAAAGTTTTGCCCTTCTGAAGTTCAGGGTTCTTATGTTCCCCACTTGCCTTGTTATATTGTTATTTACGCTAAATGTGATCATCCTGTGATCGCTAGAGCCCAGGTTGTCCTGGACTCCCACCTCCGAGATTAGGTCTTGATCATTAGTGATCAATAGATCCAGGACTGCATTTTCTCTAGTAGGAGAATCTACCAACTGAGACATGTAGTTATCCTGTAAGGTTTCCATGAAGAGACGGGCCTTCTGTGAGTGAGTAGTCCCCTCTTTTCAGTCAATGTCGGGATAATTGAAGTTCCCTAATATTATGACTGATCCCAGCTTTGCCACTTTACCTAACAGTGATATAAATTCCAGCTCTACCTCCTCCCATTTATCTATGGCCAGCCTTACTGTCTTACCCCTATAGCCACAGTTCAATGTATTGGCTTATAAAATAAAAAGTATAACTTGTATATATGAGCTATGTATTCCTTATTGCTTCATATTTAGAGAACTACATATAAAATTAATTTAATAAGACTAAAAATGAAGCAAGCTGCTCCCCGCTGAAATTTAGATTACAAAAGGGGAAAAAAAAAAACACCCAAGAGTTACTGGGACTTTAATCCTAGTTCCAATAAAGTATGGAGAGGGGGAAAAAAAACATTATAATGGCTCAGATTATGCTCCTTGCAACAGACGGGGCTGTCCTCCGGTGGGTACACAGCAAAAGGAGCACTAGACCAAATGATAAAAGAGTCCAGATTGATTTATTAATTTGTGCCAAAAGGCAGTCAACAAGTTTTAGGGGGCCCTAATTTAGAAACGCCAGGAACTTGAATGGACTCAAAATAGGGCTTTCCGGTGTAAATCTACGTAAGGAAGTTCATTGTTGGACCAGGAGAGTTACCAGCCAGTAGTATTTGCGTGAACAGCAGTAGAGGATATCAGTGTTTTCTGCCTTCTATCTTTAGTGAAAACCAATAAATCGACTTTGACTCTTTTATCGTTTGTTCTGGCGCTTCTCCTATTGGTAAGTGTTTTTTTCTCTGGTTACTCCTGAAATCTGGGGAGAAACAGGGATGTAATTTGAGGCAAGGCAAATTACAGGATTTGTCAGGTGTCGCCCAGCGGCAGAGTTTTTTTTTTTATTCGTGCTGGTTGGTGGCCATCATTTATCATGATTGACGTGGACCTACATCTATGGACAACATGATTGATGATGGATGCCTACGGAGAACTTGTTTTTACTATGTACCCCCTATTCATTACATTGGGGGGAGCTCAGATCCCTCAGACCTCAAGAACCACATCCAGAGTTGTGGGGAACATGCCAACAAGGTGCTTTGGTACCCCCCTATGTTGGGGGCATGTGGCCTGATATTGTTCAAGAAGGGGGTGCATTCTTGTCTCCCCTTTTCCTGGCCTGCTATGCTGCATGCTCAGATAAGGGTGTGGATTTTGGGAGTGACCCCACCCCCAATTATTTTAGTTTTTTTTTATGGTAGATCCCCCCCTTCAAATCATTACCAAAGGGCCTGGTATAGATATTGGGGGACCCCCATGCCATTTTCTTTCGGGCGTATGGCATCCCTTGAAAAGCCATTTCAGACATTAAGGGTTGTGGGGGGACCCCCAGGCGATTTTTTTCTGCCTGTTGTTTTCTTTGTTTACATTCTTCTGTCAGCCAGGAATCACTGGCTGACAGTAGGGACAAGCTGTTGGTTGTTAGGGTGCCAGTGGGTGTCAGCTCCTTAACCACTTGCCGACTGCCTAACGCTGATCTACGTCGGCAGTCAGCCCCTCACAGGCAAAGTGACGTAGGGCTACATCACTAGCTTGTGAGGGTCTAGGGAGCGAGCGCGCGCCCCCGGAGGCGCGCTCCCGCGTGGTCACGACCCCCCCCCCCCCGCGCGTGCGACCGGCGGACCCGATGTCCGCCGGTCACCATGCGATCGGCGGGGGAGAGGGAGAAAGTCAGGCGGCTTGTGGAAACAAGCTGCCTGTCATTCTCCCCTGTGTATGAAGGATGATCATACAGTTCTAATATGTAGAACCGTTGATCACTCTTCATACATCTGAAGCCACAGCCAATCACAGTAGAAAGCACGCCCCTAGGGACACACATAGCCCCTCCCTTTCAAAAAAAGTTAACCCCTTCACTGCCAGTGTATTTTTACAGTAACAGTGCATATGTATAGCACTGATTACTGTAGAAATGTCACTGGTAACCCCAAAAGTGTCAAAAATGTCAGTCAAGGGTCCGATCTGTCCGCCGCAATGTCGCAGTACCGCAAAAAAAAATCGCAGATCGCCGCGATTACGCGTTAAAAAAAAAACAACAAAAATGACAAAAATCTTTCCTTTTGTTAGTAAACGCGATAACTTTTGCGCAAACCAATCAAAATACGCTTTTTGCGATTTTTTTTTTTTTTTACCAAACATAGGTAGCATAAAACAAATTGGCCGAAAATGTTAAAAAATTTTTGATTTTTACTTTTTTTTTTTTGGGGAATTTCATATAAAAAAATGTGAAAAATATTGTTATTTTTGCAAAATTGTCGCTCTTTTTTTGTTTATAGCGCGTGATCAAAAAATCGCACAGGTGATCAAATACCACCAAAAGAAAGCTCTGTTTGTGGGAAAAAAAGGACGTCAAATTCGTTTAGGTACAGTGTCGCACGACCGCGCAATTGTCCGTTAAAGTCACGCAGTGCCGAATCGCAAAATACCCCCTGGTCTTTTAGCAGCCAAATCCTCCGGGGCTTAAGTGGTTAACAACCAACATCACATGTTTAAATGCAACACTAGTCCCACTACATAAGTACTCTTGAACATGTGAAAGATCGTGTTTCAGCAGGATCACAAGACTTTGTGACTCAGACACTAAGGATCCACAGTAGAAAACCTGATATCCAGATTTGTTGTGCCCTGACAATATTTATATTTCACAGAATATTTATACAAACCCAAATCCCAAAAAGTTGGGACACTGTACAAATTGTGAGTAAAAAAGGAATGAACTAATTTACAAATCTCATAATCTTATATTTCATTCACAATATAATATAGATAACATATCAAATGTTGAAAGTGAGGCATTTTGAAATGTCATGCCAAATATTGGCTCATTTTGGATTTCATGAGAGCTGCACATTCCAAAAAAGTTGGGACAGGTAGCAATAAGAGGCCGGAAAAGTTAAATGTACATATACTGTAAGGAACAGCTGGAGGACCAATTTGCAACTTATTAGGTCAATTGGCAACATGATTGGGTAAAAAAAAGGGCCTCTCAGAGTGGCAGTGTCTCTCAGAAGTCAAGATGGGCAGAGGATCACCAATTCCCCCAATACTGCGGCAAAAAATAGTGGAGCAATATCAGAAAGGAGTTTCTCAGAGAAAAATTTGAAAGAGTTTGGAGTTATCATCATCTACAGTACATAATATCATCCAAAGATTCAGAGAATATGGAACAATCTCTGTGCGTAAGGGTCAAGGTAGGAAAACCATACTGGATGCCCGTGATCTTCGGGCCCTTAAACGGCACTGCATCACATACAGGAATGCTACTGTAATGGAAATCACAACATGGGCTCAGGAATACTTCCAGAAAACATTGTCGGTGAACACAATCCACCGTGCCATTCGCCCTTGCCATCTAAAACTCGATAGGCCAAAAAAGAAGCCATATCTAAACATGATCCAGAAGCGCAGGTGTTTTCTCTGGGCTAAGGCTCATTTAAAATGGTCTGTGGCAAAGTGGAAAACTGTTCTGTGGTCAGACGAATCAAAATTTGAAGTTCTTTTTGGAAAACTGGAACACAATGTCATCCGGACTAAAGAGGACAGTGACAACCCAAGTTGTTAGCGCTCGGTTCAGAAGCCTGCATCTCTGATGGTATGGGGTTGCATGAGAGCGTGTGGCGTGGGCAGCTTACACATCTGGAAAGGCACCATCAATGCTGAAAGGTATAGTTCTAGCACAACATATGCTCTCATCCAGACGTAGTCTTTTTCAGGGAAGACCTTGCGTTTTCCAACAGGACAATGCCAGACCACATACTGCATCAATTACAACATCATGGCTGCGTAGAAGGATCCAGGTACTGAAATGGCCAGCCTGCAGTCCAGATCTTTCACCCATAGAAAATATTTGGCGCATCATAAAGAGGAAGATACAACAAAGAAGACCTAAGACAGTTGAGCAATTGGAAGCCTGTATTAGACAAGAATGGGACAACATTCCTATTCCTATACTTAAGCAACTTGTCTCCTCAGTCCCCAGATGTTTGCAGACTGTTATAAAAATAAGAGGGGATGCCAGGTAAACATGGCCTTGTCCCAACTTTTTTGAGATGTGTTGATGCCATGAAATTTAAAACAAACTTATTTTTCCCTTTAAAATTATACATTTTCTCAGTTTAAACATTTAATATGTCATCTATGATGTATTCTGAATAAAATATTGAAATTTGAAACTTCCACATCATTGAATTCTGTTTTTATTCACAATTTGTACAGTGTCCCAACTTTTTTGGAATCGGGTTTGTATTTTATGCTTACATCCTTACATAAAACTGATTGATAAATTAATAGAACAAGGAACCCACCTGAAATCCACCATGATTGACTGAAGCCCACAACATCTTTCCACCAGACCAATCCTACTGAACATTCACAGAGGTTGTAGGTGATCCAATCTGTGACCAGTTCTGTGGAATGTTCCGCACATTTGGAGAATGTGATGCACATGCATCATTCATGATGTCATTGGAGCCTGAAACACAACATAATAGTAATTCAACGACAATGATGTCATCACTATATCATACTCTTCTCTCACAGGGTCCTCTGATGAGGTAATTTCCTGGTCATACTACTAATACAGAAGAAACATCAGCACCACCATTTTTTCTGTCGCTAGGTTTAAAAGTTAAAAACAAGTGCAACCTATAAAGAAACCAGCTAATACAAGTTTTGAACAGATAAGCAGAGTTTGTTTTGGATTTGGTTTGTCAAAATAATAAAATGCCACTCCCTTGTCACCAAAAACATTCCAGAATGCCGACAACAGAGCGACACTTCACTTATCCAGTAAGAGAGCAAGACATGCAAGCAGGTGACTGCTTCACCCTCCTGCTGCGTCCTCCACGATTACCCTATAAACTTGCAAGTGACACTTTGGCTGAACACAGACAGAAATGAAAGTGCTTTTCTTTAGTAGAGTAGGGGAGGGTTGGAATACCTGTTACATTTTTGTGTTTGTTAAGCAGCCTGTAGGTGGCGTGGTGTGGTGGCAATAATACACAGACGGGTGCAACAAAGAACTTGTATTGAAGTATGCAGCAACAGTTCACAACAGAACCCGGAGGGAAGACTGCCCAACTGGCTGGTCTCACTATTTTCAGCAAGGTGAATGGAGCAATGCTAGGCCAGACTGACAGCACCTGTAAAGAGGACAGTATGTGGCCTGGCTGTCTTGTACCCAATTAGGAAGATGTCCAGAGGAGTAATAGACCCTATGCTTTTTGTCCTTGTAAGGAACCTTTCCCTACCATTAACACTGACGTTAACAGTTGGGGTACCATTCCCTACACTTCCCACTTGCTAAATGTGCCCAAAACCCAGGAGCCAGGGCCTTAAATAGGCTTTGCCTGACCCAAGATAGCTGCCAGAGTCACATGGGGCTGCAGCATTCAATAGGATTGCTTCCCCAGTGACCCAGGAAACCCTGTTCCTCTTGGCTTGACCTGTAGGGGAGAAAATAGACTGCACCTGCCTACAAGCCCATAGATGATTATTTTTGTTTTTTTCTTTCAACCAGCAAGTTGAATGAAAAAAAAAAAACACACACAATTTGCCCACATTCGAGGTGGATGGGGGGGAATCTTACCACTGTGCCTTTATATTCTGACAGCAGGGAGACACACACCCGCACATATCCACCTGTTATAATAGGACACAGTGGCTGTACCCATGCGACTGCATGTCACAATAGAAATTAATGGGGGGAAGCAACAGCTGTGCATCCCTGTGCCAGTAAAACACGGCCCTGCATGTAGGTGACCCATGTGAATGGACCCTTAGGGGTTATACAGGAGGAACAGATCTTACTAAAGCCTCAGAGATGCACAACTGAACAGAGGGGAACCCAGAAATGTGAAGGTCCGACCATCCCAGGGAGGGGCCCGCGTCCACCCCAAAATCCCCCAGGGAAGAAGGGGGGGGGGGACATTTACTCACCATACCAGTAACACAGGCGGGCGCCTCCTCCTGACAGGACCCCTCTCTGCTGAAGTGGGGGGGGCTGTCGGCCAAATAGGAACACTGCCACATAGGCCTAGACCCTGTCGTGTGCGACCTTGCGAGACGTTTAACTCCCGGGGCCAGTCCCTGTCTATTGGGACTATGTTGCGGCCAACCCAGCTAAGGTCTGCACGTGCTCGCTGGCCAGCTGGGTTGACCACTGGATATAAACATCCAGCCCATTGCCCAGATCCGGCATAGTTGCTTGTAGATCTCACAGGAAAAAAATCCGGAGACAAAAGCCAACTAATAAAAACTATCTACATAAAAAAAGACTTTTATGCCAGGACCAAAGATCTCAGCAAGGAACTAGGTCCTTACTCCTGACTAGGCAGGAAAAATCTGACATCCTATGCAGGAAAAGCCCATAGGCATAGCCAGAACTTTTTTTGTCCTACTCCTGTAAGGGGCAGTATAACCCTACTGATATGCATCAGAGGACTGCAGCCATCATTGAACAATAGAGAAATTACTTTTTATAGGTTTTTTTTTAAATGTTTGCCTGTTCAAATATATCGAAAAAAGTAAACCATTTCTGTGAGACGAGCTTAAATTTTAACATGACTGTAAAAGACACACGTTAATGGAGCTGTACAATCATTAATACACTGTTTTGTATTGCAAGCGGTGTAAGTACCTGCAAGTGACCAAAGTTTTAGCCTCTTGCAGTCCTTGTACAGCAGAACTGGAAGAGGGAGAAGTAGAAGGAGCCAATCAGTTTATGTACAAGAAACATACTGAGGGGGGCAAAAAGCAGGGTGACAGAGAGATGATCTCACCAGTTTCCTTCTTCTCCTTCGCTGTCCAGTCACAGGATGAGGATAAAGTGAAAGTGAAACTGCAGCAGATAAATATCAGGGTCCCTCTACTGAAAAGCAGAACTGAACTGTGGGACAAAGCTTTGTAAATCACCACATTTACTGGAAAAAAAGAAAATACAATTCTATGACAAGTAAAATCTATGACCTTATATGTATTTTATCTGTGTATTTAGTAATTTGGTTTTCATATCTGTTTAGATTTTAGATCTGTTGAATGTGCCTGAAAAACCATTAGGACTACAATTTCTTTTGTTAAGTCAAAACACAAAGATATGAGCTCTGAATTGTCTTCAGTGTTGTCATTCTGTTTGAAGTGCTGCTAGCTGGGATTACAGGTGTACATGCCTGAGCTGGCATTGCACGCCCTCTGCTTGCACCCTCACATTTTAGTCTAATCTTGCTTCCTTAAAAATGCCCAGGTCATGAAGGAGGCTCAAGAACACATAGAACATTTTTGTGGTGGGCAAACTACACATTAGAAATCTAATTTTCAGTGCAATTTTGTATGTGCTTCATGTATTTTTTTTGTAGGAGAAAGAGATTGGAGTTCATACACTAAACTTTGCCAAAAAAAAAAGGTGCTAAAAACGCATGTACATCCATTTTCCAGGTGTTTTTGGTGTGTTTCCATTGAAGCCTATAGCTCTCAAATCATCCTGCAACCACACTAAAGTAGCACATTCACCTTTTCCAAAAACACATTGAGCTGCATTCATATGAACAGGCACCATTGAAAAGAAAAAAGGGATTCCGTGTCTGAAGTCGTATCTCAAATCGCACTAATGTAAACCAGGTCTCATTTTGCACAATTGCACCGTGTTTTGAGCGTTGAACTTTGTGTGTTTTACCCGCACCTTTTGCAGCATTTTCTTGCACAACAAACACGTGTCTTTTTGCCACATTTGGTGTGCTATTAAAGTGATTGTAAACTATCACCTTGTAAAACAATCCATTCAGTTTAAAATAGAAATGAATGTTTGTGTATAGATATTAAAAAATATTATCAATACCTTTTTTCCCTGTGATCACATTCCCTTTCTTCGAAGCAGCATAAAAGCTGAGGGAAGGAGCAGCCACAGTACACTGATCTTCCCAGTGAATGGCTGTGTAGTGGAGGCGTGTCAGTGCAAGTCTGATCATTGGAGGAGAGCAGGCCCTGTTCCCAGCATAGCCAGAGAACTGACTATGATGTGTTCTCCTGCTAAGTGTGGTCAGTTTTTAATAGTAAAGCAGAGGGACTGGCAGGAACACCAGGGATTTCACACAAAGGAAGCAATACAAAGACAACAGGATACTTTTTCATACAAGTACATGGTACAGCGGCCACATATCAGGAATATAAAATGTTGGGGTAACAGACTTTACCAATGAATGACATCACAAACACCAGAGGCTACATTGGCATGTTTTGCGTGAGAAATTACACGATTTTTACATGCGTTTGCAAAATGCTAAGTCCTTCGACTGACTTCACTCTGGATGAAGGAGCAACAGAGACACCTTTGGACAGCAACATTGTCAGTTTGGTGGAAGGGGAGGGGAGTGTAAGATGTATAAGCAATGTTAGATACACTAACAAATTGAAGCCAAATTTCAGCTCACACTTTTTAGGCAGTTTCAGTTCCTTTTGGGATAAAAGTTTCACAGAAATACTATATACTTTACATACTATAAATAGTAGCTTTCTATTGTAATCACCCCTGTCAGAGGTAAAAGAATTGGTAAACTTCAATATATTACTGGTTCTGGGCACCGGTCCTCTGGAACTGGAGAGAGTCCAGAGAAGGGCAACAAAAATAATTAGGGGAATGGAGGACATCAGCTATGAGGAAAGACTACAAGCACTGAACTTATTCTCTCTGGAGAAGAGACGATTGAGGGGGGATATGATATCAATGTACAAATACTGTACTGGCGACCCTAGCATATGGAAAAACCTATTCAGAGAAAGGGAATACAATAGGACAAGTGGCCACTCACTAAAACTAGAGGAAAAACGTTTTAAACTTTAAGTACGTAAGGGGTTCTTCACTGTAAGAGCGGTAAGGATGTAGAATTCTCTTCCACAAGCAGTCGTATCAGCAGGGAGCATCGATAGTTTCAAAAAACTATTAGATGGACACCTTAAAGACCACAACATAGAGGGGTATACAATGTACGGTTAACAGCAAACACACACATTTTTTCGACCTGACTAACTATGGAACTATGTAACTATGTAATATTAAGGTCTCTTGTACACTGCAGCTTAAAAAAGCTCAGTACAGCTTTTTTTTTCTGAGCTAAAATACAGCCCATTTTTTGTAATGTGCCTATGCACACAGGCATGTAAATGAGCGCCGTGCATTCTTCGGTAAGAACAAAATAGAAAAATCTGCATCTTTGGACAGTAATTTACACCTAATGTGCGCAAATGCATGCAAATATGCACAATTGCGAACAAATGAACGCACGCGAACATACTGGGATCTGAAAAATGCTAATTTGCATATTTTACAAGAATGCAAGAATACATTTGCGCAAAAAGATGCAAATTTGCGCGAGCGTATATGCGCGAAAATGCATGCGAATGCGCAAAAAGTACGCATTTCAATAAGACAAATATTGAATACTGAAATTTACGGCTGAAAAAGGAGATGCTCAAACAGGAGTATCATGTGTAAGAGGCCTAAATGTTTGCTTTTGGGTTTATTACAACTTTAAATGTTACTTCTGTCACATAAATAATTCAATTTGAACCACCTCGGGATGTAAATTGTCATACTTGTAAAGTAATCATACCATTCGCAAATAGATGAACTCTTTATTGACAAAGTCTATCTGATGGGAATTACTGGAGGTAGTGACTTGTATTATCTGATGAAGCATAACTGAGTGTTCTTTGCCCAGGCAATAAAAAAGACATATTCATTTGTTTTCTGTTTCATTGCCACACGCCATTAGCTTTTCGTAAACGACAGTAAAATATAAAGTTATATTTTACTTTGTCTCTTCTTTCAGGATTATTCACTGCTAGATATGTCCTTCCTGTTTAGCTGGATCTACAGTGGTTTCAACAGTGTGCTGCAGTTTTTAGGTAAGGCTGATCAACAAAATGTCATGTTATGTGTATAACTAAATTTTACATTCCATTAACTGAGAATTGCTTTTTCTGTTTTTGTAATGGGTTATTTTTCAAAATAGATCCAACATTCTCTGTTGCTCAATAAATCTAGCATATCATTTACATTTGGGTACATTTGTGGCCTTATTTCATAAAGTTGTGCAGAATGCAGTAACCCAAAATACGCAACCTTAGTTTTCTGTACTCCGATCATTCATTAAGATTCATGCAGATAGGTGGTTATAGAGCAATTTAACTTAATATTTAATTAAAGATGGATTTCAGTATTACCAAACTATCTTGTGATCTGACTTGCTGTGTACTGTAACTACCTGATGTTCTTCTGAAAAATCCAAACTTTCATGCCCGCGTGATCCATGAGGTAGACCAAGTGACATAATTACACTCTGACATCTTTACAATGCCAAAAGTAATATACATACAATTCTAATAACGAATGGTATATAAATAAAGTGCAGCGCTAAAAAAGCAAACAAACAGTCTAATGAAGGTAATAAAAATTAAATGTGAAATTAAAGCGGAGTTCCGCCCCCCTTAAAAAAAATATAAGTCAGCAGCTACAAATACTGTAGCTGCTGACTTTTAAATAGTAGAACCTACCTGTCCAGGGAGCCCGTGATGTCTGCACCCGAAGCCAATTTACATATGAACCCAGCAGTGAAGCCTTTCCCTACTGCGCATGCGCAAAGCGTGCTACACTTTGTAATTGGCCCAGTGGCGGAGGAAAAAGGAGGGGGCCAAACTTCAGAGGGACCGCGCCTCTGTCTCCCAGGAAGACGGGAAGGGTATCTGTCAAAAACAGATACCCGTTACCCCCTCCCCCCTGAAAGGTGCCAAATGGGGCACCGGAGGGGGGGAAGGAAGCAGATCAGCGGAGTTCCAGTTTTGAGTGGAACTCCGCTTTAATGAATATTGGTGAGTCCCAAGTGAAGAGGTGAAATTGATGATCCAAAGTGGTATAAGTGATCAAGGAAGCAGATAGATCCCCACACCATCGGGATATAAATTAAATGCGCTCACCAGAAGTTGTAGACCTAAAATATCATACAGCAAGTGGGTCATAAAGGCTTAGATATTATTCATATGTCACCCATGCAAAGGCTGTGTCACTGGATGCTCCAATAAATAACTGTGTAGTCTTGAGCAAGGATGGCTGGATCTCCCAATCAGACACTCACATGTGGGGATAAGCCAAACGAAACAGACACAGTGTAAATCCGCTAACTGACAATTTATTAAAAGATGGTATATACACTTACAGACATCCGATGACAACAACACAAACAATGGAAATGAAATTAGGTAGCATGTGGCATGGTCCTGATGCGTTTCGTCACACCTGACTTTCTTAAAGGATATTGCCTTATCCTTATGCAATATCCTTTGGGAAAGTCAGGTGTGATGAAACGCTTCAGCTTCGTCAACTTCACCTCTTCACTAGGGATGATCGAACGGTTCGGGTCAACCATCGGTTCGACCCGAACATTGACTGTTCGAAATTCCGCCGAATTCCAAACTTTTTGCGGAAAAAGTTTGGAATTCGGCAACCAGAACTGACCAAAATGCAATGGGACAGGAACTGGGCTTTAAAAGCCCGTGATTGGACCAGAAACATCAGTAAAAGCCAATTGAGGGGGCAGGAGGATGCTAGGAATGTGATTGGAGTGACTAGGGGGTCCAGAGGCCAATCAGTAGTGAATACGACCCCCAGTATATAACATAGCCCCGCCAAATCTCTAGCACTGTAATACCGGGTACTGTGGAAGAGAGTGGAAGCAGTTCTGTTACTCCTGCTGCAAAAGTGTCATTTAGCAATTATTAGTGTGAGGAAAGGGATATCTAGTGTAGTTAGGGTACTATATACCACTAATCCCTGCAAATAATTTCATTAGCGCAGGGATGGGGTTCCGCTACTTTCACACCTATATGTGTGTATGTGTATATATACATACATGTGTGTGTGTATATATACCCCTATACAGAAGTTCAGATGTCATGCCTGCCTCCAAAGATGCCCAAAAAATGCCCAATAAACTCCTGCAACAAAAACGCCCAGGTGTGTTGTTGCAGGCGTTTATTGGGCATTTTTGGGGCGTCTTTGGAGGCAGGCATAACATCTGAACTTCTGTATAGGGGTATATATACACACACACACACATATATGTATATATACACATACACACATACAGCTGTGATAGGAGTGGAACCCCATCCCTGCAAATAATTTCATTAGCGCAGGGATGGGGTTCCGCTACTTTCACACCTATATGTGTGTATGTGTATATATACATATATGTGTGTGTGTGTATATATACCCCTATACAGAAGTTCAGATGTCATGCCTGCCTCCAAGGATGCCCAAAAAATGCCCAATAAACGCCTGCAACAAAAACGCCAAGGTGTGTTGTTGCAGGCGTTTATTGGGCATTTTTTGGGCGTCTTTGGAGGCAGGCATAACATCTGAACTTCTGTATAGGGTTATATATATATATACACACACACACACACACATATATATGTATATATACACATACACACATACAGCTGTGATAGCAGTGGAACCCCATCCCTGCAAATAATTTCATTAGCGCAGGGATGGGGTTCCGCTACTTTCACACCTATATGTGTGTATGTGTATATATACATATATGTGTGTGTGTATATATATATCCCTATACAGAAGTTCAGATGTCATGCCTGCCTCCAAAGACGCCCAAAAAATGCCCAATAAACGCCTGTAACAAAAACGCCCAGGTGTCTTTGGAGGCAGGCATAACATCTGAACTTCTGTATAGAGGTATATATACACACACACATATATGTATATATACACATACACACATACAGGTGTGATAGGAGCGGAACCCCATCCCTGCGCTAATAAAAATTCTAAGAAAAATTATCTTTTTTTTCTGGTTCTGGACATGCTACAGAGCTGAAACTTCACAGGTACACTTTTTAGACCACCCAGACACTAAATCCAAAGAAATCTCATTTTTTTTTTTCCAATAATTTTTTCAATAATTGGCTCTCATTCAAAAACAACAATTTTTAAGAACTTTTTTTGTGTGATTGATAGTCCCTGGGGGCCCAGAACCCTAGGCACTTTTTAGGGGCATTTATTGGGTTTTAGGGCTTCAAAATTGTGTTTTTTGATTACCGAAGTTCGGGTCCCATTGATTTCAATGGGGTTCTGGAATCCGCACCCGAGCTTTTGGGAAGTTCGGGTGTTCTGGTCGAACCAAACTTTTCAAAAGTTCGATCATCCCTACTCTTCACTTGCGGTTCACCAATATTAATTAATTCCACATTTAAATTTTATTACCTTCACTGGACTGTTTGTTTTTTTAGCGCTGCACTTTAGGTAGCAACTGCTAAAAGGCCTATGACCCTGAAAGGCTCTGCTCTGACCTTATTAAAAATGTCTCTTCTAATAATGAAAATAATGTTTCCAATAGAATCACAGAAAACCTGAACCCCAGGTAACACAAAAGAAAGTTGTATTAAGCCCAAAAGCAATCATTTGTTATTTTGCAGCTCATCAATTCATAGATTTGATGGCTCTGTTACTTTTCTTTTTTAGTCTTTCTTTTCTTTATTTTTAACTGGTGATCTATCCAGTATGTCTGTTGTTTTTCAACCGAACAAGCTGTCCTGCAGATGTAGCAGTTAGAGGGTTGAAACAAACTATTTTCCACTGACAGGTTGCCTACAATGATCATTAAAATCAAAGAGGTGCAGCGCTAAAAATTGCATACAATAAATCACAATATCTGCTAAATGTATACAAAAAATGTCCATATATAAACAAGTAGTAGGTTTAAAGAGTAGTCCCTCCAACTTCACAGATGTGTACTAAGGAGACCCGTGCTGTTAAGATGAATGCAGGCACCACTTCAAACGTGAATCCATCACCAAAGTTAGTACAAGCCTCTCACCTCCATCACTCGACCACTAAAGGTCACTGCACTTTAAAAAAGGGTAAATAGCCAGATGGACCCCTGCCAAAACCCGATCTCCTGTGCTCTGAAGCGGACTCCAAGATCAATCAGCAGTCGTTCATCACATAAAAGACATAAAAAAGATCTAGTGCTCTCCATCTAAAACTGCTTTTATTGAATGCTTAAAAAGGTACTACTCACATAAAAAGCACTTTCCCAGTGCATTACGGAAGACATGTAACAGAAGCATGTAGCAATGCTGTGCTCCAATGCAGCGATACCTCCGGAGCTTTGCGGGTGACGTCACAGCTCCTCCCCCGTAAACGTTGCGTCAGTGGGCGTGACTTCTTCAGCGGGGTAAGGAGAAGGCGGCACCCGCACGCTTATATCACTATCTCCTAGCAACCGAACGCTCCCTCGATAGCTGAAGCGGAGACACTGATCTCCACCTCTAAGCCAGGAACCCGCCCAGCTTCCGAGAGGCACCGGAATAAGAAAAACGCTCAATGTTAAATTGGAATATTGGAACACGGGGGCTTTCAATCACGGAGATAAGACACCCCAGGTCCAATAGGAAATATATATTGTCAATATTGCACATGGCCATTGCCTATGTCAAAAACCTGCACAATACAGGAAAAAAAACATATATAAAATGTTAAAAATATGAATAAAAATTATTCTATAAATATATAAAAACTTTTACAAAAAGTCAATACTTTTTCCTACAAAACCACATTAAATATTAATGTGGATTGAGACGTATACCCGCGAGACTCCGAATAAGATCGCTACATCTTAAAGCACCAATACATAAAAAATATACATATACATATTTTGAACCCAAAATAATTTTTTAAAACAAATCTATCTATTGGAAATAAAACAATTTAAATCAAAATCTACATTCAGTCCTCCTGGAACTAAAACTTTTGTGAGGTAAATCCAGAAGGATTCCCTGCGACTTAATTGTCGCACATAATTTCCCCCCCTCCAATGACGAGCTGTTTTCTCTATGCCCCAAAATTTAAATCCAGTAGGATCACAATGATGATATCTTTTGAAATGTTTTGGGACATTATGTTTATCTTTGCCCTGTCTGATCTTGTTCATATGTTCACCGACACGTACGTGTAATGCTCTCGTGGTTCTACCCACGTACTGATACCCGCATTTACGTTCAAACATATAGACTACACCCTTTGTTGCACAAGTGATAAAGTCTTTAATGACATGGACTTCATGCGTGGCTGTGGCAGTGAACTCTTTTCTTTTTTTCGTGTTGCTTTTAGAGGTTTTATAGGCAGCGCATCTCCCACAAGCATAAAATCCCTTTAAAGACGGGAATAGTCTATTTTCAACTTTTGTCAGTGGATCAATTACCCCTGGGGCTAACCGATCTCTTAGTGTTGGTGCTCTTCGGTAAATAAATCTCGGTTTTTCAGGGAGGGCAGGGCCCAGAATCCTATCGTGTTGTAAAATACGCCAGTATTTAGCAACAATATTTTCAAATTTCCTATACTGGACATTATAGTCCAGTACAAAACTGAATTCATTACTGGGGGCTACCTTACTAAATGTTGTGAGAGTAGTTTCTTGTTTTATGGCACTGACTCTGGATAAATTCTTATCAATATGGGAAGGGTCATAACCCTTTTCCAAAAATCTAGAGGCTAACACTTGTGACTGGGACCGGAAATCCTCTTCCAGGGAGCAATTATGTTTCATACGCAAAAATTGCCCCCTTGGAATATGACACAGCCACAAGTGGTGGTGGCAACTACCAGTGGATATGTACGAGTTTCGGTCTGTCGGTTTAAAGTAAGTGCGGGTTTTCAAAACACCATCATCTTTAAAAATCTCCAAATCCAGGAACACAATGCTGGTGGCATTTACATTCCATGTCAGCTGGATGTTTCTATTATTGGAATTAAGATGGTTCATAAATTGCTGCAAGCTAGTCATATCTCCTCTCCAAATGAGGAGATCATCGATAAATCGACGGTAGCAGCTTAATTGGGGATGACGGTTTGTAAAGATGACCTCCACCTCCCAGTGTGACATAAACAAATTTGTCACACTGGGGGAAAACCGCCCCCCATAGCTACTCCCTTTACTTGCAAAAAGTATTCCCGGTCATACCAGAAATCATTTTTTTAGCAAACAAAAATCCAGACATTCTAACAGGAATTTCCGGTGTTTAGATGGTAAATCAGACTTTCTTAAAGCCCATTTCACAGAGTTCAGAGCATCTTCATGATTTATAATAGTGTATAGTGACCCTACATCCGCGGTCACCAATATACTGTCTGTAGTCTCTGATAGGCCAGCAAGCAATTGTATGACATGCTTAGTGTCCTTAAGGTACGCTGGGGTACCACGCACTAACGGCTGCAAAAAATAATCAATATATTGGCCTAGCCTTGCCGTAACGGAATCTATACCATTTACAATAGGGCGGCCTGGCGGGCATGTCTGGTGTTTATGAACTTTTGGTAGAAAATAAATGATGGGAGTTCTACAAAACAAAGGGTTAAGATACTGGGCTTCCTTAGAGCTCAAAATTCCCAATTTTTCTCCCTTACTAGTCAATGCACCCAGTTCTTTTTTGAACCTCAACATTGGGTTACCTGGAAGGAGAGAATAAGTATCTCTATCGCTTAGTAACCTCTGCATCTCTTG
This sequence comes from Pelophylax lessonae, assembly GCF_965119305.1. Classification (NCBI taxonomy): domain Eukaryota; kingdom Metazoa; phylum Chordata; class Amphibia; order Anura; family Ranidae; genus Pelophylax; species Pelophylax lessonae. The sequence goes on along the minus strand of NC_138771.1, from coordinate 403,803,219 downwards.
TCGATAGTAGGTGCCACTCAGTACCACTAATCCCCCCCCCCCCTTATCGGCAGGGCGGATTACAAGATCTTTTCTACCTTCAAGTGACCTAATTCCTTTCCTGATCTGCTGAGGATCAATGGCTTTCCTTATTTTAAGAGAGTCCAGATCCCTGCTGACCATATTTTTAAACACTTCAATGTTTTTAGTATCCACATTCGGGGGGTTGAACACCGACCTGTTTCTCAACTGGGACTGGTGGGACGTGCTCACCCCCACTTTTTCTTGTATGGGATTTGACAAAAAATGTTTTTTAATACTTGGTGTTCTAGCAAATTTTTGGAGATTAATATATGTGTCAAATTTATTCATGTTTTTAGTAGGCGCGAATTTTAGTCCTCTGTCTAAAACTCTAACCTCATCATCCGTAAGGGTAACGCCGCTCAGGTTAAATATCCTTGTTCCTATAGGGATTTTGGCTTTTTTTACCCTTTTGCCTCCCTTGCATCCTCTTGTTTTCTTTTCTTTTGGTTTTCCGTTCCATTTCCGGCCGGATTCGGAGGGTGCTGAGGGGGGTACCAGGATCTGGCTCCCATCGGAGTTGATGGGCCCGGTTGAGGGTTCCTCCAAGGGGTCCTCTGAGACCCTAAAAAATGGGGGTCTTCTCCGTGATTTTGAAGTGGTAAGTACCTATTCTCAGTTGGAATGGGACGATTCCCTGATGGAAAGGTACCTCTGTGGCCTCTATGGCCTCTATAGCTTGTTTGGTATCCATTATTTTGATAGGGTACAGTTTGCCAATGATAATTGGATTGGTATTGATCATTACCACTCCAATTATCCCTGGAGGAGGATTGATGGTTAAACCGCTGGCCTCTTCCTCTTCCCCTCCCTTTCTTACCCCCACGTCCTCTCCCTCTAGGGGGGGGGGACCTCCCAAGGATGAAAACCTCGGGCGGGGAGTTCCGTATTGAGTTTCTGAATTAAACAGAGTCTCTTCCTCACATGGTACGGAGCTAGAAATGGTTTCAGGGATAACAGTGGGTAAAATAGGAATTTGCCATCTATAGACTGTATTATTGCCAAAATCTCCCATATCCCTCACAATTTTTTTCTTTTTCTTTTCCTGAGCTTCCTTATCACATTTGATGAGTTGGTTTTTAAGCTCTTCTGATAATTTAATGAATTCTGGTTTAGCTTTCTCTTTCTCGATGGATGTTTTTATGGTTTCTATTTGGGCTTCTAGAGCCTCCATCTTTCTCTGCTTCCGTGATAACAGGAAAGTAAGAAGTTCCAGACCCTTTTTAGTGAAAAAATCACTCCATTCTTTATAGGACTCATCGTCCAATAAACCATCATTTGGTGGGATATCCCAGCGTAAACGTCGTGGGATGATTTTAGATGACAGATATTGCTGGAAAGAGACGATATCCCACCATGTTTTTATTTTTTTTCTCAAAAATGTGACCTAACTTTTTAAAGGCATGAGAAAGGTCACTGGATTCTTTAGATACTGCTGTACGTGTAAATACATCATCCAGTTTGATCTCACGCACTTCAATATACTGAAAGATATCCATTTTGAGTGATCAGCAGCTAAATATATATAGGATTGTAATCAGATAAATGGAAAGAAATTATTCAGCGCTCAGATCTAACACAAAATGGTAAATAAGCAGCTGAACACCAGAAAAGGTCAAAACTATCAATACCCAATACAAACATTAAAATCAAAGAGGTGCAGCGCTAAAAATTGAATACAAAAAATCACAATATCTGCTAAATGTATACAAAAAATGTCCATATATAAACAAGTAGTAGGTTTAAAGAGTAGTCCCTCCAACTTCACAGATGTGTACTAAGGAGACCCGTGCTGTTAAGATGAATGCAGGCACCACTTCAAACGTGAATCCATCACCAAAGTTAGTACAAGCCTCTCACCTCCATCACTCGACCACTAAAGGTCACTGCACTTTAAAAAAGGGTAAATAGCCAGATGGACCCCTGCCAAAACCCGATCTCCTGTGCTCTGAAGCGGACTCCAAGATCAATCAGCAGTCGTTCAAGGAGGAGGGGAAATTATGTGCGACAATTATGTCGCAGGGAATCCTTCTGGATTTACCTCACAAAAGTTTTAGTTCCAGGAGGACTAAATGTAGATTTTGATTTAAATTGTTTTATTTCCAATAGATAGATTTGTTTTAAAAAATTTTTTTGGGTTCAAAATATGTATATGTATATTTTTTATGTATTGGTGCTTTAAGATGTAGCGATCTTATTCGGAGTCTCGCGGGTATACGTCTCAATCCACATTAATATTTAATGTGGTTTTGTAGGAAAAAGTATTGACTTTTTGTAAAAGTTTTTATATATTTATAGAATAATTTTTATTCATATTTTTTACATTTTATATATGTTTTTTCTTGTATTGTGCAGGTTTTTGACATAGGCAATGGCCATGTGCAATATTGACAATATATATTTCCTATTGGACCTGGGGTGTCTTATCTCAGTGATTGAAAGCCCCCGTGTTCCAATTTTCCAATTTAACATTGAGCGTTTTTCTTATTCCGGTGCCTCTCGGAAGCTGGGCGGGTTCCTGGCTTAGAGGTGGAGATCAGTGTCTCCACTTCCGCTATCGAGGGAGCGTTCGGTTGCTAGGAGATAGTGATATAAGCGTGCGGGTGCCGCCTTCTCCTTACCCCACTGAAGAAGTCACGCCCACTGAGGAAACGCTTACGGGGGAGGAGCTGTGACGTCACCCGCAACGCTCCGGAGGTATCGCTGCATCGGAGCACAGCATTGCTACATGCTTCTGTTACATGTCTTCCGTAATGCACTGGGAAAGTGCTTTTTATGTGAGTAGTACCTTTTTAAGCATTCAATAAAAGCAGTTTTAGATGGAGAGCACTAGATCTTTTCATGTCTTTTATGTGATGAACGACTGCTGATTGATCTTGGAGTCCGCTTCAGAGCACAGGAGATCGGGTTTTGGCAGGGGTCCATCTGGCTATTTACCCTTTTTTAAAGTGCAGTGACCTTTAGTGGTCGAGTGATGGAGGTGAGAGGCTTGTACTAACTTTGGTGATGGATTCACGTTTGAAGTGGTGCCTGCATTCATCTTAACAGCACGGGTCTCCTTAGTACACATCTGTGAAGTTGGAGGGACTACTCTTTAAACCTACTACTTGTTTCTATATGGACATTTTTTGTATACATTTAGCAGATATTGTGATTTATTGTATGCAATTTTTAGCGCTGCACCTCTTTGATTTTAATGTTTGTATTGGGTATTGATAGTTTTGACCTATTCCGGTGTTCAGCTGCTTATGTACCATTTTGTGTTAGATCTGAGCGCTGAATAATTTCTTTCCATTTGCCTACAATGATCAACTTTTTTATTTAATAAGGTAAAACCTTTATCCCCTACAGAACAAAACTGTTTTCCGTAACTGCTTATAAAGTGTTAGCTGCAGCTTGGCTTCAATTTGTTAGTGTATTTGAATCAGCTAGTACAACTAACACTCCCCTCCTCCCAGACAGACAATGCTGTTGCCCAAAGGTGTCCAGATACAGGGTGATAGTGAGGAGGTGAAAGTAAAACCAGAAGTGAAAAAAACAGGTCCTCTTCTCTGCTAGACAGGGCTATATATACTGCCCGGCCAAAGTCGCCACCTGGAATTAACTAAGCAACTAACTAAACTAAGCATGCAGTAACTATTCTATTGGATAGTTACTGCATGTGCCCAAAGAATGAGGTCAGCTGACTACCTCAATATACTGAATGACCATGTTATTCCATAAATGGATTTTTTTCTTCCCTGATGGCACAGGCATATTCCAAGATGACAATGCCAAGATTCATAGTCTCAAGTTGTGAAAGGGTGGTTCAGGGAGCATGAGACATAATTTTCACACATGGATTGGACACCACGGAGTCCAGAACTTAACCCCATTGATAATCTTTGGGATGTGCTGGAGAAGGCTTTGCGCAGTGGTCCGACTCTCCCATGATTTGGTGAAAAATGAATCCAACACTGGTTGGAAATAAATCTTGTGACACTGCAGAAGCTTATCAAAACAATGCCACAGCGAATGCGTGCTGTAATTAAAGCTAAAGGCGGTCCAACGAAATATTAGAGCGCGCAAAACATTTTTTTTGGTGGCAACTTTTTTTTTGGCTGGGCAGTGTCAATCTCAGGACTGGATGGAAAGATATACAAATAATTTTGGCAGATAAAACAATATATAAGGCTTAATGTTGATAAATAGAACTGGGGGAATCCATAGTGGAGAAGGATCTGGGGGTTTTGGTAGATCCTAAGCTTAATAATAGCATGCAATGCCAAAGCAGGCAAATTTCTTTCTTGTATTAAGAGGTATGGACTTCAGAGAGAGAGATATCATTTTATAGTTTTGGGCACCAGTTCTCAAAAAGGATATCGGGGAACTGGAGAAAGTGCAGAGAAGGGCAAACAAACTGATAAGAGGCATGTAAGAGCTCGGCTATGAGGAAAGATTAGAGGAACTGAATTTATTTTCACTTGAGGATAGGAGACTAAGGGGAGACATGATCAACATGTACAAATACATAAGGGGTCAGTATAGTGAATTGGTGTTGTTATTCATTTTAAGGTCATTACAGAAGACAAGGGGGCACTCTTTTATGTCTAGAGGAAAAGAGATTTCATCTCAAAATACGGAAAGGTTTAATAGACTCCCTCCAGAGGTGGTTCTGGTCAACTCAGTAGATTGCTTTTAAAAAGGCCTGGATTCTTTCCTAAATGTACATAATTTAACTGAGTACTAATATGTATTGGTAAAGTTGATCCAGGGAATATCCGATTGCCTCTCGGGGATCTAGAAGGAATTTTTTCCCCTGCTGTAGCAAATTGGATCATGCTTTGCTGGGGTTTTTTTTTTTGCCTTTCTCTGGATCAACTGTGAGTATAGGATTGTGAATTTGGGCTTGTATAATTTATTTAATTTTTTATTGGTTGAACTAGATAGATTTTTGTCTTTTTTTTTCAACCTGACTAACTATGTAACCTATTGCCCAAACCATTTCCGACACTTGCATACAGTACATGTAAAAGTCTTTTTTTACCAGATAATTACTTAGAACTCCTAATTATATATTTTTTTGAAAGCAAAGACCCTGGAAAGAAAACGATGATTGTTACAATTTTTATGTCATGCTATATTTGCACAGAGGTTATTAAACGCAATTTTTTTTTAGTCCACACAAACACATTATAATAACTAATTGTTTGGTAAAATGAAAAAGAGGATCTTACACCCAGTGAAAAGATATGATGTACATAACACGTCACGCTTTAAAATTGCATAGGCTCGTGGGATAGTGAGAAACTAGGGTACCTAAAAATCTCTATAGGTAACACTTTAAAAGCCTTTACATGTTATCAGTGTACACAGGAGGTTGGATGCTAGAATTATCGCTCTCGTTCTTATATTCGTGGAAATACCTCACATGTGTGGTGCAATCGCTGTGTATGTACTGTATGGGTGTGGGATCTACATCTGCGTTTGCATTTGCACATGAGCACAAGGAGACCGGGGCTCTTGAAATGTTTTTTTTATTTGATTATGTATTTTTTTAGGTTTTTTTGGCACTGTCTATTTATTTATATTTATCAACTTTATTTCTATCACAAGGGATGAACAACATCTCATGTGATAACATGAACAGTGACGGGTATTTTTTGAGAGAGCCCGGGTCTTTTAGACCCCTGATCTCTCCTCTACACCCAAAAGCCAAGATTGGTTTGAGCAGATACTTTACAAGCAGAGAACTGTTTGTAAAAACTAAACCAAAAGCGAAAAAATCACAGTCACTTCTAGTTTCATGCACCATAGAGATGAACAGGGAACGCATGTTTTACCCTGACTGCCCATTTCAGTTTTGGACTCCCCGGTGGAACGGGAGAGACTGGGAAGGTGGCAGTCCTTATATACCATTACATTATAGACTATTTACATTATAGACTATCACTGGCTCTCAAAAAAAGAATGGCTGCAGCTAATTCTGGTAGAACCACTGAAACTGTATGGGTACATCCCTTTGTGGGAAGTGGTTAAGTTAAAAGACATGTCTATACTCATATGGTTTATTCTTAATGTGCAGCCAAAACCTTTATTTTTATTTTTTAATATTTTGAGGAAGGGCTAACCTCCTCCTGGATTTTATTGCTATTAGAATCCATGACTGCTGTGAAGCATATGCTCATACATTTAACTTTTTTAAACATAACAAATAATCAATGCCTGTCAAAGTTACACTGTAAGCACATATAAACCATAAACTGACATAGTCTAATGGGCCATACACACTATACAATTGTCTTTAGATTTTTATGAGGTCAAATCTAAACACTTTCAATTTGTATGCAATCATGCAGGCCCTTGTACTACATAGTTAAAGGTAAATCTAAAGGAAATCTAACAACAAAAGTTGTATAGTGTGTATCCAGCTTAAGAGGCATGTCTTTACCTTAGGAGCCAGGCAGGCACTAGACTGACTCCAGAATTTACCTTGTGGGCATAGCTCATTAAAGAAATGTCAAATGCTGGTAAGGTCAAAACATCCAATGGAGCTGGATAAAGCATCAAAGAGTGGATGGGCAACCCAATTATGTAATACACAACCAAACCACTGCCAGGCGCTCATGCTATGATGCACCAGAACGTGAACTGTCCATGGGTCATATGTGTGGGGCTAATGATGGTGATGATTGAAAGTCCAGAGCCCAGTAACATAAGTAGCGGGAAGTCAGATATAACACAGTTCATTCCAACAATGAAGCCACAATAAAAACAGCAAAAATCCAGAGCTAAATGTGGAGCCGCATTACCAATGGTGGATCTGAACCCAACCTTTGCAGCTAAAACAGCTTCAACTCTTCTAGGAAGGCTGTCCACAAGGTTTAGGAGTGTGTCTTATGGGAATATTTGACCATTCTTCCAGAAGCTGATTTGTGATTTCAGGCACTGATGTTGGACAAGCAAGCCTGGCTCGCAGTTTTTGCTCTAAATCATCCCAAAAGGTGTTCTATTGTGTTGAGGTGCAGTACAGTCAAGTTCTTCCACCACAAATTTGCTCATCCATGTCTTTATGGATCTTGCTTTGTGCACTGGTGCACAGTCATGTTGGAACAGGAAGGGGCCATCCCTAAACTGTTCCCACAAAGTTGGGAGCATGAAATTGTCCAACATGTCTTGGTATGCTGATGCCTTAAGGGTTCCCTTCACTGGAACTAAGGGGCCAAGCCCAACCCCTGAAAAACAACCCCACACCATAACCCCACTCCACCAAATGATTTGGACTGGTGCACAAATCAAGGTCCATAAAAACATGGATGAGCGAGTTTGGGGTGGAGGAACTTGACTGGCCTGCACAGAGTCCTAACCTCAACCAGATAGAACATCTTTGGGATGAATAAAGCGGAGACTGCGAGACAGGCCTTCTCGTCAATCATTAGCGCCTGACTTCCCAAATGGGCTTCTGGAAGAATGGTCAAGCATTCCCATAGACACACTCCTAAACCTTGTGGACAGCCTTCCGAGAAGAGTTGAAGCTGTTTTAGCTGCAAAGGGTGGGCCAACTAAATTCTGAACCCTACCGACTAAGACTGGGATGGCATTAAAGTTCACGTGCATGTAAAGACAGATGTCCTAATACTTTTGACAATATAGGGTATATACATAGGCAATGACCCACGTAAATATATAAACTATATGTGCAGGCATATACCACCAAACACAATTGGCTGCACATGCTTGCATGTACACGTACACGCATGTATGTGCATGCATGTATGGCCAATTGGGCTTGGCGGTATATGCCTGCACATATAGTTTATATATGAACTGGTTGAACTAATAAAAAAACCTTAATGTGTATACCCTGCTTTAGGTTGTTGATCTATGTATAATGTGTATATACTGTATATTTGCAGATTTGAATGCATTTAGATAACAAATAGGCATGCATATACAAAATATGTGAAAAGTCTGTTAAATCTAAATTGTCACTGCTATTATGTGAATTATGATTGACAGTTTGAGAATCAACAACATAGAATATAAAAATAGTCATATTGCATTCGGTTAGTCGTGTATAATATCACTGAAGTCAGATTATACATAACAAGTTTGGCCTCAAGATTTTGTTATGTTTGATAAAGTTGAGTACTGTCCTTGATACTTGTAGGCCCAATTTGCTCTTGTGTTTAGGAGGCTGTAAAAATGTGCAGTTGAGATGTTTTTACTTCCCCTGAACCACTCTCTCTCAGGTTGCAAAGGCTGTGGATGGGGGTGTACCGCCCACTGAATGTGACCCATTCAACTAAATGGGGTCTCACCCCCAGGGCACTTTTCAGAGGACACAGATAGTATAAATGATTTACATACTGATACAAAATGGTTTAACAAAATATTTTATTGCACAGTGATGTCTTCGCAGATTATTTTCCTAACATTGTAATAAATCTTTGTGTATTGAATTGAATTGTATTTTAAAACCGAGCTCATAATATTTCCTCCTCTACGTGCCCCTTCCCCGGAATTCTCTGTCAAGATCAATGGAATAACTATTAGTCCTTCCACACATGCCAGGGTGCTAGGGGTAACCCTGGACTCTGCACTGTCCTTTCAGGCTCACATCCAATCCCTGTCCAAATCATGCCGCCTTAACCTCCGCAACATCGCTAGAATACGGCCCTTTTTAACCAATGACACCACCAAGCTTTTAATTCACGCCCTGGTTATCTCTCGCCTTGACTATTGCAACTCCCTCCTCATTGGATTACCCTTACATAGATTATCCCCCCTTCAATCCATAATGAATGCAGCTGCAAGACTTATCCACCTTACCAACCGCTCAGTGTCCTCCAACCCTCTCTGCCAATCCCTTCATTGGCTTCCACTCACCCAACGAATAAAATTCAAAGTGCTAACAATAGTTTACAAAGCCATCCACAACTCTGCCCCCAGCTACATCACTAACCTGATCTCAAAATATCAACCTAGCCGCTCTCTTCGGTCCTCCCAAGACCTCCTGCTCTCTAGCTCCCTTGTCACATCTTCCCATACTCGCCTCCAGGATTTCTCCAGAGCTTCTCCCATTCTTTGGAACTCTCTACCCCAATCTGTCCGACTGTCCCCTAATCTATCCATCTTTAGACGATCCCTGAAAACCCTTCTCTTTAAAGAAGCCTACCCGGCTACTAACTAATAACGCTGTTTCTCTTGCTCCATCAGCTCATCCCCCACAGCTATTGCCTTTTGTATCAATTGACCCTCCCTTTTAGATTGTAAGCTCTAACGAGCAGGGCCCTCTGATTCCTTTTGTTCCAAATTGTAGTGTAACTGTAATGTCTGCCCTCATTTTGTTAAGCGCTGCGCAAACTGTTGGCGCTATATAAATCCTGTATAATAATAATAATAATAATACAATTTTATTGTATTTTATTGTATCCAAGTACTGCTTGGACCTTAGAAGATGGGGGTACACCCCCAAAAGCTTGTCCTGAAAATGTAACTATTAGTGCAAATACAAAAAGTATCATAGACAGTACTCACCTATGTTGTTGCAAGTTTACTACTATAACTACCTTAATTTAAGTTTGATGAATCACCATAATAAGTCACATCAATGTAAGGTTTGACTGTTCTTTTTACTGACAGCATGCTACTAGTTTCAGTAAACAGCTCTTAGTTCATCACATGACATTCTTGGCAAACAAGTATGATCCATCAGCAAATATATTCATTTAAAGACGTTTGTGTGGATAAGTAATGCATTGATGCATAGTGTGATGCTATTTACATTCCTTAGGCCCTATTCACATCATCATGTCACTCTAATGCACTTTTTTTTGTGCGTTTGTCACACAACTGCCTTAAATGGGCTGCCCTATTCATAACAAACGTGCCAAAGAAGCTCCTTCATATTGTTTGGGCAGTGAGCCTTACATGTTTGTTTGTCACGTGACAAAACAAGTGGCTGCTAGCCACATTTGGGGTTCCATTAACAATTAGTGTAATGTGCATTTGTAGCGCTGTCCAGGGGATGGAAGTTAATGTAATAAAATAAGTCCCATACGTTTGTGACCTGATATCAAGATACTTGGACATTGAGAAACAATGTGATATTGTACAAATCCATGGTCCACAGAAACCTTTAATTGATAAGGCATGACCATGATGTCTTCTCCCATTCTTGACAAACATTTAAGGCAGGCCATACACGGTTCGAATCTCAGCCAGTTCAGCAGGAACTGGTCGAGATTCAAACCGTGCATGGGCAGGTTGAATGTACCAAGTTGATCAATTGATCAACCTGGGAACAACCAGCCTGCCGGGTTCACCTGCGGAGGGGTCTCTGCTGGAAGACAATGGCCCAGCAGGAGGGATTCCCTGTGGTTGCAGGAAAGAAATTCACTCCATGTGTGGCTGGCCTTGCTCTGCCAAGTACATGCTGGGAGATGTAGTCTGGGCAATCAGGGTCAAGTCATCGGTCTGTGATGTGCTTTGTAGAACCCACCCTCTGAATTACTAATTTTAAAGGATCATACGGCCTCATGCACACGGGACATTTTTTTAACTCTCCTAGAAGCTAGCAGCATTTTTGCATGAAAAAAGGCCTGACGCTTGATAAAGTGTTTTAAAGCTTTTGCAAGCTTTAGGCAGCTTTTACAGGGTCAATCTCTCCTGCATTAATTCATTTCATTGGAAAGAATAAAAAAATGTACTCTTGCCATTTAAATTAACAATTGCTCATGCACCAGCTTTTAATTGCGTTTAGCAGCTTTTAGTAGCATTAAGCGTTTTTTTCTGCCCAAACTCTGATGCTCCTGGAAGCACTGGCATTGGGTTTTTTTTGTATAGAGGCACTGATCAAGTATGTAGATTGCTGCACTAAGAATTCCTGAATATGGGAACAATTGAATGGAGATAATAAAATAAAGTGCGCTATCTTCTCTGTATGTAATCAAAAATCACTGCATATACTGTATATAAAAAAAGGTCCACAGTGGCCTGAAAGAGCTATGAACATGGACCAATTAATGAATTAACAAAGGTGTTAAAAAGTGATAAAATCATTAAAGTCAATAAAAACTGCTATAAATAACATAGATCATGTAAAATGACAGTCTCTGGCTTTATGAAACTGTGTAACAGTCTTTAACAGATTCCGCAATAAAGGTGCAATATCAGATGACGTCCAAAGTGAGGACAGACTAAGGCAATAGCCTCTTACCAGCTGACTGCGGGTAAAGGCCCGTACACACTTGACAAAAATCGGAAGAATTATCCTCCGATTTTTCTCTCTCATGCTCAGCGGTCATAACCGTTTTAAGTTGACAGTGCATAATGTTCACGAAATTTCTCGTCCGATTTTTTTTTTTTTGGGACATTTGTTCCTAGACTTCCGGGTCGTCAGCAACTTCAGATCATGCGTGGTCTTTCGTATCCGATTTTTCGCAGACGTAAATACGCATTAAACGAAAATTGGTCGTCTGGGGACGGACGATAAAAATTTTGGTGTTTGTCCCTCCGTTTTTTTTCGTTGAAAATGTCGGCATCGGCTGCTGAAAGTTGTGTACACACTAGCCGAAAATCGTACGATTTTACCTCGGACGGGAATTTTCAGCAGATTTTCTACTAGTGTGTACCCTGCTTAAGCAGCGTTGAGATACTGGGCTCTTTCAGGCCACTGTGGACTTTTTTATATATGCAGTGATTTTTGATCACATACAGAGAAGATAGCGCACTTTATTTTATTTTTTGCTACACACCAAGGGGCCTTGTGTTCCTGCCTATAACTGGCTATAACAGCCTATAACAGGCTGTTGCTTTAAATCTGACTGCGAGTTGTGTCAGATTAACTATCAGTGTGCCAGCTGGAGTTCTGTAAGCAAGAGTGCTGGAGGAACGGAGGAGTGTATGTAGACTGTATATATGATAAGTTGTCCTTGAAGCTGTTTGAAGTCAAGTGGGCACCCCATAATTCCCAATCTTCATCCAAGTTCTAATCCCTCAATAACATATTGGAGTAACTGTGAAAATGCAGTGTGCCTGGCTATGCAGGGTGGGCGATCTATTTCTACTTGCTCCTTCTAAGGGGGTGCGCTACATTAAGTTGCTTAGAAAAATCATATCTATTTCTTTTGTTTGTGCATTCATTGATACTAGACCTCATATAAGATCTTGTTGAAAAGGCGTTTCTTTTATCATTTTGTAGGTTTATACAAGAAAAATGGAAAATTAGTATTTTTAGGATTGGATAATGCTGGGAAAACCACATTGCTACAGATGCTTAAAGATGGCCGAATGGGTCAATACGTTCCTACACTTCATCCAAGTGAGTATTTTTATTAATCATTACATAGTTCTGAGAGTTGTACCCTTAGAGTGTTTCTTAACTAGAATACCAAAAGGTAGCTTGCAGTATATTCTTCAGAGCCACAGAAGAAATATTTAGGGGCATATTTATAAATCGGTGAATATTACTTTCACTGAACATTCATTACAACTTAATCACTGCAATTTTAAACACATGCTCCAGGAAGATACGCCTGCAGTGAATATTTGGTAATCACATTAACTGCTTTATAAATATAACACTAAGGGTCCTTTCACACAGGCTTACCGCCCGGCGGACTCCATTTTGCTCAGCAGGGATCGATTGGCTGATCCCCGCTGAGCAGGCAGATGACAGGTCCGTTTCCACTCTGTGTGCAGAGACAGACCTGTCAGAGCCTTGCTCTCTTCTATGGGGAGATCGGGTGATAACGGACGGCCTGTCCCTTTTCATCCGATCCTTTCCGATCTGATCCTCCAGACAGATGGAAAATAGGGTTTTCATCCATCTGGATTTAACGAACAGGATGCCCATTCTTCCAGAAGCGCATTTGTGAAGTCAGGCACTGATGTGGACAAGAGGGCCTGGCTCGCAGTCTGCACTCTAATTAATCCCAAAGGTGTTCTAGCAGGTTGAGGTCAGGACTCTGTGCCGGCCAGTCAAGTTCCTCCACCCCAAACTCGCTCATCCATGTCTTTATGGACCTCTCTTTATGCACTCATCCAAGTCATTTGGTGGAGGGGGAATTATGGTGTGGGGTTGTTTTTCAGGGGTTGGGCTTGGTGATAAAGAGAACCAATTTTGAGCTGGCATTTCTGTTGGGAAGCAGAGCTTCTACAGCAATAAGGTAAAGACAAATATTTGCTGTTTTGAATCATTTGAATTATTTGAGGCTTGCACTGTGCCAACGTTGTTGTTCGAAAACAATCAAGCTTGTTAGATATACTTTTATGTGCCTGGTGTTCTATAACCTTAAAGTGTTACTAAACCCACAACAGTAAAATCAGTCAGTGTATGCAGTAACAAATGCTTGTTATACTCACTGTGGAACCTGTTTGATCCTTTCTTCTCTGTTCTCCCCTTCTTCCACTGTCCCCAAACCATCTCCTGATAGAACAGAGCCTTGGAGGCACTCTGTACATGCTCAGTTTGGTGTGTATTGCAGGGGAGTTTTCTTTTTTTTATTGCTAGGGTGCATGTGATCGGCACAGGGCCAATCAGCACTGTCCAGACAGATGGTCAGGAGTCATGCAGCCTCATAGGACAGTTAGAGTAGAATGAAATCTCCTCCTACAAGCTTTAACCAGAGACTGACAGAAGTTAATAGACTGCTATATACTGCTAATGAAAAAAGGTATTTTATATATTTACTACAACTATTGCATTTCCATGTTCTGTGTACTGTGGGAGACCAGATATAGTGAATGCAGGGTCCTGAGTTTAGTAACACTTTCAGCTACCAACAAAGTATAAAATAAAGGTGCAATAGATTCACTCTGCAGTAAATAAATAAATCTAAAACACTAGCAGCGCTATACTATGCATATCACAACTCAATGCATATACATAAACAGAAATATATGAGAGTAAAAGACCGCATGCATGTATAAAGAGTCCCAGCTGAGAATTAATGACAGTCCGGAATATATATCTTATAAGAGGAAGGGTGTGAAGGGTTCCTGAAAAGCACACCATAAACCTCCACCATCAAGACGTGCTCCACGTCAAAATGGACACTCACCAGACTACTGCAAAAATCAAGCCTTTAATAACTCAGACAGATCCCAAATGATTGGACACCAAATCAGCTGCACTGCGGATCCGACTCGTAATCAACCTCCATAAGTAATCCACTCAACAAAGCCACGTCATAGAACAATACAAATGAAGCGGGGGACACATAGTGTAACTCCGTATATTTATTGCAAACATAAAGATAAAACACTGCTCCCCGCTCCCATCCAAATCCTACTTACAGAGGTAGATGGAATGAAGGCATTACACATGCATGAGGCACGCTGTAACCACACCGCTGCTGACCCTGCTGCTAGGTACCGTAGCTGTCCGGAGCTCGTGGCGTGGCGTCTATCGTTACTATGGCGACCGCATACTCACGCCCTAATGCATTTCGTCATCACGGACTTCAACTGAGGGCGTGAGGACGCGGCACGGTCAGCCAATGTTATACCCCCTCGGGCGCATGTGCAGAAGCTTAAGCTCCGTATTACCTGGAACATGGAACCTCCGGCATTTCCGCCCTTAGAGCCCTCAGGGTATCAACAAAGTATATTCATTAATAGTAGCAAAACTGTTGGACTAGGGCCAAGGCTATTCTGTATCTTAACTCCTTAACTCCGACAGTACGCAAATATCCGGCCCCACAGAACTGGGCTTTTTTCTGTTGGGCCGCATATTTGCGTTCATGTGTTCTAGCCGGGAATGCGCCAGATTGCATGCCCGCAGCGAGGAGACCGGAGTGTCAGTGACAGCTTCAGGTCCCGGACTAGTGATTGGCAGGTGGGAGAACCCGCCCCCAGTCATGTGATCACTGTGACAGCCAATCACAGTCAGCACATGAATGGGAAGCCTGTCAAACAGCTTCCTAGTATCTCTTTCTCCTCAGATCCTCTGTGGGGAGAAAGTGATACAGTGTTACTTTCACTGATATCTTTCTCTGAGTTAAAAAAAGTAAAATAAAATATAATCAGCCCACAAAAGGTCTTAGATTAGGCCCTGATCACCCCTTTTAGCAATAGTTAGTAAGTTAGGTATAGTGACAGCTATACTTCAGTTCAGTAATAATAGTGACAGTTTCTGTTTTAGAGTGATCTTATAATTTTTAGTGTAATTGTCATCACTAGTGTCAGTGCCCTCAGTGATCTTATAATTGTTAGTGTAATTGTCACCACTAGTGTCAGTGCCCTCAGTGATCTTATAATTTTTAGTGTAATTGTCACCACTAGTGTCAGTGCCCTCAGTGATCTTATAATTTTTAGTGTAATTGTCACCACTAGTGTCAGTGCCCTCAGTGATCTTACAATTTTTAGTGTAATTGTCACCACTAGTGTCAGTGCCCTTAGTGATTTTATAATTTTTAGTGTAATTGTCACCACTAGTGTCAGTGCCCTTAGTGATCTTATAATTTTTAGTGTAATTGTCAACACTACTGTCAGTGCCCTCAGCGTGTTTCTATCCCTGCAAGTGTACCTGTCACTGTTGTCCCAGCATTAGTGTTCGTATCGCAGCACGTCTTAGCGTTAGTACTTCTGTCATCGTTAATCTCAGCACTAGCGTTTCTGTCACCGTTAATCTCAGCATTAGCATTTCTGTCACCGTCAATCTCCGCATTAGCGCTTCTGTCACTGTTAGTCTCAGCGTTAGTGCTTCTGTCACCAGTTAATATCGATGTCAGTGTTTTATAAAAAAAAAAAATATATATATATATATATGTGTGTGAATATATATATATATATATATATATATATATATATATATATATATATATATATATATATATATATATATAAATATAAAAAGTTTTAGATGTATTACTGTTTTAGTGTGTGGGGTGTAGTGTGTGCCCATACTGCCAGCATTTGTGTCAGCGCAGTTAGTGCTTTGGCCAGTATCAGTGCTCCTGTCAGTGTTGTTGATAGGGTCAGTGTTTTAGGGGGAACATTTTTTTTATATTTTAGTAGTTTATAATATATATAAAAAATGTTTACTTTTGCATAGCTTGGGGTCTGTAGAGTGCCTATATTAAAAGATAAAAAGAAAAAAGAAGACTATATAGTGTTGAAGAGGCATTTGCCCTCCTTTGCTCAGACAGTAAAGCTGAAGAAGGCTCAGAAGATGAGGATTTCACCTGTGACAGTAAAAGTGTCACTTCAGGCAGCTCCTTCGACTCTGAAAGGCCCAGTACTAGCAGGCATCAAGAGGACGTAGAGGGTAGCACCACATCAGTTGCTGCACAGAAGTACACCTCTCAGTGGATACCAGTGAGATCTTTTACCCCTCAAATACCAACATTTAGGGCCTCACCAGGCATAAATATCAATGTTGAAAATTTTGGCCCTGTGGATTTCTTTAAGGTATTTGTGGGTGACAAAATCCTAGAGCATATTGTGTGACTAAAAACTCCAAATCCAGAGTACACCCTGCGCTTAGGAATAAATAATGCAAAAAAACAATACTGCTGCTGCTGCTCATCAACCAGTGAAATAATATTTTAACAAAGAGCATATCGTTGATCAAGCTAACCTTAATGCCACCCATTTTCTAGCGCAACACCAAACATCTGCTCAGAGAAAGAGATGGGGGGCAACACACCTTACAGAAATCAAAAAGGTATTGGGTGTATTACTCAACATGGCCCTAATCCGAAAGCCCCAAATTTGGCAGTATTGGACCTCTAGTCCCATCCATGCCACGCCGGCTTTTCGTGCAGTTATTTCAAGAGAAATATTGCTACACTTTTTGCATTTTAACGATAACTTGCAGTGCCCCTCACGCAGTGATGCCAGATATGACCACCTGTTCAAATTGCAGCCCTTTATTTCTTTTCTGTCTAAAAATTTTTTGCAGTTTACACCCGGAAGAAAATATCTCTATTGATGAATAGAGATGGCCTGGCGGTCGGTTCGCGGCAAATTTTGCTTGTTCGCTACCCGCCAAATTTGCGAAAAACATGGCGTTGTTCGCGGCGGCCATATTAGTTTACATTGAGGAGAACTTTGACCCACGACACAGCCGTCAGATGGAACGGGACAGCCAATTAAAACATTTCAGCACATGGACATGCCCCCTACCCTATAAATAGACTTGAGCTGTCGGCCATTTCACATTAGGCTTTTTGCCAGCGTAGGGAGAGGTCTGCTGTGTTCATGAGGGAGAGATTGACAGACACAAATAGCTCTGTGAAGATCCACAAAAGTCCTTTTCAGGGCTGGTATTTCGGTATAGGTCTACTAGTATCTTTTCAGGTTAGGGGCAGGTATCCAGTCGGTGATTTAGGGGCAGTTAGTGATTGGCAGCAGTCACACAAATCGCTCTGTTAATGTCCACAAAAGTCCTTTTTAGGACCGGTATTTCGATATAGGTCCAGTCTCTTTTCAGGTTAGGGACAGGTATCCAGTCTGTGCTTTAGGGGCAGTTAGAGAGATCGGCTGCAGTCACACAAATCGCTCTGTTAATGTCCACAAAAGTCATTTAAAGGGCTGCAATTTTTGGTATAGGTCCAGTCTCTTTTCAGGTTAGGGGCAGGTATCCAGTCTGTGCTTTAGGGGCAGTTAGAGATCGGCAGCAGTCACACAAATCGGTCTGTTAATGTCCACAAAAGTCATTTAAAGGGCTGCACATTTTTTGGTATTGCTGTGCAGTGCACTAAAAAAGGAGGGGGAGGGGTGTAATCCACAGTATAATAAACTTTGTAGAAAGCATATTATAGTGGATTAGTAGTATTATTGTGCACTGTGCAGCATTGTGACAGGTGTGGTGACTGAGCGTTGCTGCAGCAATACTACAAACAGTGACAAAAGCACTTATAATGTATTATAACTGGTGTGATAGACCAATGGCCCCCCAAATACCACATATTGAAGTGGGGTGTTATCTGAGTATACTTTTACAAGTGTATTTGTGTCCTGCAACAATATTGCCTCTTTTGCTGAGTTAAGTCTGTGTAACGCTCCTGCGTTTTTAGTAATGGCTGGATTTGCAGCTGCAAAATCTCCACTCAGTAGTCATGTAGAGATGTGTTGAATACCAGATCCAACTCTCCAGGACTCATCACCGTGGGCCTGTCAGCTTCAACATACAGATATATACACACTCAATGAGATGTTCCTGGAGTGATAGTATGTATATGATAGTATGAAGGTGATGTGCTGAAGGGACAGGTGTGAACAGTGACAAGGATGGTAATCACTTGATAGGTTTTGTATAGGAGAGTTCAAGATGGTATTAGGAATGCAGATAGGTTAGTATCGAGTATGCTAACAGGTGGTGAGGACAGCAGATGACAAATATAGGATAGACTAACCCAGTGCAAGGATAGATAGTAGTAGACAGGAGAGCTAGCAATCTATGCAGCAGTGCAGATGATAGAAGGTAGTAGGCTGAAGAGCTAGCAATCTATGTAACAGTGCAGATGATAGGATAGTATAGATAGGTAGTAACAGTCCTTAATGTGCATAGGTAGATAGTGCAATAAGGTTATGTAGGGTTCCCCTGCGGGGTACTTATCACTTGTAATGTTAGTAGTTTAGAGAGGTCCAGTAGATGAGGAATGATCCGGTAGGGAGATACAGGAATCAGTAGCGAGGTTCCGGTCTGCTCCAGGTAAAGGGAATGGCTGGAGGTTCCGATCGAGAGACAGGCTTGAAAGCACGTGGGTAACAAGGCAGGTTGAACGAACAATGTGAGTGAGACCGCCGGCGGTTGAAATAGCCGCTCTGCGGCGCTCAGCAGTGACATCATCGTTCTTAAAGGTATATGCGTACCACCTGAAGAGAAAGGTGGGACGCATTACAGAGGAAAGTGGTGATTAAGGGTACCGGAGGTACCAGAATCTTACAGTCTGATACACACAGTGCCAAACTCACTGGCCAATTTTTTGAACAACTGGTGTGATAGACCAGTGGCCCTACAATACCACATATTGAAGTGGGGTGGTATTTAACAGTATAATTTTCTAAGAGTGTATTTTAGTCCTGCAAAGATTTGGCCTCTTGCTGTGTAAACTGTGCTACACACAGTGACAACAGTTACTGGCCAATTATGTAGAACTGTTGTAATAAACCTGTGGCCCCCCAATACCACATTTTGAAGTGGAGTGTTATTTAACAGTATAATTTTCTAAGAGTATATTTTAGGCCTGCAAAAATTTGCCCTCTCTTGCTGTGATAACAACTGTGTTTGAACAACTGGTGTGATAGATCAGTGGCCCCCCAATAACACATATTGAAGTGGGGTGTTATCTGAGTAAACTTTTACAAGTGTATTGGTGTCCTACAACAATATTGCCTCTTTTGCTGAGTTAAGTCTGGTACACACAGTAACAAACTCACTGGCCAATTTTTTGAACAAATGGTGTGATAGACCAGTGGCACCCAATACCACATATTGAAGTGGGGTGTTATTTAACAGTATAATTTTCTAAGATTGTATTTTAGTCCTGTAAAAATTTGGACTCTTTTGCTGTGTTAACTGTGCTACACACAGTGACAACAGTTGCTGGCCAATTATTTGTAGAACTGGTGTGATAAACCTGTGCCCCCCCCCCCCCCCCCAATACCACAGATTGAAGTGAGGTGTTATTTAACAGTATACTTTTCTAAGATTGTATTTTAGTCCTGCAAAAATTTGGCCTCTTTTGCTGTGTTAACTGTGCTACACACATTTACAACAGTTACTGGCCAATTATTTGTAGAACTGGCGGACTGACGGACCGGCAGATAGGGAGGAGAGGCAGGCAGAACTTGCATTGCACAAGAGGTACAAAGCAGACTGCAAATGTATCAGGAGCGAGCCATCAACCATGTACAGTCACATCTGGCGCTCCCAGGATTCCGTCACATGGCTCCGCAGTGTGGGCATTTTTTAATGTGTCCTTTGCTGACAACAGTGTTGCCATCTGCAGCCTTTGCAGTCAACGCATAAGTTGCGGTAAGCCCAACACTCACCTAGGGACAACCGTCTTAAGAAGGCACCTAAAATCCCATCACCGAGCCCAGTGGGAGCAACACCGTCAGAACCCACAAAGCCACACTCCAGGCTCTCACCGTCCAGCCTCTTCTCCTTCTCCCTTCTCCTCACATTTGTCCTCCACTCCACCTTCCATGATGCTGTCGTCACGTTGTTCAGGAAAAAGGCAGGCTTCTGTGGCTCAAATGTTGGAGCGTTAAAAAAGGTGTCCGACAACATCGGGTTAACGGGCCGATGTGGACGCTCTGAGGAGTGATGAACCCCTGGACTACTAGGTGGGCAAGCTTGACCTCTGGCCAGAGCTTGCACAATTTGCAATGGAACTGTTGGCTTGCCCCCGTCCAGTGTCCTGTCCGAAAGGAAGTTCAGCGCAGCAGGGGGATCGTGACCGATAAGCGCACTCACCTAGCTCATGACAGTGTAGACTACCTCACATTTATAAAAATGAATGAGGCATGGATCTCTGAGGAATTCAACACATGTGACCAGTAGACCATGTTTCATTGAAATTCCTCATGCCAGGCCAAAATTATCCGCCAGACCACCATCCACCCACAGCAATTCCTGGTCCTTGGCTTCGCTACATACAGCGGCATAAAAGGCATTTCGTGTCCATTGAATAGCTAATTTTTGGGGCCTATACAGGGTGACACTTACTTCTGTATACTGTGAATGCCTAATGTACCTCCAGCCATCAAATACACTACGTTCTTTGCTGTCAGTTAAACCCATGTGAGCTAATTTTTTTGGGGCCTATACAGGCCGA
Source organism: Pelophylax lessonae (assembly GCF_965119305.1). Classification (NCBI taxonomy): domain Eukaryota; kingdom Metazoa; phylum Chordata; class Amphibia; order Anura; family Ranidae; genus Pelophylax; species Pelophylax lessonae. Next base: position 403,782,385 of record NC_138771.1, on the reverse strand, counting down.
CACTTACTTCTGTATCCTGTGAATGCCTAATGTACCTCCAGCCATCAAATACTACGTGCTTTGCTGTCAGTTAAACCCATGTGAGCTAATTTTTGGAGCCTATACAGGCCGGCACTTACTTCTGTATACTGTGTGAATGCCTAATGTACCTCTAGCCATCAAATACACTACGTTATTAGCTGTCAAACCCATGTGGGCTAATTTTTGGGGCCTATACAGGCCGACACTAACTTCTGTATACTGTGAATGCCTAATGTACCTCCAGCCATCAAATACACTACATTCTTTGCTGTCAGTTAAACCCATGTGAGCTAATATTTGGGGCCTATACAGGCCAACACTTCTGTATACTGAGTGAATGACTAATGTACCTCCAGCCACTAAATACTACATTCTTAGCTGTCAGGTAAACCCATGTGGGCTAATTTTTGGAGCCTATACTGGCCGACACTTACTTCTTTATCCTGTGTATGCCTAATGTACCTTCAGCCACAGAATACAATGTTCTTTTCTGTCAGGTAAACCCATGTGGGTTAATTTTTGGGGCCTATACTGGCCGACACTTACTTCTGTATCCTGTGAATGCCTAATGTACCTTCAGCCACAGAATACTACGTTCTTAGCTGTCAGCTAAACGCATGTGGGCTAATTTTTGGGGCCTGGAATGGCCGACACTTACTTCTTTATCCTGTGAATGCCTCATTTTTCAGACTGGAATTGAAAATCAATGGGTCTATAAAGGTTCCGCCAAATTGTGGAATGGATGCGGACCCATTTTACAGATGTGTGAATGGACCCTATATGTATTAGACATGTATTTACCGGCTGCTGTCAGTTCTGGCTGATTTATTAAAAAAATAATAATAATTTTTTGCTGTAAAAAAAAAAAAATTTAGGGCAACTTTTCCAATTGCAATACTTCTGTTATGACATTGTCCATGTGCTGGGACTATTTGTGCACAGCTAGTACGTCTTTTGTGGCTGCAAATATGACCTAAAGGTTTTTAAAGTTCGCCTCTCATTAAAGTCAATGGAGTCTGCCGCAAACTTGCGGTTCGCAGACTTTTGAGAAAATTTGCGGCTGACGTTCGCGAACCGCCCCGGCCAATGTTCGTCCATCTCTATTGATGAATCCCTGATTAATTTTAAAGGCCGACTGCATTTCAAGCAGTTCATACCATTCAAATCTCTGCATACTGCTTGCACTGGAGCATGAGGGACCATAAGGAAAAACCGCAAAGATTTTCCACAGCAGCTGGTGAGACACCGTCTGCAGAGAGGCACAGCACTCAGTTACCAACAGGAGGAGATGATGGCTGTCTAACTCTCAGACAGAAAAGATGTCTATATGCGGACAACAATCCACCCAGAGAGCACAGTGACTGTAACAGAACAGGGGTCTGCTACACTGAAGGAAAAGCAACTGTGCATTATGGCATACAACAAATACATGGGTGGAGTTGACCTCTCTGACCAGATCACATCCATTATTTTATACAAATATAACCTTTGGTAAGTATTATGTATATTTCACTCCTGGTCTACCAAACACCCACTGTCTGTCCTCAGTCCTCTTGTCACTCCTGTGTCTTCAGTGCCCACCACCCTAGAAAATACAGCCTGCCCTGCATGAGATGGAGTGCGCTGATGTCTGAGCTCATTGCGCACACCACGATCATGTGACGGAAGTTCCCTGGAGGAGACACTCTGCCTTCTCATACTCATCAGTTTGCACTATGGGCAGCAGTATGAGATGTGAAAATGCCGCCCGTAACACACTGCAAACCGATGACACACAAATCTTGGGAGTCAATTTGCTGCCCCAATGGACCCAGTGGGACCCATGGAAGGGCCGGCCCTGGTTGTGATATACCTTATCCAGGCGGCTATCCACAATTCATTTGTCCTTAATAAAAAAAAATCTGGTGGTACTGACAGCTTCCTGCAATACCAGAAACAAATTATAGAACAACTGATGTTTCAAGAAGACCCCAGACGACCTGCAGAATCAGAGGATGTTAGGAGATTAAAAGAGAGACAATTTTTGTGTCCCATTTCTTTCACATCAGCCAACAAATACCCCAGGAAGAAGTGTTGTGTGTGCAGAAATAATGGCAGAAGATGCAATACCAGTTACCACTGTCCCACGTGCCCTTCCAATTCAGGCCTGTGTATCCACCCTTGTTTTGAAGTTTACCACACCATCCCGCATTATTAGAAACCAGAAATATCATGAGGGAGAAGGGTAACTTTTGCCCTATTCTTCCCTTCCAATTAAAATAGTGTCAGCCATTTACACAGCATTTTACGTAAGGTTTTGGGGTAGCCCTTTAAGGAAAAGTTCACCTTCACAAAAAATAAATAAATAAATAAACGCACATTTTTTTGCAGGTAAAAAAATATGCATTTATTATTTTTTTTTTGTTAGGAGCCTGTAAAGCATTGCACCCACGGTCAGCAGATCGTGGGTGTAATGGCACAGTCCTGCGGACTGTCTGTGTAGCTGTCTGCCCGAACCTCCGATATGGGCAGGCAGTTACACTCTGACAGAAAACATTAATGAACTACCTAGAGATCCCAACATCACCCTGGTAGCTCATTGATAACTACAAGCCGACAGCTGCAAAGGCGGTCGGTACTTGTAGTTTTCACATTCAATCACATTCGATTGTGAGAACAAGCAGGGGATCTTCTCCCCATGCTTGCTGTCACAAAAACTCAAACCAAAAACTGGGTCAAAGTAATGGCACTAAATATATTGCTAAAGAGGCTAAAAACCAAAGATTTACCCATAAAAAAATACGATAGGGGGGGTCATGATTTCAAGATGGAGTGATCTGGGGGGTAATCCCATTATTTGGATACCACAAGTGTTTGTAATAAATGTATGGTGCCTCAAAATTAGGCTTGAACTAAATGTCCTTTCGAAGGTAAAATGCACACTATTGTTTCTGAGCCCCACCACAGGTACAAAAAAACATATAATATACACATATATGCTATCCCCATGCACTACAGAATTGGGAGAATTTATTTTAGGATTGATTTTTGGTGGAAGGTCAAAGTAATGGCACAAAATATATAGCTAAATTGTGAGAAAATGCAATTTTTGTTTTTGTCTACCAACTTCAAAATTATTCCTATAAAAATAGAGGATAAAAACCCAAAAGTTACCCCTAAAGAAATACCATAGGGGGTCATGATTTCAAGATGGAGTCATCTGGGGGGTAATTCAATTGTTTGGATTCCTAAGGTTGTCTGTAATTAATGCATAGTACCTGAAATGTTAACTTGGATTAATTGCTCTCCTAAAGGCAAAATGTGCGCTATGGTTTCTGGGCCAAATTATGTGTACAAACAACACAGAACAAACACATATGAGGCATATTTATTCACAGCAGGAATAGAATAAGTTATTTTGGGTTGTTATTTGGTGGTGGGTCATGTTAGCAGCAAGAAATATACAGCCAAAATGTAAAAACTGTTATTTTTTTACCATTTTGTGTCATTTTTCCTTTTATAATGAAACTAAATTTATGAGTTATGCAATGACATTCACCACCAAAAGAAAGCCCAATGTCTTCCAAAATAAACAAGGTATAATGCACCTGGATACACTAAGCAGTTGCAAACATATGTACAGTTTAACTAACACAGGTCAAAATTGCAAAACTGCGTTCAGTCATTATGGTTTGTTTTACCCTTAGGCGCAAAGGGGTTAATTAAGCCTCACCACCAAAACAGAGACTACACACCTACAAACGTACAGTATGTATAGTGTGTTTGAGCTAAAATAGGTTCTAAAATAATTATTGACTTAGATATTCTACATCGTGCTTTGCGCCCTAAGCACTTCCCTAATGAAGTAATTCTGTAACTGTTGTATGTGGAGCTAAAGACCCACTTGTTCTTATCCAGGTGACTACAGGATTCTTGCAATACGCCACATCTCAACCTTGGCGAGCCTCTGTATCCCACAAAAATCCTGGATCATCCTAAATCATTACCTTTGGTGGAAAGCTGTCGTTTTGGTCATGATATTAGGTTAACTAGTAGCACCACTAGTTTCCTGGCCACAAGTTACAAGTTAATGTTGTCATAGTTTTTAGATTATAAACATAAAAAAGGCATATGTATGCATTTAGCAACAATACGCCACTTTTCTTACATGCTCATGTATTTACTCAATCCTGTGAAGTTGCCCTGATTTCTAATAATGTGATAACCTTTTTTAGCATCAGAAGAACTGACAATTGCTGGAATGACATTTACTACCTTTGATTTAGGTGGACATGCACAAGGTAAGCTCTTATAAGTATATAAACAAACAGCATATCTGAAATGTAGGTTGCCATTGCAACTAGCAAGCCACTTTTGTTTAGTTTGCATTATATACTCAGGGCCGGCCTTAGGTGATCAGGCGCCCTGTGCGAGCTAATCCTGTGGCGCCCCCCCGCGCATTTTCTTGCACCTTTTTTGCACTTTATTTGACTTTTCTTTTTTATGATCACTAATAACTTAGTCCCCCTTACATCAGAGCCCCCCTTACATCAGAGACCCCCACACAGAGCTCCCTTTACATCAGAGACCCCCCACACAGAGCCCCCTTTACATCAGAGACCCCCCCACACAAAGCCCCCCTTACATCAGAGACCCCCCACACAGAGCCCCCTTTACATCAGAGACCCCCCACACAAAGCCCCCCCACACAGAGCCCCCCGTCACATCAGAGCCCCCTCACATCAGAGACCCCCCACACAGAGCCCCCTTTACATCAGAGACCCCCCACACAGAGCCCCCTTTACATCAGAGACCCCCCCCACACAGAGCCCCCTTTACATCAGAGACCCCCCACACAGAGCTCCCTTTACATCAGAGACCCCCCACACAAAGCCCCCCCCACACAGAGCCCCCCCATCACATCACAGAGCCCCCCCCCACATCAGAGACCCCCCCACACACAGAGCCCCCTTACATCAGAGACCCCCCACACAAAGCCCCCCTTACATCAGAGACCCCACACACAGAGCCCCCTTACATCAGAGACCCCACACACAGAGCCCCCTTACATCAGAGACCCCCACACAAAGCCCCCCTTACATCAGAGACCCCACACACAGAGCCCCCTCACATCAGAGACCCCCACACACATCAGAGACCCCCCACACAGAGCCCCCCTCATCTCAGGGACCCCTCACACAAAGCCCCCCTAACATCAGAGACCCCCACACAGAGCCCCCTTACATCAGAGACCCCCCCCCCCCACACATCAGAGACCCCCCACACACTGAGCCCCCCTAACATCAGAGACCCCAGAAACAAAGCCCCCCTAGCATCAGAGACCCCCCACACAAAGCCCCCCTCACATCAGAGACCCCAGAAACAAAGCCCCCCACATTAGAGACCCCCTCACATCAGAGACCCCCACACAAAGCCCCCCTAAGATCAGCGACCCCCTACACACACAAAGCCGCCCTCACATCAGAGACCCCTGACACAAAGCCCCCCTCACATCAGAGACCCCATACACAGAGCCCCCTTACATCAGAGACCCCCCCACACATCAGAGACTCCCCCACACAGAGCCCCCCTCACATCAGAGACCCCCGACACAAAGCCTCCCTCACATCAGAGACCCCCCACACAGAGCCCCCCTTACATCAGAGACCCCCCACACAGAGCCCCCCTCACATCAGAGACCCCCGACACAAAGCCCCCTCACATCAGAGACCCCCCACACAAAGCCCCCCCTTACATCAGACCCCCCTCCCCACGGAGCCCCCCACATCAGAGAGCCCTCCTCACATCAGAGACCCCCCACACAAAGCCCCCCTAACATCAGAGGCCCCCTACACACACACACACAAAGCCCCCCTCACATTAGAGACCCCCCCCACACACACAAAGCCCCCCTCACATCCTCACATCAGAGACCCCCCACACAAAGCCCCCCTTACATCAGAGACCCCCACACAAAGCCCCCCTTACATCAGACCCCCCCCCTCCCCACGGAGCCCCCCACATCACAGACCCCCTACACAAATCCCCCCTCACATAGAGCCCCCCCCCACACACACACATAGCCCCCCACATCAGAGAGCCCCCCCACACAGAGCCCCCCCCCTTACATTTTTTGAAGGAGAGAGACCTCACTTACCTTACGTTGTCTGCAGCTTTTTTTTTTCTTTAAACTTCCCGCCCACACATCCCCGGGAGTGTGGGCGGGCGGGAGGAGGAGGAGAAGGGGCGGGGGGCGAGGAGGAGCTGACGATCTCTCCTCCCTCCCTGCACTGACGCCAGAGGAGAGATCGTCAGCTCCTCCTCGCCCCGCCCCTTCTCCTCCTCTCGCCCGCCCACACTCCCGGGGATGTGTTGGCGGGAAGTCAGCATGGAAGGATCGGAGGCTGAGCTGTGTGAGAGATACACAGCTTGCCTCACTGCAACAATAGGTGACTGAGGCACGGCCGCACAGCGGGAGGTAAGCGGCGGCCGCAGCCTGTGTTAGCCCTGTCCATGCCGCGGTCGCCGCTCACCTACCGCTGTGCGGCCTGAATCGCCTGATCCTCTGCGAGCTGTGATGGCCGCTCGGCGCCCTTGTTGCCCATGGCGCCCCTGTGCGGCCACACAGCTCGCATGCCCCAAAGGCCGACCCTGTATATACTAGCCTCAAAGAAACCATCTAGCTTGACTTTCTGTAAAAAAAAACATTCAGAAAGTCACAGGCAGTTTCCAGCTTGTCTGAAAGTTTCTGTGTACAATCCCACACATGGTTGTCCTGCATCCTCTACATATCCTGATTATCAGTAAAAATGGTGTACTGATTGGTTTGGTTACTGGCTTTAAATGTGGGGAAGTTTACTTCCCGGTAAACTAGAAAACTTGATATCTTTTTTTCTGTCATTCAGTAATGCATCATAATAGAAATGTGTTTAAAATTTATCAGGAAAAACTTTTGAAGACCTCTGTCTATGTGATTGGAGAAAAGAGAAAAAGTAATGTACAGTATATCAGTTGTGGGTTGACAGAATAATGGGACTTTTGACTTACCGTAAAATCCATTTCTCTGATGTTCATTGACGGTTGGCTTTCTTCTGACACTGCTTGTAACAAAACTGAAAATATTTTCAAAGAGAAGCTTCAGTAGAGCTGAAAGCACCACATTAAGGTGTCCTTTTATGAAACGGAGATGACCAGTGATCCTGCTGATCACAGCTCATTTCCGATCATTCTCAGTTTATGAAACAGAAATGATCGGGGGAGAACATGTTCTCCGCTGATCATCTCTTCACATGGGAATCTGTCATTGACAGACACAGAAATGGCCAGGCTATGAAGCTGCGATCCCCGCACTTCACTGGCGATCTGGGTCAGAATTCACACTCCCGGGTTCACCAGCCTGGAGCTTGTGAAGCGGGGAGTGAAGACAGAATCGGGGGAGAACTGAGGGGGAAAAAGGAAGATTATGGACTTCCTTCTTCCTCGTTCAGACCCCCCAACACAGTAATCATGTCCCCCTGCCATATTTATGTATATATATATATATATATATATATATATACATGTGTATATATATATATACACACATACATGTAGATATATATTTAATGTGTATATATATATACAATGTATGTGTGTGTGTATTCAGTGTATATATATATATATATATATATTTATGTAAGGAGACTATTATTTATTAACCTCCTGTACTCAGCAGTGATAATTTATCTCTGCTTCTTAAAGCGTGCCAGGGATTTTCATACTACGGTAATCTCGCTTTGTCTCACGAGATTACAGACATCCCATTGACTTCTACACAGATCTCCAAGAAAACCGTTCTCCTCTGATCACCCTGGGCGAACTGAAGTTCTCCGATTCATAAAATGGGTGCCAGATGTGATCATTTTCCCCGGAGAACTCAACAGAGAAGCCAACAGAGAAAAAAATTCACCCGTTCATAAAAGTACACCTAAGATTCCAGGGCGGCCACAGGGCCAGCACTGAAGGAACCAAATGTCAGACACCCTGAAGAAAAGGTACACACCTGGGAGTGTGTGGCCAAAGGTTGTTGGAAAAAAACACCAAAACCCAATACCTGGCCCCTGATGGTATTCGAGGCCAACTTTTGTTCAACCCCCCCGTTGAAGGAAGGTCAAGATCTGATCCACCAAGAAGGAGCGAGGATGAACCCCAAGAGACTCACATCGCGCAATGTACGTCTTCCATGTATAATGGTAGATCTTCCTAGAGGCAGATTTCCAAGCTTTTAACAGTGTAGGAATCACCGATTCAAACAAACCTCCACCCTTCAGCCCCTGGCGTCCAACAGCCAAGCCGTTAAAGCCAGCGTCTGTAAGGCAGGATGGAATATTGGTCCTTGAAACTGCAGATCCTCCCTGAGAGGAAGTTTTCAAGGAGCATCGGCGACCAGCCATACCAGATCGGCATACCAAGACTGGCGAGACCAGTCTGGAGCCACTAGAATGATTAGAATCCCTTCTGCCTGAATCCTGCACAGGAGTCGTGGCAGAAGTTTGAGAGGGCTGGAACAAATTAATCAGCCTACCTTGAATGCCGGCTACTTACTGAGCCGTGGCATTGTCCGAATTAACTCGTACTGGACAGCCCTGAAGACGATTGTTCAATGAGCCAGACAAAGTCTGATTGCTCAAGCTGGCCATACACTAGCCAAAAATCGTACAAACATATTTTCGAAAAAAAGAAAAATCAGCCATGAGAGCAGACGATCGTGCTATCATGTAATGACCGAATTTAGAACAATAAATCATTCAATGGATGATTTGTGCCCATTAACTGGACGAAAAACGAATGATCAGACCAAATGACAGATTTTCGAACGATTTTCCGGCTAGTGTATGGTCAGCATCAGAGTTCCAGTACACTGGCATTCATAGAGACAACTGTCCAGTAAAGGAGGAGAAGTGCCAGAGAGCAAAGCCACCTCTCGAGACTGTGGATCCTTGACCCATTTCACTAGAATCTCTTTAGCAGAAATTTTGTGTGGAACTGTGCAAACAGACCACCTTGAGGGTGGACACCATCAGGTCCAGCACACGAATACATGCCCGGAGGGATGACTGTCTGCGGAACAACAGAAGCTGAATTGCCTCCTGCAATGTCTGGAGTTGTTCCGGAGGAAGAAACACCCTGACTGAGGCAGAGTCCAGAGTCAGACCCAGATAGGCCATTTTTTGTGGGCAGAACCAAAGCAGACCCCTGAATGTTCAGGATCCCACCAACTCCCTCAGAGTTCGCAGAGATATCTCCAGTAGTCCATCTGAGCAGTCGGAGACTCCGCTTGCAGAAGAAGATCGTCCAGATACCCCATTACCGTGATGCCCCGCTGACTCAAAAATGCCAACACTCCTGTGAAGTCCCAAGGTGCGGAGGTGAAACCAAAGGTCAGTGCCACAAACTAATAATGCTCCTCCTCCACTGCAAAATGGAGGAAGAGCTGGCGACCGGCACATGTGCAGGTAGACGTCCTTGATATTGAAATAAGCGAGTAGAAATCCCCCTGATGTATGGACGCCACTACCATGTGAATGGACTTCATGCGGAACTTCTGTACTCACACAAAGCAGATTAGCGCTTTGAGGTCCAGAATTGGACGTACCTTACCTTCCTTCCTGGGGACTGTAAAGAGGTTTGAGTAAAAAAAACCTTGAAAATGCTCCAAAGTCAGAACCGGAGAAATCACCCCTTGAAATAACAAGTCTTGCACTGCCCCAAAGAGACCCCGTAAGTGATCTGGGGACAAGTGCAGGTTGGAAGGGAAAAATCTTTATAGGGGACAAGACCGAACACGATCTCGTAGCCTGACCAAATAACTAACTATGTGGACCCACTTGACCTGTACCAGGGAGGCCCATAGATCTGGAAACCAGTGAAGACGTCCCCCCCCCCCAGATACGGGTGAGGGCGCCCCTTCATGCAGAGGCAGCCTTGTCCACAGGTCTGTAAGAGCCCGCTCGTGCCTTGCCAGACCAGGTCTTCTTTGAACCTCTGGTGGAGGCCCTGACTTTTGATCCCTAATCTTGAGATCCTGAGAGTTGAAGAGGCCGCCGAGGAGCCCACGTCTACAACAGGGCTCCTTGCCCTTGGTAGCCTGCGGAAGAAGAGTACTCTTCCTCCTCATGAGACCCTTAACAATGTCATCCAAGGAAGCTCCAAACAGGTGACCCTCGACAAGAGGGAGATCAGATAAGGCCTTCTTAGAAGTCTAGTCCGCAGACCAGCGTTTCAGCCAGACAATACGCAGAAGGATCACTGCTGATACCGACAGCCTAGAATCAAAGAAGCCTCATCCAAAGAGGTCTCACAGACACACTGTAGACCCTGGACCAACCAGTCCACCAGCTCCGCAAAGACAAGGGGAAACTATTCTCCCTCCAGGTCCCGGCATAAAAGCTTAGCCCACTCAGTCAGAGTTTGCGACACTAGGGCAATAGTAATTACCGGCCTAATTGCCGAACCAGCCACAGCGCACATATGGCGGGCTAGAGCATCCACCATCCTATTAGCTCAACCTGTAAAGGTCGGGGACTCTCAGCCGGGATGAAGATAACTAATTTTGACCTGGAAACCAGGGAGTCCACTACAGGTGGGACCGTCCACCTTTTATGCAGTAAATCCTCATAAGAATACCACAAGCAAAAAATGCCTTGCAACCACTGCGTTTTAGACAACCCCACTGTTTTTGACAATGTTGTCAAGGTAAGTGGAAAGAGGAACACCCCCGCCGCTTTGGAGGGCCTGTGGGTGCCAAAAGAAACCGGTGCCCCCGATGCGGCATCAGCCGCAACCTCCATTTTTTAATTTTCTCGCACTGACACAAACAGTGCATCCACAGCCTACATTTTTGGTCAGAACCGGCTGTGAGAGGCACATACCAGCTCAAAAAAAAAACTGCAGGGAGCCCAGAAGACATCCCTGGGGGGAAGGGAGGGGAACCCAAGGGTCCGACCGTTCCAAGGAAGGGCCCACATCCACCCCAAAACCCTCCAGGGGTAGTGGGAAACAGCTATTTACCACACTAGGAACAGGGTCGGCACCACTCCAGACAGGGCACCGCTTTATCATATTGAGGGTGCTGTTGGCCAGAAAGAAATGCTGCAACTCAGGCCGAAGCCAGTTCGTATGGGTCCTTGTGGGACATTTAACTCGCGGGCCAGCCCCCGCCCAGTGGGGCTATGTCGTGGCCAACCTAGCGTGGAGCTGCGGTCTGCACGTGCTCGCTCGCCGGTCTAGGGAGACCCTAAGGATCTATATTATCCAGTACGTCGCCCAGTCCAGATTGTAGTTCTCACAGGAGCAAACTAAAAAAAGAGGAAAAAAAATTCCATTGAAAATGAAAAAATTTCCAGGACCAAAGATTCCAGCAAGGAACTAGGTCCTTACTCTTGACTAGGCAGAAAAAAAACTGAGTAACTATAGCTGAGAGTGGGTGTATACCCCCTGGGACTGCCCATTAGCGTAGTCAAGCTTTTTCCTGCCTAGTGTCCTACTCCTGTAGTGGGCAGTATAACCCAATGGTTAAGAAGAATCAGGAGCTGTGTCCGTCAATGAACGAAAGAGAAATTTAGTTTTGCTACCTAAGCATGTCCATAAATATGACAGCCCACTTCCCCCAGCTAGGACCTTTCATGGCTTCATTCTTGATTTGGTTTATGTTCTAGTTTGTCTAATCTGCAGTAAAAAGGTTTGCTCCCTGTTCAATTTGTAACAATGGAAAATTTTCCAGTATCTTAAAAATCTAGCAAGCACTTGTGATATTTGAAAGTGTTTTACTACACCTTTATACACAAGGTGAAAACAATTACATCTACAACTTCTTCATCTTAATTATATTGTTTTGCAATATTGTTTTAGCACGAAGAGTATGGAAAAATTACCTCCCTGCCATTAATGGCATTGTGTTTCTGATTGACTGCGCTGATCATGACCGGCTTGTTGAATCTAAAGTAGAACTTGATGTAAGTAGTATGTATTTACTGTTCTATTTTATTGCCCCTACACTGCTAGAGAGCACCAACATATGTTTACGGTGTCCATCTCCCTTTGTATCTCTGATTTGTTGTATAGAGGAATGAATCACTCCTTTGAAACGCATTTTTTCACCTCAAGTTACACTTGCTAGATTGTAATGAATGTACAAAAATTTTACGCAATATATCATATTTACCCAACTAAAGTATTTATGTTTACTTTTGTTAAAAGAAAAGTGCAGGATTTAAAAAATAAACTATATATTTATACTTACCTAGGTAGATGCTGTATTGATCCAACGCTGAATCTGTCCCCCGCCACCTCTACACTGAGAACTGAGCGATCAAAAACCACTGATCGCCAAGTTCTCATTCTTCAATGAGCAGAGAGCAGTGACTGTCAGTGACCGCTCTGTGCTCTGCCTCTCCAGTGCTCACTGGAGACACAGCTCTGTAGAGAGCAGCTGGCTCAGTCTTCCAGTTGCACTCTGAGAGGCTGAGCCAGCTGCCAGTCAGGCATGTGGGAGGATGCTGACATTATTGTCAGGATCCTTGCAGAGCCTAGACCAGCTCTGTGACAGCGAAATTTAGCCTGCTGTCAGCTGAATCTGGGTCACAAGAGTGCACTCCTGTTACCCACAGGAGAAGTATGGCCACAAGAGCTTTGGCTATACGTCTCCTTTACATTTCAATTATGACCATAATAAATAAAATATATGCAAAATAACTATACATTCCTTGTGTGTGTTTTGGTGTCAGTGACGTCACAAAGCTATTTGCAGATAGTTTCAGTTGTCATGCCTTTTTTATTTTTTTTGGGCAGTAACGCCTGCAGGAGCAGGAGGGTACCACAATGTAAATGTCTGATATAATTACTGGCAGTGCTAGTAATTTCTGTTGGTCCACAGGAGCGTTTAGGTCACTGAAGGTCTACAGCAGGGGTGCTCAATCTGTGAAGCCCTCCAATGTGGCCTGCGTCCTCAAACCAGGAAAGAGCATGCACATACTGTGGGATGACGGGCCGGCAAGTGCAGATCACAATCAACAGGTTGCCAATCCACCATTTCAGAGCCTCAGAGTGCATGGAGCCAGCACTGGCAGCAGAGGAAGCAGGCAGCTGCGGAGCCACATAAGCTAATGCTTCCTCCATAGTGCCTGCTCCTGTCCCACGTGGAGTGATGCCAAGTGCACTTCACCTGGGACCTTTCTAACAGCCTGGAGAGCGATGCCAGCATATTATTAAAGCTCACATATACTGCACTTTTGCAAGGGCATACCCTAAAAAGGGTTATGAGGCTGCTTTCACATTGATCCGCTTTCCTGCGGTTAGCTGCACTGAGCCATAGATTTCAATTATATCCTGCAGTTTTGGTGCGCTTGCTGAAAGCACACCACAACTCCTGAATGCAGGAGTTTTGGTGCGCTTTCAGAAAGTGTACCGCACCCGCAAAGTATAATAGAAGTCTTTGGCTCAGTGCAGGTAACTGCAGGAAAGCTGCAGGTGCAGGTAAACCAAAGTGCATCAGTGTGAAAGCAGCTTTATATAGGGCTCAGGACAGTCAGGGCTTGTTTGCATTTGTGGTTTGGGGCGGGGTGGCAAAACCCCATAGTTCATTGTGACCAGCAACCAGTTACCAGATCACTTAAGTGGCCCTCGCTCATCAAAAGGTTGAGCACCCCTGGTCTACAGTCATGTTAGTTTTAGCTGAACTCCAGGCAGATATGAAACACACAATAGAATATTTATTAATACATTAATAAAGGCACTTTATTAAATCCAAGCAGTGTAAGTGTCTGAATTCCTCTTCTTATCAGTCCCTGAGGAACAGAGCCCAGATGTGTGAAAGGAGAAACAGCATTAGAAACCAATCTGTTGTTCTTCAGTGCTCATGTGCTATGTGTTATTTATTTACATGTGTCCGCTGACACCCACTGGCATCCAATCCGATCCTGTCCGCCAAAAACAAATGGATGGGGGATCCATTCCCTATCCATCCGACAGATCGTATGACAGTAGGACGGAAACGGGCAGGTGTTCTGTTTCTATCTGACCATCCCATAGAGAACAGTGGGTCTGTGTCTCCTGTCACCTGCCTGCTCAGCGGGGATCAGTTGAGAGATCCCCTCCTGAGCAGGCGGATGCGCATTACAGAGTTGGCTCCATGTGAAAGGGGCCTTAATAGCAACTGAGGCACTTTTATTGGAGAGAAGAGTGGTACAGAAGTCTAGATATTTAAACCAAAGAAACATCAGTGTCTGAGTCTTTAAAAAAAGGTTTTTAACAAAGGTTAGACACCCCTTGTAATCTGCTCCAAAGAAGGAGTTTACTATTACACTACTTAGGGGTCTTTAATTAGTTGTTTGGGGATGATAATTGTTTCATATATGCAGTTAACGCTATTCACACTGAAAATGTATGTGTCAAAATTTCTGGCACCTAAACTCATATGTCAAAAACAATCCACGCTGAAAACTGATTCTACCGATTCTGTGAGGCAACATTGGCAACAAATACTGCCCTTTGCTTGCTTTGTCCAGCCCTTGAGGGAATTATTCCTGCTACTGGCACCAACAGTGACCCACAATTTCTTCCACTGACACCAACAGTGAAGCATAATTTCTCCCACTAACACCAACCATAAGGGACTATTCCTCCCACTGACACCAATAATGGGACATAGTTCTTCCCACTGATATAAATTATGGAACATTATTACTCCTACAGTCACAAAATATAGGACACTTTTCCGCCCACTGATACCAGTGATAGGACACTACTCCCCCCACCGTCACTATAGATGGGGCACTATTCCTTCCACTGACCCCAATGATGGGGCACTATTCCTTCCACTGACACCAACGATGGGGCACTATTCCTCTCGCTGACACCAACAATAGGACATAGTTATTCCCACTGATATAAATGATAGAAAGCTATTCCTTCAAGGGACACAAAATATAGGGCACGATTTCTCCCACTGATACCAGTGATGGGGCACTACTTCTCCACCCATCACTAAAGATGGGGCACCATTCCTTCCACTGACACCAACAATGGGGCATAGTTCTTCCCACTGATATAAATGATGGAAAGCTATTCCTTGTACTGACACAATGATGGGGCGCTGACAGTGATGGGACACTACTCTTCCCACTGTCACCAATGATCGGGCACTATTCCTTCCACTGACACCAATGATGGGGCACTATTCCTCCCACTGTCACCAAATATGGGTCAGCATTTCTTCCACCGACACCAGTGATGGGGCACTATTCCTCCCAATGATAGGGCACTATTCCTCCCACTGATACCAGTAATGGGGCATTACTCTTCCCACTGACACCAAAGATGAGGTACTATTCCTTCCACTGACACCAATGATGGGGCACTATTCCTCCCACTGTCACCAAAGATGGGTCAGTAGTCCTTCCACTGACACCAGTGGTGGGGCATTATTCCTCCAAATGATACCAATGATGAGGCACTATTCATCCCACTGTTACAAATGATTAGGCTCTATTCCTTCTACTGATACCAATGATAGGGCACTATTTCCCCCGATGACACCAACTTTGGGCACAATTCCTCCCATTGACACCAACATCGGGGCACTATTGCTTCCACTGACATCAACTTAGGGCACTATTCCTCCCATTTACACCAACAATGAACACTGCACCTTTCAAAGACACCAACAATGGGGCGCTATTCCTTCTACTGGCACCAACAGTGGGCATGATTCCTCCCTTGGGCACCAATGATGATGCGCTACTCCTCCCACTGTCACCAAAGATGAGGCACTATTGCTTCCACTGACACCAATGATGGGGCACTATTCCTCCCACTGTCACCAAAGATGGGTCACTATTCCTTCCACTGAAACCAGTGACGGGGCACTTTTCCTCCCAATGATACAAAAGATGGGGTACTATTCCTCCCACTGTTACAAAAGATTAGGCACTGTTCCATCCACTTACACTAATGATAGGGCACTATTTCTCCCACTGACACCAATTTTGGGCACGATTCCTCCAATTGACACTAACATTGGACACTGTTGCATCCAGTGACACCAACATAGGGCACTATTCCTCCCATCACACCAACAATGGACACTACTCCTCTCACAGACACCAAAAATGGGGCTATGTAATTTATTTATTATATGGGGGAGTACTGCGCTTCAAGGGTAGTGAATACGAATCCTTAATAATATATGAATATAAATAACTTATTAGAATCAACCAATTCTAATAGTTAAACCAGAAATATATAAATTTTGTCCTTATTTAAAAGAGAGAATACTAATTATGCTGTTTCAATCAAACAATAAATAAATATTAAACTAGGTTCTTATTCACAAAAAAGAGAGTGCTAATTATGCTGTGTTCAGTTCATCTCTCTTAGTGTTATAAAAGATTATAAATTCATATTTAGTGTTTTAAAAATTATTATTGTTAATAAAAGCAATATGTAAATGTGCAAAATAAACAATTGTGCAAATTAAAAAAACTCTTAATTCCAATATGCTTATATTATAACTTAAATATGTAGATTTGTGCAATTATCCAGGACGCCAGCACATGGCTCCGCAGTGTAGGCTTTTTTTAAATGTGTCCGTTGCTGACAACAGCGTTGCCATCTGCAGCCTTTGCAGTCAACGCATAAGTTGCGGTAAGCCCAACACTCACCTAGGGACGACCGCCTTAAGAAGGCATCTGAACTCCCATCACCGAGCCCAGTGGGAGCATCACCGTCAGAACCCACAAAGCCACACTCCAGGCTCTCACTGTCCAGCCTCTTCTCCTTCTCCTCTCTCCTCACATTTGTCCTCCACTCCACCTTCCATGATGCCGTCGTCACGTTGTTCTGGAAAAATGATGACGCCGGATAACCCTCTTGCCCAACGTTTGACTGCTGGCTTGACGGAACTCATAGTCCGCCAACTACTGCCATATCAACTGGTGGACTCTGGGGCCTTTCAGGAATTTGTGGCCATTGGAACACCACAATGGAAGGTCCCAGGCAGGAAATATTTCTAGCAGAAGGGCATTCCAGAGCTGTATGGCTGTGTTCAGCAGTAGGTGAATATACCTCTGGCGCACAGTGTTGGTGCCAAGATACATCTGACCACAGACACATGGTCTAGCAAACACGGGCAGGGAAGGTATATCACTTTTACTGCCCACTGGGTGAACCTTCTGATGGCCGTCAAGCATGTAACCCGTGGCACTCGTGTAGATTTGGTTGTACCGCCACAGATTGCATGTAGGCCTGCCTCTTCTTCTCCTCCTCCTCTTCCTCCTCCATCCTCCCTCTCCTCCTTGGCTGACTCCTCCTTTTCCACTGCTACCGTCTCTTCCACTGCTACCGTCTCTTCCGCTGCGCCGCCCAAGATCCCCAGAACCTATTCCACATGCCAGGTAAGACGTTGCCATGCTGTGCTGCACCTGTTGTGCCTGGAAGCCAAGAGCCACACTGGTCCTGCACTCCTTTCAGCTTTGCGTTCACAGGCAGATCAGTGGCTGACACCGCTGAATTTAACAGTTGGTAAAGTGGTGTGCGACAACGGTGCCAATCTGCTGAGCGCGCTGAAACAGGACAAAATAACACACGTGCCATGCATGGCACACGTCCTGAACTTGGTGGTGCAGCGATTCATTGCCAAATACCCTGGGGTCCAGGACGTCTTGCGGCTGGCCAGGAAAATGTCAGGCCATTTCAGAAGATCTTACAGAGCCATGGCTCGCCTTGCTGACATTCAACGGCGATACAACCTGCCCATCAGGCGTCTTATTTGTGACTGCCCGACGCAATGGAACTCAACGTTGCATATGCTTGATAGGCTGCTCCAGCAGAAACGTGCAGTTAACGACTACCTGTAAGAACTCTGCGGGTTTTTTTCACCTCGCCAGTGGCTGCTCATACGGGACGCATGCAGACTTCTGCGGCCATTCGATGAGATCACCAAACTGGTCAGTCACGGCCAGGGCGCCATCAGTGACATCGTACCTTACACCTTCTTTCTGGAGCGTGCATTGCGTCGTGTCATTGATCAAGCCGTCGAGGAGCAGGAGCAGGAAGATGAGGAATGCAGTCAGAATGCAGGTAAACCCATGTGGGCTAATTTTTGGGACCTTTCACGGCCGACACTTACTTATTTATCCTGTTAATGCCTAATGTACCTTCAGCCACAGAATACAACGTTATTAGCTGTCAGGTAAACCCATGTGAGCTAATTTTTGGGGCCAATACTGGCTGACACTTACTTCTGTATCCTGTGAATGCCTAATGTACCTTCAGCCACAGAATACAACGTTCTTCGCTGTCAGGTAAACCCATGTGGGCTAATTTTTGGGGCCTATATTGGCCGACACTTATTTCTGTATCCTGTGAATGCCTAATGTACCTCCAGCCACCAAATACTACGTTCTTAGCTGTCAGGTAAACCCATGTGGGCTAATTTTTGGGGCCTATACTGGCCGACACTTACTTCTGTATCCTGTGAATGCCTAATGTACCTTCAGCCACAGAATACTACGTTCTTAGCTGTCAGGTAAACCCATGTGGGCTAATTTTTGGGGCCAATACTGGCCGACACTTCTGTATCCTGTGAATGCCTAATGTACCTTCAGCCACAGAATACAACATTCTTAGTTGTCAGGTAAACCCATGTGGGCTAATTTTTGGGGCCTATACTGGCCGACACTTACTTTTGTATCCTGTGAATGCCTAATGTACCTTCAGCCACCAAATACTACGTTCTTAGCTGTCAGGTAAACCCATGTGGGCTAATTTTTGGGGCCAATACTGGCCGAAACTTACTTTTGTATCCTGTGAATGCTTAATGTGCCTTCAGCCACAGAATACAACGTTCTTAGCTTTCAGGTAAACCCATGTGGGTTAATTTTTGGGGCCTATACTGACCAACACTTACTTCTGTATCCTGTGAATGCCTAATGTATCTTCAGCCACAGAATACTACGTTCTTAGCTGTCAGGTAAATGCATGTGGGCTAATTTTTGGGGCCTGGAATGGCCGACACTTACTTCTTTATCCTGTGAATTTCCAATTTTTTTAGACTGGAATTGCAAATCAATGGGTCTGTAAAGGTTCCATCAAATTGTGGAATGGTTGCGGAACCATTTTACAGATGTGTGAATGGACCATATATGTATTAGACATGTATTTACCGGCTGCTGTCAGTTCTGGCTGATTTATGAAAAAAATAATAATAATTTTTTACTGTAAAAAAAAAAAAAATTTAGGGCAACTTTTCCAATTGCAATACTTCTGTTATGACATTGTCCATGTGCTGGGACTATTTGTGCACAGCTAGTATGTCTTTTGTGGCTGCAAATATGACCTAAAGGTTTTTAAAGTTCGCCTCCCATTAATGTCAATGGAGCCCGCCGCGAACTTGCGGTTCGCAGGCTTTTGAGAAAATTTGCGGCTGACGTTCGCGAACCGCCCCAGCCGATGTTCGTCCATCACTATAAATATTCATGTTGCTCATTTGCTTTTCTCCACACCTACACTGCCTTGAAATTTTCCACATTTTGTCATGTTACAACCAAAAATTGTGAAGTGGAAGGAAAAGGTTTTCAAAATTTTTACAAATAAATATCTGAAAAGTGAGAAGTGGGTGATCAAAGGTTTAACTGTGTGTCTACCCAGTATTTGTGTGTACTGTATGTGCTGTTTTTACTAGGGGAAGAGATGGATTCTAGTGTCTGCTTTGCAGGAACACCGAATCCATCCCCTCCCCCCTGTCAGACCGGCTATCTGTCTTATTGTCTTGTTTACATAAGCAAATCCCAGTTCTGTGTAGTTTACCAAAGATTGGTGGGTGTGGGAGGACTTTCATTGCCTGGCACCTGCAGATCGGTTTCTGCTGTGAATTATCACAACAGAAACGGGCCACCAGTGGCACATGCACGCCCCCCAGCACGCCCCCCAGCAGACGGAAGTGCAAGATCACCTGCCTATCTATCTATCGATCTATCTATAAATAGATATATAAAAAAAAATATATATATACATACGTGATCCTGTTCAGAGGTGCCGCCCTATAGCAGTAAATCTGCTATAGGGCGGGCAGCAAGTGGATAAATTACACACAGGTTGACTCTTTTTACTGACTTGGTGGCTTTTGAAGGCAGTTTGTTTCCACTAGATGTGCTAGTTAGGATCCTTGCACACAGGCTTTCCACCCAACGGACTCCGTTTTGCTCAGCGGGGGATCGATCCACGGAGTCAGAGTCCCGCTCTCCTCTATGGGAGATTGGATAAAAACGGACCGCCTGTCTGTTTTCATATGATCCCATCCAATCCGATCCTCCGGACGGATGGAAAATAGGGTTACCATCTAAACCCTATGGATTTATCCGATCCAATCCTGTTCACAGACCGGATTGGATCGGATAGCAGCAGGTGTCAGCGGACATGTCACCGCTGACATCCGCTGCTCTATAGAGGTGCATGGAGCGTCCAATCAGGTCCGCTTAAAAAAATTACAGGCGGACCTGATCAAAAAGCCCGTGTGAAAGGGGACTAAGGGATATCAGAGTTTTGGGTCTGAATACCAATGCTCACCTCACTTTTCAGATATTTAAACATCTTCATGGGATGTTTAGCCATCTCTTCTAGACGCCTTTTCTCCTGGCAGTAGCATTTTGGCAAAAAAAAAATTTGTAACAAAACTCTTTTGCTGAATTATTTGACATGACATCGGCTTTATAGTAAAAAAAAACATTAGTTTCCAATATACTATGTTGACATTTAAATAAATAATTATAGTAGAAATTTTCTTGGATATTTCAGAACTAACAAGCTACTTTTTATTGAGGCTGAAGTTTAGACCTTGCTCTGTTTATTCAGAAGTATTTCTTATAAGAGTAGAGGAAAGATTGTTCTCAGAATAAACAGTGACACAGAATATGTTCATGAGAGGTTTGCTGTGGAGAAGTAGTGTGAGTTTATGTACACAATGAATGGGCACAGATTTTAGTTATGTTGTAGTTGCAACATTGGCCAAAGGTCTATATTGATAAGCATAGGGTTCAGCAGGGTAAGTGAATAGACACTTCAGCATTTTACTTTACTGTGTCCTAGGTTTCTCTCCAGACTAAATGCTAAGCTTCTGTTTTTTTTTCACCTCTCTGATATCATGCACCTACACTGTTTCCCTGTGCTGTCCTCTTTGAAGCAGAGCTCCATCCAAAAGGGAAAGTTCCCCTTTAAGGCCGCCTTCCTCGCTCCTGTTTGTGGAGCTTTTAAGAAGGAGGGCGGGAACGAGTACCCGATTTTTGACAGGTACCCGCTTCCACATCTGCTCCGATCGCCAAGCGATCGGAAGGGGAAGTTCCCCCCCCCCCAATAGTCTTCTGGGACATATGGCAGGACCAGTCACAGAGCGCAGCGCTGCTCGCGCATGCCTAGTGGGCATCCAGCTGTGAAGCCGCAAGCTGTCACAGCTGGGTGCCCAAAGTAAAGATGCTGGCGCTGGCAAGGGAGGACATAGGGAGAAAACTGGGTGCCCAAAGTAAAGATGGTGGTGCTGGCAAGGGAGGACATAGGGAGAAAACAACTGGGGTGGAGCACACTACTAGATTGTGGGACAGATGAGTGTCTATTTATTAAAAGTCAGCAGCTACAGTTTTTGTAATTGCTGACTTTTAATTTTCACTTAAGAGACTGGAGCTCCTCTTTAATGCCTCTTGTACTTTTCCTAATATGTACCTTATTACATTTTAGGCCTCATGCACACAGGATGTTTAGTCATCTCTCCTAGACACCTTTCCTCCTAGTAGTAGAATTTTGGCAAAAACAAAATTGACTCTTCTAAACGCATGTAATCTTTTTAGGCGCGTGAAGGGCTTGGGCGTTAATCCATTTTATTAGCAAAAATTATATTATTATTATTATACAGGATATATATAGCGCCAACAGTTTGTGCAGCTCATTACAACATGAGGGCAGACGATACAGTTACAATACAATTTAATAGAGGGGGAATCAGAGGGCCCTGCTCGTTAGAGCTTACAATCTAGAAGGGAGGGTAAAGTGAAACAAAAGGCAATAACCGTGGAGGATGAGCTGATGGAGAAAATGAAAATACAGTTGTTAGGGACTGTCTAAAACAGGGATTCCCAAACTACGGCCCTCCAGTTATTCAGGAACTACAATTCCCATCATGCCTAGTCATGTATGTGAATGTCAGAGTTTTACAATGCCCCATGGGATGTGTAGTTCTGCAACAGCTGCAGGGCCGCAGTTTGGGGAATCCCTGGTCTAAAAGCTAATTGAGTAGGAGATAATTGGACAGATTGGGGTAAGGAGTTCCATATGATTGGAGAAGCTCAGGAAAAGTCCTTGAGGGGAGCATGGGAGGAGGTGACAAGGGAGCTAGAGAGCAGGAGGTCTTGAGAACAAAGAGAATGATTAGGTTGGTCATTTGAGACTAGGCTAGTGAAGACAGGCCCGGAGCAAAAAAAAAAAATAGGCGTAGGGCCTCATGATGGGGTGGACAGGGGACACGGCAATGGAGGGGTTAAATGGTGGGCTGTGGCCGGTGGTCAAGTGTGGGCATTGGTTAGCTTCAAAGGTGGGGTGGGGTCAAGGGCATGGTAACACTGGGGGGGGCTTGGAATCTGCAGCAGTGCCGCGTGGGATCGTGTGAAGGAAGAAGAATCCCCACCCTCCCGCCCTTGAGTTTCAGGATGTGGAACGTGGAGCTGGAAGATGCAAGTTGGCATGAGGGTTGTAGAGTGTTTTCGTGTTGGCGGTTGGGGGTCTTTGGAGGCGTTAACAGATTTTGGTCAGTGCATAGGGTGACCCATCCAAGGTATGGAGCCCTCTAGTGGATCCCGGTTAGTAGGGGATTAACCGGGAAGTGGTAACAAAGTGGTATCAGGGGTGAATTTTTGGATACTGATACCGTTTTTTGAATTGGATTTTTTGGTGCCTCCCAAGACCAACAACCCCTTTTTCTTGATATGATACTGGAGTATTTATGGTTCATGTTTAAAATGTTAATTTTGGTATTTGGTTTTTGTTAATAAAATGGCCTACCAGGCCACAATTTTCTCCAAGTCGGTTGTCAGTAGTATTTTGTTTAGAATTAAGAGAAGGGGTGTGGGTACAAGTTTAAGACCAAGAGTGGGCATCGGTTATACCCTAATCATGTAGCTGGGGGCTAAGTTGTGGATGGCTTTGTAAGTTGTTGTTAGTATTTTAAATTTAGTTTGTTGGGTGAGCGGAAGCCAGTTGGAGGGATTGACAAAGAAGAGTAGCAGACACTGAGCGATTGGTAGGGTGGATGAATCTGGCAGCAGCATTCATGATGGATTGAAGGGGGGATATCCTATGTAGAGGTAAGTCAATGAGAAAGGAGTTGCAGTTGTCGAGGCGAGAGATAACCAGGGAGTGAATTTGGAGGTTTGTTGTGTCATTGGTTAGAAAGGGGCATATTTTGGAGATGTTGCGGAGGTTGAGGTGGCAAGATTTAGACAGTGATTGGACATGGGGCTTGAAGGAAAGCTCAGTGTCCATGACTTCACCTAGAACCTTTGCATGCGGGGATGGGCTGATGTGCCATAGATTTTGACAGAGAGATCAGGGGAAGGGGTACGTGGTGGAGGAAAAGTTATAAGTTTGGTTTTGGATAGATTTAGTTTGAGGAAGCGGTGTGACATTCAGACTGATATATCTGCTAGTAAATTAGTGATACATGAGGAGACTGAGGGTGTGAGCTGAGGGGTAGAGAAATAGATTTAGGTGTCGTCAGCGTAGAGATGGTATTGGAAGCCATGGGAGGTGACCCAGAGAGGAGGTATGGATTGAGAATAGGAGAGAACAGAACCTAGGGGGACCCCAATAGAGAAATGAAGGGGAGAGAAGAAAGAAGAATTATAAGTAACTGATAAGTACGGTTGGATAAGGAGGAAGAAAACCAGCGAAGAGTACAGTCACAAAGACCAAAGGCGGCTCGGGGCTAGTGACTGGGGATTAGCGGCTCAGGGTTAGCGACTGGGTGAATATTTAGTGACAAGGTGTGTAACCTTAGCGACTGGGTGTTAGCGACTGGGTGTTAGCAGCTCGGGGTTAGTGACTGGGTGAATATTTAGTGGCAAGGTGTGTAACCTTAGCGACTGGGTGTTAGCGAATGGGTGTTAGCGGCTCAGGGTTAGCGACTGGGCGAATATTTAGGGACAAGGCGTGTAGCCTTAGCGACCGGAGGGTTAGCGATTGGAGGTTAGTGACTGGGTGTTAGCGACTGGGTGAATATTTAGTAACAAGGCGTGTAGCCCTAGCGGCTAAGGGTTAGCGACTGGCCGTTAGCAACTGGGTGTTAGCGACTGATGAGGAAGCGACTGGGTGAATATTTAGTTACTTAGTGACAAGGCGTGTAGCCTTAGCGACTGGGTGTTAGCGACTGGGTGAATATTTAGTGACAAGGCGTGTAGCCTTAGTGACTGGGTGTTAGCGATTGGGTGTTAAGCGACTGGGTGAATGTTTAGTGACAAGGCGTGTAGCCTTAGCGAGTGGGGGTTAGCAACTGGGTGTAAACCTTAGCAACTAAGGAGTAATTTAGCATCTGGTTGTAACCTCAGTGCCTGGGGAGATACTGTAACGACTGGGACCAGGTATACCGAGCGACTAGGAGGACCTAGCGACCGTAGGCGACTGGTGAGTACTGTAGGCGACTGGAGAGTACCGTAAACGACTGGTGAGTACCGTAGGTGACTGGTAAGTACCGTAAATGACTGGTGAGTACCCCAGGTTTAGTACCAGGGGAGATAGAGGTAGTGTAGGTAAAGAATAGCAGGTATCCTATTTATCCCCATAGAATAGAGGGTAATAATGTCCGGCAGGATTGGGGATGCCACTAAGTGCACTTCTTGTGTTCCTTGATGAACCAATCGAGGGCGAATACTGCTGTGCAAGATGTGAGCGACTTGTTTCTCTTGAAGCCCAGATCCTGGATCTAGAGAACAAAGTGGCAACACTGCGTAACATCAACAACCTGGAAAGGAGCTTGGACATTACCCATCAGGTGCTGGCAGGGACCTGCATAGTGGAGACGTGGAGACGCAGGCAACAGAGGTAGGCAGTTGGGTGACAGTTAGGGGGGGTAGAGGGAAGAGCGCCAGGGAGGCCAGTCCTGAGTTGATTCACCCCAACAAATATTCCAAGTTGGATGATGATGGGGATATCAGCTCAGGGGAGGCAGTTCTGGAGCAGGGGCCCTCCCCCAGCTACCATGGGAGCGGCGGCTCCAGGAAGAAAGGGAGCTGTGACTCAGGAAATGTTAGACAGGTTGTGGTAGTGGGTGACTCAATTATCATGAGGACAGATCGGGAAATCTGTCAAAACGATTGCAGTAGCCGAACAGTATGTTGTTTACCGAGCGCTCGAGTTCGGCACATCGCGGATCGAGTAGACAGATTATTGGGCGGGGCTGGGGAGGACCCAGCGGTCATGGTGCATGTTGGCACCAATGACCAAGTAAGAGGAAGGTGGAAGGTGGGGGATCCTAAAGAATGATTTCAGGGATTTAGGGACTAGATTGAGGAATAGGACCTCCAATGTGGTTTTCTCTGAAATACTGCCTGTTCCTCGAGCCACACCAGAGAGGCAGAAGGAGCTTAGGGAACTTAGCAAGTGGCTGAGGAACTGGTGTAGGAAGGAGGGGTTTGGGTTCCTGGAGAACTGGGCTGACTTCTCAGTCGGCTACCGGCTCTTTAGTAAGGATGGGCTGCACCTTAATGGGGATGGTACAGCTCTTTTGGGGAGAAAGATGGCCACCAAGTTGGAGGTGCTTTTAAACTAGGAGGGCCCAGTGGTAGAGTCAGTTAGGAGAGAGCTAAGGACAGAAAATATTATTGGGGGCAGAAGCGACAGCAGGTCCGTAGCGTTTAAAATTGGGGGGTCTGTGCGGACAAACCTCAGACCAAACAGAAATAAAATTAAGCACTATGCAATATCAACTTCCACTAAACTAAGCGGGATATATGCAAATGCCAGGAGCCTAGCTAATAAAATGGATGAGTTGGAAATGTTAGTACATGAGGAGGACATAGACCTTGTGGGAATAACAGAAACTTGGTTCGACTCCTCACACGACTGGCTGGCCAATATCCAAGGGTATTCTGTGTATCGGAAGGACAGGGAAGGAAAAAGAGGAGGAGGGGTATGTCTCTATGTCAGGAATAATAAAAGGGTGGTGGAAAGGAGTGATATTATGGAAGCGATGAGTACAGAGTTAGAATCCGTGTGGGTAGAACTCCATAGGGAAGGTGAAAAGGGGAAAGTAATTGTGGGGGTTTGTTATAGGCCATCAAACCAAAGGGAGGAGGTAAAATTGGAATATATGTCAATGTTGGGTAGCGTGGCAAAGCTGGGGCCAGTTATCATATTAGGGGACTTCAACTATCCCAACATTAACTGGGAAGAGGGGACTGCACACTCACTAAAGGCCCATCTCTTTATGGACACCTTACAGGACAACTATGTCTCAGTTGGTGGATTCTCCTACTAGAATGAATGCAGTGTTTGATCTATTAATTACTAATGGCCCAGATCTAATCTCAGATGTAGGAGTCTGCGACAACCTGGGTTCTAGCGATCACAGGATGATCACCTTTAGCGTAAATCACAACATAGCAAGGCATGAGGGGAACATAAGAACCCTAAACTTCAGAAGGGCAAACTTTCCCAAATTGTGCTCAATGATAGAGGAAATAAACTGGGACCAAACCCTAGGAACACTGACCACAGAGGAGAAATGGGAATGCTTTAGGAACATATTAAACAAAAGCATCTCAAAGTGCATTCCAATGGGAAATACATTTAAAAGAGCCAAAGCCAAACCTGGCTGGCTTAGCCGTAATGTAAATAAACTTATTAGGGAAAGAAAAATGGCCTTCAAGAAATATAAATCGGAGGGGACGTTATTGGCTTTCCAGCTATACAAGGAATTAAATAAGAAATGTAAATCCGAAATAAAAATGGCTAAAATCAACTTCGAGAGACAAATAGCGGAGGATAGTAAAAAGAACCCTAAGAAATTCTTTAAATATATCAACAGCAAAAAAACGAGGTCAGAACATGTTGCACACATAATTAATGATGATGGGAGGATGGTTACAGAGGACACAGATAAGGCAACTGTGCTTAATGCTTTCTTCTCCTCAGTCTTTACACAAGAAAAGGAAAGGTACACTGACCATGACGGTTTGGTTAGCAGTACTTCACAGGACTTGCCACTATGGCTATCAGAGGGTGAAATAAGGGACAGGCTAGATAAAATTAACACAAATAAATCACCAGGCCCGGATGGCGTACATCCGAGAGTACTCAAAGAACTCAGTAAGGTTATATCTAGACCACTGTTCCTGATCTTTGCCGATAGTATTTTGACAGGAAATGTACTAAGGGACTGGAGAAAAGCTAACGTGATAACGATATTCAAAAAAAGGCAGAGGCATGTCCCGAGAAATTATAGGCCGGTGAGCCTGATGTCAATCGTATGTAAACTTCTGGAGGGGATGATAAGGGACTATATCCAAGAGTTTGCTAAAGATAACAACATAGTTAGCAGTAATCAGCACGGGTTTACAAAGGGGCGTTCTTGTCAAACCAATCTGTTAACATTCTACGAGGAGGTTAGTTGTGAGCTAGACAGTGGGAGACCTGTGGATGTGGTGTACCTGGATTTTGCTAAGGCGTTTGATACAGTTCCCCACAAACGCTTGATTTAGAAATTAAGGGCGACAGGCATCGACCACAAGGTTTGCTCTTGGATACAGAACTGGTTAAAGGGGCGTGTCTAAAGGGTGATAATAAACAACGCATACTCTGACTGGTCTGGGGTGGTAAGTGGGGTCCCCCAAGGCTCAGTTCTGGGACCAATTTTGTTCAATTTATTCATAAGTAGCATTGAGGAAGGGATCGGTAGCTCGATCTCAGTTTTTGCAGATGACACAAAATTGAGTAGGGCAATAACTTCACATCGTGAGGCAGAAATCTTTCAGAATGACCTGAACAAACAACAGAGTGGGCAACTACATGGCAAATGAGGTTTAATGTGGATAAGTGCAAGGTATTGCACTTAAGGACCAATAACATAAAAGCTATATACAAGCTAGGGGGGGAACCTCTGGGTGTATCAAAAATGGAGAAAGATCTGGGAGTCTAAGTGGAAGATAGATTAGGAAATAGCATACAATGTCAAGCTGCAGCTGCCAAAGCTGGCAGAATTTTGGCATGCATAAGGAAGGGGATATATTCCAGAGATAAAACTATAATCCTATCACTTTATACTGTAAAACTCTGGTCCGACCACATCTGGAGTATTCTGTCCAGTTCTGGTCACCAGTCCTCAGAAGGGATGTATTGGAGCTTGAGAGAGTACAGAGAAGGGCAACAAAACGTATTAGGGAATTAGAGGACCTTATTTACAAAGAGCGTTTAGAAGCACTAGATTTATTCTCCCTGTAGAAGAGACGCGTGAGAGGGGACTTGATAGCGATTTACAAATACCTCAACGGTGATCAGAGCATAGAAAAAAAACGATTCAGTCGCAAGGAATGCATGAGGACACAAGGTCATACAATACGTTTAGAGGAGAAGAGATTTAACCACAGGCTACGCAGGGGGTTCTTTACAGTATGGGCTACCAGACTGTGGAATTCCCTGCCACAAATGGTAGTAACTGCGGGGAGTATGGCTTTTTTTTTAAAAGACTCTTGGACGTACATCTCAAGGATCGAAACATTCAGGGGTATGAGAAATGAATACGTCCACACACATCTACACAGGTTGAACTGGATGGACTATTGTCTTTATTCAACCTCACCTACTATGTAACTATGTATGTGAAATTTTTTGGGGAGGACGGGGTGGTCAACCGCATCAAAGGCTGCAGAAAGAACCAGGAGTAGGAGTACAGAATAATGTCCATTGGTTTTGACTGTTAGTAGATCGTTTGTTAGTTTAGGGAAAGCAGTTTCTGTGGAGTGCTGAGGACGAAATCCAGACCGAAGGGGATCCAGAAGGTTAGTCTCGGCAAGGTGGTTGCTTAGTCGGTTGTAGACCAGACATTCAAGGAGTTTGGATAAAAAGGGGAGCAAGGAAAAGGGGCATATGTTGTTAAGATTAGTTGGGTCCAGTGAGGGCTTTTAAAGTATGGGGCTGACTAGTGCATGTTTTAGAGAGTTGGGGAAGATGCCAGAAGAGAGGAAGAGATTGAAGATGTGGGTTAGAGAGTGTAGAATAGAGCAAGAGGGTGAACGTAGCATTTGCGAGGGAACAGGATCCAGAGGGCAGGTGGTTAGCTGGATGTTAGCAAGTAGTTTAGCAACCTTTTCTATTGTGGTGGAGTTGAATGAGGGAAGTAATGATTGTACCTGTGGGCATGAGGTGTAATGCATGGAAGGTATCTGAACAACAGAGGTCTCTTCACAAATTGTATCAATCTTCTGTTTGAAGTGATTGACGATCTCCTGGGCCACTTCTGTCTACTGTGTAATGCATGGAAGGTATCTGAACAACAGAGGTCTCTTCACAAATTGTATCAATCTTCTGTATGAAGTGATTGACGATCTCCTGGGCAGTGAGTAAGTTAGTGGGTGGAAGCCAAAGTAGAGAGTTTAAGGTAGAGAAGAGTTGATGGGAACGGAATGATAAGTTGTTAATGAGAGTGATAAAATAGGTCTGCTTGGCAGTGCAGAGACTTGAATTGTATTTTTGGAGGGCAGATTTATATTGGTTGAAATCTTTCTGAGACCTAGTCTTACACCACAGGTGCTCAAGAGCATGGCTATGCTTTTTCAGACTTCTAGTCTTATCTGTTTGCCAAGGTTGAAAGGGTCGGGCCTGAATCGGTGTGTAGTGAGGGGGCCAGTGTGTCCAGGGAGCCTAACAGTGAAGCGTTGTAGACAGAAGTGGCTAGGTCGGTGCAGGACTGGGGTGATATTTTGTCATAGAGGTGGTCAGTAGCAGAGTAGAGAAGATAAGGATTGAGATGGCGTAGGTTTCTACTGTTACGTGGTCGGAGGGAGAGGAGGTAGGGAAGAGGGAGAGAGTGAAACTAATACGGTAGTGATCAGAGAGAGGGAAAGGATAGTTAGAGAGGTTGCACAAAGTGCATAGGTGGGAGAAAACAAGGTCAAGGGTATTGCCTTCAGAGTGATTAGAAGCACGTATCCATTGCTTCAGGTCAAAGGAGGAGGTTAGACTGAGAAGTTTGGAAGTGGCAGGAGTGTTAGTATTAATAGGGATGTTGAAGTCGCCAAGAATAATTGTGGGGATTTCAGAAGAGAGAAAGTAGCCAGGCAGAGAAGTCGTCAAGAAAGGTTGATACTGGTCCAGGAGGCCGGTAGACTACGGCTATCCTTAAAGAAACTGGAGAGAAATAACAAATGTGCCTCAATAGGTGCTATGTGGGGCTAGAAGGATTCCGACACCCCCTCCCTTGCATCCATAGGGTTTGGAGGAGTGAGTCCAGAGAAGACCACCATGGGATAGGGCAGCAGAAGATGCTGTGGATTCATGAAGCCAGGTTTCGGTAATGGCGAGTAGATTAAATGAGTTAGCGATTAATGTTGCAGAGTGCGATCACTGGGTGCAGCGGAGTCCATTCAGATCAGACATTGTGGAGTAAACAGGAACTGGCTTCTTTATTGGAACATAACACAGGAATCAAACATGTCACCTGCTCATTTGTAATAAGAACAACACAGACAGGAAAAGATAACCAACAAGTTCAATACAGTTTACAGGAAATGACAACACATCATAGAAATGCATAGCATATCACTGAGCATTAGCGACATCTAGCGTCCTATTTATGAACTGCAGTTTATCTGTAATAAGCTGAAAGCTGTTGTATCTCCAACACCCGTTCTCAACAGCTAAGGCTTAGTCTATTAAACCCATCTTCTTTGTAAGCCTTGAGTGTCTTTCAGCAGTCAGAGGCTTTTGTAAGAATATCTGCTGTCATATCCTCGGTTGGGCAATAAAGTAACTCAAGAAGACCTTGCTCTTGAAGATCCCTAAGAAAGTGGAACTTCACATCAATGTGCTTGGTTCTTGAATTAACTCCTTCCATGCGCGCAAGTGCAAGACATCCTTGATTGTCCTCATACATTTCTGTTGGTTCCAACTGTGGTTGACCCAAATCTGTTAATAGCTGTCTCAGCCATATAACTTCTTGGCTTGCTTGCGCTGCAGCAACGTATTCTGCTTCAGTAGACGACAGAGAAACAGAGAGTTGCTTTTTACTAGTCCAACTGATGGCACCTCCTGCCAGAAAAAATAGGTATCCACTGGTAGATTTCCTGTCGCTGGTGTCTCCTGCCCAGTCAGCATCCACATATCCTGTTAAGGTGCTTTCATCACTTGCTGGTAACTTTAGCTTGTAGTGCGAAGTCCCTTTAAGATAGCGAATGATTCGCTTTACAGCATTCCAGTCCTTTTGACTTGGCATCTAAACCTTTCTGCATAGGATTCCAACACTTGCTGCAATGTCCGGTCTTGTAGCAGTGGTAAGATATAGCAATTTTCCTATTGCCTTCCTGTATTGAGTATTAGTAGGTAATGGGTTATCTTGGCAATTCATCTCCTTTAGGTAGTTGGTTTCCATAGGAGACTTTACTGGTTTGGCGTCTTCCATTCCAAATGTTTCAATTATTTCTTGTATTTTGTGTCTTTGGTTCAGAAGAAAGCTGCCATCTTCCTCTCTCTCGATCTGGATGCCGAGGTAATTCTTTATGTTGCCAAGATCTTTGGTGTTGAAGTTCTGATTTAGTTTTTCTAGTATTTCTGCTTCATCCCCTTCTTGCTCAAAGCAAATCAGGAAATCATCCACATAAATAAGCATATAGACCCATCTGTCTCCCAATTTCTTTGTGTATAAGCAGGGGTCCGCTTTACTCCTCAGAAAGTTTTGATGTGTAAGCACTTCATTTATTTTTATATTCCACGCTCTGGCTGCTTGCTTTAGACCATATATACTCCTGCGAAGTTTGCATACTAGGTCTGGCATTTGTTCATCTTTGAACCCTGGCGGCTGTTCCATGTAAATTTCTTCTGTTAGCTCCCCATGTAGAAACGCGGTTTTCACATCAAAATGTTTCACTTGCATTTTCCTTGTGACGGCTACTGTCAGTAAAGTCCTTATTGTAGTGTGCTTGACTACTGGTGCGAATGTCTCGTCATAGTCTTCTCCATATTTTTGAGAATAGCCCTTGGCTACTAGCCTTGCTTTGTATCGCTCAATTGTGCCATCTGCATTGTATTTCACTTTAAAAGTCCATTTACAGCCTATGGCTTTCCTTCCAGGTGGTAGTTCTGTAAGTGTCCATGTTTTAGTGTCATGCATGGATTTTATCTCTTCATCAGCAGCCTTTATCCATTTACTTGCTTCTTGTTCTGAAAGCTGAGATATTTCTTCCCAGGTTGCAGGTTCATTGATACCGGCAGTACTTGCTTTGTATGAGAGACGTACAGGTGGTTTACCCTTGTTTTCTCTTGTTGAACGTCTCGGTTTTGTGTCTGAGCCTTCTTGTGTCTGCTCTTCAGTACTGGTAGAGTCTGCACTCACTTCAACTGTTTGTTCAGAAGTTACAGAGATGGGCTGGTCAATGTCAGTTTTCTCTTCTATTCTTGCTTCTACTGTTGTCATTACATTGTCTCTGAAATCTTCAACAAAAGTTATGCTGTTGCTAATGGTAACCTTGTCTGTTTTGGGATCAAGGATTCTGTAACCTTTGACATTGTCACTGTATCCAACAAAGATACCTTCAAATGCTCTGTTTTGGAGTTTGGTGCATTTTTCTTCAGGTATGTAGATGAATGCTTTGCATCCAAAAACTCTTAGGTGTTTTACATTTGGCTTCTCATTGTGCCAAAGTTCATATGGAGTTTTCTCTATTGTTCTGGAAAGAAGTCTGTTCTGCAAATATGTAGCTGTCATAGCTGCTTCACCCCAGTATTTTTGTGGTAGTCCAGAGTCTGTCAGCATACATCTGATCATTTCAGTCAGAGTTCTGTTCTTTCTTTCAGCTACTCCATTTTGTTCTGGTGTATATGGGACTGTCTTTTGATGTTCTATTCCATTCTGTTTTAAGTATTCTTGTAACTTATATCCGGTGAATTCACCTCCATTGTCACTCCGAAGTATGAGAGGCTTCCTCTGAAACTTGTTACTGGTCTTTAATATATAGTCTTGTAATTTGTCAAAAACTTCACTCTTGTGTTGCATTAGGTAGGTGACTGTGTATCTTGAATAGTCGTCTATGAAAGTCACTATGTACCTTTTGCCTCCAGGTGTAGGTGGGTTTAGGGGACCACACACATCACTGTGAACTAAGTCAAGTGGTCTTGAAGCTCTTCTGACTGACTTTGGGAAGTGTTGCTCTTGTAGCTTTGGATTTAATGCAACATTCACACTTAACAGTAACTGGACAAGAGGATATTGTTAGATCCCTTGTCAGATTCCTCCTCTGTAGTTCCTGTATGCATTCTGGGTGTCTGTGACCTAGACGTCTGTGCCATATATGTATACAGTCATTGTGCTTTTGTGTACATAGTCTCACCTTTTCCTTCACTGTGTCAAGGTGATATAGATGATCATCCAGCTTGGCACTTGCTACTGTCTGGTTGCCGTTTAGGATTGAACACTTGTCACCTTGGAATTTTACAGTGAGTCCTCTGGCTGTCAGACGCTTCACAGATAAGAGTCCTCCTAGATTAGGAACATAAAGCACATCTTTCACTGGTATGGCTAGATTGTGTCCCGCATCATCAGGGCATACAAGGGTTCCATGCCCATATCCTTCTGCATGTATTTTGCTTCCATCTGCAAGATAAATAGTTTCTTTGTTG
The DNA here is from genome assembly GCF_965119305.1 of Pelophylax lessonae. Lineage (NCBI taxonomy): Eukaryota > Metazoa > Chordata > Amphibia > Anura > Ranidae > Pelophylax > Pelophylax lessonae. The sequence goes on along the minus strand of NC_138771.1, from coordinate 403,748,488 downwards.
TTCAGATCAAGTTCTGTGAAAAAACTTCTATCACTCGTCATGTGACTGGTTGCCCCGGAATCGATGCACCAGCCTTGACATTTATTGTTGCCTGTCGCTTTAAATGTGGCATTCCAGTTTCCTTCCCATGGATCATTGATTATGGCTTTGACTTTTTGTTTAGCATTAGAGGGACGCTGTCTTCTTTGCTCTGCTTTCCATATAGTACAGTCTTTCTTTATGTGTCCCTGTTTGTGACATCTGAAACACACTCTGGTCTCTTTCCTGTGTAACCTGCGTCTGTAGCTTTAAGAGCAGTTCTGGTGTCGGTTTCTGTGGAGTCATGCACTAATTCCTTTCTTCTCTGATACTCATCTATGAGCCTGGTTTTTACAAATGCTAGCTTCAGATCTGCCTCAGGTCGTGTCTCCAGTGAATTGATCAGTGCAGTATATGTATCGGGCAAACTGCATAACAACATGGCTGCTCCGTGGCTGTCTGTTATATTCTCCCCGATTGATCTTAGTTGCGCAATCACTTCCAGCATTGCATTTATATGCGCCTGCATGTCCTGTTCTCTGCTAAGTCTCATTTTGTAAAGTTTCCGCAGTAGAAACAGCTTGCTGTTTAAACTGGATCTTTCATGCAGTCTTCTAAGAACGTCCCACATGCCTTTAGCTGTGTCCTCATGGCGTATATGTATGAGGTGATCATCCTCCACTAGTAAGCTTATGGTGGCCGTGCCTGTCTGTTTTTCTTGTCCCAGTCATGATTATTGTCCTGTGGCCTCTCTGTAGTGGTAACCTCCCACAAGTCATCTCTAGATAATAGCATTTCCACTTTAAACTTCCATAGCTGATAATTGTCATTGTTCAGCTTGGCCACTGAGAGTTTAAGTTCTGAGTTTCCAGACATTTTTTCCTCCTTTATATATGAACAGTCTTACTTTTCTATAGGAGATGTCACTGGAAAGCTTCCTTATGTCGATCTCCGCATCAGTCACACTGTCTCCCGTTCAAGGCTTTGTTCTGCCTGGGCCGCACCTCGTCATAAGACTTTATCCGGATCCTGGGCCCATAACCTGTTGCAGAGTGCGATCACTGGGTGCAGCGGAGTCCATTCAGATCAGACATTGTGGAGTAAACAGGAACTGGCTTCTTTATTGGAACATAACACAGGAATCAAACATGTCACCTTCTCATTTGTAATAAGAACAACACAGACAGGAAAAGACAACCAACAAGTTCAATACAGTTTATAGGAAATGACAACACATCATAGAAATGCATAGCATATCACTGAGCATTAGCGACATCTAGCGTCCTATTTATGAACTGCAGTTTATCTGTAATAAGCTGAAAGCTGTTGTATCTCCAACAATAAAGTGGTCATGGAGAGAGGAGAGTTTGTTACATACAGAGCGGGCATTCCAAAGGGCGCAAGAGAAAGGGAGTCTGGGAAGAAGAGAAATGGGAACTAAAAGGTGTTGATTGTGGCTGCAGCCAGAGGGTACAGGGTAATGGGTGTGTTAAGTACAGGTAAATTATGGAGGCCCAGGGTTTTGGGATATATCCCCAGAGGTTAGTAAAAGCAAAAGGGTGAGGGAGGTAATATGAGAGTGTAATTTATATAAAGGGACATGCCCCAGTTTCCTGGAGATTTTTTTGTGCATGTGGATTTAGAAATAGCAGGAGTTGGTGAGTGCAGAAATAAGGAGAGGACAGAAGTGAGGGTAATATATATATATATATACAGTGGGTACGGAAAGTATTCAGACCCCCTTACATTTTTCACTCTTTGTTATATTGCAGCCATTTGCTAAAATCATTTAGGTTCATTCTTCTTCCTCATGAATGTACACATAGCACCCCATACTGACAGAAAAACACAGAATTGTTGACATTGTTGCAGATTTATTAAAAAAGAAAAACTGAAATATCACATGGTCCTAAGTATTCAGACCCTTTGCTGTGACACTCATATATTTAACTCAGGTGCTTTCCATTTCTTCTGATCATCCTTCAGATGGTTCTACACCTTCATTTGAGTCCAGCTGTGTTTGATTATACTGATTGGACTTGATTAGGAAAGCCACACACCTGTCTATATAAGACCTTCCAGATCACAATGCATGTCAGAGCAAATGAGAATCATGAGGTCAAAGGAACTGCCTGAAGAGCTCAGAGACAGAATTGTGGCAAGGCACAGATCTGGCCAAGGTTACAAAAAGATTTCTGCTGCACTTAAGGTTCCTAAAGGTTCCTTAACAGGCCATAATTTAACCACTTCAATACAGGGCAGTTATACCCCCTTCCTGCCCAGACCAATTTTCAGCTTTCAGCACTCTCACACTTTGAATGAGAATTGCTCAGTCATGCTACACTGTAACCAAACAAAATTTTTATCATTTTTTTCACACAAATAGAGATTTATTTTGGCGGTATTTGATCACAACTGGGTTTTTTGTGATATAAGCAAAAAAAGAGCAAACATTTTGAAAAAAAACCCCACTTTTTTTTAGTTTCTATTATAAAATTTTGCAAAAAAATAAAATTTTCTTCATACATTTTGGCCAAACTTTATACTGCTACTGATCTCTGGTAAAAAATAACCCAAATTAGTGTATATTATTTAGTCTGTGTGAAAGTTATTGAGTCTAGAAGCTATGGTACCAATTCCTGAAAATTGATCACACCTGATGTACTAACGGCCTATCTCCTTTCTTGAGGCCCTAAAATGTCAGAACAGTACAAATACCCCCCAAATGACCCCTAGACAGTCCAAGGTATTTAGTAAGAGGCATGGTGAGTTTTTTGAAGTTTTAATTTTTTCCCACAATTCTTGGGAAAATGAAAAAAAAATTTTTTTTATTTTTTTTTCCCACAAAGTTGTCAATTTATAAACTATTTCTAACACATAGCATGTACACAGTAAAGATGACACCCCAAAATACATTCTGCCACTCCTCCTGAGTATGGCGATACCACATGTGTAAGGCTTTTACACAGCCTGGCCACATAAAGAGACTCAACATCCAAGAGACAATGGCATTGCCCACAAAACTACCCCATTTTGGAAAGAAAACACTCCAACGTATAGTCCATGAGTCATCGTGAGTCTTTTGAACATGTCATTTTTTTCCACAAGTTTTTGGAAAATGTGGGAAAAAAATGAAAACCTATTTTTTTTACACAAAGTTGTCAATTTATAGGATATTTCTAACACATAGCATGTATATAGCAAAAATTACACCCCAAAATACATTCTGCTACTCCTCCTGAGTATGGCGATACCACATGTGTGAGACTTTTACACAGCCTGGCCACATAAAGAGACTCAACATCCAAGTAGCACCTTCGGGCGTTCTAGGAGCATAAATTACACACATAATTTTCTGACTACCTATCACACTTTTGAAGGCCCTAGAGCATCAAGACAATGGAATTGCCCACAAAATGACCCCATTTTGCAAAGAAAACACTCCAACGTATATTCTATGAGGCATTGTGAGTCTTTTGAACATGTCATTTTTTTCCACAAGTTTTTGGAAAATGTGGGAAAAAAATGAAAACCTATTTTTTTTACACAAAGTTGTCAATTTATAGGATATTTCTAACACATAGCATGTATATAGCAAAAATTACACCCCAAAATACATTCTGCTACTCCTCCTGAGTATGGCGATACCACATGTGTGAGACTTTTACACAGCCTGGCCACATAAAGAGACTCAACATCCAAGTAGCACCTTCAGGCGTTCTAGGAGCATAAATTACACACATAATTTTCTGACTACCTATCACACTTTTGAAGGCCCTAGAGCATCAAGACAATGGAATTGCCCACAAAATGACCCCATTTTGCAAAGAAAACACTCCAACGTATATTCTATGAGGCATTGTGAGTCTTTTGAACATGTCATTTTTTTCCACAAGTTTTTGGAAAATGTGGGGAAAAAATGAAAACCTATTTTTTTTACACAAAGTTGTCAATTTATAGGATATTTCTAACACATAGCATGTATATAGCAAAAATTACACCCCAAAATACATTCTGCTACTCCTCCTGAGTATGACAATACCACATGTGTAAGACTTTTACACTGCCTGGCCATAAACAGAGACCCAACATCCAAGTAGACACCCTCAGACGTTCTAGGAGCATGCATTTTACATTTCCTGACAACTTATTACATTTTTGAAGGCCCTTCATATTTCTAACACATAGCATGTACATACCAATTACACCCCAAAATATATTCTGCTGAGCAAAGGATAAACAAAAGATTACCTGTGGTTTTAGTAGTGGTCCACATAGGAGAGCATCCAGGTAGAAGGCAGGGATGTGGTCAGTGACAGCAAAAGCAATCGAACAGGCAGCAGGCAGAAATATTGTCCATATTCATTACAGGCAGCAGGCAAAAATACTGTCCATAGTCATTACAGGCAGCAAGCAGGGATAGTGTCAGCACAGCCAAAGAATTGGACCAGGTAGCAGGCAGAGATTTTGTCTATAAAGTCCTGAATACTGTCCATATTCATTACAGGCAGCAGGCAGAAATACTCTCCATAATCATTGCAGGCAGGGATACTGTCAGCACAGCCAAATAATTGGTCCAGGTAGCAGGCAGAGATGTGGTCTATAAAGTCCTGGGTCATTATATGCAGCGATACTGTATGTTCAGCACAGCCAAAATATTGATCCAGGCAGCAGGAAGGACCATCAAGCTTAAAGCGGAGTTCCACCCATTTTTAATAGGTTGGATTACATAGATCTATGTAATCCCCTTTAAAACAGCTTTTACCAATGGAAACCTTTTTTTGCTAGTAAATACCTTAATTTCTGCTTTATTCCTCCTCTCCTCACTTCCGGGTCCGATCGGCGATGACGTAATTCGGCGATTCGCAGTGTGTGCTGGGATGTATTCCATTCCAGAAATCTCGCAGGAGCTGAGCTGTACTGAGCCGTGCCTGCCCCGCCTCCGCCCCGCCTCCTCTCAGTGACTTGTATTGTATGCAATGTATTCAGGCCGTTCTCTGCCCCGCCTCCGCCCTGCCTCCTCTCATTGAGTTGTATTGTATGCATTGTATTCAGGCCGTTCTCTGCCCCGCCTCCTCTCAGTGAGTTGTATTGTATGAAATGTATTCAGGCCGTTCTCTGCCCCGCCTCCGCCCCACCTCCTCTCATTGAGTTGTATTGTATGCATTGTATTCAGGCCGTTCTCTGCCCCGCCTCCGCCCCGCCTCCGTCCCGCCTCCTCTCAATGAGCTCAGTAAGGATATAATGATTTCAGTCCTCGCTCACTGAGAGGAGGCGGGGCAGAGAACGGCCTGAATACAATGCATACAATACAACTCACTGAGAGGAGGCGGGGCGGAGGCGGGGCAGGCACGGCTCAGTACAGCTCAGCTCCTGCGAGATTTCTGGAATGGAATACATCCCAGCACACACTGCGTATCGCCGAATGACGTCATCGACGATCGGACCCGGAAGTGAGGAGAGGAGGAATAAAGCAGAAATTAAGGTATTTACTAGCAAAAAAAAAAAAGTTTCCATTGGTAAAAGCCGTTTTAAAGGGGATTACATAGATCTAAAGTTACGAAAATGGGTGGAACTCCACTTTAAGGCCTCTGTCAGGAAAGAATGGGGACAGGGGTAGAGGCTTCTCCCACCCAAATCTCTTTGAAGCCTCCGGACTCCAGACCCTGTTCTGGGAACACAGAAAACCAAAAACGTTTTTTCTATACTCCGAACACTATTCTGAAGCCCCTCACATATGTGTGAGACTCCTGTGTACTGAAGTAGAAGGGCAAAAGATCAGTCCAAGTGGCAGGCAAAAAGCGTGGTTGATTAGCAGGCCGAGGTCGGTGCACTTGGAAGTCAGAAACCTGGTTTAAAAGGGCAGGCATAGGCATAATCGGTAAACAGGCTGAGGTCGGTGCACGTGGATGTCAAAAACGTGGTTTTTAAAATGGCAGGCAAAGGCATCGTCGGTAAACAGGCTGAGGTCGGTGCACGTGGATGTCAGAAACTTGGTTTTTAAAACGGCAGGCAAATGCATCGTCGGTAAGCAGGCCAGGGTCAGGTAACCTGGAAGGTAGAAACATGGTAGCAGGCAAATGATATGGACAGGTATTTCAAAATGGGAAATGGCAGTCTTAAAAATAAGGGGATCTAAAATCTTATAGCTGTATGGTAAATTTTGAAGCAATCTCCGATGTATAGGCCAGGTTGGAAGGGACAATCGGGACAATGAAAACTAGTGTCTCTTCTAATTCCATTTCTGCTGCACACACGACTTCTCTTTTGGCGCCATCTTCCTGATTCTTCAGGGGCAATGCTATAGGGAAAATGTAGCTCGTGAAGTCTACTCACACAATCAGAGCGAATGCTTGCTGGGGCCGGTCCTTGTTGGTAAATTAGGGCAGTGATAATGTCTTCAATGTAATTTAGGTAGGTGGTATGTTGGTTTCCTGGTGATTTTTGATGGCAGACAAACGAATTGCACATGGCCATATGAAACAGGTGAAATGCAACTTTTTTATGCCAGTAACGGGACTTTCGGGTTGATAAATGGGGTTGCAGCATTTAAATCCACCCCCCCCCCCCCCCATGAACAGATTATATTCGTGGACATATTTAGGCTTTGTAATGGGGCCACGTCTTCTGGGAATCTCCACCAAGGTGTCATTGTGGATGGTGGACAAGATGTAAACATCTTTCTTGTCCCTCCACTTCATGACCAACACTTCCTCATTCCTCATAAATGCGGATTCCCCCTGTTGTAGACTTTGTTGTACCAAATTTTGTGGCAATCCCTTCCTGTTTTTTCTGCTGGAACCACAGGCCAGGGTTTTTCCATGGTACAGGTGATGAAAAAGGGGCAAGCTGGTGTAGTAATTGTCTACATAAAAATGGTATCCTTTTTTGAATAGGGGGTATGCCAGGTCCCAGACAATTTTCCCACTGGTTCCGATGTATGTTGGGCATTCAGGGGGCTGGAGCTGGGAGTCTTTGCCTTAATACACACGGAAGGCATACCCAGTGGCTCTCTCGCAAAGTTTATTCATTTTCAACCCATACCTGGCTCTCTTACTTGGGATGTATTGCTTGAAGTGCAGCCGGACAGTAAAATGGATAAGGGATTCATCCACACAGATATTTTTGCCTGGGACATACACTTCCGCAAATTGTTTTGAAAAATAATTTATTAGGGGGCGTAATTTATATAGTTTGTCGTGGTTGGGATGATCTCGGGGAGGGCACTGCGAACTGTCATTGAAATGTAGGAAGCGCATAATCATGTCATACCGTGATCTGGACATGACAGGAAAAAAAAGTGGCATGTGGTGGATGGGGTGGCAGGACCAGTAAACATGGACTTCATTTTTCTTTGTAAGCCCCATATTAAGTGCAAGGCCCAAAAATACTTTGAATTCATCTAGTGTAAGACGGCACCAATTGAACATATGGGCGTAGGAAGAATTGGGGTTGGAGGCAATAAATTGCTCTGCCTAAAGGTTTTTTGGTCCACCACGTACTGCAGCAAATCTTGTGGAAAAAAACAAATAAAAAAAATCTAATAGGGAAAAATTTGAAGTGTTGGGCTTCACACCTGGCTGTGTGGTGAAAGGGTGATTATAGTTGATCCTGAGCTGGCAGGCAACCATACGGGGTTTGCCAGGGCATCGGGAAGGTAAGTTTGGGCCCGGATTCTTTGGGTTGAACTTGTTAGTCCAGTGCCTCTACTGGGCTCCTGTTCATGGGGTCTAGCTGCGGTGTTGTTGGTGCCATTGGGGTGTATGGTGCTGCTGATTGTGAGAAGGTCTTCTGGGCTTATTCTCCTTATCCTTTTAGGAGGGACTGTTTCCTCCTCGGATTCAAGGTCTGATCCGCTATCCTCTACTGGCTTGTATTCCGAACCAGTATCAGATGATGCGATTTTATTTTGTCATACAATACACAGTAGACAGGATCAAACAGTAAAGATACAGAAAGTATACATATAGGTCCATAACAGTATAAATTGCATATTGGTACATAAACATCTTGACACTCAATGCATTTCGTGAGATTCGACTCACTTCTTCAAGAGCAGTTGCGTTTTTGGTCTATAAATATAATACAACATAGTATCAAAATACAATGCAGTAATCATAAAATTTTATTTTAAAATGGACCTAAAGGCGGATAAGTACTCACATCGGCTGAGCCGGGATGAGAGACCTGTGCAACCCCCAGGTAGCGGCCGCAAACGCCTGATCCGGGAGTTGAAGGAGTGGAACGAACAGACAGCCTCCAAGGGGGGACATGTGGGAGATAAGTGTGGTATATGCAATGTGGGAAGATATCCCTTGTGCTCCATAGCGGTTTGCTGTAACAAATATATGTGTATATGCATATATAAGAATATGTAAAAATAATGAAATAAGGTCATCTACTATATATAGTAATGGAGTAAAGGAGGTATCTGTGTAGTATACATATAGTAGAGCACAAGCAGGAGTATGGAGCAAGAGATAAGAAGATCAAAGATGTATAGTGAAACAGATGAAGACCAGGGAAGTGGAGGAAAAAGAAACAATAAAATCAATAGATAGTGTGGCAAAAAAAAAAGTCAAGAAAAAGTGAGAGATATATAGGGGTAGGAAAGTGTGAAATCCATAGGTAATAAACAAATATACCAGAGTGAGTGGAAGTCTGCCAGCGCATACAAATGTGAAGCCAGTGGTGTGGGATGATTCTCCTAGGTGACTGAGTGAGTCTGCAATTCCTGGTGCAAAAACCTCCCATACTGTATGTACCCCCAGGGAGGTGTGGTGAGCGCCATGCCCAACGACATGTGGGGTGGCTAATGAGAGACATGGACAGACGCCTATGGGCGGGTGTTGTCTCAGGGGAAGAAATGGAGCCAAAACTCCGGTTTCCCCAAGCCTACAAAAGGTGGAACAATCGTGGCCGACGCAATGGCGTCACTGGGGTTATCGTCAAGTGTCGGGCACGGTGCATGGCGCCAATGTGAAGGTGGCCCCGCCCGTCCATGTAGTGAAAAGGAGGGGACAGCAGCGGAGAGAAGAGTGACTGAGATGATATAAAATGAGGCTGCTTACCATATACCCATATGGTCACCCAACCTAATGGATAGACCATATAATGCTTAAAACAGAACACATGAACAGGATCCCATGAGAAATGCTCCTCAGGATGTTGTAGGCAATAGACCCAATGAGAGCTGCACTGAAATCCCCTGTGTGGAGTCAGTCCTCGGGAAGTGTCAGATAAAACTCATATGGACCAAAAAGAAGGGAAAAATCCACATAGCGTAATACTGTCTTATTTAAAAAACCTTTTATTAAAAGTTAAACTTACATGGACAATGTGTACACCGAGCATGTCACAAAAACTGACGTGTAGACAGAAAAGGCCGCGGCGTCCCGCATGAGCACAATAGATGCAATGGCCGGCTGTGGGGGCGTGGTGACGTCCTGTCTGGAACCGCCCTTTTTTTTTTTTTAACCGGTTGCCGACCGCCGCACGACTATATACTGCGGCAGTCAGCCCCGGCCAGGCAGAGTGACGTATCGGTACGTCACTCGCCTGTCACTGACTTGCGAGCCTATCGCGGGCGGGCGCGCGCCCGCCGCGGCTCGTTCACAGACAAGTCAGTGCGTGTGACCGGCGGACTCGATGTCCGCCAGTCACACTACGATCGCTCCTGTGAAGGGAGAAAGACAGAGCAGCTTGTGTAAACAAGCTGCCTGTCAGTTCTCCCTGTGTAAAAGTGAAGATCTGTCCGTTCTACTATGTAGAACGGTTGATCTTTGCTTTTGCACCAATAGGAATGTCCCTACACAGTTAGAAGCACGCCCCTAGGACACACTTAACCCCTCCCTGTCCAATAAAGTTAACCCCTTCCCTGCCAGTGTCATTTTTGCAGTAACAGTGCATATGTATAGCACTGATTACTGCAGTAATGTCACTGGTACCCCCAAAAGTGTCAAAAATGTCAGTCAAGGGTCCGATCTGTCCGCCGCAATGTCGCAGTACCGAAAAAAAAACCGCAGATCGCCGCCATTACGCGTTAAAAAAAAAACACCAAAAATGACAAAAATCTTTCCCTTTGTTAGTAAACGCGATAACTTTTGCGCAAACCAATCAAAATACGCTTTTTGCGATTTTTTTTACCAAACATAGGTAGCATAAAACAAATTGGCCGAAAAATGTTAAAAAATTTTGATTTTTACTTTTTTTTTTGGGGAATTTCATATAAAAAAATGTGAAAAATATTGTTATTTTTGCAAAATTTACGTTCTTTTTTTGTTTATAGCGCGTGATCAAAAAATCGCACAGGTGATCAAATACCACCAAAAGAAAGCTCTGTTTGTGGGAAAAAAAGGACGTCAAATTCGTTTAGGTACAGCGTCGCACGACCGCGCAATTGTCCGTTAAAGTCACGCAGTAAAAAATCGCAAAAAAACCCCTGGTCCTTTAGCAGCCAAATCCTCCGGGGCTTAAGTGGTTAACTGTCTTATATAAAAAACCTTTTATTAAAAGTTAAACTTACATGGACAATATGTACACCAAGCATGTCACAAAAACCAACGTGTAGACAGAAAAGGCCGCAGCGCCCCGCGTGAGCACAATAGATGCAATGGCTGGCTGTGGGGGCGTCACGTCATATGGTCCATATGAGTTTTACCTGACAATTCCTGAGGACTGGCTCCACACAGGGGATTTCAGTGCAGCTCTCATTGGGTCTATTATCTACAACATCCTGAGGAGCATTTCTCATGGGATCCTGTTCATGTGTTCTGGTTTTAAGCGTTATATGGTCTATCCATTAGGTTGGGTGACCATATCGGTCTGGTAAGCAGCCTTATTATATTTCTTCTCAGTCACGGGTGAAATCTTGGAATGCTGTGAAGACAAACTCACCTGCTGGGACTTGTGGTTCCTTTTTTTGTGTGTTGTACATTTTTTTGGTCACTTCCTGGTTTTATCACTGGAGGACTTTTCACTCATATATTTGGACTGTATTTATTTCAGCTGGTATTTATAGTCCATCTTTGTGTGTTCAACTTAATATGAAATTGTGATATGGCTGAAAATTTTATGTGGATTTGTTTTATTTAATCAATCATTTGTTTATTATCGCTACACTTTATCAGTACTTAAGACCAAGCCTTTTCTACCACATTTGTTTACACGTAAAAGACCAAGCCTTTTCTGACAGTATTTTTTGCTAGAAAATTATTTAGAACCCCTTTAAATGTTGTTGTTTTGTTTTTTCGCTTTTTTGGGTTTTTTTTTTAGCAGAGGCCCTAGAGAATAAAATATATTATTTTATAAGATCCCAAATCTCTCCTCTACTTTTAAAAGCAAAAGTTAAAAAAAAAAACCTTGCTCCGGTCCTTCAAGATCATAGAGGTGATCAGAGATGATCTGGTCTCTGTTCACCTCTATGGCCAGCCGCATGAACCGTTGGAGCATTTCACGGGCAAGCCTGTAAAAAAACTGTAAGCCTGAGAAACACCTGCTTCTGAAAGTGACCCAGCAGGTAATTAGCCGCTAGGACTGCTTTCATGAGAGAGTGAATCGCTGGCTGAAATAACATACCGGGGTTATGGCTGATAGCTGAAAGCATTTGTTACCCCATCACTTCATATTCCTAATATGTGCCTGCTGTACCATGTACTTGTATGAGAAAGTATCCTGTTTTCTTTGTATGGCTTCTTTCATGTGAAATCCCTGGTGTTCCTGCTAGTCCCCTTGCTTACCTACTGAAAACTGACCACACTAAGCATCAAAATACATTGTGGTCAGTTCTATAGCTATGCAGTGGACTCAGTGTACTCTCCTCCAGTGATCAGACTTGTCCTGCTATGGGCCTGCTGCACAGCCATTCACTGGGAAGTTCAGCGTGCTGCTGCTTCTCCTCCCCCCAGCTCTTATGCAGCTGAGAACAGAGGGAATGTGATTATTTTTAAAGGGAACACAGAGGTGTAGTGGTTAGCACTTTCACCTAGCAGCAAGAGGATCGCTGGTTCGAATCCCAACCACGACACTACCTGCCTGGAGTTTGCATGTTCTCCCTGTGCATGCGTGGGTTTCCTCCAGGTACTCCGGTTTCCTCCCACACTCCAAAGACATGCTGGTAGGTTAATTTGATCCTGTATAAAAAAAACAAATTGGCCCTACTATGTATGTATGAATGTGAGTTTAGGGACCTTAGATTGCAAGCTCCTTGAGGGCAAGGACTGATGTGAATGTCCAATGTATATGTAAAGTGCTGCGTAAATTGACAGCGTTATATAAGAACCTGACATAAATAAATAAAATAAAGGGAAAAAAGGTATTTTTTTAATGTGATTTTATATCTATACAAAAATGTTTTGCCTTTCATTTCTATTTTAAACTAAGCGGGTTGTTTTACAAGGTGATCGTTTACAATAACTTTAAGGCATAACCCGGTAAACCACTTGCAAGCTGCAACGTACAGTATATTGTGTATGTAGCACTACCCCCTTGAGGGCTGCTGGTTTTTAACACTTTTGGATTCCCCTAGGTTACCCGTAGCAACTGCATGCAGAATCTAAACACACTACCTTCTTGGCTCAGTCAATGAACAGTCTAGGGGTTGTTGTTTTTGTTGTTTTAGTTGATATTGGGATGGGAGAAGGGATGAGTGGGATACTCCCACACTTGAACTATTCACAATGCTGAGGACTTCTATCTGAGAATGTGGCCAGGCCGCTACTTCTTCCTGCCACTAGATGAATCTGAGATAATGTTCCTTAATACTTACCTTCAGGGCACACACCTAGTACCCCCTTTTCTATCCACCAGCTGACACCCGTTCACTGACTACTCTACTCCAAAGTGGCCCCCTTCCTGGTCAGGCCCTTAGGCTCCATCCTCTGTACTCACGATACTGCTTTCCAGGTTCTCCAGTGCCTCAACTCCGTCAGTCAGCTCTCCTGGACCTCTGGGTTCAGCGCCACACTTCTGGCTCACATGGCCGCCTGCCTTTGACCATACACCAACTGCTGCAGAAGAGGAGGCAGCCGCAACCCTCCTTCCGGGACTCTGCTCACCAGCCAAAGACCTTGAGCACATGTGCCCCTGGCTTTTTATACTCCCCACAATGCACCAAGACAGCAGTCTGTACCAATCCCTGGGGCTGTATAAAAGCTTGTGTACTCATTGGCCAGGTTTCCTCCACTATCCAATGTGCCTCCCCATTGGATCAGAGGGGACCCTCAGACCACATGAATCACACACTGAGCACACTGAGCAGACCTAACTCACAGATCCTGCTCCCTGTTAAGCAGAGAAATATAGAATTTACCTGCTGCTCCTGTGATAGGCAGACAGAGCCAAAAACTATACTAATTCTCTGACACCTACCTAGGATTGTGCTACATGTATACAGTATTGTGGTTGACAAGTGGTTAAGCATCAGTGTTTTGAACAAGTGTGAACAAGGCCTTAAACGTTTAAGAGTAAACATCCTTCCTGAGAGTATTCGCCGCAAGATGCCCATTATTACTTTATAAGGCTGGCATACAAATAATGATTTTCTCTTACGTCCTCCGACAGTCGCCGCCCTCTTCATATTCGTCACAATGGAAGGAGTAGCTAGGCAACAGAATATGTCAATATAAAAGTTTTAACACATCCCACCCCCAGGGGGTGGTCCCCTCAGTCAATACCCTCCCACTTCCTGTATCCATACTCCAGTTTCAATGTCTAGCTTGTCAGGAGTAGCTGGATGTCTCTATGCTGGGGCATTTGTCTCAGCCTTTTCTCTATTCTTTTTTGATTTTGTTTGAGTTTTTTCTCTCTGTTTGCTTAGCTGTTCATTTTGTCAGCGTTAGTTCTTCTGATGAAGAGGATTTGTGCGGGCTGGGACTCGGAGTGATCCCCCTGGTCGCAGGTTGTGGGTCGGTGGTTTTCCCGGCCTGCCATCGAGCGTTCAGCCAGGTATCGCTCCTGGCACAGTGAACGACCCATCCCTGTTCGGTGCAGGGATGCTTGGTGAGGTGGCTACCTCACTGGACGCTGTGTGGTTTCTTAACCCCGGTTTCGTGCGTCCTGGATGCGACTCTCCCTGCCTCATGTGCTGCGGTTTGTTCGCCTGTGCGGGTCCCCCGCGTCCTTAGAAGGTAAGTGTACTTATGTGGGGACCTGTCTGTCGGGGGGGGTGTCAGTCTGGGACTGTGTAACCTGCCTCTATTCACACTATTTGGCTCCCTGTCATTCTGCCTGCACGCTGTGGGCTGCAGGAGGGGGGGCTGTGTGGCACTGTGTGTCTGCCTGTTACTGTGTGAAGCGCTGTGTGCTGTGGGGCATGCCTTTGGTCATGTTGGGGGCACTGTACAGCGGTCGCTGCGGCGACCTGCCATGTTGATTTTTACATGGGTGATGTGTTACATCGCAGAGCGGGGGAGCGGCGTTTTCGGCGCCAAACGCCGCCATTTTGCCTGCATCGCCCCAGCCGCATGTTTTCAATGCGGGCGGCCATTTTCTTGTAGCCTCTCATAGGCTTTACAAGAGCGCCCTGATTGCATCACTTCCTCTTTCCTGATGTGCACTGATCGCAGCAGCAGCTACTACAGGGGTCCCCTCAGGTTTTTGACTTTTCTATCTGCCTGTATCCATTGCCTGTTTTCTGTGCTCTCCCTGTGGGGGTCTCATTAGGCTTGTGTGTGTGGCGGTGGGCTGCGCTCGCCGCGCTTGTTAAGGGGGCAGTTAACCCTTTCTTGTCAGCATATGTTTTGTGGGGCAATGGATTCTCAGGAGGGCAAATTTCCTGCCTCATTGGTGGGTAGCCAGGGGACTGCTGTTTCTTCCCCAGGGGGGGATTTGGCTGTGATTGTGGCTAATCTTGCTGCCCAGGTGCAAATGCTGGTGGCTGCTCAATCCACAAAAAGGTCCAGAGTTTCAATTTCCTCTGGTTCAGAGGGTGATGGTGCGGGGGCTGATATGGCCGGGGTCTCCTTGTCGGGGTCCCGTTCCTCCCTGGATCTTGTGGGGTCCGAGGTGGAGGCTGAGGTTGAAGGGGTGGATAATTCTCCCCCTGGCTCGTCTGAAGAGCTTGCACTCATGGATGACTTGGTTGCTTCCATCAAACAAACGCTGCGCTTGCAAGATGAACCGTGTCCGCTGGCTGCTTTGGCAGCTTATGGGACAAAGAGAAGGCGCAAAACATTGCAGGTTTTTCCCTGCACTGATGATTTTCAGAGCACAGTTAAGGAACAATGGCGTAATATTCGCAAACCTTTTGCGGTACCCAGTAGGTTTAAACTGCGTTATCCCTTCACGCCCGCTACTGACGAGCGTTGGTGTGTACCACCTCCTGTGGATCACGCGATCGCGGTTCTGAATAAGTCCACTGCGATTCCTGCTGAGGATACCCCGGTATTCCGGGATGCCACAGACAAGAGGCTGGAGTCTCTTGCCCGTCATACCTATTCTATTATGGGTTCTATGCTAAAAGCTCTGTTTGCTTCCCTTATGGCGGCCCAGGCGGTCGCGAGTTGGACGCAGGTGCTTAGACGCGTTTTGGTGGCTGACTCAGCCCCGCAGGCGACATTGGACATGGTGGATCAAATCCATCAGGGTGTCATGTATTTGTGCGATGCGGACTTGGATATGGTCCCGTTGGCCGCACGTGTACACGGTGTGGCGGTGTTGAAGTTTGGTTTGGTTGAAGTGTTGGTCGGTGGACCAATCTTCTCGCAAGACTTTAGCCAATCTCCCTTATGACGGTTCTCGTTTGTTTGGCGAATCCTTGGATACTCTGATTAAGGGGATCACTGGGGGTAAGAGCACGCTCTTACCCCAATCCCAGAAGGCTAAGTCGGCTCCTGGTAAGAAGCATGCTTCCTTTCGGCCCTCTCAGGGGTCCTTTTGTGCCTTTCGGCCGCACTTTAAGGGCAAGGTCAGGGCTCTCAAAAGAAGCCGTGGACAGGTAAGCAGAAGTTCGGCCAATCCGGATCCGCTGCCCACAACAGTGCGGCCTGAAGGGGCGCCCTCACCCGGTTCTGGGGTGGGGGGACGCTTGCTCAGTTTTCTACAACCTTGGCTGGCCCGTGTTCGGGACAGGTGGGTTCAGGAAATCGTTCGATCTGGTTACAAGATCGAGTTTCTCTCTCGGCCGGAGAGCAGATTTTTTCCCTCAAATCTTCAACTGTCTCCGGAGCGTTTGCGGGATCTGCACCTGGCGGTGCGGGACCTGAGAGCTCAGGGAGTGGTGGTCCCGATGCCTCATCAGGACAGATTTCGGGAGTTCTATTCAAATCTGTTCACTGTACCCAGGAAGGAGGGCAAGGTTCGTCCAATTCTGGACTTGAAGGCTCTAAACCGCTTTGTGCGGGTTCGCAAGTTCCGCATGGAATCTCTGCGGTCGGTGGTGGCTGCCCTGGTTCCGGGGGAATTCATGGCCTCCATCGATCTGAAGGATGCGTACCTACACATCCCCATTTTCGAGGGTCACCAGAGCTACCTTCGATTCGCCATTGCGGAGGATCACTACCAATTCGTGGCGTTGCCTTTTGGCCTCGCTTCGGCTCCGCGGGTTTTCACCAAGGTGCTTGCGCCACTGCTGGCCTTGTTAAGGGCCCAGGGCATCTCTGTCCTGGGGTATCTGGGCGACATTCTGGTTCGATCTGCGACCAGCCAGGGTCTGGAGAAGGATCTGTCCGTCACGGTGCAGACTCTGCAGGAGTTTGGTTGGACGATAAATTATCCAAAATCGACACTGTGCCCGGCGGTTCGTCTTCCCTATTTGGGAATGATCCTGGACTCGGTCCAAGCGAAGGTCTTCCTACCGGACGACAAAATCAAGGTTCTTCAGGGAGAAGTCCAGTCCCTCAGGGACGTTCCGTGCTCATCCCTGCGGAAGTGCATGCGGTGTCTGGGTCTGATGGTCTCGGCTTTCGAGGCGATTCCCTTTGCCCAGTTTCACACGAGGGCAGGGCCGGTACAAGGCGTGGGCGGAAGGGGCGGGTGCCCTGGGCGGTACCATTTGCTAGAGGAGGGGGGGCGCAGGTGAAGTGCCCGCAGAATACACTGTTTGTGTATGACTGTACACTACATCATCCGCTACATAGCTGCAATGATGTGCCGAGTGCGCCCCTGCACTCGGCACAAGCCTAGAACAGCAGAGCCAGAGTCCTTCCCTTCTCTGTCAGAAGAGACACTCCCCCTGACACAGGCGCCGGCTTGGAGTGACGTCACTGAGATGCCGGCGCCAGCGGGATGGGAGAGGACTCAGAGGAGCAGAGTGTGCTACCCAGGGCTGCCGGAGGAGCGCGAAGAGGAACCGAGTTCGTATGGCATAAGTAAGCAATACCTCTTTGGATTGGATGGGGAGGAGGAGAGAGGCTGAGGCTGTGGGGAGGTTAATTGCCAATGATATTTATAATATGCAGCATGAGGGGGTAATGTATTTCCACTGGTCATTGACGCATTAGTGACCGACCAATGGCTGTTAATTAACCCCTATTTGCTGCATTAGTGGAACCAGTGTTAGTGTTAACACTGACACTGGTGCCACTAATGCAGCACATAGGGGTTAACTAACAGCCATTGGTCGGTCACTAATGCATCAGTGACCAGTGGAAATACATTACCCCCTCATGCTGCATATTATAAATATCATTGGCAATTAACCACTTGCTGACCCGTCGAGGTATATGTACTGTGATGGGGCGTAGGTCCCTTCCTATTTCAGGGTTTCTGGCGCATGCTCCCACCCACCTACTCCCCTGTGATTTGACACAGAAAGAGACTGTCAGCAGATGTCAGCCAATGATTCATGGCTGAGACCTGCTGATCGGCTGTGTCAAATCACAGCCCAGAGCTCTGTGTTGACAATACAGGGCTCTTTACAGAGGGAATGATCGCTTTTTTTTTTTCTTTTCCCTGCAAAGCAGAGAAAATAAAGAAATCGATCTGTAGTAAAAAGCAGCACACATTACACATAGTTAGGCACACAATTAACCCCTTGATTGCCCCTAGATGTTAACCCCTTCTTAGCCGGTGTCATTAGTACAGTGACAGTGTATAGTATTATCACTGATCACTGTATTAGTGTCACTGGTAATGTGGCAGTTAGTCAGTTCCCACAAAGTGTCAGTGTCACGATCACAGTCCCACTCTTAGGCCCCTTTCACACAAACTATCCAATCCGATCTGCCTGTCAGTTTTTCAGGCGGATCGGATCCTCCATGCATCCCAATGGGGGAGCGGATGTCAGGGGAGACCTCTCCGCTGCTATCCGCTTCCGATCCTATCCGGGAAATCTGGACGGATGGAAACCCATCCTTCCAGCAGATTGGATCGGATGAGAATGGACAGGCGGAGACGGAGCTGTCATCCGCCTGCTCAGCGGGGATCTGCGGATTGTCCCCCACTGAGCAGAACGGACTCTGTCGGTGGATGCGGACCGTGTGAAAGGACCCTAAGTTGCTGATCACCACCATTTCTAGTATATATAAAAAATTCCATTATATATCTTGTTTGTAGGCATTTTAGCTTTCACACAAACACATTAATATACACTTATTTTTTTACTAAAGACAGCAGATTTTGTTTTGGTCTAAGTTTTGGAAGAATTTTTTATTTTTTTTGGATGTTTTATAGCAGAAAGTAAACATTTTTTTTTTTTTTTTTCAAATTTGTTTTTTTATTTTTTTATTCACATAAAAGCTAACACAATCTAGTGGTGTGCAAATACCCCCAAAAGAAAGCTTTTTTTTTTTTGTGTAAAAAAATACATACATTTTGTTTGGGTACAGCATTGCATGATGGGGGTAAAATCCTCTAGAGCTCAAGTGGTTAATTAACCTCCCAGAGAGTTAACCACTCCAGCCAGTTCACATGGGGATTGCAGACACTGCCATTAATGCTGGGGGTTATTAAATAAGCTAGCACCATTGCTGGGGATCATTGTTGCAGAAACTGATGCGAATGCTGTGGATTATTATTGCGTAAATTGGCTGCTGTTTAAAGTATTTTCTTGTTTTGAAATTTTTGAAATACACTGAATCTTTCTTTACATCTGAGGGGGGGGCGCAGTTTGCCATATTCGCCCTGGGCACCAAATGACCTTGTCCCGGCACTGCACGAGGGGTCTCCAAGCGGAGATTCTGTCCAAGTGGGACGGGCGTCCGCAGTCTCTGGATGTCCAGATTTCGTTGAGCCGTCGCACCAGAAGGGATCTTCTGTGGTGGCTCCAGTCCCCGGCGGTGTCGGGGGGAAAGTCTTTTCGTCCTCTTTCATGGACGGTGATCACCACGGATGCCAGCCTGTCGGGCTGGGGTGGTGTTCTGGGCGTTCTGTCCGCCCAGGGGACTTGGTCGGAGGAGGAATCCTCCCTTCCGATCAACATTCTGGAGTTGCGTGCGATAACTCTCTGCCTTCACCGTTGGACGGACAGGCTGCGCGGCTGTCCGGTTCGGGTGCAGACGGACAATGCCACGGCGGTGGCTTACGTCAATCACCAAGGGGGCACATTCCGGGGGTGGAGAACTGGCAGGCGGATTATCTGAGTCGCCAGACCCTGGATCAGGGGGAATGGTCTCTCCACCCGGCTGTCTTCCAGATGTTGTGCGCGAAGTGGGGTCTTCCGGAAGTGGACCTGTTCACGTCTCGTCTGAACAACAAGGTAAAAAGGTTCGTGGCAAGGACGCGCGATCCTCGGGCAGACGCGTCCGACGCGCTGGTGGCCCCGTGGCACCAGTATCGGCTGCTGTATGCGTTCCCGCCGATTCAATTGATGCCCAGGTTCCTTCGCAGGTTGAACTCGGAACCACACGCGGTGATTCTTGTGGCACCGGACTGGCCTTGCCGGTCCTGGTACGCGGATCTCGTGAACCTGGCGGTCGACGCTCCTTGGCGTCTGCCTCTTTGAGAAGATCTCTTGTCTCAAGGGCCGATATTCCATCCTATATATCATAGGTAAAAAGGCGCTGGTAATCTTAATATATCACGTGTTATAAAAATTAATAGGTGATTTAAAGTGTAATATATGTGATTAAAAATTGCTACAAATATATATATGATCTACTATTGGTGCAATTAGCAAAGAAAAGTGCATACCAGTGCAATTTCAATTCAGAAGTGTTTGTGCTTCTCAAAGTAAATTAATCCACAAAGGTGTGGATCAGTGAACCAATAAATAGATATATAAAGAATTCCATACAAAAATCACATAAGAATATATAAAAATATAAATATATAAATGTGCTCCAAGTAGTGTTTAAAAGTCCAGGCAATAGCATGCAATCAAAATTGTGCTTGGTGTATTCTTATTAATCCCTTCACAGTGCTCCAGGTGCTGGGATGTGACAACCGTCAATTAAGAAGTGCTTGTGCTTCTCAAAGTAAATTAATCCACAAAGGTGTGGATCAGTGAACCAATAAATAAATATATAAAGAATTCCATACAAAAATCACATAAGGATATATAAAAAAATCACATAAGAATATATAAAAAAGTATAAATATATAAATGTGCTCCAAGTAGTGTTTAAAAGTCCAAGCAATAGCATGCAATCAAAATTGTGCTTGGTGAATTCTTATTAATCCATTCACAGTGCTCCAGGTGCTGGGATGTGACAACCGTGGCCTCTTACCAGCTAGCAGCAGGTCACAAGGACCCCCAACGCCTGTGATCCCTTTATTGGGTGGATCAGACCTCTCCTCGATTGCTTGGATCTCTGGCTCCTATATTACTCGAGTTGGACCATGTAGTCCCCCCATACACATAAAGATATAGAAGAACAAATAGCCTCCAATAGTGAAATACTGTTTTATTCTCCAAAAAACATACACTATAAGGTGACAATTAGCCTCTTACTATTTGTTGTGCCCTCCTGGCACTGGGCAATTCGGCAGTACAAAATCGTTTTTTTGGGTCTTAGGAAGATATTCTCCGGGGATCTGCAGCACCCTGTATCTCCTTTCCCCCTTTCTTTGTATTGCGGCGGTGGATGTGTATCCCAGCCTCTGTTCCGAATGCCTCTGTGTGTTACTTCCGGGTTAGCATTGACCACAATGCATTTCGCTTAACGAGCGTCCTCAGGCAGTCTATGCTGGCCCTGTCAGTCACATCTTAAGTATCGCTATCTCTATTATGATTGGCCGGTGTTTAATTTTGCTTTTGTAGCGCCATTCATTTATTTTTATTGACATTAAGTGCCGATCTGTATATTTAACAGGATGGTATCGATTTATTACGTGACCCTTTTATTTTATGTGTATTTGACATTTGCTGCAAATCGCCCGGGTATATTCCTATTCCCCGCATTATACAAACAGCAATTCACATCCAATAATTCTTAAAAACACATAATGTATTTCCCACAATTATAAAACTATTTATATCTAGTATTAAATCTTTATTAATAAAACATTATAAATTAAAATTGAAATTAGACATTATAAAATAAAAAAATATATATCTTTAATTGACGCCATCTAGTGGTCATCTAATTTTTCCTACATTCTTTTTAGTGTAATTCGGGACTATAACTCCATCTAGTGGCCATATATAGGAACAATTATTTTTAATTTTATCATTTTTATGGACATAGATATTAATTTATAGGGACATATGCGTATTAAAAGGTACAGTGTACATTATAATTTTTTTTTAAAATAATATTATCTATATAAAAATCCATAATTTGTATTAAAAAATATATATATATAAAATGGATATATAAAATATAAATATGAGATATATTATCTAAAGGCAAGGGATATATTCAATTAAATTCCTAAAAATTATTTAAAAAGCAATTAAGGTCTATGTCTGCATTTAACCCCATGGGTTTTAATGTTTTTAGTCTATGGATCCATGCGGTTTCGTTCTGCGATATCATTTTTCGCATATCTGAGCCTCTCCAATGACTGAATATTTTGTCAATTCCACAGAACCAAAGGAGGGAGGGATCTTGGTTGTGGAAAATTCTGAAGTGATTGGACAGGCTGTGCTTTTTGAAGCCTTTCTTTATGTTATCGACATGTTCTCCTATCCTAATTGCTAAAGTGCGGGTCGTGCGTCCGATGTATTTTAATCCGCAAGGGCAAGTACACATGTATGTAACAAATCTAGTATCGCAGGTGATGAATTTTTTAATCTCAAATTCCCGATTATCCGCGGAGAAGAACTTGTGTTCAATCCTTTTCTTAAATCTGCTTGTCCTGCATGCTTTACATCTTCTGCACCTATAGAAGCCATTTTTTGCAAAAAACATTTGTGGTTTTTTTGGTGGGTCTGGAACATTTTTTGATAGGATATTCCGTAGTCCCGGGGCTCTTTTATAAATAAATTTTGGATTCTTTGGGAGGAGTGTTTTTAAAGTGTCATCCCTTAATAGGATGTGCCAATTTTTCTTTATGCATTTTTCAACCTCTTTGTATTGGGTGTTGAATCCCGTAATAAAAGCTAGTTCAAAGTTTGGGTTTTCTTTCTTCTTTTTCTTCTTATTCTTTAGGAGGTCTTCTCTCTTCAATTCGGATATTTTCTTTTGTGTGATTCTCAGGTCTTTCTCTTTGTATCCCTTTTCTCTGAATCTTTCTATTAATTTATCTGTCTGTGTATTGTAGTCTTTTAAATCTGTACAATTCCTTCTAATTCGGGTGAATTGCCCTTTTGGTATCGCTTGTATCCAAGCCGGGTGATGGCAACTCCTCTTAGAGATGTAGCCATTAGTATCCACCTTTTTAAAGAAGGTTCTGGTGTTTAAAGTGCCGTTGTGCTTAAAGATCTCCAAGTCGAGAAATTGCACTGTATTTTTGTCCATATTACCTGTAAATTTGATCTGATATTTGTTTTTATTCATTTTCTTGAAGAAATGTTCCAGGGATTCTTGCGATCCTTCCCACACAACCAAGATATCATCAAGATATCGGCGGTAATACTTCAGTTGTTGTGGAAGTTTTGAGTAGATATCCTCCTCTTCCCATTTGGCTAAAAACATATTTGCTACGCTGGGAGCATAACGTGCTCCCATAGCTACACCCTTTATTTGGTTATAGTACTCATTCTTATACCAAAAATGATGATTTGACATAGCCATATTCAGGCCTTCCAATAGGAAATCTCTTTGTGGTTCCTTTAAATTGGTGTATTTTTCTAAGGCCCATTTGATAGCCCTTGATGCATCCTTCTGTCTGATGTTCGTATATAATGATTCCACATCGATCGATGCCAATATTGTGTTTTCGGTGATATTTATGTCCACTAGTGAGGTTAATGTTTCCTTGGTATCCTTTAAAAAGGATTTTCCAATAGCAGCTATAGGCTGAAAAAATGTATCCAAATATTCACCCAATATTAAAATAATTGTTCCTATATATGGCCACTAGATGGAGTTATAGTCCCGAATTACACTAAAAAGAATGTAGGAAAAATTAGATGACCACTAGATGGCGTCAATTAAAGATATATATTTTTTTATTTTATAATGTCTAATTTCAATTTTAATTTATAATGTTTTATTAATAAAGATTTAATACTAGATATAAATAGTTTTATAATTGTGGGAAATACAATATGTGTTTTTAAGAATTATTGGATGTGAATTGCTGTTTGTATAATGCGGGGAATAGGAATATACCCGGGCGATTTGCAGCAAATGTCAAATACACATAAAATAAAAGGGTCACGTAATAAATCGATACCATCCTGTTAAATATACAGATCGGCACTTAATGTCAATAAAAATAAATGAATGGCGCTACAAAAGCAAAATTAAACACCGGCCAATCATAATAGAGATAGCGATACTTAAGATGTGACTGACAGGGCCAGCATAGACTGCCTGAGGACGCTCGTTAAGCGAAATGCATTGTGGTCAATGCTAACCCGGAAGTAACACACAGAGGCATTCGGAACAGAGGCTGGGATACACATCCACCGCCGCAATACAAAGAAAGGGGGAAAGGAGATACAGGGTGCTGCAGATCCCCGGAGAATATCTTCCTAAGACCCAAAAAAACGATTTTGTACTGCCGAATTGCCCAGTGCCAGGAGGGCACAACAAATAGTAAGAGGCTAATTGTCACCTTATAGTGTATGTTTTTTGGAGAATAAAACAGTATTTCACTATTGGAGGCTATTTGTTCTTCTATATCTTTATGTGTATGGGGGGACTACATTGTCCAACTCGAGTAATATAGGAGCCAGAGATCCAAGCAATCGAGGAGAGGTCTGATCCACCCAATAAAGGGATCACAGGCGTTGGGGGTCCTTGTGACCTGCTGCTAGCTGGTAAGAGGCCACGGTTGTCACATCCCAGCACCTGGAGCACTGTGAATGGATTAATAAGAATTCACCAAGCACAATTTTGATTGCATGCTATTGCTTGGACTTTTAAACACTACTTGGAGCACATTTATATATTTATACTTTTTTATATATTCTTATGTGATTTTTTTATATATCCTTATGTGATTTTTGTATGGAATTCTTTATATATTTATTTATTGGTTCACTGATCCACACCTTTGTGGATTAATTTACTTTGAGAAGCACAAGCACTTCTTAATTGACGGTTGTCACATCCCAGCACCTGGAGCACTGTGAAGGGATTAATAAGAATCCACCAAGCACAATTTTGATTGCATGCTATTGCCTGGACTTTTAAACACTACTTGGAGCACATTTATATATTTATATTTTTATATATTCTTATGTGATTTTTGTATGGAATTCTTTATATATCTATTTATTGGTTCACTGATCCACACCTTTGTGGATTAATTTACTTTGAGAAGCACAAACACTTCTGAATTGAAATTGCACTGGTATGCACTTTTCTTTGCTAATTGCACCAATAGTAGATCATATATATATTTGTAGCAATTTTTAATCACATATATTACACTTTAAATCACCTATTAATTTTTATAACACGTGATATATTAAGATTACCAGCGCCTTTTTACCTATGATATATACCTATTTATTGTTTTATTACAATTAAAAGGGCAGCAGGTTCAACAATCTTTTATTTAAAGGGCCAGGCGCCTTCTCTTTTCTTTTTATCGATATTCCATCCTGCTTTACAGTCGCTGGCTTTGACGGCCTGGCTGTTGAAACCGAGGTCCTGAAGGATAGGGGTCTCTCTCCGGAGGTCATTCACACTTTGATTAACGCGAGGAAGCCTTCCTCGGGGAAGGTCTATCACCATACTTGGAAGGCCTATTTTGCCTGGTGTGAGTCCAGGGGGTTTTCACCTCGCACATACTCTGTGTCTAGGGTGTTGTCCTTCCTTCAGACGGGTGTCGACCAGCGTATGGCGTTGGCTACGGTCAAGGGTCAGGTGTCTGCGCTGGCCGTTCTCTTTCAACGTCCTATAGCGTCTAACTCTTTGGTTAGTACCTTTGTTCAAGGGGTGCGACATCTGGTCCCTCCTAGGAGGGCACCCTTGCCTCCTTGGGACTTGAATCTTGTGCTGTCCGTGTTACAACACGCTCCTTTTGAACAGATCAGGAAGATCTCGTCCATGTTGTCCAAAAAAGTCGCTTTTTTGGTGGCGATAACTTCGGCTCGTAGGGTTTCGGAGCTGGCGGCTTTGTCCTGCAAGTCTCCGTACTTGGTCCTTCATCTGGATAAGGTGGTCTTGCGACCCAACCCTTCTTTTCTTCCGAAGAGAGTTTCGGATTTTCACATCAATGAGGACATTGTCCTGCCTTCGCTCTGCGCGAAGCCCAAACATCCGAAGGAGGTGGAGCTGCATTCCTTGGATGTTGTTCGGGCGATTAGGGTTTACCTGAAATCTACTGAATCTTTCCGCAAGTCGGATTCCTTGTTTGTCCTTCCTGAGGGACCTCGGAAGGGCTTGGCTGCGTCGGCCTCTACCATTGCCAAATGGATCAGACAGACTGTGGAACAGGCCTATGCTTTGAAGGGGAAAGTTCCCCCTGTGCCTGTGAAGGCGCACTCTACAAGATCTCTGAGTACGTCTTGGGCCTGTCGTCATGGGGCTTCTGTGGCCCAGGTGTGTAAGGCGGTGACTTGGTCGTCCGTTCACACCTTCACGAAATTCTACAGAGTGGATGTTCAGGCATCGGCAGATGCTTCCTTTGGCCGCAAGGTTCTTAGTGCGGCAGTTCCTTAGAGCCTCTTGTATGGGCTTCTTGGCTGTTTGGGATACATGTTGTTATCCCTAGGTTATTTGTTTTCCTGGGATTTTTTGCTTCTGTTGAGCAAGTTTTTTCTTCTGTTGCCCAGATGGTTTCCTTCCTTTGGTAAGGTTCCTTTCTCTGCTGTGGAGACGGCGTTGCCTTGGGCGCGGCTGCTTTTCCCACCCCTCATGTTTGCACTGCTTTGGGACGTCCCCATTGTGACAAATATGAAGAGGGCGGCGACTGTCGGAGGACGTAAGAGAAAACGGAATTTTTGTAAAATCTTACCTGTAAAATTCCTTTCTCTGAGTCCTCCGACAGTCGCCGCCCCCGCCCCTCTTTTGGGGTTGTTTGTACTCTCTACTGCTATTCCACTGAAACTGGAGTATGGATACAGGAAGTGGGAGGGTATTGACTGAGGGGACCACCCCCTGGGGGTGGGATGTGTTAAAACTTTTATATTGACATATTCTGTTGCCTAGCTACTCCTTCGGAGAAAAGTCTAATACCCATTGTGACGAATATGAAGAGGGCGGCGACTGTCGGAGGACTCAGAGAAAGGAATTGTACAGGTCAAAAATTCAGTTTTTTTTTTCATCCAACCTACCAAGCTAAACAAATATAAACAACCTAAGTTTTTATTGGTATAAAAACGTAGATGAATAAAAAGTTGCACTCACATGTATCTTTGCCCTGCCTAGACTAGGTGTCTATCACTATCGCACTATCCGCATGTGTGGATATAATCGATCCACGCCTTGCTCTCGGTATTGGACCTGGATGGGTAGTCACAGAGGGACTTGGAAATGACGAATCCCCGCTCCGACGTTTCACCGCACTCGGTGTCTTCAGGAAGTGTTCTTAATCATAAATATAGTTCACCTAACAAAATTAAAGAGGAACACAGAGGAGGGTTTTTGCGGTAATACACATAATAACAGGCATCTTCTTTAGGGACAGAGGCAAAGGTGGCGTTGCCTATTTCTAATGTGCATTATTCATGAAAAAATACCAAATCAAAAAGTATATATATATATATATATATATATATACACACACACACACACACACATATACACACAGTATCTCACAAAAGTGAGTACACCCCCTCATTTCTTTGTAAGTATTTTATTATATCTTTTCATGTGAGAACACTGAATAAATTACACTTTGCTACAATGTAAAGTAGTGAGTGTACAGTTTGTATAACAGTGTAAACTTGCTGTCCCCTCAAAATAACTCAACACACAGCCATTAATTCAATAGCAAATTATAGGAAGGCGCCTGGCTCTTTTTAAAGATATATCTGAACCTGCTGCCCTTTTAATTGTGAAAACAATATAAAATATGGGACGTAGATAAAAAAGGCGCTGGTGATCTTTTATATTACTGGAATAAAACTTAGCACGTGTAATAAATATGTATTACTAGTGTTAAAAGTGCTTATTAGTGAATGAATCAATATAGTTAAAGGTAATAGATATATTTTCAAGTGCACAACTCAAAATTAAAAATTTCTGTTACTTATTAGTAGATAAATATATAAATAATTATATATAAATAAATAATGTACATGCAACAAGCAAATCAATTATATAAATATATAGTATTCCGTGCAACAAGCAAATAAAAGTGCTTATTAGTGCGTGCATAAAAAACTCATCAAATATAAACGGATATAATCGTGCTCTCCAGTGAGAAATAATTATATAACAAGTGTCTCTGCAATTCGTGCAACAAAAATACTCTCCTTAAAGTGCTTCAGGTGGTGGGGTGTGACACACGTGGCCTCTTACCAGCTTCCAATGAGTCACAATGACTCCCAACGCCTGTGATCCCTTTAATTGGGTGGATCAGACCTCTCCTCGATATCTTTTGGGTTGGATATCTGCTCCTACATTAGGCGTGTATGGACCATATAGTCCGCATAAAGATAAACAAAAAAAGCCTCCAATAGTGAAATATTGTATGCTTTATTTAAAAGTTACTAAAAAGGTATACAGTTGGTCCCTTACTATTAGTTGTGCCCTCCTGGCACTGGGCAATTCGGCAGTACACAAAATCTTAGAGTAGTGGGGAATCGTATCCGAGGATCTGCAGCTTCCTCTTTGCTTTCCTCTCACTATGCTGTGTGCGGCGGTCGGCAAGCGTCCCTGCCTCTGCTACGAATGCCTGTGTGTTTGCTTCCGGGTTTGTCAGTAACCACAATGCATTTCGCATCTGTGCGTCATCAGGCGGTTGCTGTTCCCCGGAGTCTCTTTCCTTAAGTGTCACGGACCTTCTTTTGATTGGCTATTGCTCAGTATATTATCGGAATCTTGCTTACAATTTATTTTCAGCTAACGTTTATTGCCAATTGTTTCTTTACTTTAATAGTGGCGATCTATATGGGGATTTATAAATATTTTTCATGTCCTAAGGTTTATGCTGCATATCCGTCGTATATGTTCCCCTTACTCACATGTATCATACAATTTTCATAACAATTCATAAAAAGCTATTAAATATATCACAATCCATTAACATACAATATAAAACTTTATTAATTATCAAAAATTATTAAAAATTATTAAAATTATCTTTTTGTTTTTAGCTTAAAACCATTATATGGACTGGTTTCTTATATTTATAGCGCCATCTAGTGGAAATTTTGGGAATCAAGATTAATTAAGTTCTAAAATAGGAATATTTCCAATGTTTATAATAGGACGGCTCTAATCTTGTAAATTAAATATTTTTTAAAATTTCTAAAAATATATAAATTATATAAACATGTTCTACAAAGTATTAAATAGTATTACAGATTCAAAAATTAAATTTTAAAATATTTTAAAATAGCTAAAATATCAAGGGATATATGTATATAAAGAGATGGATTTTGTTCTGAATATCTATAAAATTCTATTATTAAAAATTATTAAGAAAACAATTTAAATCTATGTCCGCATTTAGCCCCAAGGGTTTTAATGTTTTTAAACGATGTATCCAGACGGTTTCATTCTGTGATATTTTCTTCCGCATGTCTGCGCCTCTCCAATGATTAAATATTTTATCAATCCCACAAAACCAAAGGAGGGAAGGATCCTGGTTGTGGTGTAGTCTGAAATGATTGGATAGGCTGTGCTTTTTGAAACCTTTTTTAATATTATCGACATGTTCTCCTATCCTTGTTGCTAAAGTGCGAGTAGTGCGTCCAATGTATTTAAGTCCACAGGGACAAATGCACATATATGTAACGAATTTGGTGTCGCAAGTAATAAATTGTTTTATCTCAAACTCTCGGTTGTCTGAAGAGAAAAACTTATGTTCCATTCTTTTCTTAAATTTGCTTATCCTGCAGGCTTTACATCTTCTGCATCTATAAAAACCATTTTTTGCAAAGAACATTTTTTGTCTTTTAGGTGGGTCCGGAACATTTTTTGCTAGCATATTACGTAATCCCGGAGCTCTTTTGTAGATAAATTTAGGGTATTTAGGGAGTAATGATTTCAACGTGTCATCTCTTAATAAAATATGCCAATTTCTCTTTATACACTTCTCAACTTCTTTATATTGTGTATTAAACCCCGTAATGAAAGCCAATTCGAAATTTGATTTTCCTTTTTTCTTCTTTTTCTTCTTCAGAAGGTCTTCTCTCTTTACTTCGGATATTTTCTTCTGGGTTTGTTTCAACTCTTTCTCTTTATATCCTTTTTCTTTAAATCTTTCTATTAGTTTGTCTGTCTGTATATTGTAGTCTTTCAGATCCGTACAGTTCCTTCTTATCCGGGTGAATTGTCCCTTGGGTATTGCCTGTATCCATGCCGGATGGTGGCAACTCCTTTTGGAGATATATCCATTTGTGTCCACCTTTTTGAAGAAGGTTCTAGTATTTAAAGTGCCATTGTGCTTGTATATCTCCAGATCTAGAAATTGTATTGTATTCTTATCTGTGTTTCCTGTGAATTTTATCTGGTATTTATTTTTATTCATTTTTTTAAAAAATTGTTCAAGAGACTCTTGGGATCCTTCCCACACAACCAAGATATCGTCCAAATAACGACGATAGTACCTCAGCTGTTGTGGGTATTTTGAGTAGATTTCTTCTTCTTCCCATTTGGCTAAGAATATATTCGGTACGCTAGGAGCATAACGTGCTCCCATCGCTACACCTTTTATTTGGTTGTAATACTCATTCTTATACCAAAAATGATGGTTTGACATTGCCATATTTAGGCCTTCCAATAAAAATTCTCTTTGTGTGTCTTTCAAATTTGTGTAATTTTCTAAAGCCCATTTGGTAGCGTTTAATGCGTCCTTCTGTTTAATATTCGTATAAAGTGATTCTACATCAATTGATGCCAGTATCGTTTTTTCGGTGATATTTATACTTTCTAGTGACACTATTGTTTCCTTGGTGTCCTTTAAAAAGGATCTTCCAATCGCTGCTATCGGCTGTAAAAATGTGTCCAAATATTCACCAATCCTGGCATATAAAGATTCAATGCCACTAATTATTGGCCTTCCCGGTGGCTGTTGTAGATTCTTATGGATCTTCGGGATTTGGTAGATCACCGGCATGCGTGGGGCTTTTATATTCAGGTATTTTCCTTCCTTTTTATTAAGGAGGCCCTTTTTTAGTCCTTTGTTGATCCACTGTACCATTTTTGCTTTCAATTTGTTAGTTGGGTTTCCAGATAATTTCACATAAGTTTCTTGATCATTTACAATACGGTCTAGTTCTTTAGTATAGTCCTCTTTTGTGAGGATCACCAAGCCACCTCCTTTATCAGCTGATCTGATAATAATATTTTTCCTTTTTTCCAAACTTCTAATGGCTTCCCAGATTTCTTTCGTATTTCTAGTAGGTTTTCTTTTCAGCATTTGTACTTCTTTTTGAACAATATTCCGGAAAACTTGGATATATTGGTAGGTACTAGATTTGGGGTTAAATGTTGATTTGTTCCGGAGTTGGGTGTGGTATTCTGGTTCTTCTTCTTCACCTATCCCTTTTTTATGTTGTTCTGCGAAAAATTTCTTAATGTTCAATTTGCGTGTAAATTTTTCTAAATCTATAAATGTTTCAAAATGGTCTAAAGATTTGGCAGGGGCAAATTTCAAACCTTCTTGTAGTATATTCATTTCAGATGTTGTCAGTTCCACCCCTGCTAGGTTAAAAATCCCTTGTTCTAGCCGTCCCTTTTTCGTTTTCTTTCTCCCTCCTCTACATCCTCTTTTCTTGCGTTTTCCCGCATATTGGCCCAGTAGTTGTCTTTCCAGGATCCCCATATAGATCGCCACTATTAAAGTAAAGAAACAATTGGCAATAAACGTTAGCTGAAAATAAATTGTAAGCAAGATTCCGATAATATACTGAGCAATAGCCAATCAAAAGAAGGTCCGTGACACTTAAGGAAAGAGACTCCGGGGAACAGCAACCGCCTGATGACGCACAGATGGGAAATGCATTGTGGTTACTGACAAACCCGGAAGCAAACACACAGGCATTCGTAGCAGAGGCAGGGACGCTTGCCGACCGCCGCACACAGCATAGTGAGAGGAAAGCAAAGAGGAAGCTGCAGATCCTCGGATACGATTCCCCACTACTCTAAGATTTTGTGTACTGCCGAATTGCCCAGTGCCAGGAGGGCACAACTA
Source organism: Pelophylax lessonae (assembly GCF_965119305.1). Lineage (NCBI taxonomy): Eukaryota > Metazoa > Chordata > Amphibia > Anura > Ranidae > Pelophylax > Pelophylax lessonae. Next base: position 403,716,727 of record NC_138771.1, on the reverse strand, counting down.
ATAGTAAGGGACCAACTGTATACCTTTTTAGTAACTTTTAAATAAAGCATACAATATTTCACTATTGGAGGCTTTTTTTGTTTATCTTTATGCGGACTATATGGTCCATACACGCCTAATGTAGGAGCAGATATCCAACCCAAAAGATATCGAGGAGAGGTCTGATCCACCCAATTAAAGGGATCACAGGCGTTGGGAGTCATTGTGACTCATTGGAAGCTGGTAAGAGGCCACGTGTGTCACACCCCACCACCTGAAGCACTTTAAGGAGCGTATTTTTGTTGCACGAATTGCAGAGACACTTGTTATATAATTATTTCTCACTGGAGAGCACGATTATATCCGTTTATATTTGATGAGTTTTTTATGCATGCACTAATAAGCACTTTTATTTGCTTGTTGCACGGAATACTATATATTTATATAATTGATTTGCTTGTTGCATGTACATTATTTATTTATATATAATTATTTATATATTTATCTACTAATAAGTAACAGAAATTTTTAATTTTGAGTTGTACACAGCCATTAATGTCTAAACCGCTGGTAACAAAAGTGAGTACACCCCAAGTGGAAATGTCCAAATTGGGCCCAACTAGCCATTTTCCTTACCCGGTGTCATGTGACTCGTTAGTGTTAGAAGGTCTCAGGTGTGAATGGGGAGCAGGTGTGTTTAATTTGCTGTTATCGGTCTCACTCTCTCATACTGGTCACTGGAAGTTCAACATGGCACCTCATGGCAAAGAACTCCCTGAGGATCTGAAAAAAGGAATTGTTGCTCTACATAAAGATGGCCTAGGCTAAAAGAAGATTGCCAAGACCCTGAAACTGAGCTGCAGCAAGGTGGCCAAGACCATACAGTGGTTTACCAGGACAGGTTCCACTCAGAACAGACCTCACCATGGTCGACCAAAGAAGTTGAGTGCATGTGCTCAGCATCATATCCATAGGTTGTCTTAATGAAATAGATGTATGAGTGCTGCCAGCATTGCTGCAGAGGTTGAGACCTTGTAACACTAACCAGTCACATGACACAGGGAAGGGTAAAATGGCTAATTGGGCCCAATTTGGACATTTTTACTTAGGGGTGTACTCACTTTTGTTGCCAGCAGTTTAGAAATTAATGGCTGTGTGTTGAGTTTTTTTTTTTGAGGGGACAGCAAATATATACTAAATGGTTATAACCCTTCAAAGATGTCCTAGTACATACAGCTCTATGAAGTACGCAATACTAAAATAAAGTGTTTAGAGTGCCAGATGTGCAGGAAACACATGTATGAAACCAATATCATATATAAAGACTACATAAAAATCAAAAGGAGTCCGTGATTTCATATGCAAAATAGTAGTCCACAATATACTGTATGAAACTCTGAAAAAATAAAGTACTTAGTGTACTCAATGTGCAAAAATATCCATAACCAAAAAAACAATAAATACAGTGCCTTGTGAAAGTATTCGGCCCCCTTGAACTTTTCGACCTTTTGCCGCATTTCAGGCTTCAAACATAAAGATATAAAACTGTAATTTTTTGTGAAGAATAAACCACAAGTGGGACACAATCATGAAGTGGAATGAAATTTATTGGATATTTCAAACTTTGTTAACAAATAAAAAACTGAAAAATTGGGCGTGCAAAATTATTCAGCCCCCTTAAGTTAATACTTTGTAGCGCCACCTTTTTCTGCGATTACAGCTGTAAGTCTCTTGGGGTATGTCTCTATCAGTTTTGCACATCGAGAGACTGAAATTTTTGCCCATTCCTCCTTGCAAAACAGCTCGAGCTCAGTGAGGTTGGATGGAGAGCGTTTGTGAACAGCAGTTTTCAGTTCTTTCCACAGATTCTCGATTGGATTCAGGTCTGGACTTTGACTTGGCCATTCTAACACCTGGATATGTTTATTTGTGAACCATTCCATTGTAGATTTTGCTTTATGTTTTGGATTATTGTCTTGTTGGAAGACAAATCTCCGTCCCAGTCTCAAGTCTTTTGCAGACTCCATCAGATTTTTTTCCAGAATGGTCCTGTATTTGGCTCCATCCATCTTCCCATCAATTTTAACCATCTTCTCTGTCCCTGCTGAAGAAAAGCAGGCCCAAACCATGATGCTGCCACCACCATGTTTGACAGTGGGGATGGTGTGTTCAGGGTGATGAGCTGTGTTGCTTTTACACCAAACATAACATTTTGCATTGTTGCCAAAAAGTTCGATTTTGGTTTCATCCGACCAGAGCACCTTCTTCCACATGTTTGGTGTGTCTCCCAGGTGGCTTGTGGCAAACTTTAACCACCTCCCACCCGGCCATAGTACATATACGGCCGGGCGGGAGTCTCGTCCTTCTGAATGGACGTTCCGGAACGTCCTTCAGAAGGAGAGAGATCGCGCCGCCGCGGGCACGCGCAGCGCCGCGATCTCGATGTGCCTGTGTCGCTCGGACACACGGCAACAACATTCGGCAGGAGGGCCCTGTGATTGGCCCTCCTGATCACATGACAGCTGTGTCCAATCACAGCTGTCATGTAATGTAAACACAGCCGTTGTAACGGCTTTGATCTCTTCTTTTCCTCACACAGATCCTGTCAGTGAGGAGAAGAAGAGACAATCTGTGCTGCAGCCAGGGGATCAGTGAGTTTTAAGCATTTTTTTGCTATTTACACACTGATCACCCTGTTAGTGTCCCCAAACACAGTGTCCCCAAACACAGTGTCCCCAAACACAGTGTCCCAAAACACAGTGTCCCCAAAACACCAATATAAAAATCACATCTGTCCGTGGATCATCCCGCGCACACCGTCACCTGATCTGCTACACCTGTCTGATCTGACACATCTGTCCGTGGATCATCCCGCGCACACCGTCACCTGATCTGCTACACCTGTCTGATCTGACACATCTGTCCGTGGATCATCCCGCGCACACCGTCACCTGATCTGCTACACCTGTCTGATCTGACACATCTGTCCGTGGATCATCCCGCGCACACCGTCACCTGATCTGCTACACCTGTCTGATCTGACACATCTGTCCGTGGATCATCCCGCGCACATCGTCACCTGATCTGCTACACCTTTCTGATCTGACACATCTGTCCTTGGATCATCCCACGCACATCGTCACCTGATCTGCTACACCTGTCCGTGATCTGACGCACCTGTCCCAGTGAACATCTGCCGCATCTCACTTCAACACCTGTCCCAGAAATCATCTGTCCACATGGCAAAAAAATTTTATAGCGGCGAAGAGGCTGTCCAAATTATTCAGAGTATGTCGGATGAGAGTACCGGGGAACTCTCTCCGTCAGACTCGGATAGGGAGTATGAGCCAGTAGAAAGCAGTGGCTCAGAAATGGAAACGGAGGATGACAGAATCCTTACAAAGAGGATCAGGAGATTTGAGCAGGCGCAGGCTTCCACCAGCAGCGCAACAACTCCGCAGGCATCCACCAGCCGCGCAACAACTCCGCAGGCATCCACCAGCCGCGCAACAACTCCGCAGGCATCCACCAGCAGTGCAGCACTCCACGCAAACAGGGCATCATCCCTGCATGACAGGCCAGCTGCTGGTAACGGGGAGTCCCACCCACAACGAGGCAGGGCCCATACTAGCCTTCCGGATGTTCTGTTATATCCGACATGGCTGCCCGATACTTCAGCAGAACCTGTAATTCCCCCTTTTACAGCACAGCCAGGCCCTCAAATCCAATCGGATAATGTAACCCCACTTTATTATTTTAATTTGTTTTTCACGAATGATCTGCTGAACTACATCGTGGAGCAGTGTAATCTGTACGCCAGCCAACATATTGCCAGCAATCCGGATTCATCCTATGCCCGCCCCTTTGTTTGGAAACCCCTCACCGTGGAAGAATTTAAACTTTTCCTTGGACTGACCCTCAACATGGGTCTGACAAAAAAAAATGAACTCCACTCCTACTGGTCTACCGTACCTTGCCATCATATGCCAGTCTACTCCTCTTTGATGCCCAGACACCGTTATGAAATGATAATGCGATTTTTACATTTCAACGACAATGCCCAGTGCCTCCCCCGAAATCATCCAAATTATGATAAATTATTCAAAATTCGGCCCCTAATCAATTTTCTTTGCTCCAGCTTCAAGCAAATGTTTACCCCTGATAAAAACATTTGTGTGGATGAATCCCTAGTCCACTTCACCGGAAGGCTTGGGATAAAACAATACCTCCCAAGTAAACGTGCCAGATATGGGGTAAAGTTTTACAAAGTATGCGACAGGGCCACAGGCTACATTTTTGATTTCAAAATTTATGAGGGAAAGGACAGTCAGATAAACCCCCCTGGGTGCCCTACCTATATCGGGACAAGTGGCAGAATTGTCTGGCAGCTGATTGAACCACTGCTTGGGAAGGGTTACCACCTATATGTTGACAATTTTTATACAAGTCTCCCACTTTTCCGCCATCTATACCTAAAAAACACTGTGGCCTGCGGGACAGCACGGTCCAACCGCAAGGGCTTCCCACAGAGATTGATCAGCCAAAGATTAAATCGGGGGGAAAAAGCCAGTATGCGCAATGAAAAGGTACTAGCTCTGAAGTGGAAAGATAAAAGGGACGTCTACATCCTTTCCACAATACATGAGGACACCCTGGTGGAACTTCAGACAAGACGAGGTCCCATCCAGAAGCCAAAATGCATCCATGACTATAACCTATTCATGGGGGGGGTGGATATGAGCGACCAGCTGATGCAGCCCTACTTGGCCACCAGGAGATCACTGTTCTGGTATAAAAAAGTAGCCATTTATATCATTCAGCTAGCCCTGTTCAATTCCTATGTCATTTTTTCCAAGTGTACCCAAGGATCCCTAACCTATTTAAAATATCAAGAGGACATTATCATGGCCCTTCTCTATCCCCATGGCCACCCCCCCGAACAAATTCGCTCTGATGCATTAGCCAGACTTCATGAAAGGCACTTCCCGGATATCCTCCCTCCTACCCGCACAGGCCGCAGACACCAAAAAAAATGTTGTGTATGTTCAAGTAGAGGAATTCGCCGCGACACCAGATACTACTGTCCCCAATGTCCCTCCCAGCCAGGCCTCTGTATTGTAGGGTGCTATCGTGTTTATCACACTTCAGTACACTATTAGTAAAGACATTTTCCCAGTTTCCACTATCTGCTATTTCTGTGTATGACCCGGACTGTTTATCGACTATGATGTGAAGATATTTTTCCAGTTTCTGCTATTTTTGTGTATGACCCGGACTGTTGAATGACCATTCTTTTTGCCTGCCTCCTGGAACTGATTATTTGCTCTGCCACTGTACTATTCAACACAGGGGTCTCACACAGGTGAGGGGATCCAGAATAGAAATTCCGAGTGGAGAAAACTTTTTTTTCTCCAGGTTTTTGTTTTCTCGGATTAGGGTCTGGATCTCGGAGGCTTCAAAGAGATTTGGGTGGGAGAAGCCTCTACCCCTGTCCTCAGGTCTTACCTGACCAAGGCCCCCAAGCCTTATAGTGCTGCCTGCTGCCACCTGAACTGGCCATGCCTATGCCTGCCACCTGAACTGGCCATGACTATGCCTGCTAACTGAACTACTGCCAGGACCAATACTTTGGAATATCCCTGCCTGCTGCCTGGAAAATTCCTGAACATCTCCATTGGCTGCCTGGACCAATGCTTTTCCTGTGCTGGGACCGTATTCGTGCCTGCTAAAACCACAGGTAATCATTATTTTTTACCCTTTGCTCAGCAGAATGTATTTTGGGTTGTAATTCTTGATCTGTACATGCTATGTGTTAGAAGCCTGACTGTGCTACTTGGATGTTGGGCCTCTGTATGTGGCCAGGCTGTGGAAAAGTGTCACACATGTGGTATCGCCATACTCAGGACGAGTAGCAGAATGCATTTTGGGGTGTAATTTTTGCTATGTACATGCTTTGTATTAGAAATATCTTAGAAATGGACAACTTTGTGTAAAAAAAAAATACGTTTTTATTTTTTCCACATTTTCCAAAAACTTGTGGAAAAAAATGACATCTTCAAAAGACTCATAATGCCTCATAGAATATACATTGGGGTGTTTTCTTTCCAAAATGGGGTCATTTTGTGGGTAGTTCCATTGTCTTGGTGCTCCAGGGCCTTCAAAAATGTGATAGGTACTCAGGAAATGAAATGTGTAATTTATGCCTTTAGAACGCCTGACTGTGCAACTTGGATGTTGGACCTCTGTATGTGGCCAGGCTGTGGAAAAGTCTCACACATGTGGTATCGTCATACTCAGGACGAGTAGCAGAATGCATTTTGGGGTGTAATTTTTGCTATGTACATACTATGTATTAGAAATATCTTATAAATTGACAACTTTGTGTAAAAAAAAATACGTTTTTATTTTTTCCCACATTTTCCATAAACTTGTGGAAAAAAATTACATCTTCAAAAGACTTATTATGCCTCATAGAATATACATTGGGGTGTTTTCTTTCCAAAATGGGGTCATTTTGTGGGTAATTCCATTGTTCTGGTGCTCCAGGGCCTTCAAAAATGTGATAGGTTGTTAGGAAATGAAATGTGTAATTTATGGCTTTCGAACGCCTGACCGTGCTACTTGAATGTTGGGCTTCTGTATGTGGCCAGGCTGTGGAAAAGTCTCACACATGTGGTATCGCCATACTCAGGACGAGTAGCAGAATGCATTTTGGGGTGTAATTTTTGCTATGTACATGCTATGTATTAGAAATATCTTATAAATTGACAACTTTGTGTAAAAAAAAATACGTTTTTATTTTTTCCCACATTTTCCAAAAACTTGTGGAAAAAAATTACATCTTCAAAAGACTTATTATGCCTCATAGAATATACATTGGGGTGTTTTCTTTCCAAAATGGGGTCATTTTGTGGGTAATTCCATTGTTCTGGTGCTCCAGGGCCTTCAAAAATGTGATAGGTTGTTAGGAAATGAAATGTGTAATTTATGGCTTTCGAACGCCTGACCGTGCTACTTGAATGTTGGGCTTCTGTATGTGGCCAGGCTGTGGAAAAGTCTCACACATGTGGTATCGCCATACTCAGGACGAGTAGCAGAATGCATTTTGGGGTGTAATTTTTGCTATGTACATGCTTTGTATTAGAAATATCTTAGAAATGGACAACTTTGTGTAAAAAAAAAATACGTTTTTATTTTTTCCACATTTTCCAAAAACTTGTGGAAAAAAATGACATCTTCAAAAGACTCATAATGCCTCATAGAATATACATTGGGGTGTTTTCTTTCCAAAATGGGGTCATTTTGTGGGTAGTTCCATTGTCTTGGTGCTCCAGGGCCTTCAAAAATGTGATAGGTACTCAGGAAATGAAATGTGTAATTTATGCCTTTAGAACGCCTGACTGTGCAACTTGGATGTTGGACCTCTGTATGTGGCCAGGCTGTGGAAAAGTCTCACACATGTGGTATCGTCATACTCAGGACGAGTAGCAGAATGCATTTTGGGGTGTAATTTTTGCTATGTACATGCTTTGTATTAGAAATATCTTAGAAATGGACAACTTTGTGTAAAAAAAAAATACGTTTTTATTTTTTCCACATTTTCCATAAACTTGTGGAAAAAAATGACATCTTCAAAAGACTCATAATGCCTCATAGAATATACATTGGGGTGTTTTCTTTCCAAAATGGGGTCATTTTGTGGGTAGTTCCATTGTCTTGGTGCTCCAGGGCCTTCAAAAATGTGATAGGTACTCAGGAAATGAAATGTGTAATTTATGCCTTTAGAACGCCTGACTGTGCAACTTGGATGTTGGACCTCTGTATGTGGCCAGGCTGTGGAAAAGTCTCACACATGTGGTATCGTCATACTCAGGACGAGTAGCAGAATGCATTTTGGGGTGTAATTTTTGCTATGTACATACTATGTATTAGAAATATCTTATAAATTGACAACTTTGTGTAAAAAAAAATACGTTTTTATTTTTTCCCACATTTTCCATAAACTTGTGGAAAAAAATTACATCTTCAAAAGACTTATTATGCCTCATAGAATATACATTGGGGTGTTTTCTTTCCAAAATGGGGTCATTTTGTGGGTAATTCCATTGTTCTGGTGCTCCAGGGCCTTCAAAAATGTGATAGGTTGTTAGGAAATGAAATGTGTAATTTATGGCTTTCGAACGCCTGACCGTGCTACTTGAATGTTGGGCTTCTGTATGTGGCCAGGCTGTGGAAAAGTCTCACACATGTGGTATCGCCATACTCAGGACGAGTAGCAGAATGCATTTTGGGGTGTAATTTTTGCTATGTACATGCTATGTATTAGAAATATCTTATAAATTGACAACTTTGTGTAAAAAAAAATACGTTTTTATTTTTTCCCACATTTTCCAAAAACTTGTGGAAAAAAATTACATCTTCAAAAGACTTATTATGCCTCATAGAATATACATTGGGGTGTTTTCTTTCCAAAATGGGGTCATTTTGTGGGTAATTCCATTGTTCTGGTGCTCCAGGGCCTTCAAAAATGTGATAGGTTGTTAGGAAATGAAATGTGTAATTTATGGCTTTCGAACGCCTGACCGTGCTACTTGAATGTTGGGCTTCTGTATGTGGCCAGGCTGTGGAAAAGTCTCACACATGTGGTATCGCCATACTCAGGAGGAGTAGCAGAATATATTTTGGGGTGTATTTGCAAGTTTATGTATGTCATGTGTGAGAAATACCTTGTTAATTTAACAATTTTGTGGGAAAAAAAAAAAAATCTTCATTACCAAAACTATTGTGGCCAAAAAATTGCAACTTCAAAAAACTCACTATGCCTCTTACTAAATACCTTGGACTGTCCTCTTTACAAAAAGTGGTAATTTGGGGGGTATTTGTACTCTCCTGACATTTTAGGGCCTGAAGAAATGAGATAGGTAGTCAGTACATCAGGACTGTTAAATTTTCAATGATACGTAGCCTAGCTTGAGGGCGCTCTAACTTTCACAAAAACCTATTTTCATACACTTATCAGGATTTTTTTTACCAAAGACATGTAGCAGAATACATTTTGGCCTAAATTTATGACAAAATTTGATTTTATTGGATTTCTTTTAAAACAGACAATAGAAAATATATATATTTTTTTTTTTTCGCTATTTTTTCGCTTATATCACAAAAAATAAAAAATCCAGCGGTGAATAAATACCACCAAAAGAAAGCTCTATTTGTGGGAACAAAATGATAAAAAATTCATTTGGGTACAATGTAGCATGACTGAGTAATTGTGATTCAAAGTGCGAGAGCACCGAAAGCTGAAAATTGGTCTGGGAAGGAAGGGGGTTTAAGTGCCCAGTATTGAGGTGGTTAAACGACACTTTTTATGGATATCTTTAAGAAATGGCTTTCTTCTTGCCACTCTTCCATAAAGGCCAGATTTGTGCAGTATACGACTGATTGTTGTCCTATGGACAGAATCTCCCACCTCAGCTGTAGATCTCTGCAGTTCATCCAGAGTGATCATGGGCCTCTTGGCTGCATCTCTGATCAGTCTTTTCCTTGTATGAGCTGAAAGTTTAGAGGGACGGCCAGGTCTTCGTAGATTTTCAGTGGTCTGATACTCCTTCCATTTCAATATTCTCGCTTGCACAGTGCTCCTTGGGATGTTTAAAGCTTGGGAAATCTTTTTGTATCCAAATCCGGCTTTAAACTTCTCCACACAGTATCTCGGACCTGCCTGGTGTGTTCCTTGATCTTCATGATGCTCTCTGCGCTTTAAACTGACCTCTGAGACTATCAAAGTGCAGGTGCATTTATACGGAGACTTGATTACACACAGGTGGATTCTATTTATCATCATTAGTCATTTAGGTCAACATTGGATCATTCAGAGATCCTCACTGAACTTCTGGAGAGAGTTTGCTGCACTAAAAGTAAGGGGGCTGAATAATTCTCCACGCCCAATTTTTCCGTTTTTTTATTTGTTAACAAAGTTTGAAATATCCAATACATTTCATTCCACTTCATGATTGTGTCCCACTTGTTATTGATTCTTCACAAAAAAATACAGTTTTATATCTTTATGTTTGAAGCCTGAAATGTGGCAAAAGGTCGCAAAGTTCAAGGGGGCCGAATACTTTCGCAAAGGCACTGTATATCAAAAGGGAAAAACGCAGTTCATAAATCCATATAGGTGATCCTAATCCAAAGTGACTTGTCCCTGGGTAAATAGTGCAGTATAAATCACTGGTGAAAGATGAGTGAACGCCACTCATCCCCCCCCCCCCCCACCTCAGATCCACACTCACCAGAAAGCTGCACCCCTACAGGGGTAGAAAGCACCACACATAAGTTGCTTCTGATCCTTATCCAGTACCTCCTCCTCCTAGTCAAGTCTGGTCACTGGGTGCACTCACATTGGGATGGATGGACAGAAAGGCATCTCATAGTGTAAATCCATAAATGTACAGTATGTTTATTAGGACAAATGCTAAAAACGTGGGATCGCGTGGGAAACTGTAGTGCAGGATCCAATACTCTACTACAACAGGCATCTTGTGGTGTCACTGCTCTTTGTCAGGATTTTTCTTCAAAAATATTAAAATAGAGGTAGGGCTTGCTTTAAGCAAAGAATAAAAGGCATATTCAGGATCCATTGCATCCATTGGTGTCTTGACTAGCACGAATATAGCATGTTGCCTGGAATTCTCCTTAGTGTACAAATCCAGCACCACAAGAAGAACCATACGAGCTCTAGCTGTCCAGCAATTTGAATTCAGGGACACATGACACTCAGGAAACAGTTTCCATCATGGGAATGTCTTCCTTGCACACACATGTTTAGTATTATGGTCTGATTCATATATACAGTGGGTACGGAAAGTATTCAGACCCCCTTAAATTTTTCACTCTTTGTTATATTGCAGCCATTTGCTAAAATCATTTAGGTTCATTCTTCTTCCTCATGAATGTACACATAGCACCCCATACTGACAGAAAAACACAGAATTGTTGACATTGTTGCAGATTTATTAAAAAAGAAAAACTGAAATATCACATGGTCCTAAGTATTTAGACCCTTTGCTCGGTATTTAGTAGAAGCCCCTTTTTGATCTAATACAGCCAGGAGTCTTTTTGGGAAAGATGCAACAAGTCTTTCACACCTGGATTTGGGGATCCTCTGCCATTCCTCCTTGCAGATCCTCTCCAGTTCTGTCAGGTTGGATGGTAAACGTTGGTGGACAGCCATTTTTAGGTCTCTCCAGAGATGCTCAATTGGGTTTAAGTCAGGGCTCTGGCTGGGCCATTCAAGAACAGTCACGGAGTTGTTGTGAAGCCACTCCTTCATTATTTTAGCTGTGTGCTTAGGGTCATTGTCTTGTTGGAAGGTAAACCTTCGGCCCAGTCTGAGGTCCAGAGCACTCTGGAGAAGGTTTTTGTCCAGGATATCCCTGTACTTGGCCGCATTCATCTTTCCCTCGATTGCAACCAGTCGTCCTGTCCCTGCAGCTGAAAAACACCCCCACAGCATGATGCTGCCACCACCATGCTTCACTGTTGGGACTGTATTGGACGGGTGATGAGCAGTGCCTGGTTTTCTCCACACATACCGCTTAGAATTAAGGCCAAAAAGTTCTATTGTGGTCTCATCAGACCAGAGAATCTTATTTCTCACCATCTTGGAGTCCTTCAGGTGTTTTTTAGCAAACTCCATGCGGGCTTTCATGTGTCTTACACTGAGGAGATTCTTCCGTCGGGCCACTCTACCATAAAGCCCCGACTGGTGGAGGGCTGCAGTGATGGTTGACTTTCTACAACTTTCTCCCATCTCCTGACTGCATCTCTGGAGCTCAGCCACAGTGATCTTTGGGTTCTTCTTTACCTCTCTCACCAAGGCTCTTCTCCCCCGATAGCTCAGTTTGGCCGGACGGCCAGCTCTAGGAAGGGTTCTGGTCGTCCCAAACGTCTTCCATTTGAGGATTATGGAGGCCACTGTGCTCTTAGGAACCTTAAGTGCAGCAGAAATCTTTTTGTAACCTTGGCCAGATCTGTGCCTTGCCACAATTCTGTCTCTGAGCTCTTCAGGCAGTTCCTTTGACCTCATGATTCTCATTTGCTCTGACATGCATTGTGATCTGGAAGGTCTTATATAGACAGGTGTGTGGCTTTCCTAATCAAGTCCAATCAGTATAATCAAACACAGCTGGACTCAAATGAAGGTGTAGAACCATCTCAAGGATGATCAGAAGAAATGGAAAGCACCTGAGTTAAATATATGAGTGTCACAGCAAAGGGTCTGAATACTTAGGACCATGTGATATTTCAGTTTTTCTTTTTTAATAAATCTGCAACAATGTCAACAATTCTGTGTTTTTCTGTCAGTATGGGGTGCTATGTGTACATTCATGAGGAAGAAGAATAAACTTAAATGATTTTAGCAAATGGCTGCAATATAACAAAGAGTGAAAAATTTAAGGGGGTCTGAATACTTTCCGTACCCACTGTATATATATATATATATATATATATATATATATATATACACACACACACACACACACTATATTACCAAAAGTATTGGGACGCCTGCTTTTCCACGCAGATGAACTTTCAATAGCATCCCAACCTTAGTCTATAGTGTTCAAGCTTGAGTTGGCCAAACTTTTGCAGCTATAACAGCTTCAACTCTTCTGGGAAGGCTGTCCACAGAGTTTAGGTATGTGTCTATGGGAATGTTTGATCATTCTTCCAGAAGCGCATTTGTGAGGTCAGGCACTGATGTTGACGAGAAGGCCTGGCTTGCAGTCTCCACTCTAATTCATCCCAAAGGTGTTTCATTATGTTGAGGTCAGGACTGTGCAGGACGGTCAAGTTCTTCCACCCCAAATTCGCTCATCCATGTCTATGGATCTTGCTTTGTGCACTGGTGCACAGTAATGTTGGAACAGAAAGGGGGCATCCCCTAACTGTTACTACAAAGTTGGGAGCATGAAATTGTCCAAAATGTCTTAGTATGCTGATGCCTTAAGAGTTCCATTCACTGGAACAAAAAGGCCAAGCCCAACCCCTGAAAAACAACCCCACACCATAATCCCTTCTCCACCAAATTTGGACGAGTGCACAAAGCAAGTTCCATAAAGACATAGATGAGCGAGTTTGGGGTGGAGGAACTTGACTGGCCTGCACAGTGCTGACCTCAACCGGATAGAGCACCTTTGGAATGAATTAGAGCGCAGACTGCAAGCCAGGCCTTCTCCTCCAACATCCATGCCTGGCCTCACAAATGCACCTCTGGAAGAATGGTTAAACATTCCCATAGACACACTCCTAAACTTTGTGCATAGAAGAGTTGAAGTTTTTCCCAGAAGAGTTGAAGCTGTTATAGCTGCATAGGGTGGGCCAACTCAATATTGAACCCTACAGACTAAGATTGGGATGCCATTAAAGTTCATGTTTGTGTAAAAGCATGGGTCCTAATACTTTTGATAATATAGTGTATATACAGTATAATGGATAGTGCATTACAGAAATCAACTTCCAAGGAGTGCGTTTGCAATTAAAACACCAATTTAGAAAAAAAATAGGGCAATTCATTTTGGCAGGCAGATGTCACCACTGGTTTCTCCAAGAGATAGATGCCAAAGAGTGATTTAGCTCATTAGTGTCTACCTATAACTGACCTTTTTATTGACTGCAACTATGTATATAAATCCCTGTTTGTTTAAAGCGTAACTTCACCCAAAGGTGTCGTACTGCTCTTCATCCTCCTCCCTCTGCCACATTTAGAACATTTTATTTTGGGGGGGGGGGCAGATACCTGGTTTTGATAGGTACCCACTTCCACATCTGGTCGGTCCATCGCTGCCGATCCACTGGAAGTTCCCCCCCACTGTTTGAATCCTTCTGGAACACATCACAGGTCCCAGGGCACTGCAGCGCCATTCACAAAGCACAGTGCAACTCACATATGTGCAGTGGGCAGCCAGCTATGAAGTCGCAAGGAGTTACAGCCAGCTGCCAACGGCTAAAATGCTGGTGCCGGGGACCCGAAGACTGACGAAGAACCGGCATGGGTGAGGATTGTGCTGGTTCCTTGTATAGATGATTGTCTGTTTATTAAAAGTCAGCAGCTAAATGTTTTAATTTTTGCAGAAATGACTGAAGCTCCTCTTTAAGTGTAACTAATTTCATTTTCAGTTTCTAATAGGAAGGGTTGGGGGTTAAAGCCCCTGTGGGGTTTCTATTGATGTCTGTGTCCCTGTTCCCCCCTACTTTATTTAAGGCACAGAAAATTTCTGCAGTGGAGACGCAGATCAACCCCCACCCAGCTTGTAAAACAACAAGTGTGTTATAGCTGTGTGTCCCTGTTAGAGAGATTTTCCTTCCTTTTCCATCACAGTGACCATATTCACAATGCCTAGTATCTGCTGAGAGTGTAAAGCACTCCTTATCAATAGGTAGTTAAGCACTACAAGGTCTAATCCTTGCTTGGTTGTCTGCATGTTGCTCAAATTTGTTGCATTCCAAAGTTTAGGATGTCTGTCTATCCTCTTGCTATTGAGGTAAAGTGAGATCTTCCATTCCCTATGATATGTCGCACTGAAAGCTGCTCGATGTTGTAGATCTTGCATAGAATTCAAGGCTTTCTGCTATTTAAAATAGGATTTAAATTAAGTATGCACAGAGATGGGTTTATATCCTGAAGGCAATTGTCTGCATTAGGCCCCTTCCACACAGGCGGACCTTTCAGATCCGCCTGTCAGTTTTTTTGGCGGATCTGAACGGTCTCCCCATGCATCTCTATGGAGACATGTCCGCTGACATCCGATCCGATCTGATCCAATCCGTCAAATCTGGACGGATGGAAACCCTATTTTCGACAGTCCGTTACCATCCGATTCACCCATAGAGATGTATGGGGCTCTGACAGCTCTGTCTCCGCACACAGTGCGGAGAACAGCTGTCATTCTCCTGCTCAGCGGGGGATCGGCGGATCGATCCCCCGCTGAGATAAACGGAGTCCGCCGAAGGAGCGGAGTGCGTGAAAGAGCTCTAAGAAGTTAATTGTTGACATTAAACTTATTTAAAGGTACTTAGCCTATCCTTCCAGGGCGTAATGAACTTATAATTTAAAGAACAGAAAAACTTAAATTCTGCCCAAAACCTAATACAGTAAGCAGCATTCAGTGTATGTGAACAATTGAGTAAGGATTAGACAATATCGTTTTATGCCCGAGGACAATTGTCTGCAATAGCAGTTTATTGTTGACATTTCATATGAGAAGCTTATTTACTTAGCCTATCCTCATAGTGATTTAATTATGTAGAAGAATAAACTTAATGCTTGGCAGAGTACAACCCATGTGAAGGGTGTATGGTCTCTGTCTAGCATTACATTGTTTTTTATAGGGTTTATGTACGAAAGAAAGATTGACATTGCAAGAAGATAATTTTTATATAGCACATATACTGTATATTTAAAGTTAAAGGAGTTGTAAAGTCAGAAGGTTTTTTTATCTGTATGCATTAGGATAAAAAGATGTTCTGTGTGTAGCAGCCCCATTCGGCCCCCTTAACACTTACCTGAGGTCCCTCTCTGTCCAGAGATGTCCACAAGTGTCTCAGCCGTCTGAGATTCTTCCTTCTGATTAGCTGATACACAGCAGCGGCGCCATTGGCTGCCACTGCTGTCAATCAAAGTCAGCTAGCCAATCAGGAGAGAGGGGGCCGGAGTGGGGCTCCATGTCTGAATGGACAGGTGCCCCCATAGCAAGCTTCTTGCTGTGTAGGCACTCAACAGAAGGGAGGGGCCAGGATCACAGAAGAGGGACCCGAGAGGAGGAGGATCCCGGGCTGCTCTGTGCAAATCCAACCGCATAGAGGAGAAAAGTATAACATGTTTGTTATTTTTATAGGAAAAACAATGAGACTTTACAATTGCTTTATTTCAGTTATGTATTCTGTAATAAATAATATTTTAACCTTTGACACGATGAACAATATGAGCATTGGGACTTTTTAGGTGCCACTTTAATAAGACTCTCATCATTTTATTTTACACCTGTGTACCTCCTCTACAGGTGGGGGTTGCTCTGAAGTGGAGCCAGCAGATTTAACCACTTAAGCCCTGGAAGGTTTTACCCCCTTCCTGACTAGGGCCTATTTTGCGATTCGGCACTGCGTGACTTTAACGGACAATTGCACGGTCGTGCGACGCTGTACCTAAACAAATTTGAGGTCCTTTTTTTCCCACAAACAGAGCTTTCTTTTGGTGGTATTTGATCACCTGTGCGATTTTTTGATCATGCGCTATAAACAAAAAAATAGCGTAAATTTTGCAAAAATAACAATATTTTTCACAATTTTTTATGTGAAATTCCCAAAAAAAAATGTAAAAATCAAAATTTTTTAACATTTTCGGCCAATTTGTTTTATGCTACATATGTTTGGTAAAAAAAATCGCAAAAAGCGTATTTTGATTGGTTTGCGCAAAAGTTATCGCATTTACTAACAAAGGGAAAGATTTTTGTCATTTTTGTTGTTTTTTTTTTTAACGAGTAATGGCATTGATCTGCGATTTTTTTGGCGGGACTGCGACATTGCGGCGGACAGATCGGACCCTTGACTGACATTTTTGACACTTTTGGGGTTACCAGTGACAGGACATCGGGTCCGCCGGGCACACGCGCGGGGGGGGGGGCGTGATCGTACGGGACCGGGAGCGCGCCTCCGGCGGCGCGCGCTCGCTCCCTAGAGCCTTTGCCTGTGAGGGGCTGACCGCCGCAGTAAATATTTGTGCGGCGGTCGGCAAGCGGTTAAATCAGATTGCTACAACTCTGAAGCTACAAGGCTCCACCTAAAGCAAGTTAACCCCATGTATGACCTGGTATACCCCCTGAGGAGAGTGTTCATGAATACTAGAGTGGTGTCTAAAGATTATACAGTTTGCAGATATACAGCTGGGTGGCTCTGAGGGCCTCCCTATGTTTAATTTACCTACTAGGTGGCCATTGTGGTGTTAGGTGACTAGAGCATTTAGCATCTGGGCACAGTTGACTTCACATTTGTAATCATCCTTCATATTTCCAGAAGCAAAAGTGTATGTGTGCTTTGAAACAGGTTGAATCTCAACCCTGACTTATTGGCGATTTAGCTATCAGAACGGGGAAAAAAAGGGTCAATACCGAAAGTAGCTAAGCGATGGGATATAAGAGGGAAGGCTTTCATGTGGAATCAATTTGTCAGTTTTTTAATACTGAAACACTTGCATACAATGTTAAAGGATATGTTTTTAATGTATGTTTCTACATATGAAAAAAAAAGGGAGTCTATAACATTAAAAATAAATACAGTATCTCACAAAAGTGAGTACACCCCTCACATTTTTGTAATTTTTTTTAATATCTTTTCATATGACAACACTGAAGAAATGACACTTTGCTGCAATGTAAAGTAGTTAGTGTACAGCTTGTATAACAGTGTAAATTTGTTGTCCCCTCAAAATAAATCAAATACACAGCCATTAATATCTAAACTGCTAGCAACAAAAGTGAGTACACCGCTAAGGGAAAATGTCCGAATTGGGCTCAAAGAGTCAATATTTTGTGTGGCCACCATTATTTTCCAGCAAAGTGTCAATATTTTGTGTGGCCAAAATTATTTTCCAGCACTGCCTTAACCCTTATTCACTGCGACAAGTAACCGAAATTACTGGCACATCACAGGACAGGTATATAGGTTGACGCGTTTCACGACACGGTCTATCGCTTACTCATAATTGATGGTTATGTGAAACGCGTCAACCTTTATACCTGTCCTGTGATGTGCCAGTCATTTCTGTTACTTGTCGTGGTGAATAAATACTTCAATGCTTTCATCTACACCTGCGGTCACCATCTCTTGTTTTTGAATGCTGCCTGGATTGCGGATCCGACTCGCACCTGGTTTATTATCTCACCTGAGCGGCTTTGTCTGTGTTGGATTTCTACATTCTTGACTGTAGGCAAGACACACTTGTCTTTGTACTCCTCACCTGGTTGCCGCGACACACGCTTGACACCATCTGAACCAAATAAGTTTATTTTGGTCTCATCAGACCACAGGACATGGTTCCAGTAATCCATGTCCTTAGTCTGCTTGTCTTCAGCAAACTGTTTGCGGGCTTTCTTGTGCATCATCTTTAGAAGAGGCTTCCTTCTGGGACGAGAGCAGTGTGCGGCGTATGGTCTGAGCACTGACAGGCTGACCCCCCACCCCTTCAACCTCTGCAGCAATGCTGACAGCACTCATACGTCTACTTTCCAAAGACAACCTCTGGATAGGACGTTAAGCACATGCACTCAACTTCTTTGGTTGTCCATGGCGAGGCCTGTTCTAAGTGGAACCTGTCCTGTTAAGCCGCTGTATGGTCTACAGCTCAGTTTCAGGGTCTTGGCAATCTTCTTATAGCCTAAGCCATCTTTAGGTAGAGCAACAATTTTTCTTTTTTGGATCCTCAGAGAGTTCTTTACCATGAGGTGCAATGTTGAACTTCCAGTGACCAGTATGAGAGAGTGAGAGTGATAACACCAAATAGACCACACCTGCTCCCCATTTACACCAGAAACCTTGTAACACTAACGAGTCACATGACATTGGGGAGGAGGGAAAATGGCTAATTGGGCCTAATTTGGACATTTTTACTTAGAGGTGTACTCACTTTTGTTGCCATCGGTTTAGACATTAATGCCTGTGTGTTGAGTTATTTTGAGGGGACAGCAAATTTACACTGTTATACAAGCTGTACACTCACTACTTTACATTGTATCAAAGTGTAATTTCTTCAGTGTTGTCACATAAAAAGATATAATACAATATTTACAAAAATGTGAGGGGTGCACTCACTTTTGTGAGATACTGTGTATATGTATATATATATATATATATATATATATATATATATATATATATATATATACACAGTATATATATATATGAATCGTATTTACTTGGCACCTGAAAAGTCCCAATGTTAATATTTTATATTGTCATATAATCTTTGATAGAGATGTGGTGTTTGTACAAGATAATGCCCATTCCAGAGCTAAAATCCATATACTGTATTGGAATCTTGATAGGTAAAAAAATACTGTTATTTTGTAATGTTTTTCAAATAATTGCTTCATTTAGAGGTCAGCTTTTTATTGGCAAGGGATTTTCTATTAAAACCCAGATTCAAGCATCTATGATGGAACCTGAAGCTTTCTAAAGTGGTCTCTCAAGCAATAATATCAAGTGATATAATTGTTTGAGAGGCCACTTTATCATGGCTTAAAGCGGAGTTCCAGCCTAAACACACTCACCTGTCCAACGGTCCAGCGATGCGGCCGCCCGAAGCCTCGCTCTTCTCCCTCTCTGCTCTGTGGCACCGGCATCACTGGTGTGGGCACCTTGCTGTGACAGTTTGCGGATTCACAGCCGGGCACGCACTGTGCATGCGCGAGCTGCGCTACGCGTTGTGATTGGCCGGCAATCTTTTGGGACCTCTGACATGTCCCAGAAGATTGCAGGGAGGGAGGGGGAGAGGAGCGGGTACATGTCAAAACTAGGTCCCCTCTCCCCCCCCCCCCAAAAAAAAATGACATGCCAAATGTGGCATGTCAGGGGGTTAGAACTACCTAAAGCGGAAGTTCCACTTTTGGGTGGAACTCCGCTTTAAATTATTTTGCAGATTCATGAATCCAGCGCAAGTTTCTTTACCAAGGTAAAAGAATAAATTGTTATAGTGAGCTGCATAACATTATGTGTTTAACTGGCATGTTTAATATGCTAAAATATTTCCATATATATTATATACAGTTTATGATGTAATCAGTGGTATTTTACAGCTTGCATATGTCATACATACACTATATTACCAAAAGTATTGGGACACCTGTCTTTACACGCACATGAACTTTAATGGCATCCCAGTCTTAGTCTGTAGGGTGCAATATTGAGGTTTAGGAGTGTGTCTATGGGAATGTTTGACCATTCTTCCAGTAAAGAAGAATACCCCCTGGTTGGGTGGGACTATGTAGGCAACCAAATGTCAACAATAGTAAACTAGCGTAAAAAAATAAAAAAAAAACAGTTTTATTGAAATTGTATAAAAATGAGAGTAACATGTCTCAGTATAATTTTTTCATGGCTTCAATTGGATGGTCATCAAAATGTGTGGAACATTGGTGTAACAATATCTCCAAAAAACCCGACGTGTTTCAGGTAAAAAAGTTACCAACTATTTTTAGAGGGATTCACTTCGGGAGGTTGTAAAAAAGAATTGGCATGTAATATTCATATATTATTCATCGTATAGATTCATAAGAACTCTTACAACCTCCTGCATACCTCCTCTTGATCATCTTTCTAGTCCATAGTTATAGACACTACTATATAGTTCCTTCAAAACCTCTTTGTGAAATGTCACTTTACTTGGTCTCATGCTATGCATCTGTATTTGATGTTCATGTCAATTGAATGGAAATTGTTGTTATACTGTAACAAAGACCAGCTGTTGTTATCTGTATAGCTGTTTAATCACTTGCGATATACTGCGGCAGGCTGGCCCAGCTGCACGAACTGACGTATGGGTATGTCGGTCCACAGAAGCGCTCCTGGGGAAGCACACGCTCGCTTCCATTAGGAAGCGGGGAAGCCATTCCACGGGATCGGCGGCCGGGATTGCCACCGGGCACCCGAGATCGCTCCCTGCTGAGAGAAAACTACGGTCTGCTGTTGTAAACACAACAAACCGTTGTTCTCTCTGAAATAAACACAGAGCGCCTGTGGTCCTCCTATATAGGATCACAGGTCTCTGAGTTCATTTAACAAGTCCCTCCCCCATAAAGTTAGAAAACACTCCCCTAGGCTCACACTAGACCCTTTAATCACCCCTGGGTTAACCCCTTCCCTGCCAGTGTCATTATTACAGTAACCCTGCATATTTTTAGCACTGATTACTGTAGTAATGTCACTGGTCCCCCTAAAAGTGGCAAAAATGTCAGTTAGGGGTCCGATCTGTCCACCACAATGTCGCAGTCCTGCTTAAAATCTCAGATCGCCGCCATTACTAGTAAAAAAAAATAAAAAATAAAAATGACATAAATCTCTCCCCTAGTTTGTAGACGCGATAACTTTTGCACAAACCAATCAAAATAAGCCTATTGGGATTTTTTTTATCAAAAATATGTAGCAGAATCCAAATCGACCTAAAACGATGAAAAAATTATATTTTTAATTTTTTTTTTGGGGGGGGGGGGGGGGTGAAATTTTTTTTTTTTTTTTTTTTCAGAATTGTCGCACTTTTTTTTTTTATAGCGCAATAAACAGAAATCGCACAGGTGATCAAATACCACCAAAAGAAAGCTCTATTTGTGGGGGAAAAAAAGACATACATTTCATTTAGGTACAGCGTCGCACGATTGCGCAATTGTTCATTAAAATAACGCAGTGCCGAATCGTAAACAATGGCCTGGTCATTAAGGGGGCAAATCCTTCCTGTCCAGAAGTGGTTAAGGACCACTACCAATTGTTTCTCACCCAGCATGCCGGGGGGGGGGGTCATTGAGCATTTGCTTGGGGCCCCCTTATTCAGTGACCTCACTTGGACGACTGACCCGTCACCAGCTTAACAGGGCGGTAGCCCCCTTGGTGAGGTCACAACCGCACGCTTGTGCCTCTGGAGCACATTGCGCATCCCTGCGTCATGTCGGGGCGGCGCCGTGAGCTCCAGGGCCAGTTTGTCCCATTGGCCATATCCCCGCACATGCGCGTCCACCTAGCGACACTGCACATGCGTGGGCATTGGTTTCTACATTTAAACCAGGGCCAAAGTTAGTATGACCCACAGATCACGCCGGTCTACACACGAGATCAAACATACCATGCAGGTGAGCCCTCTCTCATGAAAAATATACAAAACATTTCTCTTTTTTTGTACATCAACATACCCAGTGCTCGGTTTTGGTGGGGCTTTCTTTTAAACTTGAGTTGCCTGTCTAAACCACAGACACCTTATTGTGAAATGGGTAACCACATCTCATTATATGTATTCATATAGGAATCTAATGAGATCTAAGAATATTGAAATCCTTTACAAAAACCTGGAGGGGAACACCTCATGTACCCCTAGCATCCAGGTAACAGTTTTGTCCTTTTCAACTTTTTGTACCTTTGATACCTTTCCAACATTAATATATACCTTCCAACATTTGTTCCCCTTCCAACATTTTTCTTGAACACAGTCCTGACATACTGCATATATGATTTTCTGTTTTAGAAGAAGGGCCCCCCTCTTGTTTGACCACAGGAATATCTTTGGCCCATTTCTTAGTGGGGACCTCATGTTGACACGTGTCGTACAGTTGAGACAATTACATCTGTCTCCCGGCCTTCCTCCTCTAATTTCTTCTTTGGTTTTAACCCACACGGCTCTTGAGTCACCAAGAATACTTTAACCACTTTACCACCGGAGGATTTTGCTTTCTTACGTCCAGGCCACTTTTTGCGATTCAGCACTGTGCGACTTTAACTGACAATTGCGTAGTCATGCGATGCCATACCCAAACGAGATTTACGTCCTTTTTTTCCCACAAACAGAGCTTTCTTTTGGTGGTATTTGATCACCTGTGCGATTTTTACTTTTTGCGCTATAAAATAAAAAGAGCGACAATTTTGAAAAAATAACAATATTTTTCACATTTTTTTATATGAAATTCCCCCCCCCCCCCCCCAAAAAAATGTAAAAATCAAAATTTGTTTTCTGCTACATATTTTTGGTAAAAAAAATCGCAATAAGCATATTTTGATTGGTTTTGCGCAAAAGTTATTGCGTTTACTAACTAAGGGAAAGATTTCTGTCATTTTTGGTGTTTTTTTTTTTAAAGAGTAATGGCGGCGATCTGCGTTTTTTTTTTTTGCGGGACTGCGACATTGCGGCGGACAGATCGGACCCTTGACTGACATTTTTGACACTTTTGGGGGTACCAGTGACATTACTACAGTAATCAGTGCTATAAATATGCACTGTTACTGTAAAAATGACACTGGCAGGGAAGGGGTTAATTTTATTGGAGAGGGAGGGGTTAATGTATGCCTGGTGCTTACTGACATGTGTGGGGGGAGGTGACTGAGTGACACAGGGACAGATCGCAGGTTCAGCTATGCTGAACCCTGCAATCTAACCCTGCCTGTCACTTAGGAGATCCGCTCGCTTTGTTTACACAAGCGGGCAGATCTCCAAACTCGATTCCCCGACGATCGGGGAAGAGCGGCGGTGATCACCGCCGCTCCTCCCCTGGCCAACTGGCCCACAAGGGGAGGAGTCCATTGACGTAGGTCTACGTCACTGGACGGGAACTAACCACTTTGCCGCAGTAGAGCTCGAGTGAGCGGTTGGCAAGTGGTTAATTGATATGTAACTTATAGATAAAAGTTGAAGATGCAGTATTTGCAACTTAGCTTAATGTGAAAATAAATAGTTACATGATTTAAATGATGTTCCTTTATTAAAATGATGCAGGAATATGTACAACTCCAAATCCTAGACCCCTAAAGGAAGTTTTTTTAATTGAAACGAATCAGGCTTTTTTGGAGATATTGTTACACCGATGTTCCACACATTTTGATGACCATCCAATAGAAGCCGTGAAAAATATTTTATTATTCTTGTCTGTGTATTGCACTGTTATTTGTCCAAATTATACTTAGACATGTTACTCTCATTTTTCTACAATTGCAATAAAACTGTTTTTTGTTATGCTAATTTACTATTGTTGATCTTTGGTTGCCTACATAGTTCCACCCAATCAGGGGGTTTTCTTCTTCTTTACTGTGTTTACATTGGGGTGATTGGCTACCTTCATCATGGATTTTCGAATGATAGGGTATGTTTACATTAACCATTCTTCCAGAAGTGCAATTGTGAGGTCAGGCACTAAGGCCTGGCTCACAGTTTGCACTCTAATTAATCCCAAAGGTGTTCTATCGGGTTGAGGTCAGGACCCTGTGCAGGCCACTCAAG
The DNA here is from genome assembly GCF_965119305.1 of Pelophylax lessonae. Classification (NCBI taxonomy): domain Eukaryota; kingdom Metazoa; phylum Chordata; class Amphibia; order Anura; family Ranidae; genus Pelophylax; species Pelophylax lessonae. The sequence continues at coordinate 403,692,723 of NC_138771.1, read as the reverse complement.
TTCCTCCACCCCAAACTCACTCATCTATGTCTTTATGGACTTTGTCCATAAGCTGCAAAGGGTGGGCCAACTCAATATTGAACCCTACAGGCTAAAACTGGGATGCCATTAAAGTTCATGTGCGTGTAAAGGCCGGTGTCCCAATACTTTTGGTAATATAGTATATAAGGGGAACCATTTTTGCTATAAATACACAACAGAGCTGCTGGATCACTTTGTAGAATGCCCCAGGGTGGCTTGAATGTTCTTGCTGTCCCCTGACAAAGTGCTGGGAGTGGCATCATTTTGTGGTATCAAGTATATCAGTCACTACTCACTACATGTTTTTACATGGTGTTAAAAATATAGGGCCTCGGGCACACTGCAGCTGGCAAACGCCTGTTTTACAGGTGTATGACTTTTTTTCTGGCCCTAATTGCCACTCTATGTTAGCCTATGTGCCCATGCACACATAGGCGTTATCACATACCTGGAGATGAGCCTGATACTGTGAGGAAGGCCTCTCTTGCGCCTCCGACTCGGGACCCCTGATAGTGCAGACAGGGGGCACCGGAGTATAGAGTAGCACGAGCGCCTGGAGGTTTGCTTGAAGCGGACGATGGCCACTGGTGAGGGTCGCCAGGGAAGTCCGGTGACCATGGTGATGAGCAGGCAGCAGGTGCTGGAAGCAGGAGTTCCTGGGTAACAGGAGGAGCCTGATGAGCCTCCTGGGCAGGATGGACGGATCTGGGAATGACAGAAGCGTGGTAAGACAAGCCGGGTTAAGAGCCAATCGGTAACGTAAAAGCCAGTAGGAGCAGACAGGAAGAGAGGTCACAGGACAAGCCAAGGTCGGTGCAGGCGGAGAGAGCAGAGAATCGTCAGGACAAGCCGGGTCTGGAACTAGGAACAAGATGCAGGTAAACAGGCAACAGGTATCCAAGGCTGAAGACAAAGCAGCACTAGAGCAGTGTAAGGACTGGGTTTAAATAGTCCCTTTGGCGCCAATGTCTAACGCACGTTGCGCATTCGCGAACGTGCGTGCGCGGTTGCGCGAGTTCGCGCATGCGCATTGGCCATTGTCAGGTTTCTGACGGGAACATGTCTTTGCACAGCGTTCTCTTACAGGCGTTTATGTTAGCCTATGTGTCCATGCACACATAAGCACTACAATCACCTTTTTACATCTTAATTTGTGTGTTGAATATCTACACTTATTTTATTATAGGCAGGGGTGTTTAGGAAGCAGAAATGGCATCATAGCAAATACAGGATGCATGCGGCCTAAGAGTATAGCACAGGTGGTTTTCTTGTGCATGCCAAGTGTTAAGGAGCAGCTACTCATATATCACCACTTTGGTTTGGACATAGCACAAGGGCAGTGTGTTTATATACTACAGTGCTTGGTTTTGTTTTCAATGTATGGATTTACCAGGACTTCCAGAAAATTGTGGATATCTGGTGTCAGTGCAGGTTGGATAGAGAATAGTTGGAATCATAATTTTTTTGGAACACTGAAGATTTGAATGTGGATAGAAAGACTTTTGGAAAAGCTTTATTAGCAATAACAATTTTCTCCAACAGGACAAACTACTTATCTGGTTTTTGTTCTCTTTGACATGGCTTATTTGCTATGGGCCCCGTAAACTTTTTATTCTCTAGCATTAATATGGAAGGGAAATGTTTCTGGAGTGACTATTTTTCTGGTAACATCCCAGCACTATTCTGTTGATTTCCTGTTTTCTTTTTTTAGCAGGAATAACCTTAAAATAACGTAAAATTAAAAAAAATGAAGCAGCATAAGTATCTCTTGAGCATCAGTAGATAACCATTTTTCCACGAAAAGAAGAATCAAAAGACTAAAATTGTGCATTACTTCACACAGAATATTTGAAGTTGCTTTACATAAAGGAGAAAAACATCCCCCATCATCTACTTCTTTTATTTAGAGTAAGATGCTCTCAGGTCCTGTGAAGAGGCTAGCAGCACTTATTACCAGTGATGGTGCAACTCACCTTCAGGAACAAATGGATGTGCATGTACAGTACTTGATATTGTTTATATGTCATTTTTATTCAGTCAACTAATGGCCACTCTGTTTCTGGTTAAAATTTTGTATTCTGATAATCATTCCACCTGCTGACAATGTTTGTACATGCAAATTATTTTATATTTACCGGTGGAAAAATCAGCTTTAAATATTGCATGTTTTTGTCCTGACCATAATGAAGAAATAAAACACAAACCATTATACAGTTCATTTAATTGTATTCAGCATTTTAATTCCATTTTTTTATTTAATGTGCATTTATTTATGCTTTTCTCCACATTATTATGCAAACTAGTCTTATTAGGCAAACAACCCAACCCTGTCACTCTTACACGTCAGTTTTGGCATGCAAATATGGATAAAACACAAGGCTTAATCACACGATTGCATTTTTTTAGTCATGCATTTTCTATTTAAAGTGTTACTAAACCCACAGCAGTAAAATCAGTGTATATATGCAGTAAAGAATGCTTGCAATACTCACTGTGAAACTTAAGGGGTTAATTCTCTGCATTATGTAAAGCCTGTTCAATCCTGTCTCCTCTGATCATCTCCTTAAACTGACTCCATAAAAAATTCTGATGTTTACAGAGCTAGGGGACAGGCTGCACATGCTCAGTTTGGTGTGTATTGATAGGGAGTTTTTTTTTTTTCTTGGGAGAGTGCATGTGATCAGCACAGGGCCAATCAGCACTGTCCAGACTGAGGATCAGGGGTCCAGCATCCTGATAGGACAATCATGGGCAATCATGGGAGAATGAAAACTCCTACAAGCTTTAACCAGACACTCAGAAGTCAAAATACTGCTCTAACTGCTGATGAAAAAACGGTATTTATCAGTTTATATTTACTAAAATATTTGCATGTTCTGTGTACTGTGGCAGACCAGATATAGTGAGTGCAGAGTCCTGGGATTAGTAACACTTTAAGTCAATAAAAACTCATCAAAATGCAAGTGAAAATACTTTTAAAAATGTATCAATTTGCTGGTAACCCCAGATGATCCACCATGTGCTAGAACTTTCTGCTGCACTGCAAGCAGCTCCAGCTTTCAGCGGCTCCTGAGAGCCCCTAATGGTTATCTAAGGGCTTTTGAACATTTCACTAAATGTGAGTGCAACTTTTGAATTTTATATAATAAATCTCTATCTACTACACTATATTACAATCCTTATTGTTTTCTTGACCTTCTGCAGTATGTTGTCCTGCAGCATAATGTGTTTTGCCGTGCACTGGAAAGCGCATCACAGTGGGTGTGAAAACGCACTGCAGCATGCATTAATGTGTTTTGGTACATCTCCTCTGAATTGAAAAGAAAACACATTAGGTGAAAAAATACACCACAATTTAAAGGTGTTAATCCAGCCTTTATGAAAGCAGGTGAAATAAAAGGATTAATATGTCTGGTAAATCCCAATAATGCATTAATAAACTCGTTTAACGTGTATTATTCTTTGTACTTTAGGCACTACTTGCTGATGAAACCATTGGTAATGTTCCAGTCCTGCTGCTTGGTAACAAGATTGACAGACCAGAGGCTATCAGTGAAGAAAGGCTACTGCACACTTTTGGACTTTATGGGCATACTACAGGGAAGGTATTGATCCTGTAATTTTTGGAAGGTTATCCTGTCAAAGCTAAAGCACAATGTTGTGGAACATTATGAAATATTATAGAATTTACTTACATTAACACTTACATTACGTTGCTGATGTATTAGCAATTTAGAAAAAACTCAGGTCTCAAATTAGATAACTTGAAAAGAATCAGGAACTCTGAGCGACATTTAAAAGGAGAGAGAGAGAGCGCTAGAGAGTGAGAGAGCGCCCGCGCACGAGAGAGAGAGCGTGCATGAGAGAGGGGGGAGGGGGAGAGAGGGGTAGAGGGAGGGATTTTTGAACCAAATGGTAACATTCCTATAGATTTGATGGACTACAGATTGTGTCATCTCCATGTGCCTGCTGCATATGCATATATGCCACATACTCCATTTGCCAGTTGCTGAAAGGCTGCAATGAGAAAATTTAGTATAGGAAAAGCTGTAGTGACATAGTAGTGGTATGATTATTAATTAATTATTACTATAATATGAGTCATTTCTGCAGCAATCGGTTCTTCCAGAGAGTTGCATTTATTGAGTTCTAGCACAGAAGAAAGTTCACAAGATATTTGCAACAGATGACAAAATCCAACAGAGTGAATATTACAATGAATAGTAGACTTCAGAGTCCCATTCATCCTAGCGTATATTAGCAAGCATAGAGACACTACAATCCAGCATAATATATAGCTTCCACGCATGCAATATTATGTGTTATAATCTAGACCTGTGCTCTCATCTTGATGGAGAAAGAATCAATGACTGCCAGCTCAAATTTTGCCCTGAAATACTAATCTGACACTAGGGGGGGGGTTCTGCTAGGTCAGCTCAAAATACTCTTTGATCTTATTGTTAATCAAGGTGAAAAGACTTTACTTGTAATCACTGGCAATAAGCTCACATTAGTGTTTACCAGGTAAATAAGCCACCATTTACCATGAATACCCCTCTCAAGTCTAAGGCCCCTTTTAAACGGGCGGTTGTTCTGCCACTGGTAAAAGCATGTTTTGTTATTTTGACATTCCAACACCCATGGCACAGAGATTACTCAGATTTGTACATTGTGTTTATATGCTATTACTTGCGTTTACATGCGGCTGCATTTAGCTGCGGTAGTAATCTCTTGCCTTTTGCATAGCAACAGTTTACCTATTTTTTCTTTATACCGCGATTAACTGCATTTATTTACAGATAGCTGCGGTACATCACTCCTGGACGATGTCCGCTTTATTTTTTCTAAATGCACAAAACCATATGTTATGAAAACGTTGATGTGTGAATGGGGTCTTAGGGTAGGGATGCATTGTCTGCATTTTACTACTGTAAATAAGTTCCTCTATAGGAACTAAAAGCTGATATCTAACCTTACCATCAATAAATACTTTTCATACTATTCCTTTCAAGTCTGATTAGGCAAATTTACATTTTACAACCCCCCTTTAGGTAACTGCTTTGGCTGTAAAATGCAACCTAACTGCCATTAATAGGCCATAAATTATAGCCTACTGTACATATTATAAAACAAAAAAAAAACTGTATGTATATAAAATATCCTACATAAATTATCCAACAAAGGCCAACCAGGAAATATATTTTTTTGATGAACATCTAATGACATCACCTTATATTGCACTTACATAAAAGTAAATAATGCACAGCCATTGTGATGTTCTAGTACAGAGGACATGAATATTAAACAAACACATGTTGATGAGGTCATACAGAAAAAGCTGACTACTTACTTTACTAGTAGCATTACATTATCAATTATTTAGAAAAGGTGCATTCACCGAAACAGATCCAAATAAGTAAACAGCAGTGCTAAAGTGTATATAATGAATTTTATAACAAAATAACAGTTCAAGCAACTAATTCAAATACTGAAAACCTATAACATAAATACACCCAGTGATAAGTAAGGAAGAAAGAAAATCCACATAAATAGTCCAGATTAAAAATGAAAGTTCCAAAGTTTGCCACAATTTGAGGATCATCAAATTAAATAAAAACGTCAAATCTTCACACCACACCACATGAGTGCATGCCACCACTTCCCCATCAGGTTTGAACTCACTGGATCTATTTCCCTTACATTCTCATATTTGGTAACTGAGCTGTCAACCCCAAAGGGTTAATATATCAGCGATCTCCACCTCAATATAAATGGATCAAGCAGCTCATGAATGGGAAGAAAGGGAAGAGCTCCACTAGTGCAGTATGTCTCAAACACGACTTGTATAAAAAAAATCACACTTGCATGGTTCCAAGTAAAAATGAGCATGTATTAAGAATTACATCCACAACACATCCACGGTTACAGTGCCAGCTAGCAGTGTCTCAGCCAACCGGAGTTACTTACCGGAATGTCACTTCTGGTTGTTCATACTTCGTCACTTCCAGTTGCTGTAAAGCCACGGCCCGACGCGTCATCAGGACTTTGTCAAGGGGTTGGCTATATGACCCGGCAACCCCTTTTTTTTTTATAGAATCTCATATGCAAATGTTTAGCCACTTACATACCAGCTATACACATACTGTACACATAGCCCCATAGCAACCATATACAGTGTTAGGCCTGAAATGGCCACCCTAATGGAGTTCCAGGTATAATCCTAACAAGAACCCGCCATCAGATTGACACTGTAAATAGCAGTTTCCAACACATTGTAACAATGGGATAATGTTTGTTTAGCCTTGAGTTCCCTAAAATGGAATTCCTGATCACCCAGGAAGTGGACAATAAGTGACCAGGCCGATATCATACACAAAAATTGTGTGTGTATATATATATATATATATATATACAGTGCCTTGCGAAAGTATTCGGCCCCCTTGAACTTTGCAAACTTTTGCCACATTTCAGGCTTCAAAACATAAAGATATAAAACTGTAATTTTTTGTGAAGAATTAACAACAAGTGGGACACAATCATGAAGTGGAACGGAATTTATTGGATATTTCAAACTTTTTTTAACAAATGAAAAACTGAAAAATTGGGTGTGCCAAATAATTAGGTCCCCTTAAGTTAATACTTTGTAGCGCCACCTTTTGCTGCGATTACAGCTGTAAGTCGCTTGGGGTATGTCTCGATCAGTTTTGCACATCGAGAGACTGAAATTTTTGCCCATTCCTCCTTGCAAAACAGCTCAAGCTCAGTGAGGTTGGATGGAGAGCGTTTGTGAACAGCAGTTTTCAGTTCTTTCCACAGATTCTCAATTGGATTCAGGTTTGGACTTTGACTTGGCCATTCTAACACCTGGATATGTTTATTTGTGAACCATTCCATTGAAGATTTTGCTTTATGTTTTGGATCATTGTCTTGTTGGAAGACAAATCTCCGTCCCAGTCTCAGGTCTTTTGCAGACTCCATCAGGTTTTGTTCCAGAATGGTCCTGTATTTGGCTCCATCCATCTTCCCATCAATTTTAACCATCTTCCCTGTCTCTGCTGAAGAAAAGCAGGCCCAAACAATGATGCTGCCACCACTTTGTTTGACAGTGGGGATGGTGTGTTCAGGGTGATGAGCTGTGTTGCTTTTACGCCAAACATAACGTTTTGCATTGTTGCCAAAAAGTTCGATTTTGGTTTCATCTGACCAGAGCACCTTCTTCCACATGTTTGGTGTGTCTCCCAGGTGGCTTGTGGCAAACTTTAAACGACACTTTTTATGGATATCTTTAAGAAATGGGTTTCTTCTTGCCACTCTTCCATAAAGGCCAGATTTGTGCAGTATACGACTGATTGTTGTCCTATGGACCGAGTCTCCCACCTCAGCTGTAGATCTCTGCAGTTCATCCAGAGTGATCATGGGCCTCTTGGCTGCATCTCTGATCAGTCTTCTCCTTGTATGAGCTGAAAGTTTAGAGGGACGTCCAGGTCTTCGTATATTTGCAGTGGTCTGATACTCCTTCCATTTCAATATTATCGCTTGCACAGTGCTCCTTGGGATGTTTAAAGCTTGGGAAATTTTTTTGTATCCAAATCTGGCTTTAAACTTCTCCACAACAGTATCTCAGACCTGCCTGGTGTGTCCCTTGTTCTTGCTCTCTGCGCTTTAAACGGACCTCTGAGACTATCACAGTGCAGGTGCATTTATACAGAGACTTGATTACACACAGGTGGATTCTATTTATCATCATTAGTCATTTAGGTGAACATTGGATCATTCAGAGATCCTCACTGAACTTCTGGAGAGAGTTTGCTGCACTGAAAGTAAAGGGGCTGAATAATTTTGCACGCTCAATTTTTCAGTTTTTTATTTGTTAACAAAGTTTGAAATATCCAATAAATTTCGTTCCACTTCATGATTGTGTCCCACTTGTTGTTGATTCTTCACAAAAAAATTACAGTTATATCTTTATGTTTGAAGCCTGAAATGTGGCAAAAGGTCGCAAAGTTCAAAGGGGCCGAATACTTTTGCAAGGCACTGTATATACACACATGTTAACTAAATGTTTTCTAAGATTCTAAGAGGTCTTTTGGTTCGTCCCACATAAGTGGATAAATCCCCGCTGAGCACGTGGATGACAGGTCTTGTCCGCGCCGCTATACAGAGCGAACATGGACACAATCCCACTCTGCTCTATGAGGCAGTCAGATGGAATGGACTGCTTGTCCATTTCAATCCGATGCTATCTGATTCGATCCGTTGGATGGATGGAAAGTAGGACCACCATCCGTCTGTTTTTGGCCAACAGGATTGGATGGTGGCGGTTGTCAGCGGGCATCCGCCACTCCATATAGGAGACTGGAGGGTTCAATCAGGTCCGTCTGAAAAACTGACAGGGGGACCTGATCAGACAGCCCATGTAAAAGGGGCCTTTGGCTGTGTGGTATGACAGGGAGAGTAAAAAAAATTAAAAATGAATTTTAATGGATAACAATGGAAAAAATAAATAAACATCTTTGTGGGGTTGTAAATGGAACTGAGGCTGTTCCAACCAGCTGCCCATCATCTTCATCATCTTCAACCTCTTCTCCACGCAGTGAGAACAGGCAGGAGAAACCCTCAGCATCGCCAGTGACTGCTTGTTGCAGCCCCCGACCACCACAAGAGGGCACCAGTTCCCCGATGTAAGCGTCTTCCTACAGCAAGCCGCAAAGCCGCTGCCTCAATTGCTGGCCAGCGCAGTATTTTAGTCCGCGCACCTGTGGGCAGGGGCCGCATGGGGACAACAGAAATCCCGACCTGCAAAAACGAATTTCAGGGAGGTGGCAAACTCATTTCAGGGAGGTTGCACTCCACGGCCCCCCCTCCCCCCACCAATTTAGAGGATGATCAAATTAAATGCAATCAGTATACAGAGGTTTACTACTTCTGAGAGATATTAAAGGAACACTCTAACCACCATGACCACTTCAGTGATTTGAAGTGGTCATGGTGGTAGGAGTCAGAAACACTGTGCATGCTGGGATATTTACAATTATGTGCTGGGGGCTAGTTGCACCCCTAGCACATGTGACTTACTGCTGGTGGGTACTGCTGGCTGGTGCTACCGGCTGGTGCTGCTGGTGGGTATTGCTGACTGGTGCTGCTGGCAGGTACTGCTGGCTGGTACTGCTGGTGGGAAATGCTGGCGGAGACTGTGAGGAGCGGCGCTAGAGGAAGCATGCATAGCCGATACTTCCTGTATTTCTCTGTCTCCTCACAGGCCGAGTGCATTTTAATATCACTCTGCCTGCGATAGGACTGAGCCGGGACTATACAGGAAGCATTGGCTCTGTCCTAACAGCTGACACAGACAGCGCGGCACTTGCGGGTGCAGGTGGTTATATCGAAGCATCGCTGACTCAACATGTTTCGTGGACTCAAATCAACACTTCGTCAGGAGTGGATGCATGATATTGATCTATAAAACATGAATAAGGAAATTGGCATAGTGATGATACTTTGAAAAGGGGGGAAATGGGGGAAGGGGGAAACCAAATCCCCAATCTCCCAACTTACATAGCAGCCAGGTGGTGCATGGTATTGGAGATAAGGAAGACCCCCTCGTGTGTCCCACCCGGGAGCTGAGGGCACACAGGCAGGCAGACAGGGCGGAACACGTTGCACAACCAATGATGAGTGTGGGTTAAAACAAGTTGAAGTGCAAAACTGTCCACCTGCCTGTATGCCCTCAGCTCCTGGTTGGGACACACAAGGGGGTCTTCCTTATCTCCAATACCATGCACCACCTGGCTGCTATGTAAGTTGGGAGTTTGGGGACTTTGTTTCCCCCTTCCCCCATTTCCCCCCTTTTCAAAGTATCATCACTATGCCAATTTCCTTATTCATGTTTTATAGATCAATATCATGCATCCACTCCTGACGAAGTGGCGATTTGAGTCCACGAAACATGTTGAGTCTGCGATGCTTCGATATAACCAATTACTCCCCTATTATACTACTATTGGACCTACCAACATTGTGAATACACTTTATTATTGTATTATTTTTTGATATTTTACCTTGTTTGTCTTATGAATGTGAAATTGGGGACTCCCTTACTAGCTTCTGCATTTGATGATGTATAATTCATATGTCATGTTATCATTTATTTCGTTGTACCACTTACCAATATGCCATGATGTCATTCTATTTTATATATGTATCTGATTTAAACAATATCTATTAGATTAATTTTTATACTATCATAGCAAACACACAAAAAGGGCCAGAGGCATATCCCGGGAAATTATAGGCCTGTCAGTTTGACATCAATAGTATGTAAACTTCTGGAGGGGATGATAAGGGACTATATCGTAGAGTTTGCTAAAGACAACAACATCATCAGCAGTAATCAGCACGGGTTTACAAATGGGCGTTCTTGTCAAACCAATCTATTAACATTCTACGAGGAGGTGAACTGTGAGCTAGATAGGGGGAGACCAGTGGATGTGGTGTACTTGGATTTCGCTAAGGCGTTTGATACAGTTCCCCACAAGCGCTTAATTTATAAAATAAGGTCTGCAGGTATCGACAGCAGGGTTTGCTCTTGGATACGGAATTGGCTTAAAGGGCGTGTCCAAAGAGTGGTAATAAACAGCGCATACTCAGACTGGTCTGAGGTAGTAAGCGGGGTGCCCCAGGGCTCAGTCCTGGGACCAACCTTGTTCAATTTATTCATAAACAACATTGAGGTCGGGATCAGTAGTTCAATATCAGTTTTTGCAGATGACACAAAATTGGCCAGAGCAATAACTGCACAGCATGAAGCAGATATCCTACAGAATGACCTGGACAAAATTACAGAGTGGGCAACGACATGGCAAATGAGGTTTAACGTGGAGAAGTGTAAGGTTTTGCACTTGGGGACTAAAAACATAAAAGCACAATACACGTTAGGAGGGGAACCCTTGGGGGAATCAAAAATGGAGAAGGATCTGGGAGTCTTGGTTGATGATAGATTAGGCAACAGCATGCAATGTCAAGCGGCAGCTGCCAAAGCCAGCAGAATATTAGCATGCATAAAGAAAGGGATGTATTCCAGAGATAAGACTATAATCCTTCCACTTTATAAAACTCTGGTCCGACCGCATCTGGAGTATTCTGTCCAGTTCTGGTCGCCAGTCCTCAGGAGGGATGTGTTGGGGCTGGAGAGAGTCCAGAGAAGGGCAACTAAACTAATTAGGGGATTGGAGGACCTTGACTATGAAGAGCGTCTACAATCGCTCGATTTATTCTCCCTGGAGAAGAGACGTCTGAGGGGGGACATGATAGCAATTTATAAATATCTTAATGGGGATCCCAGCTTAGAAAAAAAGCTGTTCATTCGAAGGGATTGCATGAGGACTCGAGGGCATACAATGCGATTAGAGGAGAAGCGTTTTAACCTCAGGCAACGTGGGGGGTTCTTTACTGTTAGGGCTACAAGATTGTGGAATTCTCTACCACAAGAGGTGGTTTCTGCGGGTAGTATGGTGGCTTTCAAAAGACTCTTAGACTTACATCTCAAGGATCAGAACATTCAGGGGTATGTGAGATGATTACAGCCACACACACCTACACAGGTTGAACTGGATGGACTATTGTCTTTATTCAACCTCTCCTACTATATGTAACTATATGTAACATCATAGGTTGAACTGGATGGACTGATGTCTTTTTTCAACCTCACTAACTATGTAACTATGTAATGTGAGACCCGCCTTAAGCAATCTTATTAATCATCTTGTTCAAATACCAATCATCTCTACACACCTCATCTAAAGTCCCAATTTTTCCCCCCCTACCCCTTTCTTTCCTTAATTCTTTATCTAACAACTGGCTACCATAATATTAATATTACAGGTGGATCTGTATGATTGTATTTAGGTAAAATATGTGCCAGTTGCCATTATTATATACATATTTGTAACTCTTTTTACCCCCCTTCTGATGAACAATAGGGATGGAAGCATTTTTTCTTAGTTGGATAATGCTTCATATAAAGTCCCAATAGATTTCAATTGATTGTTTTATCAATCAATTTTTGAACTATGTAGGTGTAATGATTGAAGACTTTTTTAAATAAATTGTGTTTGAGACATACAGCACTAGTGGAGCTCTCCCCTTTCTTTCCATACATGAGCTGCTTGATCCATTTTTATTGAGGTGGAGATTGCTGGGGATGATATATTAACCCTTTGGGGTTGATAGCTCAGTTGCCAAACATGAGAATGTAAGGCAAATATCTCCGGTCAGTTCTAACCTCATATAGAAGAGGTGGCATGCACTCATGTGGAGTAGTGTGAAGATTTGACATTTTTATTTATTGGATGGTCATCCATTGCACCTGTGGCAAACTTTGTCAATTAAATTTTTATATGGGCTTTGGATATAATGGAATGTGGATTTTCTTTCTTCCTTACCTATCAATGGGTGTTTTTTAATTATGTTATAGGTTTTCAGTATATGGATTAGTTGTTTGTAGTGTTATTTTGTTATATAATTTATTATATGCACTCTAGCTGATTACCTATTGGAATTTGTTTAGGTGAATGTACTTGGTTCTTAATTATATTTAAAAGTGGCAGCTAATTATTCAATTAATCAGTTAAGAAGATACAGTATCTCACAAAAGTGAGTACACCCCTCACATTTTTGTAATTTTTTTATTATATCTTTTCATGTGACAAAGTAAAGTGGGATAACACCAAACATAGATAAAAGGAAAAAGAAGCTGCGCTAATCTGAAAAGAACCTTGAAAATTCCAATTATGAAAGTGTCTGAAAATTAGATAAATATAAAGGTGTAGCCAATAGTACTAAGATACCAAAAGGCGAATAGGTATCACAAATATTGCATACATATAAATAGCAAAAAATGTGAATAATGTAATAATTGCTGCTTCTCTTCTGATTAAAGAAGTCCCAAATATGATAGAAAGTGCTTCTCTTGTGATGAAAGTCCCAAAAATTAGAGTCCTAAAATTGTGAAAAGGTGAGATTGACTGTCACTGCTAACTTCCACCACAGTGCTCAACAGATAAGCATGCATGTGCGCTTGCCAGAACTACATTAATATGAAGCATATAGATAGCCCATGCATAGGTCTCCACTCCCCTCGTGTAAATGCGTCCTCTGAAGATTCACTAGCAGTGAGTAGCACACAAGCGATGGTATTCAAGAGCGGCACTCCCTGAAGTTACCTCCGGTAGTGTCATGCGAAGGAATGATATGCTCCATAGTGTAAAACCACATTAAACATTTATTAAAAAAATTAATATTCCACTCACATAGACAGAAGATTAACGCATAAACAGTGTAAATTTGCTGTCCCCTCAAAATAACTTAACACACAGCCAATAATGTCTAAACTGCTGGCAACAAAACTGAGTACACCCCTAAGTGAAAATGTCTAAACTAGGCCCAATTTTCCCTCCCCGGTGTCATGTGACTTGTTAGCGTTACAAGGTCTCAGGTGTGAATGGGTAAAAACATTGGTGTTATTGCTCTCACTTTCTCATACTGGTCACTGGAAGTTCAACAAAGCACCTAATGGCGAAGAACTCTCTGAGGATCTGAAAAAAGAATTGTTGCTTTACATAAAGATGGCTTAGGCTATAAGAAGGTTGCCAAGACCCTGAAACTAAGCTGCAGCACGGTGGCAAAAACCATACAGCGGTTTAACAGGACAGGTTTCACTCAGAACAGTCCTCGCCATGGTTGACCAAAGAAATTGAGTGCATGTGCTCAGTGTCTGGTCATGTTGTCTTTGGGAAATAGATGTATGAGTGCAGCCAGCATTGCTGCAGAGGTTGAAGGGGTGGGGGGTCAGCCTGTCAGTGCTCAGACCATACAGCGCACACTGCATCAAATTGGCCTGCATGGCTGTTGTCCCTGAAGAAAGCCTCTTCTAAAGATGGTGCACAAGAAAGCCTGCAAACAGTTTGCTGAAGACAAGCAGACAAAGGACGTGGATTACTGGAACCATGTCCTGTGGTCTGATGAGACTAAGGTAAACTTATTTGGTTCAGATGGTGTCAAGCGTGTGTGGCGGCAACCAGGTGAGGAGTACAACGATAAGTGTGTCTTGCCTACAGTCAAGCATGGTGGTGGGAGTGTCATGGTCTGGGGCTGCATGAGTGCTGCTGGCACTGGAGAGCTACAGTTCATTGAGGGAACCATGAATGCCAACATGTACTGTGACATACTGAAGCAGTGCATGATCCCCTCCCTTTGGAGACTGGGCCGCAGGGCAGTATTCCAACATGATAACCACCCCAAAAACACCTCCAAGATGACCACTGGCTTCCTAAAGAAGCTGAGGGTAAAAATGATGGACTGGCCAAGCATGTCTCCAGACCTAAATACCCTTATGAGCATCTGTGGGGTATCCTCAAACAGAAGGTGGAGGAGTGCAAGGTCTAGAACATCCACCAGCTCTGTGATGTCGTCATGAAGAAGTGGAAGAGGACTCCAGTGGCAACCTGTGAAGCTTTGGTGAGCTTCATGCCCAAGAGGGTTAAGGCAGTGCTGAAAAATAATGGTGGCCACACAAAATATTGACACTTTGGGACCAATTTGGATATTTTAATTTAGGGGTGTACTCACTTTTGTTGCCAGCAGTTTAGACATTAATGGCAGTGTGCTGAGTTATTTTGAGGGCACAACAAATTTACATTGTTATACAAGCTGTACACTCACCACTTTACATTGTAGCAAAGTGTAATTTCTTCAGTGTTGTTATATAAAAAGATATAAAATATTTACAAAAATGTGAGGGGTGTACTCACTTTTGTGGAATACTGTATATATTTATATACACACACACACACTTAATAAAAAAAACACTATAAAAAAGGTCTGAAAAGATTACCTATGAGCAATTATTATATAATTATTTAATACATTTGTACAGTGTTAAATATAATGTTCTCATTCTTAGGGGAAGGTACCACAGAAGCAGCTAAATACCAGACCTATTGAAGTGTTTATGTGCAGCATATTGAAGAGACAAGGCTACGGGGAAGGATTTCGCTGGCTATCGCAGTATATTGATTGACAAAAATGTGCTTCATTCTCTCTTTTTTTTTTTTTTATTTAATTAAGATTTCTAACTTGAAAGAAACTCCTAGACATCTGTGCCATTTCAAGAAGATTTGAATAAAGTGCAATAAAGTACAATTTTATTTTACTAACAATGTTTCACATTTACTAACAATGTTTCACATTAGTGTACAAACAGAGTTTGTACACTAATCTACCAGATCCAATGTGACTAGCCTAAATAAATACCATTCTTTTTCTATAGTGTTGAACACCATAAATGCAGCTCAGGTCAGTATTGTAAGGCAATAGCAGAAGTAGCTTAGCTAGCAGTTATTACCTGACCCATGACATTGGGGCAGAAAAACAGGGTATCATGGACATTGATTCAAGAAGGAATTGAAATAAATTGTTCCCCTGTACATGCCTTTTGTATAAATCCTTTGTTTTTCAAAGTCAGAATACACTGAAAAAAAATTGGATAAAATAGAAACAAGAACAAGTAAACCACAGTCAACAGTACTCATGCTAATGTGAAGTGTAACATCACTTTTGTTAAGAAACAAAATTATGCCCTTTGGGTGATTAATGTACAGTGCAAGGATTTTAACAAACTTATGTTCTGCTCTTCAGAAGCTGTTTGTTCATTGCAAGACTGATTTCTGAATGGGGAAGGGAACTGCACTCATTATAAACACCTGGTGAACATTCAGTGTTCAAAGAAGAAAGTTGCTTTGTCAGCATCCCTTAGGGAGTATCTTACCAAAAACGAAATTCCTGTTGCAGGGAAAGCCAAAATCTTGTATCTTATTGCAGATATCTGAGAAAAACAGATAGCCAATTACAGAATCGGGAAATTACATTTGTGGGGGCGTTCTGTACAACAACTATGTACAAAAAACCTCTGGGTTTCCATATTGCATTGCCTTTTTTGACAGTTTTAGAAAACTACAAGGTAAGGGTAGTTATAAAAATAAATTACAAAATAGCTTTTGTGACATTTTTGTATGCAGGTGTGAAGTATACAGGCTACATTGGGGTGCACTGTACTGGCTGTTATATTCTTTAGTGTAAGGTATCCAGGCTGGAATAAAGTGATTAATTTAAAAGGTGCTTGGTATAATGACCTGCGTTGACTTGAGTTGAGTAGTATAATAGACATTGTGGTTGATTTACTAAAACTGGAGGGTGCAAAGTCTGGTGCAGCTCTGCACAGAAACCAATCAGGTTCCAGTTTTTTTGTCAAAGCTTAATTGAACAATATCTGGAGTTTCAGGTAAGTAGGCGTACGTCCGAATTCTTTGATGGTAGCCTTCTCCCACTACTATAATTGCTCAAAACAAAATGTTCATCATGGTCCGGGCTCCCGCTGTATCTGATAGGCCGCATTAATCTGGTCAAGATGATGCTTCCTCCGCCTTTCAACTACATATTTAATAATTTTCTAGTTTGGGTCCCTAATTCCTTTTTCAAAGAAATAGATAGTTGTGTGGGCTCTTTTATTTGGGATGCAGCTTCCCCCCCTGTCTGGCGAAATACACGCTATCCCTCCCACTGCAGCTGGGGGGTCTTGCACTACCTAATTTTCAGGTCTATTTTTAGGCTGCAATCCTGGTATCCGTCCACTGGTGGTTTCAAATCTCTAGATCCGATGCAGGTACTTGCTTGGAGGTGGCATTTCTGGGATTCCTAAAGGACTTGCGCAACCTAATATATAGGGGGCTGTGAGCTTACTCTTTTGTTCCAGGGCCAACACATACTACCTGGCGAGTCTGGAAGGTTGCAACGCAAAGATTCCTCACCCCTGGTCAGTTGTCACCTGCTCAACCCCTTTGGGGAAACCCTGTGCTCTCCCACCTTCGTACCATTCTGAACCCTCAGCTGTGGGCACGCTATAGAATTAGAACCTGTGGGGACATACTGCCTGGTAAATTATTATGGGGACATACTGCCTGGTTTTGTTTGTCTGTACTTACAGCTACGTCATGCTGTTCAGACCCAGTTCCCGCAGTCACCTACCCTTCAAAAAAATCCCATTGAGGAACTATTGGCCCCTGGAGACTTAGGCAAGTCTCTCTCAATCCTCTGTAGTGCTCTCCTTTGTGTTGATTCACCCAAGATAGAAAAATTATGGGAGTATTGGAAGTAGGATATTTCTTCTCTGGATAGGGAGGCCTGGGAGAACTGTCTGGAGCAGGGACCTAAGATTTAATTGTAATTTCCTCTAAGGATCAATAAATCCAAGTAAAAATTTTTCATCAGATGTATTATACTCCCTCAAGGCTTCAAAAAATGTTCCCTGAGCGGCATCCCCTCTATCCCCATTGTAAACTCCAACCTGGCTCCTACCTACATATGTCCTGGGATTGCCTCTCTGTTGTTTCTTACTGGAAGGCCATTTTTGATTAAAAAAATCCCAGGTTACAGCTTACCTTATCACCCACTCCTTCCCTAGCCCTACTAGGGATTTCAGATGATGGTCAGTGCTCTTAGCATACTAAACTTCTCATATCATATCTCCTTTATGATGCCAAAAAAGAATTTCCCACCTGCAGTATCCTACTGAGAACATATAGTGAATGTGGCTATCTCCCCCCTATATAAAATGACATATTTAAATAGGAGATGCCCTTGGAAGTTTGGGAAAGTATGGTCCTCTTGGACATAAGCTGCTTCTACTAGGATAACCACATTTTTTCCATGTTCTGGTACTGCATGTGTATATCCCTTTCCATTTTCCCCTCCCTTCTCCTTCCCTAATGTCTTCTCATGATTTGTTCCTGCTCCCCCTCCCCCCCCCCAATCCTCCCCTTTACTTTCTCTCTTCCTCCCTTCTCCCCCCATTTATCTCCATCTTCGTTTCAATAGGTTTTTATTGAGTTTACATAGAGAACATTATACAAACAATGTTTGGAACATTTGAGCAATGGATAACTGGAGAAATAAAATAAAAAATAAAATAATAAATTGCATTGCCATGTTAAGGGTACATTTTTAAACAATAGTACAAGATGGCAGCTTGGGAGCACAGATATGCCAAATGTCAGTGTATTAACTCGGTACAATTGTTACGTTTCATATTGAACAATACAATATACAGTGAATATGAACAGAGAGGGAGGAGAGCTCTGGAGTTGTTGTAGAGCTGAACACTAGGGGAGTTCAAGGGTCGTGATCCTTCCATAGGAACCAGGGCTGCCACATGTTGCGTGTCTGGTCAATATTTCCCATACTGGCAGCCAATATATGTTCGTATATGCAATGCTTTTGGGTCAATTCTACCGTATCTGATAGGGTAGGGGGTGTGATTGATTTCCATTTTCTGGTGATACAGAGCCTTGCCACCAGGAGGATATGGGTGATTGTGTAGGTAGATTTTCCATGTCCAGGTTTAGTAGGGCTAGGCCTGGAGAGGGAGAGATAGGAGTGTGGGTGATGTTAGAGATAATCCCTTCTCCCCTCCCCCTCTTTTTTTTTCACCTTGTACCATGCCCTCTTTATTTCATCTCCATATATTCCTTTTTTGAGCCTCTATATTTATGCATTGTTATCTCTTTCATTATATTTATGATATATTTATTGTTTATTAGTGTATTTAACATCATGTACGTGGATCCTGAAGAAGCCCAAAAAAAAGGGCGAAACACATTGATCCAGATCCTTTTGCACTTGTATCTACACTTGTTTATCCCGTTAATTCGAATTGGTTGTATATGTGTCTGACTATTAGTGATGGACGAACATCAGCAGGGGCGGTTCGCGAATGTCAGCCGCAAATTTTCTCAAATGTCCGCGAACCGCAAGTTTGCGGCGGGCCCCATTGACTTTATTGGGAGGCGAACTTTAAAAACCTTTAGGTCATATTTGCAGCCACAAAAGGCTTGCTAGCTGTGCACAAATAGTCCCACCACATTGACAATGTCATAACTGAAGTATTGCAATTGGAAAAGTTGCCCCAAACATTTTCTTTCTTTTTTTTTACAGCAAAAAACTTTTTTTTTTTTCCCTAAATCAGCCAGAACTGACAGCAGCCAGTAAATACATGTCAAATACATATTGGTCCATTCACACATCTGTAAAATCGGTCCGCATCCATTACACAATTTGGCAGAACCTTTACAGACCCATTGATTTCCAATTACAGTCTGAAAAATTAGGCATTCACAGGATAAAGAAGTAAGTGTCGGCCAGTACAGGCCCCAAAAATTAGGACACATGCGTTTACCTGACAGCTAAGAACGTAGTATTTGGTGGCTGGAGGTACATTAGGCATTCACAGGATACAGAAGTGTCGGCCAGTATAGGCCCCAAAAATTAGCCCACCTGGGTTTACCTGACAGCAAAGAACATAGTATTCTGTGGCTGAAGGTACATTAGGCATTCACAGGATAAATAAGTAAGTGTCAGCCATAAAAGGCCCCAAAAATTAGCCCACATGGGTTTACCTGTCAGCAAATAACGTAGTATTCTGTGGTTGAAGGTACATTAGGCATTCAGAGGATAAATAAGTAAGTGTTGGCCATAAAAGGCCCCAAAAATTAGCCGACATGGGTTTACCTGACAGCTAAGAACGTAGTATTTGGTGGCTGGAGGTACATTAGGCATTCACAGGATACAGAAGTAAGTGTCGGCCAGTATAGGCCCCAAAAATTTGCCCACATGGGTTTACCTGACAGCAAAGAATGTAGTATTCTGTGGCTGAAGGTACATTAGGCATTCACAGGATACAGAAGTAAGTGTCGGCCAGTATAGGCCCAAAAAATTAGCTGACATGGGTTTACCTGACAGATAAGAACGTAGTATTTGGTGGCTGGAGGTACATTAGGCATTCACAGGATACAGAAGTAAGTGTCGGCCAGTATAGGCCCAAAAAATTAGCCCATATGGGTTTACCTGAAAGCTAAGAACGTAGTATTCTGTGGCTGAAGGTTCATTAGGCATTGACAGAAAAAATAATTGTCGGCCATGAAAGGCCCCAAAAATTAGGCATTTATTGGACATGAAATGCCTTTTATGCCGCTTTATTTAGCAAAGACAAGGACCAGGATTTGTTTTGGGTGGATGGCGGTCTGGCGGATATTTGTGGCCTGTCATGAGGAATTTCAATGAAACATGGTCTACTGGTCACATGGGTTGAACTCAATGCGAGGTAGTCTACACTGTCATGAGCTAGGCGAGTGCGTTTATCGGTCACGATCCCCCCTGCTGTGCTGAACGTCCTTTCGGACAGGATACTGGACATGGGGCAAGCCAACAGTTCCATTGCAAATTGTGCAAGCTCTGGCCAGAGGTCAAGCCTGCCCACCCAGTAGTCCAGGGGTTCATCACTCCTCAGAGCGTCCACATCGGCCGTTAACACGATGTAGTCGGACACCTGTCGGTCTAGGCGTTCCCTCATCCTGGATCCGGATTACAGCTGTCGATGGTTCGGCTGAAAGAAGGATCTCATATCTGAAGTGACCAAGACATCTTCAAACCGCCCTCTTCTTGCAGGCACTGTTGGAATGCTACCCACAACTGTCTCTCTGTGACTATTCACACTAAACTGGAAGCAGTGTAGTGGCCTGGCTCCAGCTCATCATCCAGGATAATGTCGTCCTCATTCTCCTCCCCCCATCAACGGATAACACCAGGGATCCCAGAAAGGTTTAAAGCATGCTCTTCTTGCTCTTCCTCATCCTCATCCGCCCCGGCACCATCCTCCTCTGACTCCTCTTTAGACTCCTGTTGTTGACTTGTCTCAGATGGAGTAGCACCCACTGGGAATTCATCCAACATTGCGACTTCCTCATCTTCCTGCTCCTGCTCCTCGATGGCTTGATCAATGACACAACGCAATGCACGCTCCAGAAAGAAGGCGTAAGGTATGATGTCGCTGATGGCGCCCTGGCCGTGACTGACCAGTTTGGTGATCTCATCGAATGGCCGCAGAAGTCTGCATGCGTCCCGCATGAGCAGCCACTGGCGAGGGAAAAAAAACCCAAGCTCCCCAGAACCTGTCCTGCCACAGAGTTCGTACAGGTAGTCGTTAACTGCACGTTTCTACTGTAGCAGCCTATCAAGCATATGCAACGTAGAGTTCCATCGCGTCGGGCAGTCACAAATAAGATGCCTGATGGGCAGGTTGTGTCGCCGCTGAATGTCAGCAAGGCGAGCCATGGCTGTGTAAAGATCTTCTGAAATGGCCCGAGAATTTCCTGGCCTGCCGCAAGACGTACTGGACCCCAGGGTATTTGACAACGAATCGCTGCATGACCAAGTTCAGGACGTTTGCCATGCATGGCATGTGTGTTATTTTGCCCTGTTTCAGCGCACTCAGCAGATTGTCACCGTTGTCGCACACCACTTTACCAACTGTCAAATTCAGCAGTGTCAGCCACTGATCTGCCTGTGAACGCAAACCCAAAAGGAGTGCAGGACCAGTGTGGCTCTTGGCTTCCAGGCACAACAGACGCAGCACAGCATGGCAATGTCTCACCTGGCATGTGGAATAGGTTCTGGGGATCTTGGGCGGCCCAGCGGAAGAGACGGTAGCAGCGGAAAAGGAGGAGTCAGCCAAGGAGGGGAGGCAGGATGGAGGAGGAGGAGAAGAAGAGGCGGGCCTGCATGCAATCTGTGGCGGTACAAACAAATCTACACGGGTGCCACGGGTTACATGCTTGACGGCCGTCAGAAGGTTCACCCAGTGGGCAGTAAAAGTGATATACCTTCCCTGCCCATGTTTGCTAGACCATGTGTCTGTGGTCAGATGTACAGTGCCTTGCGAAAGTATTCGGCCCCCTTGAACTTTGTGACCTTTTGCCACATTTCAGGCTTCAAACATAAAGATATAAAACTGTAATTTTTTGCGAAGAATCAACAACAAGTGGGACACAATCACGAAGTGGAACAAAATTTATTGGATATTTCAAACTTTTTTAACAAATAAAAAACTGAAAAATTGGGCGTGCAAAATTATTCAGCCCCCTTAAATTAATACTTTGTAGCGCCACCTTTTGCTGCGATTACAGCTGTAAGTCACTTGGGGTATGTCTCTATCAGTTTTGCACATCGAGAGACTGAAATTTTTGCCCATTCCTCCTTGCAAAACAGCTCGAGCTCATTGAGGTTGGATGGAGAGCGTTCGTGAACAGCAGTTTTCAGTTCTTTCCACAGATTCTCGATTGGATTCAGGTCCGGACTTTGACTTGGCCATTCTAACACCTGGATATGTTTATTTGTGAACCATTCTATTGTAGATTTTGCTTTATGTTTTGGATCATTGTCTTGTTGGAAGACAAATCTCCGTCCCAGTCTCAGGTCTTTTGCAGACTCCATCAGGTTTTGTTCCAGAATGGTCCTGTATTTGGCTCCATCCATCTTCCCATCAATTTTAACCATCTTCCCTGTCCCTGCTGAAGAAAAAGCAGGCCCAAACCATAATGCTGTCACCACCATGTTTGACAGTGGGGATGGTGTGTTCAGGGTAATGAGCTGTGTTGCTTTTACGCCAAACATAATGTTTTGCATTGTTGCCAAAAAGTTCGATTTTGGTTTCATCTGACCAGAGCACCTTCTTCCACATGTGTGTCTCCCAGGTGGCGTGTGGCAAACTTTAAACAACACTTTTTATAGATATCTTTAAGAAATGGCTTTCTTCTTGCCACTCTTCCATAAAGGCCAGATTTGTGCAGTATACGATTGATTGTTGTCCTATGGACAGAGTCTCCCACCTCAGCTGTAGATCTCTGCAGCTGAGGTGATAATGGGCCTCTTGGCTGCATCTCTGATCAGTCTTCTCCTTGTATGAGCTGAAAGTTTAGAGGGACGGCTAGGTCTTCGTAGATTTGCAGTGGTCTGATACTCCTTCCATTTCAATATTATCACTTGCACAGTGCTCCTTGGGATGTTTAAAGCTTGGGAAATCTTTTTGTATCCAAATCCAGCTTTAAAAGTCTCCACAACAGTATCTCGGACCTGCCTGGTGTGTTCCTTGTTCTTCATGATGCTCTCTGCGCTTTAAACGGACCTCTGAAACTATCACAGTGCAGGTGCATTTATATGGAGACTTGATTACACACAGGTGGATTCTATTTATCATCATTAGTCATTTAGGTCAACATTGGATCATTCAGAGATCCTCACTGAACTTCTGGAGAGAGTTTGCTGCACTGAAAGTAAAGGGGCTGAATAATTTTAAACGCCCAATTTTTCAGTTTTTTATTTGTTAACAAAGTTTGAAATATCCAATAAATTTCGTTCCACTTCATGATTGTGTCCCACTTGTTGTTGATTCTTCACAAAAAATTACAGATTTATATCTTTATGTTTGAAGCCTTAAATGTGGCAAAAGGTTGCAAAGTTCAAGGGGGCTGAATACTTTCGCAAGGCACTGTATCTTGGCACCGACACTGTGTGCCAGAGATATATTCACTTGCTGCTGAACATGGCCATACAGCTCTGGAATGCCCTTCTGCGAGAAATATTTCCTGCCTGGGACGTTCCATTGTGGTGTTCCAATGGCCACAAATTTACGAAAGGCATCTGAGTCCACCAGTTGATATGGCAGTAGTTGGCGGGCTATCAGTTCCGACAAGCCAGCAGTCAAATGTTGGGCAAGAGGGTTATCCAGCGTCATAATTTTTTTTACGATCCAAAACTTGGGCCACAGAAATCTGCCTTTTTCCAGAACAACGTGACGATGGCATCATGGAAGGTGGAGTGGAGGACAAATGTGAGGAGAGAGGAGAAGGAGAAGAGGCTGGATGTTGAGAGCCTGGAGTGTGGCTTTGTGGGTTCTGACGGTGTTGCTCCCACTGTGCTCGGTGATGGGAGTTCGGGTGCCTTCTTAAGGCGGTCATCCCTAGGTGAGTGTTGGGCTTACCGGGACTTGTGCGTTGACTGCAAAGGCTGCAGATGGCAACACTGTTGTCAGCAACGGACACATTAAAAAAAGCCCACACTGCGGAGCTATGTGCCGGCTTCCTGGGAGCACCAGATGTGACTGTACATGGTTGATGGTTCGCTACTGATACATTTGCAGTCTGCTTTGTACCTCTTGTGCAATGCAAGTTCCGCCTTCTTCTCCTCCTTATCTGCTGGTCCGTCTCTCCCTCAGAACTCCCCTCCTCTTCCTCTCTTGTGGCCACCCACGTGACGTCCATAGACACGTCATCATCCACGTCACCTTCCCCACCACTAACATTCGAGATCTCGGAGTAGGCAGCAAAATGTCTTGTGATGGATCGGAAAATAATTCCAGTGACTCAAGCGGAGGGTAGGTGGTGGTGTTTGTGGTGGTGTCTTTGAGGGTGCACACAGCAGAGAGTGAAGAGGGTGCAGATAAAGAGGATAAGGAGGGTGCAGAAGAGGAAGGCTGAGTGAGCCACTCAACCAAGTCTGGTGCGTCCTTTGACGTAATTGAACGCACCTTCTGAAACTTCACACTTTGGTTCCGGCCTACTGCTCCTGCCCTACCCCTACCACCCCTGCAGGCCTGCCTCTTCCTCTGCCTGTCATTTTTTAAATTACCCTGTGACAAAAGTCTCTAAAGAATCGCAGTATATTTGGAAAAAGGTATATAACACCCACTTCAATCTGTGGTATTAGGGGGCCACAGGTTTATCACACCAGTTCTACAAATAATTGGCCAGTAACTGTTGTTACTGTGTGTAGCACAGTTAACACAACAAAAGAGGCCACATTTTTGCAGGACTAAAACACACTCTTAGAAAAGTATACTGTTAAATAACACCCCACTTCAATAAGTGGTATTGGGGGGGCCACTGGTTTATCACACCAGTTGTTCAAAAAATTGGCCAGGGAGTTTGGCACTGTGTGTATCAGAGTTAACACAGCAAAAGAGGCAATATTGTTGCAGGACACAAATACACTTATGAAAGTATACTCAGATAACACCCCACTTCAATATGTGGTATTGGGGGGCCACTGATCTATCACACCAGTTGTACAAAATATTGGCCAGTGAGTTTGGCACTGTGTGTATAAGAGTTAACACAGCAAAAAAGGAAATATTGTTGCAGGACACAAATACACTTTTGAAAGTATACTCAGATGACACCCCACTTCAATATGTGGTATTGAGGGGTCACTGATCTATCACACCAGTTGTACAAAAAAATGGCCAGTGAGTTAGGCACTGTGTGTATCAGAGTTAACATAGCAAAAGAGGCAATATTGTTGCAGGACACAAATACACTTATGAAAGTATACTCAGATAACACCCGCTTCAATATGTGGTATTGGGGGGCCACAGTTTTATCACACCAGTTCTACAAAAAATTGGCCAGTAACTGTTGTCACTGTGTGTAGCACGGTTAACGCAGCAAAAGAGGCCACATTTTTGCAGGACTACAATACACTCTTAGAAAAGTATACTGTTAAATAACACCCCACTTCAATATGTGGTATTGGGGGGGCCACTGGTCTATCACACCAGTTATAATACATTAAAAGTGCTTTTGTCACTGTTTGTAGTATTGCTGTAGCAACGCTCAACACACCAGACACAATGCTGCACAGTACACAATACAAATCCACTATAATATGCTTTCTATATTACAAAGTATATTATACGTGGATTACACCCCTATATAGTGCACTGCACACCTATACCAAATAGCAGCCCTTAAAATGACTTTTGTGGCCCTTAACAGAGCGATTTGTGTCACTGCCGATCTGTCCCTGATGAACACAGCCTACCTGTCCCTAAACTGAAAAGAGACTGTAGTAGACCTATACCAAATACCAGCCCTGAAAAGGACTTTTGTGGATCTTAACAGAGCTATTTGTGTCACTGGCAATCTCTCCCTGTTGAACACAGCAGACCTCTCCCTACACTGACAAAAAGCAGAATGTGAAATGGCCGCCAGCTCTGGTCTATTTATAAGGTAGGGGGCATGTCCATGTGCTGAAATGTTTCAATTGGCTGTCCCGTTCAACCTGACGGCTGTGTCATGGGTCAAAGTTCTCCCCAATGTAAACTAATATGGCCGCCACGAACAACGCCATGTGTTCACAAAATTGCCTGGTTGCGAACAAGCAAAATTTGCCGCGAACTGACCGCCGGGTGAACCGCAAGGCCATCTCTACTGACTATGTCACTGTTATATTGATAACTTATATAATTTTTAATATTTGATGGACTCATAAATTGACTGTTTTTATGTATTTGATGAAAATTGTATGATTAATATTAATAATTATACAATTTATTGGGCACTTAAAAATCCCCCTTTTTCCCCACCATCTCCTCCAATTGAGGGAAAGGTGGGGGCCTCTCTTTTTTAACTGATGTTTTTTTAAAATCAGAAAATAAACTTTATTGAACAAATAAGCAGTACATAGATGCAATAAGGAATTGCTCTCAATGACGTCTCTGATAGTGGTGCCGCATCCCAAATATTTATAACAAGAAAGAGGGGTTCCCCTAATGGTGGGACTTTACAGGCACTCCAATGAATTTACAAAAGTAGAAATACAAAAGTAATTTTATTGAAACAAAATATAGAGTTTTTAAAAGAGAAAGGCAAACAGTGGTAGCAATACAGAATATGCAGATGACATGAGTACTGTGGTAGAAAGGAGCCCAACACGTTTCGAAGTAAATAACTCCTTCCTCAGGGGTAATTTCTGATTTATAGTATCTCTCTATAACAATAGATAGATAATTAGTACATCAAATTGTCATATAACGCAATAAGTATATATACATAAGAAAGCACATTCATATGTTCTTGCTTTTGCTTCCAGGCCCATGTGGTGGGTCAGGATGACAGCATGCATTTAAGAAAGAGGAGAGGTTTAAATGCCCCAGTGGTACAGCCAGAATGTGAGAGGCTCCAGATGGAACCTGTTGGACAGCTGAAGTCTAAATGAAGAAGCCCTAATATAAAAGTAATAAAATATAAGCTAAATTGTGTATAGATCTAAAGGAAAAAGATCATAAACAAAGAAAAAAGAGAGTTATACACATATGTGTACGTATGTATATATGCACACATATAATACAGTGGGGATAGAAAGTTTGGGCACCCCAGGTAAAAATTTGTATCAATGTGCATAAAGAAGCCAAGGAAATATGGAAAAATCTCCAAAAGGCATCAAATTACAGATTAGACATTCTTATAATATGTCAACAAAAGTTAGATTTTATTTCCATCATTGACACTTTCAAAATTATAGAAAACAAAAAAAATGGCGTCTGCAAAAGTTTGGGCATCCTGCAGAATTTATAGCATGCACTGCAAGGCTGAGACCTGCCAGTGTCATGGATTGTTCTCAATCATCGTCTGGGAAAACCAGGTGATGTCAATCTCAAAGGTTTTAAATGCCCAGACTCGTCTGACCTTGCCCCAACAATCAGCACCATGGGATCTTCTAAGCAGTTGTCTAGAAAACTGAAACTGAAAATAGTTGACGCTCACAAAGCTGGAGAAGGCTATAAGAAGATAGCAAAGCGTTTTCAAATGTCAATATCCTCTGTTCGGAATGTAATTAAGAAATGGCAGTCATCAGGAACAGTGGAAGTTAAAGTAAGATCTGGAAGACCAAGAAAAATATCAGACAGAACAGCTCGCAGGATTGTGAGAAAAACAATTCAAAACCTACGTTTGACTGCATGATGACTCCAGAAAGATCTGGCAGACACTGGAGTTGTGGTACACTATTCCACTATAAAGAGATACTTGTACAAATATGGTCTTCATGGAAGAGTCATCAGAAGAAAACCTCTTCTACGTCCTCACCACAAAAATCAGCGTTTGAACTTTGCAAATGAACATATAGACAAGCCTGATGCATTTTGGAAACAAGTTCTGTGGACCAATGAGGTTGAAATTGAACTTTTGGGCCGGAATGAGCAAAAGGTACGTTTGGAGAAGAAGGGGCTCTGTTCAACTGTTAAGCATGGGGGTGGATCAATCATGCTTTGGGGTTGTATTGCAGCCTGTGGCACAGGGAACATCTCACGAGTAGAAGGAAAAATGGATTCAATAAAATTTCAGCAAATTTTGGATGGTAACTTGATGCCATCTTTGAAAAAGCTGAAGTTAAAGAGAGGATGGCTTCTACAAATGGATAATGAACCTAAACACACCTCGAAATCCACAGGGGATTACATTAAGAGGCGTAAACTGAAGGTTTTGCCATGGCCTTCACAATCTCCTGACCTCAACATAATTGAAAATCTATGGATAGACCTTAAAAGAGCAGTGCTTGACTGACAGACCAGAAATCTCAAAGAACTGGAAGACTTTTGTAAGGAAGAATGGGCAAAGATACCTCAAACAAGAATTGAAAGACTCTTGGCTGGCTACAAAAAGCGTTTACAAGCTGTGATACTTGCCAAAGTAGGCAGTACAAGATATTAACTCTGCAGGGTGCCCAAACTTTTGCAGACACCATTTTTTTGTTTTTCTGTTATTTTGAAAGTGTAAATGATGAAAATAAAATCAAACTTTTGTTGACATATTATAAGAATGTATAATCTGTAATTTGATGCCTTTTGGAGATTTTTCCATCTTTCCTTGGCTTCTTTATGCATATTAATACAAATTTTTACCTGGGGTGCCCAAACGTTCGATCCCCACTATATATAGTATAGATATCAAAATATAATAATGAAAAAATAAAAAATAGTATGCCAGAAAATGCCAAAAAGGGGAATATATCCTGGCAAGCAAAAGACATAGATAAATATATATATATATATATATATATATATATATATATAATGTATATTGATTTATGACAAGGGGGGCGGGGGTTATTGTTGGTAGCTAGAATTCAATATAGCACCAATTGCTAAAAGTAAGGAAATTTGTAGCACAATGTAAAAAAGTATATATAAAAAAAAATTGTGTAAAGGAGAAAAAAGAGGAAGGGGAAGAGGGGGGTGCAAAATATGTAAAAAATATAGAGATTCTTTCCAATTCAAGGTTAATAAACCTATTATAGGACAGTAGAGATAAGGAGATCAGTAGAGTAAATCAAATATGCCGTTTTACCTTTTGGCTGTTACAGACACCTTTCCAGCATGACCGCAGCTCACAAGAAGCAGTAAGCTAATGATAATTATGTGTATTTAAAGTGTTGTTTGAAAGGTAATAATGATATTCAGCTTATCTCCTTGATAATCGCTGACAATCAAGTCAGCTAGGCTCCGAGTAGGGCTTCCTGAGACGCAGGGGCTCGGCGCCACCCCTGCCATCCGCGCATGCATCAATGGAGGATGACGCGGTGGGGCGGCGACCAGCCTCTGCGTCCCACCGACAAGGAAGCTCTCCTGCCGCGCGTGTCACAGCGGAGAGAGGTAATGGAGCATGCGCAGGGTGCCGAAGCACTCAATGATGTTGTGAGATGCTCCTGTGCCAGGCTGGCCAAACAAGAGGAGCATCAGGAGCGAAACCATCACTAGGCTGAAATCCACTGGGGCAAGAACAATTTTAAAGTATAAAAGTATACAAAAAACGAAAGTTAATTAGGAATAATATACTGCATATGTGGTGTTATTCATAGCATGTATTATAATATGCATCCTGAACCATCACTATTAGGGAAATTACAGCTCAGCAATATGACAATATAAGGTGGGCGATAAGAAGTAGCAACATAAACAGACACTGAAATAATTGTATATATACTTGTTGTCTTATATGACACTTTGATGTACTAATTATCTATCTATTGTTAGGAAGAGGAAGAAGTTATTTACTTCGAAACGCGTTGGGTTCCTTTCTACCACAGTACTCATGTCATCTGCATATTCTGTATTGCTACCACTGTTTGCCTTTCTCTTTTAAAAACTATATATTTTGTTTAAAAAAATTACTTTTCTATTACTACTTTTGTAAATTCATTGGAGTGCCTGTAAAGTCCCACCAATAGGGGAACCCCTCTTTCTTGTTATAGTACATAGAAGCAAGATAAACAAGTGCAAATATATAGACATGGCATCAATTTAATTAAAGTAGTATTCTGCGGTCATCGAGAGTTCAGTCATAAAAAGTAAAAGAAAAATCACAAATTGCACGGTAAAGTATATGAAAGAACCCAACATTTATGTCGAACCTCATACACAATTCCCAGGAACATGCAATCATGTCATAAAAGGACTAAGTTAAAATTTTAAATTATAGCCTCAGAACTCTGAGGAACAAGCAAGTAACCATAGTGGGAAGAAAAATAAATGAGATAGCAAAGACAAAAAGAAAAGAAAAGGGAAGAGAAAAGGAATGAAAAAAAAGAGTACAGCCTGCTGTTGATACAGTATATAGTACTAGCAATCACCTGGGCAGTCCATGTCACCCCACGAGACTCCCCACCTCCCCCCAACTCTGTCCCTAATATCAGCAGATGGGTAGTTTTAACTAGCCCTGTAGGAGCCTATCTTTTTAACTGGTGAGGCACTAGACCTGGAGTGTCTAACCACAGTTACCACAAAGAATAAAATTTATTCGGAGAGCCTCTATGGAGGTAGGTATGTTTCTCACGAATTAGACACTGTTTACGCGATCCACCCACAATCTCAGTGTGGGTATCCGCGAAGACATCCACAATTGAGCAATCAGCTTGCGAGCAATAGGGAGTCAATCTCCAAGGCACCTAGTAAACATTTAGAAGGTTCTTTCAAAACTTTAAAATCAAATACCCGGGAGATCATCCCAGTAGCATGTAAGTTTTGGACATCTCCAAAGCATGTGAATAAGGTCGCCATGATCTTTCGCATCTTGGACATATAGGTGTGTCTCGCCTTCCTCATTTATATAACTGAACGGGGGTCCTATAGGCCCTGTGTAGTAGGTACATGTGGGATAGCTTGTGAGAAGAGAAAACAGATATGAATGGGATGGAAGAGAGAGACATTTCCCACGTCTCGTTATCAATGGCGCCAATATCACGTTCCTAACCCCGCCTACAAGGCAAGGATTCAGGGTCCTGAATGGCCTGGATGAGGAGGGCATAGATTCTAGCTATCATCCCCTTTTTATCTTTCCCTAGAAAGACATCCCTTATCAGGACATGGTCGGTCAGACACAAATGAGCACATCACGACTGTGTCTGAAGGGCATGTCGCAGTTGTAGGTATTGATAAAATTGGTTATGCGGCAAATTAAACTCAGACTGCAATTCTTGAAATGATTTAAGAGTTGTCCCTTTTTATAACTGAGAGAAAAAATGAATACACTGTTGTTTCCATTCAACTTGAATACCTCAGCATAGTTTGGGGTTACACCATAAGGGAGTCATAGAAAGAAACCCATTTATTCTCAGTAGTTGCTTTACATATTTCCATAGGGTATTGAGTAGGAACACCTTCGGGGACCTAGAATCCAAATGACAGAACCCTGCCTCCAAACTCATCAACGCAGGCTCTACATGACCAGGAGGAGTGAGGAGAGAGGAAACAGGGTCACAAGGATCCCAGGCACCCCACCCACCCATATGTTGAACCTGGGATGCTATATAATAGGATCTAGGGTGTGGAACTGACATGCCACCCTGATCCTTCCCATATTGGAGCGTAGACAGACTAATACGTGCAGATTTCTTTTGCCATATTAATTCTCAAAAATGGGAATCAATACGGGCAAGCCATCTCCTCGGAATCCACACTGGTGAATTGTGGAAGATATATAGAAGCTGAGACGCCCAGACCATTTTGATAAGGTTAATTCTACCAAACACTGATCGCGGCAGTTTTGACCATACAGTGCATTTATCACAAAATTTACGGAGGAACGGGGATTAAATTAAAATCCAGACAATTGGAAGGGTAAGAAGGGATTTATATACCTAGGTATTTAAAGGACGCGACTACCTGTATAGATTGAGCACAGAGAGGCAGGGGGTTGGGTAAAACATCTAATGGGAGAAGGACAGATTTGTTCCAATTAATGGAGAACCCAAATAGGGTACTAAATTTGCCAATAAGGGACATAACTGCCTCCAATATATTCGGTGTGTCCCCCAGATATAAAAGGGTATCGTCTGCATACAATGAGACAATGTCTGTGCACCTCCGCCTCTGGAAGCCAGTGATGATCGCAGAGGAGTGTAGCTTCGTGGCCAAGGGTTACATTGCAAGGGCAAACAGCAGGGGGGGATAAAGGGCACCCCTGCTGCGTGCCCATAAACAAGGGAAAAGATTCTGAGTTAACTGATGTTTAGAGATGAGGCAAAAAATGGAGGACCAGAAAGTTGTGAGAATTGTACCTTGTACCTTTGTATTTGTTTACCTGGCTTTGGTATAGTTACTACCAATGCCAATAGCATTTCGCTTGGGAAAGATGAAGCAGCACAGTTGTAGAGAGAACACAAGTGAGGTGAAAGTTTGTTTTGGAATTGTTTATAATATTTACCAGTAAGGCCATCAGGGCCATGGAATTTATTATTGGGCATCTCTGATATTACTTTAGAAATTTCTGCAACTGTAAATGGTGCATTCAGATGTGTCAAACATTAGGTTGTCAAGGTAGGAAGATTAATGTGGGAAAGGAACTCATCGTCTATTTAATTTGTAGTGGGTTGGTGTGTTTTGGCGTCATTTTTGATGTTGTAAAGATTACTATAATATAGGCTAAATGCATCAGCTATAGATTGGGGGTTTAAAAGTTTTGCCTTGGTGTGTGGGTGGTAAAAGAAGGCTATTTTGGATTTAGAGCGCCTGCCTTTAATGCGGAAAGCCATCACTTTCCCTGCTTTGCTATTAGTGGTATAGGTGGTGGCCTTAACCTTGCGTTGCATTTTTTCAAAGGATTATAAAAGGAGAGACCTAAGCTCTAGGTGTAGTGTGAATAATTTGTTTTTGAGGATCTGGGAAGGGTGTAGTTTGTTTTGGCATTCAACATCAGTAATGGCTTTTGACAGGGCTTCCAATTGCGGCGTCCTCTTTTTCTTAGACCTGGAACCCATTTGGATAAACAAACCTCCGATTACTGCTTTGTGCATGTTCCAGACTATTGCCTGGTCAGACACTGAGCCTGAATTAGTAGAAAATAATTCTTCTAAATGTTTTCCAAGTTCATTTGCATACAAGGGATTTTGTATCAGGAATGTATTGGCCCTCAGCAGGTAGGTGTGCGGGTGAGATATAGTATCAGCTAAGGGTAATGTTAAAGGCGCGTGGTCCGACCAAGTCGTAGTGTGGATGCATGAAGATTGTATTCTCTGAAGCAACCATTTATCTGTCAGGAAGAGGTCTATGCGAGAGTAAGTATTGTGGCGTGGAGACAGGTATGTGTAGTTCTTCTCGTCTGCATGATAACATCTCCACACATCATAGAGGTTGTTGTTGTGGATACATTTGTTCAAGGGAGATTCAAAACGTTTGGGGCTTGAAGTGGAGTCCCTATGGTGGTCACGGACCAGGTTGAAATCGCTGCATATAAGTAAGTGTCCTTTCTGTATTTGTTTAGCCTTTTTGAGAGTGGCATTGAAAAAGTGGATTTGCCGCTGGTTAGGGTCAATTATGTTTAGGATCGTATATTGGGTGTTTTTAAGGGTGCATATCAAGATGATGTAGCGACAGTTTGTGTCACAAATACTGCGCTGGAGGTGAAAAGTTACTGAATATTTAATGGCAATGAGTACTCCGCAATTTTTCTGTGGGCAGCAGAATATGAAAATGTAAGGGAAATGTTTATTTTGACATAGGGATTGTGCATTCCTAGCAAAATGTGTCTCTTGGATGCACAGAACATCACATTTGTGGTCCGAGGCAGTTTTCCAAAATGAGGCACGCTTGGCAGAATGGTTAAGGCCTCTGCCGTTAAAGGAAATTATTGCGATAGTCATTGTAGGAAAAATAAATGAGTGGTGTTGGCATGTAGTCACTACTCACTGCCAGAGGGAGGTTGAGGATGACCTGCGGTAGATCCGGAAGCGTGGAGGTGAGCAGTGTCTTACTCGGGTTTCACTGGAGCTGATGTGACAATCTGCGTTTAACTCGAACGTTGTACTAAGAAGTTTTAGGTAAAAGAGAAAAAAAAGTCAACAAGAGTGATGCAATTTTAAACAGACAATAAGTGATTTATGAACAATAAACAAGCAGCTTATAGAAATGGTTAAGTCCCGGTTCACACTTGTGCGATGCGGGAAGGCTGCGAATTTGCAGCCTGTTACCGCATCCCAAAAACGCACATCTGGCAGTTCACATTGCCATATGCGATACGCAGGGGGTGTCAATTAAATGTTAACGACACCCCCAGTTTGATCGCATATCGCAGTGCGATCTGACAGTTCGCACAGGATCGGATCGCACAAGTGTGAACCACTGTGCGATCTGATCCTGATGCGGCTGGAAAAAAGGGTCCTGTGCGTCTTTTGGCGGGTGCAGTGCGAATTTCAGCCATACAAAGTGTATGGCTGAATTCGCATCCGCACATCCGATCGCATGTAATGATGGAGCAGTGCGCTCCGAATTACATGCGATCGCCGCACTCGCAAAAGTGTGAACCGGCCCTAAAGCTGCTAAGTATTCCAGGGTTTAAACAGTTCACTCAGTAAAGAAGTAGATTTGGAAGTTGAAGACCAAACCGGAGAAAGATTTGAAGATCTGCATGTGCATTGTTGGACCTTTTACTTACATCTAGACCCTTAGTTGTTCTGAGGAGGTCTAAGACCTTGCCGATTGAGTCCAGGTTCCAGATATAATGCCCCAGGTTTGTAGAAGTTCCATGCCGCCTACTACAGAAAGGATGGGTCGTGCTTTTGTGAGTGATCAGTAAAGTGGCGGGGTAGCGCCATTTGTATGCGATGTGGTTGGTGAGGGCTTTAGTAATTTTATTTAGTTGTCTACGCGTTTGCAAGGTGTACTTTGATAGGTCTGCAAAGAACTGAACTTCTGCATAGGGTTGCGGTAGTGTGTTGAGTGCCCTTGCTTTGGCAAGCAGTTGTTCCTTGACTGGATAAAAATGAATGCGCATAAGCACATCTCTGGGAATCGCATCGGCTAAGTGTTGGGGTTTGGGGATCCTGTGGATGCAATCTATTGTCAGTTCCAATGGTGACAGATCTGGGAGTAAAATGGATATCATATCTCTAGCGTATTTCTGCAGGTCCTGAGAGGGGACCGACTCGGGCACCCCACGCAATTTTACATTATTGCATAGAGCAGGCCTCAAGGTCCTTTGTTTTCCTCATATGCATCCTTTACTGTAGTAGTGCAAACTTGCATTTTGTGTTCTATGTACTGCATTCTATCCCCCATAATTTGCATGTCAGAGGCAAATTTATGAACCAGTGATGAGAGGTTAGTTAGGAGGGAGGTTTGAAGTGACATGAGCATGTCCTTCATTGTGGTGTCCAGGACTGGTTGTCCTGAGGTGGGGAATGCAGCAATGGAGGACTGTAGTGAAGTATCTTAAAATACTGGAGTGGGAGTTTCACTCATCCCTATGTCAGATGTATGAGGAGAGTCCATTTTTATTTGTGCCTTGGCTGGGCTCCCTGAGATAGAGCTGAGATAGAGCTGTGAGCAGCTGAGTGGGGGGAAGAGAGAAGATCTGTCCAATTGTAGGTATCTGCTACATCGGTATCCGGCAGGTCTGTGTAAGCAGAGGCTGGCCGCGAGGTCTGAGCAGAGGCGCCATCTTGCCTCTTCCTGTTGGTCGGTGCCAGCTTCAGAAAGAAGCTGTGAGCTTCTGTGGCCGTCTATTGTATTTTCTTTTGCGGGACATAGTGCCCACGGTCTCCTGAGAGGTAGAGACACTGGTTGGTGGCTGTGGGAGGGCAAGGTTCCATGCTGTGTGATGCAGTATCTCCGGGTTGGTCCGCGGTGTTGTTTGCTTGTCGTTAATATGCTATGTATTTTTGCTCCCTTGTCAAATACTGTACTAGACTTTGGATTGTATTCAGTTATGCTGTATTGTTTGTCTGGAGAAAAGCACTTCTGTTTAATTAAAAAAAAAAAAAAACTTAATTAAACAAGCTGAAGTTAGAAGCTGATTGGCTACCATGCACAGCTACACCAGATTTTGCACTCTCCAGTTTTAGTAAATTAACCCTATTGCATAGCATGAGATACTGTAAAGCCAATATCCTATGGCTCCCTGGTGAGCCCACTAAAAAGATTACCAGCTTTTACAAACTGAGGGAGAAGCCAGAAGCGCATTCCTTACACCATCTAATTTGCAATGAGAAATAAATGCCACCATTATGCTCTGCTTTCCATCCTACTATACAGCCCCAAAGCTACCCTAAGTCATATTGCTCATGGATTGGGTGGGGGTTGTTTACAGCTAATTGTGGTAGGATGGTGTGCGCCTAATTGCTGATGCTCATTTACCTACACTCTCACTATTAATCCACTTTTTCTTCCCTTTGGATGGCATGTGGAGGGTGAAAATAGTATTATTTTTAAACTACACATACACCCATATTTTTAGTCCATTGTCTTGAGCCCCACCATTACACAGAGTCGTAACTACAACCTTCAGGGCCCAGGTGCAAGAAACCATGAAGGGCCCCCCTGACTCCATCCCCCTTGCCCTTTCTCATGTTCTGCAGCAGGCCACCTCCTGCTGTCTCGAGGCCCCCACATGGTGGTGGAACACCTGGGCCCAGTCGCAGGTGCGACCTTTGAGACCCTGGTATTTCTGCCACTGACCTTACTATTACTAGGGGGAATTTTGGAGGATGCAAGAGAGCACTCTGGAAGATATAAGGGGGAACACTGAAGGTACTAAAACAGTACCTCCAGAGTGCCCCCTTAAATCCACATGAGTGCCCCCTTGGGATCAGTGGCAGTAGTGGTGGTCATGGTGGGAGGGGGTGGGATTCGTGGTTGTTACGAACCTCAGCGTAAAAAGGAATGAAACCGCCGTTTAGTGGATGTACCACCTTTGCAGCATGTACGAATTACCCCTGTAGCACACCAGCATACGAATAATCATCAAAAGAGAGCCCCAAACAATCGAACGGCTTTCTGTATAATAAATTCCCCTCCAAAAACGAGACAAAGCTCCGAGTTGAGGATAAAACAGGAACTGTTTATTACATTCCAAGGCATACAGTTACACACAGCTAAGGGGCACTCCCCTTAGGGGCACTCCCCTATCTTGCAGGGGGGGGGGGGGAATGAGACAAGGACCAACCAATGAGAACTGAACATTTGTACATTTGAAACAGGCAGTCTTAATACACACCCCCTGCGGAGAGATGTCTAAAGATGTCTAAAGTCCAGCTCAGGCTATTGTCTGTATCATGAATCCACACACTTAGACACAGGAACAGGAGGAGGGGGGGGGATGGGCTGTAACATTACATTACATTAACTCAATGCCATGAGTCCTGCCATCTTCCTTTGTTCAGAGGATGAATAAAGAGGAAATAAAATGCAATAAAAGTGCAATGTCCCAAACTCATAGGAAAATGACACAAAGGGGTTTACAATCCAGGGACAGGGTGATCCGTCACACATAGTGACGGTTAGTACCGTCACATCTCTTCCCCCCAAAGGTAGACTAATTCCAGGTACCAGACCTCCAACTGGTCTGTGCCTGAATTAGTCGGGTAACAAGTCCCAAAGAGTCAATCCAGGGAGTTCCAAGTAAATCTGCCATGGCCCTCCCCTCCCAAACCAAAACCTATCCCATATGACCGCACTCCATCCAAACATTTAAGCATCTGGACCTCAGAATGTAAGTAGGTCTCCGTGATGTGGGCCCGGGATCTGGACCGGCAGGAACGCTGAGGTCAAGTGGCCTAGGTCGTTCCCCAGTAAGACATCGGTGGGGAGCTCCTGTATCAACCCCACATCAATCAGACCTGACCCAGCACCCCAATTCAAGTGGACCCTCGCAGTGGGTATCTGGTGCACCCCTCCCCCTGCTACCCGTACCACTACTGAACCTCCAGTTCGGGCGGCATCTGGGACTAAATGTCGCTTGACCAAAGTGAGAGTGGCTCCCGTTTCTCTGAGGCCTCGCACAGGCTTTTCATTTAACTGGACAGATTGGCAATGGTGCTGGCGGTTCTCTGTAGCGGCTTTCACTGGGTCAGCTTCGTGAAGGGTACCCAATTGCACCTCGGTGGGTTTGAATATTGGTATGACTGGGGGAGCCTCTGCGTGATAGTAGGGGACCGTTGTCTTTACTGAAGGGGGTGACCCTGGTCGGATCCATGCAGCTTGGTCCCTGCTCTGGGTACAGTCTCGTTGGTAGTGCCCAACCTGCTTGCACCTGTAGCACTGTACCCCACTGCGGGATTGGTATCTGCGTGCCTGCGAGTTGGAGGAGTCCCCCCTTCTCTGTGGTAGGGGTGGTCCAAGATTGGTAATCCGGGGCTTGAGCATTGGTCTGAGGCTAGGTTGTTGCTGCCTGTGGCCATGGTAGTAGTGGACGGCTTGGACCGGGTCTGCTTCATGGAGGACGCCCCAACATTCCTCCTGCTCAATGCAGTGAGCAGCAGGCTGGGAGTTGCATGGATTTCCGCCGGCTGGCCATCTCCATGACTGCGCCTGGTTGGCTGTGTTCAACGGGCACTCCGGCCTTTTGTGCCCAAGCTGTTTGCATCCAAAGCACCGGATGGGTTGCGAATAATCCCTGGAGTTAAAACGGGGTGGCTGGGCATAGCTGTTGGTTGCAGGCAAAGCCGGGGTGCGGTGTGCTGGAGCCTGGTAAATAGTAGTATTGGTGGGTGCTGCTTGTCGGTATTCCACCCTGGCAGGAGCTTTGGGCACATTATCATCCAGCTTACGAGCGTCTGTATATTCATCTGCCAATCGAGCGGCTTCCGGGAAAGTGGAGGGTTTACGGTCCCGGACCCATTCTCTGACCCCGGCAGGTAACTTGTTGAAGCAATATTCCAACATAAACACTTGTAAGATCTCCTCCCCAGATACAGCTTGGCATCCTGCCATCCAGTGGGTTGCTGCACGGTGTACTCTGCATGCCCACTCCATATAGGAGTCACTCGCTTGCTTGGGGGTCTCTCTGAACCTCCGCCGGTATACTTCTGGCGTTACTGCATACCTGGCCAACAGGGCATCTTTAACGGCCTGGTAATCTATAATTTCCTCCTCTGGGATGGCCCGAAAAGCATCGCTGGCCCGGTCGGACAATTTCCCAGAGAGGATGGTGACCCATTTGTCTGTGGGCACCCTGTGTAAGGTACACTGCCTTTCAAAGTCTGCCAAAAATCCATCAATCTCCCCCTCAGATTCCACAAAAGTTTTAAACGCAGCAAAAGGTGCCTTCTTTCTTCCCACATTATTATGGGGTGCCTCCGCTGCTGCAGCTCCTCTTCCTTGCAGTTGGGCTGTTACCGCTGCTTGCACTCGTTCCACAATGTCAGCTGCAGGGTTGGGGCCAAAATGTGCCAGCCTTATTTGCACTGCCCGGTTAAATTGTATTTCCTCGGGTGTTAAATCCAAGATGCCGGTCACATTAGCTCTCTCCCTTTCTTGTGCTGCATCCATCTCCAACAATTGAGTAATAATCTCTCGTTTCTTTAATTTACCTGCTGGTCGTCCTCTACGTTGCAATAACTTTTTGAGGGTAATCCGTTTCAGCTCCTCATACTGCATCGGTAGCTGTTCTGGGCGGTGGGACTCATCCCGTCGCTTGCCACCAATTGTTACGAACCTCAGCGTAAAAAGGAATGAAACCGCCGTTTAGTGGATGTACCACCTTTGCATCATGTACGAATTACCCCTGTAGCACACCAGCATACGAATAATCATCCAAAGAGAGCCCCAAACAATCGAACGGCTTTCTGTATAATAAATTCCCCTCCAAAAACGAGACAAAGCTCCGAGTTGAGGATAAAACAGGAACTGTTTATTACATTCCAAGACATACAGTTACACACAGCTAAGGGGCACTCCCCTTAGCATAGCAGGGGGGGGGGGATGAGACAAGGACCAACCAATGAGAACTGAACATTTGTACATTTGAAACAGGCAGTCTTAATACACACCCCCTGCGGAGAGATGTCTAAAGCCCAGCTCAGGCTATTGTCTGTATCATGAATCCACACACTTAGACACAGGAACAGGAGGAGGGGGGGGGATGGGCTGTAACATTACATTACATTAACTCAATGCCATGAGTCCTGCCATCTTCCTTTGTTCAGTGGATGAATAAAGAGGAAATAAAATGCAATAAAAGTGCAATGTCCCAAACTCATAGGAAAATGACACAAAGGGGTTTACAATCCAGGGACAGGGTGATCCGTCACACATAGTGACGGTTAGTACCGTCACAGTGGTGGTGAAGGGGGTGGGATACATAGTGGTGGTGGTGGTGAGGGGGGTAGGATCAGTGGCGGTGGTGGTGGTGAGGGGGGTAGGATCAGTGGCAGCAGTGGTGGTGAGGGGGGTGGGATCAGTGGCAACAGTGGTGGTGGTGAGTGGGGTGGGATCAGTGGCAGCGGTGGTGGTGAGGGGGTGGGATCTGTGACAGCGGTGGTGGTGGTGAGGGGGTGGGATCTGTGGCAGTGGTGGTGAGGGGGATGGGATCAGTGTCAGCCCTGGTGGGGAGGGGGAGGGCATCAGTGGCAGTGGTGGTGAGGGGGGGTGTCATCAGTGGCAGCGTTGGTGGTGGTGAGGGGGATGAGATCAGTGGCAGCAGTGGTGAGGGGGATGAGATCAGTAGCAGCGGTGGTGAGGGGAATGGGATCAGTGGCAGCGGTGGTGAGGGGGATGGGATCAGGGGCAGCACAGGTAGTGAAGAGTGGAATATGTGGCAGCAGTGGTAGTGGTGAGGGGGTGGGATCTGTGGCAGTGGTGATGGTGGAGGGGTTGAGACCAGTGGCAGCGGTGGTGGTGAGGGGGGGTTGGATCCGTGGCAGCGGTGGTGGTGAGGGGGGTTGGGATCCGTGGCAGCGGTGGTGGTGGTGAGGGGGATGGGATCAGTGGCAGTGGTGGTGGTGAGTGGGGTGTGATCAGTGGCAACAGTGGTGGTGGTGAGGGGGATGGGATCAGTGGCAGTGGTGGTGGTGAGTGGGGTGGGATCAGTGGCAGTGGTGGTGGTGAGGGGGTGGTTTCTGTGACAGCGGTGGTGGTGGTGGTGGTGGTGGTGAGGGGGTGGGATCTGTGGCAGTGGTGGTAGTGGTGGGATCTGTGGTGGTGGTGGTGGTGAGGGGGTGGGATCCGTGGCAGTGGTGATGGTGGGGGGTTGAGACCAGTGGCAGAGGTGGTGGTGAGGGGGGGTTGGATCCATGGCAGCGGTGGTGGTGAGGGGGGTTGGGATCCGTAGCAGCGGTGTTGGTGAGGGGGGTGGGATTTGTGGCAGCGGTGGTGGTGAAGGGGGTTGAATCCATGGCAGCGGTGGTGGTGAGGGGGGGTAGGATCTGTGGCAGCGGTGGTGCCATCCTCCCCCACCACCACTGCTGCCTCTTACTGATCGCACCCCGCCGCCACCACAGATCTCATCCCTTTACCCATCCCATCACCTTTGCTACCGAGGTGATGGGGGGGATAGGGATGAGATACGTGGTGGTGGGTGGGGGAGGTGGGACTGGTATGAGGCAGCGGTGGTGGAAGAGGGGATCACTTGCACTGACATCTTGCAATTATTTAACTTAGTCAGTCGCATGACTCGAGGGACGCCTCTGTGTCATGGGGTCGCCTTGCAGAAGGGAGAGATCCTCCCCTTCACTCTATTGGTTGTCAGATGCTCAGCTACATTTCTTCTCTCAGGAGAGGATAGGCGGGGCAAGTGTGACTACTGCGACCCTGGGAGTTCCACCACTGCTTACATCCTATCCCATATTCTGTTAACGGCAAATGCAAGAATAAGTCAAAGAGAGATCCTAACATAAACAGTCTCACCTCCAATAATAAAATAAAGGGAATAAAAAATAAAATAAGTCTTTCACTGTATAAAAAAAATGTATTGTACATGCAAAATCCCATGCCTGCCATGCCCCCTTCTTGTTTCCATGCACTGGAAATTATGTATGCGCCCACTTGGAAATAATATACAACCTACTTGGCAGGAGCAGATACTTGTAGACGTGGTTATGTTACTGGAGTTTGGAGAATAGGGCGCTCTGGATAACAAGGAGAGTTTAACAAACAGTACATGACTGTCTCTTAAAAGATGATTAATGCACCAAACCAGCACTTCAGAAGAGGGAAGCACACTCTAAGTGCAGTAAGCAAACAATTTAATGACAAGGAAGGGTTAAAAACACTTACAAGACACTAGTGAAAAACAGGCATATTAATGAATCCATAATGTCCAGCGAGATGCCTCCATGGAGTAAAGACAGCTGCAGGTGGAAATTGCAGCTGACCAGCAATGGGAAACACTGTGTCTCTGATCCAGGAAGGAGAGCTGTGCTGGTTTCAAGAAGGAGCGACTGGGCCTGCTCCGAAACTAGATGCCCCCTCCACTCTAATGCCACTTCCGGTTGCCTGTGTTCCATGCTGGCCTTGACAGCATGGCTCTCATTCTTCCACCCACCGTTTGGCTGGAATTTCCACTTGCGGCTGTCTTTACTCCCTGGAGGCATCCTGCTGGATGTTATGGATTCATTGATATGCCTGTTTTTAACTTCCATCTTGTGAGGGTTTTTAACCCTTCCTTGTCATTAAAGTGTTTTTTTTTTTTTACTAACAGCGGGGGCGTGTCCAGATGTAGAGCGAGCTAGATGTGCCTTTCAGGAGCTCCGGTGAATCCTGTGCCATCCTTTGCTTTCATCCTGTTCCCAGCGGTGATTTTCACTTACCTGCAGTGTGCTGCCTTCCCGGTCTACCTGGGGAGTAATTGGTAATGCCTTCAAAGTCGAAATCCTCCGCGGTGGCACTGATAAAGAAACCGGATCCCCCGCAGGCCTCGTGTCCCGACGCCATCTTGGAATGGCTCCGCATGCTGCTTGATACAATGGAGATGTTTGCGGCTCCGTCTGTCTCCTCATCACCGGCTCCAGCGGCGCAGGCCAGCGACACTGCGACGATCCTCACGGCCATCGAACATAGTAAGACCTCCCTTTTGGCTCACATAGATCACCTTGCTGAAGAATGTAATTTCATCCGGGCTGACCTTGATAAGATTAGGGGCAGGCTGGCCGAGACTGAGACCAGGATCTCGGCCACGGAGGATACATCTACCCAGCATGAACAATCACTGCATTTCCTGCAGCCGACTGTTGCCATGCTGCTGGCAAAGGCAGATGACGCTGACAACCGCCCGAGGAGGAATAATGTTCGGGTGCTGGGACTGCCAGAGGGGGCTGAGGGGGATCGCCTTGCGGAAATTGCTGAGACCTTTTTCAAGTCCCTGCTAGCCATTACCCTACCTATGTGGTGGAAATGGCCCACCAGGTCCCCACAGGTTGGGGAGTACCCGGCGCTCCTCCCAGGCCGTTCCTAGTGAGGTTTCTCAATTACAGGGACCGGGACCCTATCCTAAGTGAGGCCAGGAAACATCCCACTCTCCCTTTTGAAAACTCTGTGGTTTACCTATACCCGGAGCTGCAGAGGAAGAGGAGAACATTTACAGATGTCTGCCGCAGACTCCGAGAGCGAGAAATCAAATACTCCATGCTTTATCCCAGCCGTCTCAGAGTGCAGCACCAGGGCTCTGTGAAGTTCTTTGATACCCCTGAG
This sequence comes from Pelophylax lessonae, assembly GCF_965119305.1. NCBI lineage: Eukaryota > Metazoa > Chordata > Amphibia > Anura > Ranidae > Pelophylax > Pelophylax lessonae. The sequence goes on along the minus strand of NC_138771.1, from coordinate 403,649,087 downwards.
GATGCGGATGCTTTGATCATGGCATGGCCCTAATACTTTGTGGCTGAGTGTTCCTGCAATGATGTTGGATCTCCTTCCAGATTGGGTTACATTGGTGCCCTCTGCCCAGTCTCCCTCCCCCCCCCCCTGGATTTTTGGGGACGGGTGTTGCTGTCGGTCCGCTCACTAGTGTTGTGCCCACCGGGCTGTTTACTGGATGGGGAGGCTGTGCTGTATCCTTTCCCCCTGGAGCTGGACGCTGGAACCTTTCTTCTGTCACGCATTTCTCCCCCCCCCCCCCTTCAGGATTTTCTTCACGCTTTCTTTTCCCTTCCTACGTTTTGTTTGCATACCACCGCCAGAATACCATCTGATTCATCGGAGCCCTTGAGGATCACCCCCCTTCTTGGGTTGTTTTTGGGTTTTTGGGTTGCTGCTGAGTTGAGTCCACTGCCCAGATACGGACGCACCTCGGGGCTCCCCTGAGAACTCTGTAGTTCAGTTTACTACTGTTGCCTTGTTTGGGGTCTAAACTGTCTAGCTAGTTGTTGGGGTAATGCTAGTCAGTCGGGAGTTTACTGTTGTGCACGTCCCTGTGACGGGTTTTTTCTTTTTTTTGTTTTTTAGTCTGCTCAGTCCCTGTTTTTTTCGACTTCTACTTCCATTGGTTGGTCGTGGGACCTCCGGGGGGTGCAATCCCACTCGTCTGAATGGGTAATTCTTCTGTGCTCTCTTTTTTATCCTGTTATGTTATTGTATAGGTTGCTGGTGTATAATGGGTTCTAAAATTAAACTTATTTTGTGGAATGTGCAGGGGTTAAATGACAGAGTCAAACAGTCCTTGATGTTTACATATTTGACAGCACATAAGCCCACGGTTTTGTTCCTACAGGAAACTCATTTGACGGGTGCTAAGGTGCTGGCTCTCAAACGAGCCTGTGTGAAGCAAGGGTTTCATGCCACTTATTCCTCCTATTCCAGGGGGTGTCAATACTGCTCCACAAAGCTCTGTCGTATGTTGTGGAACAGGTTATTACTGATCCTGGGGGCAGATTTATTATCTTAATATTGCAGTTATATGCAACCCGCTGGGCCTTTGTCAATATCTATGCTCCTCCACCGTTTGACTCTGGCATTCTGTATACTGTTTTCCCCAAAATCGCCCCTCTCCAGGTGCAACATCTCCTGGTGGGCAGGGATTTCAACGCCATTCTGGACGGGACCTTGGATGCTTCCAACCCCTTGCAGGGGGCGCATCTGGATCTGGTCGCCTGGGCAGACACCTTTGGTCTCCATGAGCTTTGGCATTGGCGCAATCCCAGTGAAAGGGCTTTTTCTCATGTGTCATCCACTCATAAATCTGGGTCCCGTATTGATTTATTATTTGGCTCTGCCGGGGTTTTTCCCTTGGTGAGAGCGGCTTCCTATCTCCCGGCCGGTCTCTCGGACCACTCTCCATTGTAGGTTTGTGTGGCCTTGGAGGCTGGTCGCGAGCCAGGTTGCTGGCGGCTGGCAGCTCATTGGGTACATAATCCTAAGGTCCAGGAGCGGGTGTCACCCAAATTGTCAGAATATTGGACTATTAATGATCAGTCAGCCCTGGCTGATGTGGTGTGGGAGGCATGCAAGGCGGTTACGCGTGGTGAATATGTCTCCTCTATCAAGGCAGTTTGGGTGAAGATGGCTTCCCGCACGACTCAGCTGGGGCAAGAGGAGGTGGCAGCCGCGGCACATTTTGCTGCACAGCCTAGTGACACGTCCTATGCTGCCCTGGCATCTATAAGACGGGAGCTACGGTTACAATATACCTCCCTGGTGCACTTGGATCATGCGCAGTTCCGGGTGCGGCTGTTCGAAGCAGGGGATAAGAATGGCAAATTGCTGGCGAATTTGGTTGCGGACACACGGTCCCAGACGGTGATCCCTGAGATCAGGACACGGGAGGGGAACATGGTCACTGACCAGGCGGACATTTTGTCCGAGTTCCACTCCTTTTACAGTGCTCTTTATAGTGAGCCGGCTCCGGCACTCAGGGATTTCCGTCTGGACGACTTGGGGGAGTTAGATCTTCCTGTACTCTCGGAGGCAGCTCGTGCGGAGCTGGATCAGCCACTTCAATTGCAAGAGATTACAGCCGCCATCACTTCTTTCCCCTGTGGAAAATATCCAGGCCCGGACGGCTTGCCTGGAGATTGGTATAAGGTATATTCCGAGGTGTTGGTCCCCAGACTGCACCAGGTGTTCTGGAAAACAGGGAAAGTCGGGACTTTAAATGAGGTTACAAAAAACTTTTGTATCTCCATCCCTAAAATCATGTGAGACAAGGGGGGGGGGTTTTGGTGGGACTTTGAATGAGGCGTGTGATTGTCTGGCCATAAACTATACAAAAATGTGTTGTGAGGTATCTATGTGTGCATACCATCAAAACAAAAACATGAGTAATTACACATGTAACTTGATTTATTATGGATGCACATGTAGTAACAAAATGGGGACAATAGATGACATACAATGGTCCCAATAACAGAGCATATAAAAAGTACATATTCAAATGGAGTATAAAAACAACATGAAATGATTTGTAACAAAATAGTACATAGTCCACAGAGATTGCATCATGATTGCTCTACGCGTTTCGTGTTAAACAACACTTCCTCAGGAGCTGGTGCAAAATGATTAACTATAAAAAAGAAAATATCATGAAGTAATACATATAGTGGTATACATGTCCATTGAGAAGAGTATTAGTTATATAGGGTTGCTTACAATAAGATGAAGCTGTTGCCTCAAAGGACCCACCAGGGGAGGACCCCTGTGTACCATCTGACCCGGGAGCTGAGGGAGACATGTCAGGCAAGTGTGGGGGGCAACAATAGAAGTACAGTGACTGAATCTTGATAGTAGAGAGAATGGTAATTGTCTCAATAGACATTCGATATAATATCTAAAATTAAATTATATATATAATGTAGTATGAGCAGAGTAGTAATAGCAATCTATTGTCCCCATGTTGTTACTACATGTGCATCCATAATAAATCAAGTTACATGTGTAATTACTCATGTTTTTGTTTTGATGGTATGCACACATAGATACCTCACAACACATTTTTGTATAGTTTATGGCCAGACAATCACACGCCTCATTCAAAGTCCCACCAAAAACACCCCCCCTTGTCGCACCAGGTGTTCTCGGCGTGCCTGGAATCTGATCGGCTCCCGGACAGTATGTACCAGGCACATATAGTACTTTTGCCCAAACCGGGCAAAGATTTAACTTGCTGCTCGTCCTACCGGCCCATCTCCTTGTTGAATTATGACCTGAAGATACTTACCAAGGTGCTAGCCTCTAGGTTGATGAGGGTCCTGCCGATGCTGATACACACTGACCAGACAGGGTTTATGCCAGGCAAATCTACGGATATCAATATCCGAAGGGTTCTCACACATCTTCAGCTGCCCCAGATGGCGGGGGCGTCGAGGGTTTTGGCATTGTTCGACATTGAAAAGGTCTTTGACACGGTCCGATGGCGCTATCTTATGCAGGTCCTGGAGACCTTTGGTTTTGGCCCGGTATTCTGTCGCTGGATTGGCTTGTTATACTGTGTACCCATGGCTCGTATCAAATTAAGTGGGAAGCTCTCGCCTCCCTTCGCTATTCAGGGGGGGACGAGACAGGGTTGCCCACTGTCCCCGGCCCTTTTTGCCCTCGCAATGGAGCCATTGGCTGAGGCCTTGCGGAGGGCACGGGGATTTGTGGTGGCCCGTGGTAGAAAAATTGGCTCTGTATGCAGATGACCTCATTCTTTTCCTGGGGGATCCTGGACCTTCGCTCACTGAAGCTATATGCATTATGGCTTTATTTGCTGACATTTCTGGTCTGCGCACTAATTGGGATAAGTCCCTGGTCTTACCCATTGATGAGGGAGCTGCGGCCTCTTGGGACTCTGCGTCCCCGCTGTGGCTGACCTGCACTATCAAATATTTGGGTATTCACATTTCTTCTGACACCAGGGACTTTCTCAAACTCAATGTGCAGCCCAAAATACTGTGGTGTAAGCACCGCTTGAAGGCTTGGTCCCAGTTCCCCTTATCCCTTATTGGCAGGATTAATTTTCTGAAAATGAAAGTTCTTCCAGTCCTTCTTTATACTCTTCAGCATTCCCCTGTGTGGATCCCGAAGTCATACTTTGCCCAATTAGATTCCGTGGTTTCAACTTTCCTGTCCCTCCTCCTCCACTGTTTAGTAAACGGATACTCCATAGGCCCAAAACGCAGGGGGGGCTTGCCTGCCCGGACTTTTACTCTTACTACCTGGCAGCTATGCTAAGTCATGCTTTTGTCGGACGATACCAACCCCTCGGTTATCCTTGAGGCGGCACATGCCGGTTCCTATGAGACCCTTCGTAACGCCCTCTACCGGGGCCTGAGAGTTTCGTATCCCCCCTTGACTCCGGCTATGCGGGTGGTGGTGAGGGTATGGACGCAACTGGTGGTTGCACCTGAGCGGAGGCTGGCCCAGTGGTCCCCGGACATGCCGCTCTGGTTCAACCCCCACTTGGCGGAATTCCTGTCCATCCCAGACCCAGCCCTGTGGGCCGCTAAGGGTGTCAAAACTCTGGCGGACATCAGCGTTGGCAGTGCCCTGTCTACATTTGAGGACCTTAAGGCTAAATCTCAGCTTCCTAATTCCTTCTTTTTAAGGTTCCTCCAACTCCGCTACGCCTACCGCGTGCAGTTCGCCACTCCTGTGGCTAGCCTGGATCGCAGCAATTTTGAATCCCAACTATGGGATCCAGGTCTGCGCAAGCCACTCTCCACCATTTACAGGGCCTTATTGCCCTCTGTTCATGCTGGGCTGACAGGACTGCGGGCGGCGTGGGGTGCGGAGGAGGAGGGCTTGGATGATGAGGACTGGGAGGACATCTGGGACGATTCATTCCGGCCACTCATAGCGATCAGGGATGTGTTGATTCAATTTAAAATTCTGCACAGAATATATTATACTCCTCACAAGCTGCATCATATTTATCCTAGTGTCTCGGCTTCTTGTTGGAGATGTTCTTGTGCCTCTGCGGGCTTTTCTCACATTTTTTGGGAATGTCCGCAGATTGCTTCTTATTGGTCTATTGGTCGGAGGTGACTCAATTAATATCCTGTCTGACTTCTATTTCGATTCCTTTAACGGTGGGGGTCTGTCTCCTTGGCCTGGTAGACCAGTTGGCAATGGCCAGGGCGACATGTACTGTACCCTTATCGGTATCCTACTGTTCTATGCCAGGGAGGCAATAGTTCTTGAATGGAAATCTCATTACCCTCCAACCTTGGGCTTCTGGAAGGGGCTGGTTAATGTGGTAGTTCCACTGTACAAGGCGACATATATCTCCAGGAACTGCCCTAAGAAATATGAAAAAGTTTGGCAGGTCTGGGTTGCTTCCAGATCTACGGTAGATGAGCGGACCCCAGAGTCCGACACAGCCTGAGCTCATGGGGGTGGACCATGGGGAGAGAGGACGGAGATCAGTGTCTTTGACTTGGGCTTGTATTACTTTTTTTCATCAAATCAGTCTCTTAAGGATACTGAGCAGTTCAGTTGGGGAGGTTTAGGGCGGGTGTTTTTCTGTTTTTCTGTTTTTTCTTTTTATGTTTCTTGTCTGTTGGCCAGGCTATGCCCCCTAAGGCCTTGTTTTACTTGTACTAAACTTAAAAAAAAGAAATTAAAAAAAAAAAAAGTGTTTTTTTACTGCACTGAGAAGCGCCTTCTTCTCTGCTTTGTGGTTATGTTGCTATACAATGCTGTTTCTGATGCAAAAAGCACAAATAGAGCTTTATTTTGGTGGTATTTGATCACCTATTAAATTTTTATTTTTTACGCTATAAACAAAAAAAAGCAACAATTCTGAGAAAAAAATAAATATTTTTCACTTTCTGCTATATAACATTTCCAATAAAAAAACATTTAAAAATCCATTTTTTTCATCATTTTAGGCCAATATGTATTCTGCTACATATTTTTGGTAAAAAAAAAATCCAAACTAGGGGAAAGATTTATGTCATTTTATTTATTTATTTTTACTAGTAATGGTGGCGATCAGCGATTTTTTTCAAATTCAATGTTTATTGAGGAGAGAAAGGTATACAAATCAACAAAGGCAGTGAATTGAAATACAGCCGAACATCAAGAAAACAGCGTAACATGAGGCGTAAACAGTGGTGGGATTCAGCCGGTTCGCACCGGTTCCATAGAACCGGTTGCTAACTTTCTGCAAGTTCGCAGAACCGGCTGAATCCCTCTGCGCGTCTGAGGACGCGCAGGACAATTGAATGTCCCGCGCTCGGGCAGACGTGGCGCCACGGCCCGCCCATTCTGTGACAATAGCGAATGAGAATTCGCTATTGTCACATGATCCTCCTCCTGGCCAATCAGGTCTCGCGGGGGGGGGGGGGATCGCTGGCACTCTGCAATTGGGGGCAATGTTGTGGCTGGCGCTCTGCAATTGGGGGCAATGTTGTGGCTGGCGCTCTGCAATTGGGGGCAATGTTGTGGCTGGCACTCTGCAATTGGGGGCAATGTTGTGGCTGGCACTCTGCAATTGGGGGCAATGTTGTGGCTGGCGCTCTGCATTTGGGGGCAATGTTGTGGCTGGCACTCTGCAATTGGGGGCAATGTTGTGGCTGGCACTCTGCAATTGGGGGCAATGTTGTGGCTGGCACTCTGCAATTGGGGGCAATGTTGTGGCTGGCACTATGCAATTGGGGGCAATGTTGTGGCTGGCACTCTGCAATTGGGGGCAATGTTGTGGCTGGCAATCTGCAATTGGGGGCAATGCTGTGGCTGGCACTCTGCAATTGGGGGCAATGTTGTGGCTGGCACTCTGCAATCATTGGGGGCAATGCTGTGGCTGGCACTCTGCAATCATTGGGGGCAATGCTGTGGTCACTGTGCATTGAAAGGGGGGCACGCTGGTCTCTCTGCATTGAAAGGGGGGCACGCTGGTCACTGTGCATTGAAAGGGGGGCACGCAGCGCTGGTCACTGTGCATTGAAAGGGGGCACGCTGGTCTCTCTGCATTGAAAGGGGGGCACGCTGGTCACTGTGCATTGAAAGGGGGCACGCTGGTCTCTCTGCATTGAAAGGGGGGCACGCTGGTCACTGTGCATTAAAGGGGGCATGTACACTGGTCACTGTGCGTTGAAAGGGGGCACGCTGGTCACTGTGCGTTGAAAGGGGGCACGCTGGTCACTGTGCATTGAAAGGGGGCACGCTGGTCAATGTGCATTGAAAGGCGGCACGCTGGTCTCTCTGCATTGAAAGGGGGAACGCTGGTCACTGTGCATTGAAAGGGGGCACGCTGGTCACTGTGCATTGAAAGGGGGAACGCTGGTCACTGTGCATTGAAAGGGGGCACGCTGGTCATTCTGCTGGGAAAGTCGGAACTGGTTACTAAAATTTTTGAATCCCACCACTGGGCGTAAATCATATAAACATAGCCGTATGCGAGAAATGATAATACACAGTGCATCAGAGTATGTCTCAGGATGGCAGGCTCCCAGAGAGAACCACACCCCTACCGGCATCTGTCACATGGCCGGCATACAGGAGTGAGGAGGGCATCTCACGGGGTCGCCAATCCGATAAACCACAAAAAGGCATTAGTGTCATGTATACCTTACGGGAACGGGAGGAATTTTCAGAGAGAACAGGTATAGGAAGGATAGCTCAAAGATCAGGAAGTGCCACGTAGAAAGAAAGGGAAGATAGGGAGGGGAGGACAGGACAGGACAAACAAAACAAAAAACGAAGAAGGGGGTAGAAGGGACAGGGGGGGGATGGGGAGGGGGGGGATGAGGGGAGAAGGCCATCCAGTGTGAGCGAGTCAGCTATGCGACAAGGTCTTGGTATTCTGCGGTCGAACTGAACTCATGCCAGTAGAACCATCGCTTGAGGAACCCATCTCTAGTGCCCCGCTCGGCCGCCAGCAAGTCCTCCATCTCATTAAAAAACGCTACTTTGCGCAACCACATTGCCACAGTAGGAGGACGGGATTGCTTCCATAGGAGAGGAATACAGCTCTTGGCTGCTGTTAGCAGTAGCAGCAAGATCGACTTCCGATAGGACGCCCTCGGGAAGCTGTGATGATGCAGGAGGAAGAGGGCTGGTTGCAGGGTAAGGGTGTGATCTGTGAATTTTTGGATAATAAGGAGGACCTCTGACCAGAAAAAATGTAATTTTTTGCAAGACCAAAAAATGTGGTGAAGGGATCCCACCTCCTCGCCACATCGCCAGCAAAGATCCGAACAGGAGGGGAACATCCTGCGAAGTTTGACCGGGGTATAGTACCACCTAGTCAAGAGCTTATAACCCATCTCCTGGTATTTAGAGCACGTGGAGGTTTTGTAGGTGAAGAAGAGGATGCGCTCCACTTGATGATCCGAAAGGGAAACACCCAAATCTCGCTCCCAGAGAGATATATACGGTACGATAAAGCAGGGAGATAGCATGTCGCACTGGAGTATCCGATGCGCACAACTCCTCAAACAGCGTGAGGCGTCTGGAAAAAGAGGTCGCCGGTGGTAACGATTGTAGAAAATGGGCAAGTTGTACCTTCTGCCAGAATGACAGGACGGCAAACATGCTGCTCGACAACAGAGTCTGACGAGACATCCAACAGCCCCTGCTGATAAAATGTCTGGCCTGGTGTATACCCTTGGCCTTCAATGTAAGGAAGGCCGGGTCCTGTAGGCCAGGTGCAAAGTCCGGGTTCCCCACTATCGGGAACAGAGGTGAAGGCAAAGACGTGAGAAGGCCGTCTCTACACAGCCTGCGGACCAGTAACATAGCCCCAACAGTCGGGTGATCCAAGACTCCCCTTGGCAGGGGAGATGACCCCCACAGTAGAGATTCCGGGGGAGAGTCCCCACTAAGCTGTTCGATCCGCACCCATTGTTTCAATGGGCTATGCAGATGCCAATCCAGAATCCTGGCCAGGTGGCATGCAGCAGAGTACATGGTGGCATCTGGGAAGGTCATTCCTCCGCTAAGCTTGGGCATGCAAAGAAGTTTCAACGCCAAACGGGGGGGGGGGGCCTCGAATCCACAGGAATTTACGAAATGCTCCGTTCACCATACGGAGGAAGGTCAATGGGATAACTATCGGAAGGGCCTGAAGCACATAAAGCAAGCGGGGCATGACAGTCATTTTAATAATATTACAGCGCCCAAACCAGGAAAACATGCCTTTCTGCCATCCCTCCAGTTCCCTCCGGATGCGGGCAAGAAGAGGAGGAAAATTGCATTCAAAGATGCGTTTGGGGCAGCTGGGGAGGGATATGCCCAGGTATGTGATATGTGAGGAGTTCCACTTGAATGGAAAGTCACTTTTGAGAAGATGTGACATAGCGGGTGGCATCGCGACCGGGAGGGCCTCCGATTTTTGAAAGTTGATTTTGTACGAGGACAAGGCTTCGAATACTCTAAACTCCCGCATAAGATTCGGTAAGGAGATCAGCGGCTTAGTAAGGAAGAAGAGGAGATCATCCGCGTAGGCCGCCACCTTAGGAGCGAGCGACGTTGGAAGTGGTAGGCCCGTTACATCGGGACTAGCCCTGATGGAACGCAGAAAAGGCTCAAGGGTCAGCACAAAAATCAGGGGATAGAGAGGGCAACCCTGTCTCGTACCGTTCCTGATCTCTAACGGGTCAGAGAGGAAACCATTAACCTTGACACAAGCAGACGGTCGCGAATAAATGGCCCGGATCCATGCCATCATACGCTGTCCTAGGCCTATATGGTCCAGGGTTTCTAGGAAGCGCCAGTTCACTCGACGTCCGTCGAGAGAAGCAGCATAGGGGTCCCCCGTGAACAAGCCAGATGGAGAAGATCAATCGCCTTCGTGGTATTATCGCGGGCTTTCCGAGAGGGTATGAAACCCACCTGATCGTCATGTACTAACTGTGGGAGAAAGGGGGCCAAACGTGATGCTAAAATTTATGTAAAAAGCTTCAAATCTATATTAAGGAGCGAGATAGGACGGTAGTTCTGGCACAGAAGAGGGTCCTTGCCTTCCTTCGCTATCACTGTGATATGTGCCCGAAGAGAGTCCAGTGGAAAATCTGCACCCATACCCGCCGCATTATAGGCAGCCAGGAAGTGAGGGGAGAGGATATCCTCGAAGCACTTATAATAGGAAAGCGAATAGCCATCAGGACCCGGGGCTTTGCCCCTCTGAGTCCCTGCCAAGGCACAGGAAAGCTCGGCCGGCCGAAGCGGTTCGCCCAGTTGCTCCAAAGCATCCGATGGGAGACTCGGAAGGCCCGATGTACGTATATACTCCTGAATGCGTGTCCGAAGAGCACCCTGAGCAGAGCCTGAATAATCTGAGGATAGGTTGTACAGGGAGGAATAGTAACGGCGAAACACCTCCGCTATACGCTCCGTAGCCTGGACCTTTCGTTGGGAGGGGGAAAGCACAGCAGGGACAAATGTCTGCCCTCTCTGTTGACGGAGAGCGTGCGCCAAGATCTTGCCACATTTGTCCCCATGCTCGTAGAAGATACGTTTGCATTTAGTGAGGGAGGCTTTTGCTTTAAAGAGGGTCAGAGAGAGCAGTTGCTCATGGAGGACCGTCAGCTCCTGGAGGACGGCTCGAGCCAGAGACCTCTTATGAGCCGCTTCCAGCTTACCGATGCGTAAAAGAAGATCCTGCATTTGGTGGATCCTTTCTTTTTTACGGCGCGAGCCGATCTTAATCAGAATTCCCCGCATGTAGCTTTTATGGGCCTCCCACACCATCAAGGGGGGACTATCCGGGAGGGCGTTAGAGGCAAAGAACCGATATAGTTCTAAGCGTAATTCAGACAGGATGGAAGGGTCCTGCAAAAGACTGTCATTGAGCCGCCATTGCCATTGGTGCTGCTCGGGGGTCCTCAAGTCCAGCTCGAGGACCACCGGAGCGTGGTCCGAGACTGTGATGTTGCCTATGGAAGCCGACACCACCCTGCTCAGCAAGGCCTGAGGTAACATGAAATAGTCGATGCGTGAGTAGGAGTCATGAAAAATGAAATAGAAAGTGTAATCTCTGTCTGCCAGATGCAGGGCCCGCCACACATCCACTAGTCGAAAAGCATGAAAGGTTTTCTTAATGCGTCGCAACGCTGCATAGGAAATGTGGGAGGCACCTCGGGAGGCATCTAGGTCTGGATCCAGGGCTAGGTTAAAGTCGCCGCCCAGCAGGACCTGCCTCTCCATAAAGTCATGTAATTTAGAGGACATCAGTTCGAGGGACGACACTTGGTCAGAGTTAGGTAAGTATAAGTTCGCCATAGTGACAAGCACGGAGCCTAGACGGCCCTTGACAAAGAGAGCTCGACCCGTGTCATCGCTCCATGAGTCCAAAAAAGACCACGGAGTCCGGTTCCCAATCAATATACTGATGCCTCTGGACCTAGAGTCAGAGAAGCAACCATGATAAACCTTGGGGAATCGTCTATTACCCAGCTTAGGAATCTTGGTAGATTTGAAATGAGTTTCCTGCAGGAAGCCGACGTGGGCTCGAAGGCGATAGAGTTCGGTCAATATGATGGAGAGTTTTTCCGGGGTATTGAGCCCCTTGACATTCAGCGTGAGCAAGCGAATGGGGTCGGCTCGGGGGATGGCCATCTCTCCACAAGGATCGCGAGGACACAGACAGTCAACAATTAAAACACACAAAAAAAAAAAGGGGGGGGGAAGGGAGGGGGGGAGGGAAGAGTGGCGGGAAAAATAGAGAGGAAAAGCCGAAGCTAAGGAGCCAAAGGCAGTAGAATGGAGAAAACGTCAGCAGAAAGCGGAAAAGTAAGGGCAAGGGCGGGAACAGGAGGAAGTTCAGGAGGAAGAGCAGGAGTAGAGAGATCAGAGAGAGAAAATAGAGCAGGAAGGCACGAAGCCCATGCGAACAGAAAGAGAGGGGGGAGAACTACTGGGCGAGAGGCGCACAGGAGAACAAATCACTGTTCTCCTAGAGCCCCAGACCCACCACCATCAGGGTGGAGCGAAAGGAACTCCGCGGAAAACAAACCCTATGTGGGGTACGGGGAAGGTCACTACAGGTAGAGGAGGGTGACCGCTCTCCACCAAACCCACCACGGCCTACATAGAGCAAAGCATGTGACATATGAGCGTCTAACATCATGCGTAATCACTATACATCATAAAAGGGAGGGAGAAGCCAGAGGATGATATGGAGAGATCCAAGACATTCGACCCTTCCGGAAGAAATGTCCGACAGTCCCACCCCTACAGGGCCTCAGAGCCGTGCGCCCCAGGCGGCCTCCGGCCCCCAGGTACCCGGCCCCGAAGGACCCCCCTGGGGACCCAAATCAACCCAGTCCAGAGGAGGCCCCGACCCGGAAAGGATAAAAGGGGAATGGGGGGGAGGGGGGGCAGGTTGAGAGGGAAAGAAAGGAAATGAGGGACAGGAAGGGACAGGAAGGAAGGCCAAGGGGAGATAAAAGTGGGTGAAGGAGAGGGAAGGGAGAAAGGGAGGGGGGAGAGGGAGGGGGGAGAGGGGGGGAGGGAGGGGGGGAGAGGAAGGGGGGAAAGGGAGGGGTGAAAGGGAGGGGGGGGGAGAGGGAGGGGGGAAAGGGAGGGGGAGGAAGAGAGGAAAGAGGGGGGATGGAAAGGCAAAGGGAAAATGCACCCCTTAAAATGCAATACAGGTAATACATGCAGTAGGCATCTTAACATTGAAACTTTCTGCTGCAGTGCGATGCATGTGCGAGCAAAGCCCACGGCCCAACGAGGGGGAACCTCCGACATAAGTTCAGAAACTAAATGGAGGGCCGTGCCATGCCACCCACGCACCGCAATCAACACCAGTCACCCCAGTGGAAGCCACCAAGTGCAACACGTCCTGGGCAACCAGGCTGCGCCCACTTGCATCACCGAGGACGAGCCACACCCGACCACCCATGCAGGGATCAAGTTACCCCCCCCTCCCTCATATCCACCCCACGAGGGACCAGCCTTAGAAGCAGGAGGAGCCCCGCCAGGTGGGGAACAGCCCATACCCCCCACCACACGCCAAGAAAGAGAGAGACCCAGCATGAGCCAAGACAGAAAACCAGGGCGGAAGAGGTAGGGAGAGGCAAAAAGCAGGTAGTGGGAAATAAGACAGGAAAGGGCAGAGGCACAAGGCTTCCAGCGGAGCCCCCCCCCCCCCTCCCCTGCCACAGTAAAACAAAAGGCGGGCCCTTACCGCAGTACCCCGCAGCCGTCAGACCCACGGCCCGCAGGCCCCCACAACAGCTCTCAGATATACATTCTGTGAGGAGGTCGGCCCGCATGGGCTGACCCCCGTTATCGCCCGGGACAATCCCTGCAGAATAAGCAAGAGGCTAAGTCCATAGCAATGAGTAATGTAGGAAACACTGACTGGCACACGGGCAAGCATGTAGCAGGGGTAATACAGGCACAGTCCGATATAGCTATCCACGCTAAGGGAAAAAGGGGGGGGCATCTACTGGCAGTCCCTCACACTGCCCCAGAGCACCCCCCTCACAATCCACATGGTCGGGGGCCATAGCATTGGGGGGGACCCACAGGCAGGGGGCAAGACAGAAGCAGGCAGGAGCACTTGCAAGCAGGAGTCACACGCGAGCAATCCAGCAGGGCAGTCCATAAACAGTCAAATGCAGCATGGCAGCAAGTGTACCGGCTCCCAGGTGGGTGAGTAGAGCACGGGGGGGCATCACAGGGCAGTCATCAGAATCAGGGTGCGGGGTCAAGCAGCGAAGTCCGGGATAAGAGAGCCAAGTCAAAGCAGCCAGCAGGAAGCATCTGGGGCGGGAGAAGGAGAACAAGGGCAAGAGGTAGGGACGGGGCCATACTCACGGACCGCATCAACCGCAGGCTCAGGTCTCAGGAGCCGCGATCGCCGAACCCCGAAAGTCCTGTTGCGACCTCCGGTTCCGCTGGCGCTGGCGCTGTCTCTGAGGCAGAGCAGGGACGGAGCCCCTGGGACCTTGGCGGGGATCGCGGTCAGGGAGCAAGCCATCCAATCCGGGAGAGCAACCGGGGTCAGATCCAGGAACTCGAACAGGGCCGGAAAGTCAGAGTGTTTTCGCAGGGTGAAGGAGGATCCATTCTTACGCACTGTAAGTTGCAGGGGAAACCCCCAGCGATAGGTGATCTCCGGGGTTCGGAGCCGTTCCAGCAGGGGCTTCAACATAGCCCTGCTCTGTAAGGTTCCACGGGCCACATCAGGGAAAATGTGAACATTGGCGCCATCAAACTCCACAGGGCCCTTAGACCAGGCTTCCCGCAGAACCAGCTCCTTAGTGGTAAATCAGTGGAGACGGCATATCACGTCCCTAGGCCTGGCGGGGTCAGTCGATCGGGCGCCCAGGGCACAATGAATTCTGTCAAAGTCCAGGGTTACCGGCGGCTCTGGTGGCAGGATGCGAGAAAGGATAGCCCGCACTGTCTCCGCAAGGTCTTCGGTCCCCGTCGCCTCTGGGATACCCCGGAGCCGCAAGTTATTACGGAGGTTCCGGTTCTCCAGGTCCTCCATACGGAGCTGGTGAGCAGCAAGGGCCTCCCCGTGTGATGTCTGGGTCTGCTCCAGGGCCGTCACTCTGGACTGAAGATCGCTCACCGCCGATTCTCCCGCCGCCAGACGTCTGTCCAATTGGGCCACCTCGCTGCCCAGTTGTTGGAAATCCCGCCGATGCTGTTCCGCAACCTGGGCCACGATGGACTCCATGTCCGCTCTGGTGGGTAAGGCCCGGAGAAGAGTCCACAATTCAGTGTTGTCTCCAATCTGTACCGCCGACAGGGGCTGGGAAGCAGGCACCGGGGTAGAGGCGGCCATAGTACTGGGGGTGAGCAGAGGCGAGGAACTTTGTCCTGGGGAGGAGGCGGCCGCTGCTCCTAGGCCACCACGCGGCGTCAGCTGCAAGGCCCTCGGCGGAGGACTGGCAGAGTCCGGGAAAAAAGCACAGATGGGGGTAGCTGAAACAGTCCGTGAGGATGTGGTAGAAGCAGGCTTAGTCTTCCGCTTCTTATGGACGCTCATAGTAGCGATAGGCAGTAGCTAAAGGCCGAGAAGGGAGGCTGGAGAGCGGGAGCACCAAGAGAAAGCGTCCTCACACCGCCATGTCTAAGCCACGCCCCTGCGATCAGCGATTTTTAGCGAGACTGCAACATTGCAGCAGACAGGTTGGACACCTGACATTTTTGACACTTTTGGGGGGACCAGTGACAATACTACACAGGTTGAACTGGATGGACTATTGTCTTTATTCAACCTCGCCTACTATGTAACTATGTAACTATGTAACTACAATAATCAGTGCTAAATACATGCACTGTTACTGTACTAATGACACTGGCAGGGAAGGGGTTAACACCAAGGGCGATCAAAGGGTTAAACGTGTCCCTAAGGGGTGCTTTCTAACTGTGCCGGTGTAATGCTCCTGCGTTTTTATAGTAAGCTGGATTTGCAGCTGCAGAATCTCCACTCAGTAGTCATGTAGAGATGTGTTGAAACACCAGATCCAACTCTCCAGACTCATCACTGTGGGCCTGTCTGCTTCAACATACAGATATACACACACTCAATAAGATGTTCCTGGAGTGATGGGATGTATATGACAGTATGGAGGTGATGTGCTGAAGGGACAGGTGTGAGCAGTGACAGCAATGATAAGCACTTGATAGAAATGTTCAGGAGAGTAGTAGATGGTAATAGGTAGAATGCAGATAGGTTAGTGATCATGTATGGTAACAGGTGGTGAGGACAGCAGATGATATATACAGGATAGACTAACCCAGTGCAAGGATAGATGGTAGTAGACTCAAGAGCTAGCAATCTATGTAACAGTGCAGATGATAGAATTAGAATGCATAGATAGTAACAGTCCTTAATGTGCAGAGGTAGATAGTGTAAGTTAGTTATGGAGGAATCCCCTGTGGGGTACTTATCACTAGTAAGGTTAGTAAGTAGAGGGGTCTGGTAGTGAGGGAGTGATCCGGTAGCGAGATACGGGATCAGTAGCGAGGTTCCGGTCTGTTCCAGGTAAAGAGAATAGCTGGAGGCTCCGGCAGCATAAGACAAGGCTTGTGAGCATGCGGTAACATTGAACGAACAATGTGAGAGAGAAAGCCGGCGATTGAAATAGCCGCTCAGAGCGGCGCTTAGCGATGATGTCATTCGGCTTAAAGGTATATGCGTTCCACCTAACTAGAAAGGTGGGACGCAATATAAAAAGGAAAATGGGCAATAAGGGTACCAAAGGTACCAGAATCTTACAGTACCCCCCCTTAAGGCCGGCTCCGGAAGGCCTATAGTACTGGTTTCTCCGGGTATTTAGAGTGAAACCTTCGTATAAGCCTAGGTGCGTGAACATCAGAAGTATCCAACCAGGTGTCGTCTTGGGGTCCATAGTTCTTCCATCTTATGAGATATTGGAGTCTTCCTCTGTGGATACGAGAATCCAAAATCTCCTTAATCTCATATTCTTCTCCGCCTTCAACTTGTATTGGAGGTGGAGGCAAGATGGTAGGCCTTATTCCTTGGTTAGGAACATGTGGTTTCAGTAGCGACACATGAAAGATGGGATGTATTCTGAGATCTGCCGGTAAGGTGAGTTGCACTGCAGCTTTACCAATGAGTTTCTTAATTGGGAAGGGTCCCAGAAATAAAGGTCAAAGCTTTTTGCTAGGGATCTTTAACCTTAAATTTTTTGTCGATAGCCAAACGAGGTCCCCAATAGCATATTGCGGAGAAGGTCTTCTACGAAGGTCGTAGTACTTTTTTTGTTGACTATGAGCGTGTGAGATGGTGGTATTAAGTAAACCCAGATAGTCTTTTATTTGGGTAAGATAATCCGAGGCTACTGGGTTACTTGATGGTAGGATGCGTGGTGGAAGAAGTGTGGGATGAAACCTAGTTCAAGTAGAACGGACTTTGCTTAGTAGTACTGTGGGTTGCGTTGTTATAAGCAAATTCCGCCAGAGGGAGGAGGTCCACCCAATCATCCTGTAGGTATGATGTGTAGCAACGCAGATATTGTTCTATACACTGGTTGACTCTTTCAGTCTGTCCGTTGGTCTGAGGGTGGTAAGGAGAAGTGAGCTTTCGCTCAATCCGTAGTATTTGACATAGAGCTTGCCAAAACTTGGAGATAAACTGTGAACCACGGTCGGATAAAAGAGTCTTTGGAATTCCATGTAACTTGAACACATGTTTCATTAGTAGTTCCGCTGTTTGTTTAGATGAAGGTAGTCTGCGAATAGCAGTGAAATGTGCCATCTTTGTCAGATGGTCCACTGACACTAGAATGGTATTAAATCCTTTGGAAGGTGGTAGTTCTACTATAAAGTCTAAGGACACAACTTCCCATGGAACCTGGGGTATTGGTAGACTGCAGAGGAGACCAGATGGTTTTGTAGTGTCAATTTTGGACCTTGCACAGATGTCACATGAAGAAACAAATTTTTGTACAGACGTCTTCATATCAGGCCACCAAAACTGCCTGGTAAGCAAATTAAGGGTTTAAGTCATACCCATATGTCCTGCCATAGGCACATCATGTGATAATTCCAAGATCTTGGTGCGCATAGTAGGGGGTATGTAGAGTTTGTCGTTGTAATAGAGGAAGCCTTCTGCATCAGTACTTAGTTGTGGTGGAGGTGAATCCAAGCCTATACTGTGCAAAATCTCTTCCTTCAGGGAACGAACAACACCAATAATACGTTCATAGGGTATTATAGGAATAGAAGGGATTTCGGCGCAGTTATCTTCGGTTAATCGTGATAGCGCATCCGCTTTTTTATTTTTGTCTGCAGGCGTGTAGGTCACTAGGAAGTTGAATCTTAGGAAGAATAATGACCATCGTACCTGCCGGTGGGAAAGAGTTTTGTTAGTCTGGAGGTATTGAAGGTTTTTATGATCTGTATATATGAGTATTGGTAATCGGGTACCTTCAAGTAGATGTCGCCAATTCTCCAGTGCCAGTTTTATGGCAAGCAACTCCTTTTCACCCACTGGGTAATTCACCTCTGGGCTGCTTAGTGATTTAGAGAAGAAAGCAACTGGGTGGAGTGGTGAAGTATTTGTTGGTCGTTGGGAGAGAACTGCTCCTACTGCCATGTTTGACGCATCTACCTCCAGAATATATTGGAGGGATGGGTCTGGATGGCGTAGTATGGGAGCAGAAGTAAAGCTTGATTTTAACAAGCGGAAAGCACCATTTGCTTCTTCTGACCATTTGAATGGTTTCTTTATACTTGTAAGTTGTGTGAGAGGTCTCACAATAGCAGAGAAGTTCTTGATGAACTTCCTATAGAAGTTTGAAAATCCAAGGAATCGCTGTAATGCCTTACGAGTTGTTGGTATAGGCCAATCCAGAATACAGGATATCTTGCTCATATCCATCTTGATTCCGGTTTTGGATACGATGTATCCTAGGAATAATATTTCTTCTTTATGAAATAGGCATTTTTTTAATTTCACGTATAGATTGTGTGCGAGTAATCTGGATAACACAAGTCTTACATGTTTTATATGTTCAGACAAAGATCGAGAATAGATAAGTATATTGTCCAGATATACCACAACACAGACATCAAGTAAGTCTCTAAAGATGTCGTTTATGAACCGTTGAAAAGCTGCGGGAGCATTACACAACCCGAATGGCATCACAAGATATTCGAATAATCCGTATCTGGTTCTGAATGCTGTCTTCCACTCATCTCCGTCACGGATTCGGATTAGGTTGTATGCCCCTTTTAGGTCCTATTTAGAGAAGTAGGTAGCCCCACGCACTTGTTCAATGAGTTCAGGGATGAGCAGTAAAGGATAGCGATCCTTTATCGTAATGGTATTTAATTGCCTATAATCGATAATAGGCCTAAGACTTGAATCCTTATTGCGGACAAAGAAAAGTCCTGCAGCTGTGGAAGAAGTAGAGGGTCTGATGAACCCTTTTGTCAAATTCTCATCCAAGTATTCCTTGAGATGAGAGAGTTCATCCTGTGAAAGAGAATAAACATGACCGAAAGGCAATTTGCTGTTAGGGAGTAGATCAATTGTGCAATCATAATCCCTATGGGGAGGCAACACTTGAGCATTTTTCTCAAGGAAAACTTCGGACAGATCTTGATAGCATAGTGGTGCAATCTCATCTGACACCACAGACAGGATCTTTCCATACGATATGAGGTTACACGTAATCTCGCAATAGTGAGAAGGGAAAATTAGAGTCTGTGTTTTCCAATCTATGGTTGGTTGATGTGTGTGTAACCAGGGAAGTCCCAAAATAATGGGAAAATGGGGTGAAGATAGTACATCAAAAGTGGTAGTCTCCGTATGAGACTCGTTAGCAGTGACAAGGAGTGCTTGTGTCTGATTGGTGATTGGACCAGAAGATAACGGAATACCGTTAATGAAACTAACAGAGACAGGTTTAGGTTTTGAAATAATAGGTATTTTATTTAAAGTAACAAAACGTGTATCGATATAGTTCCCACAAGATCCTGTGTCGATCATAGCCTTGGTGGTAATCCTAGTCTGGTCCCACTGTAATGTTAAATGAACAAAGAGATAGGGATTAGAAAAGGAAGTCGTTAATCCCCCTAGCAAGACATGTGAACACTCACCCTCTTTTTTGCGGACAAGGGGACAGACGCTTATCAAATGATCCGGGGATGCGCAGTACATGCAGAGGTTTCTGGATCTTCTCCTGGCTCGTTCAGTAGTTGATAAAGGTGGGCGTATGGTTCCTACCTCCATAGGAGTAGGGTCAACGGCCGAAATCCGAGAAGGACTAGACAATGGTATTCCCATTTTCTCAGCCTTTCTTTCTCGCAGTCGCCTGTCAATGTTGATACTGAGTTGTATTAAGGCATCCAAAGTGCCAGGTAAATCCGCTCGGGCGAGCTCGTCTTTAACGGCTTCTGACAACCCGAGTCTGAACTGAGTTCGCAGAGATGTATCATTCCACCCTGAATCAAGGGTCCATCTTTTGAACTCTGCTACAAAGTCTTTAACAGGTCTCCTTCCTTGTTTTAAAGCCCTCAATTGGATATCAGCAGTACTCTGCCTATTAGGGTCTTCATATAAGCTAGCGAGTTCCGCTAGGAATAAAGGATAGGAGTTGAGAAGATGATCATCTTTCTCAAAGAGAGAGTCTGCCCAGGCTCGTGGATCACCCGTTAAGTATGAAATAACGGTACAAACTTTAATTTGATCAGTAGGGTAAGTACGAGGTTTTAGCAAAAAAAGCAATTGACATGCGTTTTTGAATTCACTAAATTTTTTCCGATCACCTGTAAACACTAGAGGAGGGTTTATTTTAGGTTCAGGGGGCTGAGCAGCAGTAAGCTGTGAGAGACGGGTTACCTGCTGTCTCAGAGTCTGGTTTTCATCGTTTACTTCAGTAAGAGCAAGTATTAATGCATTTACTTGTTGTGTTATTTGTGTTACTTGAGTGGGTAATTCTGCTGAATCCATTTTTTAGGTTCGTTCAATCTGTAACGCTCCTGCGTTTTTATAGTAAGCTGGATTTGCAGCTGCAGAATCTCCACTCAGTAGTCATGTAGAGATGTGTTGAAACACCAGATCCAACTCTCCAGACTCATCACTGTGGGCCTGTCTGCTTCAACATACAGATATACACACACTCAATAAGATGTTCCTGTAGTGATGGGATGTATATGACAGTATGGAGGTGATGTGCTGAAGGGACAGGTGTGAGCAGTGACAGCAATGATAAGCACTTGATAGAAATGTTCAGGAGAATAGTAGATGGTAATAGGTAGAATGCAGATAGGTTAGTGATCATGTATGGTAACAGGTGGTGAGGACAGCAGATGATATATACAGGATAGACTAACCCAGTGCAAGGATAGATGGTAGTAGACTCAAGAGCTAGCAATCTATGTAACAGTGCAGATGATAGAATTAGTATGCATAGATAGTAACAGTCCTTATTGTGCAGAGGTAGATAGTGTAAGTTAGTTATGGAGGAATCCCCTGTGGGGTACTTATCACTAGTAAGGTTAGTAAGTAGAGGGGTCCGGTAGTGAGGGAGTGATCCGGTAGCGAGATACAGGATCAGTAGCGAGGTTCCGGTCTGTTCCAGGTAAAGAGAATAGCTGAAGGCTCCGGCAGCATAAGACAAGGCTTGTGAGCATGCGGTAACATTGAACGAACAATGTGAGAGAGAAAGCCGGCGATTGAAATAGCCGCTCAGAGCGGCGCTCAGCGATGATGTCATCCGGCTTGAAGGTATATGCGTTCCACCTAACTAGAAAGGTGGGACGCAATATAAAAAGGAAAATGGGCAATAAGGGTACCAAAGGTACCAGAATCTTACAGCCGGGGGATGGACGTATGGAAGGAACACAGGGACCGGTGTTCCTAAATAGGAGGAACACAGGAGCCCTGTGTTCATTGCTGACAGAACAGCAATCTTCTGTGTTTACAATGGCAGACCGCCGTTCTTCCTCCACGGGGGGGCTCTGTGGGGGTCTCTGATGTAAGGGGGGCTCTGTGGGGGTCTCTGATGTAAGGGGGGACTCTGTGGGGGTCTCTGATGTAAGGGGGACTCTGTGGGGGGGTCTTTGATGTAAGGGGGGCTCTGTGGGGGTCCCTGATGTGGGGGGGCTCTGATGTAAGAGGGCGCTCTGTGGGGGGTCTCTGAGAGGGTCTCTTATGTAAGGGGGGCTCTGTGGGGGGTTTCTGATGTAAGGGGGGCTCTGTGGGAGGGCTCTGATGTAAGGGGGACTCTTTGGGGGTCTATGATGTAAGTGGGACTCTGTGAAGGTCTCTGATGTAAGGGGGGCTCTGTGGGGGGTCTCTGATGTAAGTGGGGCTCTGTGGGGGGGTCTCTGATGTAAGAGGGGGCTCTGTGGGGGGGCTCTGTGAGGGTCTCTGATGTAAGCAGGGGCTCTGTGGGGGGTCTCTGATGTAAGGGGGGGCTCTGTGAGGGGTCTTCGTGGGGGGGGTCTCTAATGTAAGGGGGGGCTAAGTTATTAGTGAACATAAAAAAGTTCCAAGAAAAGTCCAATGAAGTGCAAAAAGGTGCAAGAAAATGTGTAAAAAGGTGCAAATAAATATTTATGGTGACAAATCTTCAACGGAAGGTATGCGCCAAAAAAGCACCCTATGTGCTGCTTTCACCAATCACCCCAAACTGACTCACCAGACTTAAAGCCGATGTATTTTATGGAATCACGCTATGTTGATTCATTTTTTGCACATTGTAGAGGTTATGAATATTTAGTTGTTATTTATTTAGTAGTGGTATATGTGGTATATAATATGTATACTGTAGTAGCCATGCAGATTTAATTAATCATTTTGCACTGTGCACTTTTAACAACAGAAACAGATTTGGGTGACATATTTATATATCACTTTATGGTAAATACTATTTTTGCGCTGATTCTTTCCCTGTTTTTATCTTGCTGCTGCACCCACTTGCAGTCAGTTAGCAGCAATTATACTCTTAAATAGTTTTTCAATAGATACAGCCATGTTTAGGGGGGCGAGAGGTGAGGATGGTGGGGGGCACCACAGGATTAGCTCACACAGGGTGCCTGAACACCTAAGGCCGGCCCTGATGGTCAAGCAGGGGTAACGTGTTGGGTCAAGTCTAATCATTGAAGGACAGGCAGGTTGTTCTCCCATCACAGCCAGAAAACTGGACACACTGAGATAGATGTGCATCTATGCCTATCATGATCAGTTTGAAATAGGAAGGCAAGGGGACTGGAAGGATCACCAGGTATTTCACACAAAGGAAGTAATAGAAAGAGAGTAAAAACATTTTTAACACAAGTACATGGGACAACAGACACATCTCAAGAATATGAAATGTTGGGGTAACATAATCTTTGAGGCCCCATTGGTACCTGAGCATTTTGTAGTTTGAAGCTCAAAGCTCCAAAATACTTAACACATACAATTCCATGTAATTAAATGGTGGATGCTCACATATGCACATTCAGGTGCCTGTAGCCTAACTCCTGAAGCAACATGAGCTAATTTTCAGGCAAATTTGGGTGTTTTTATCCCCAAAGACTTCAATGGAAACTCCTGCAAGTGCTCAAATCGAGCATTTTTTCAGGCGTATTTTAGACGTTTAGCAAAGATAAAATGGGGCAGATTTATTGCTAAAGATGAGACATATTTCCACTCTAAACAGACTTATAATTAAGAAGTTTTCAGGGGTCATTCAGTCACAGTGTAACCATAGAGCAGGCAAAGGAGGAATCTTTGTATCAGATTGTAACCTTGTCTCACGATGCATCTCAACTGTTCCTGTTTAGCATTGCTTTGCTTTACATAGTTAGTTAGTGAGTTAGTCAGGTTGAAAAAAGACACAAGTCCATCTAGCTCAACCAATAAAACAAAAAAGAAAACCCAACCATACAAACCCATATACACAATCCTATACCCACAGTTAATCCAGAGGAAGGTGAAAAACCCCAGCAAAGCATGATCCAATTTGCTACAGCAGTGGTAAAAAATTCCTTCCCGATCCCCCGAGAGGCAATCTGATATTCCCTGGATAAACTTTACCTATAAATATTAGTACTCAGTTATATTATGTACACCTAGGAAAGAATCCAGGCCTTTTTTAAGGCAATCTACTGGGCTGGCCAGAACCACCTCTGGAGAGAGTCTATTCCACATTTTCACAGCTCTTACTGTGAAGAAACCTTTCCGTATTTGGAGATTAAATCTGTTTTCCTCTAGAGTGCCCTCTTGTCTTCTGTGATGACCCTAAAGTGAATAACTCAACACCAAGTTCACTATATGGACCTTTATGTATTTATACATATTGATCATATCCCCCTTTAATCTCCTCTTCTCAATAAAGAATAAATTCAGTTCCTCCAATCTTTTCTCATAGCTGAGCTCCTCCATGCCTCTTATCAGTTTGGTTGACCTTCTCTGAACTTTCTCCAGTTCTCTCATTTTCTAGAACTATTGCCCAAAACTGAACTGCATATTCCAGATGAGGTCTTACTAATGATTTGTACAGGTGCAAAATGATATCTCTCTCTCTGGAGTCCATGCCTCTCTTAATACAAGAAAGGACTTTGCTTGCTTTGGAAAATGCAGCTTGCAACAAAAGTGATAAATGTCCCTAACATATTGGCAAAAATCCCAGTACTTCCAGGAATGGAGTCTGCATGCACACCCCCAATGTAATTAGTTACCTTGCCCAGTAATATTGGAGTACTTATATGTTTTATACATTATTGCAATGGTATTACTCTATGGGATTTTACTCTACTACAGACATACAAGATCACAACTCTGCAGCAACTTACAGAAGAAGCCAAATGACACTGTTTTTGTTGTAAAAGGAAAACTGGAGCACTAAGAAGAAAATCACAGAAACAAATTATTAGGCATGATAGTGTCCTCAGTGGGCATTGAACTCGGCCCTGCAAGGCAACAGCTTAGCCTCTAAAGACTTGAGGTATTCTAAGAACACGTGCTTTAATATATATTACAAATGGGGAAAAAAAATAATAACATCTTTATAACTATGAGGGATATCTTTAGGGTTGATTTACTAAAGACAAGTAGACTGTTCATTTTGCAAGGGAATTTGCACTTTGCAAGTCAATTTGCCACAGACCTTATTTAATCAGGTGAGGCTCTGCTGACTTCCATCAACTGATCATGTGCAAGCAAAAATGCTGTTTTTTTTTTTACCACTTGCCGACCGCTCACATTGAGGGTACTGCGGCAAAGTGGCTCGTCATCGTCCAGCGACGTAGACCTACGCTGCTGGATCCTGCCCCCTCTCGGCGTCGCGCGCGCGCCACCAGGGGCTCGCTCCCACTGTATTCAGACACAGCGGGAGTCTGGCCAGGGGAGGAGAGGCGGTGATCACCACCGCTCTTCCCCGATCTTCGGGGATCGAGTGAGGAAATCCACCCACTTGTGTAAACAAAGCGGGCAGATCTCCTATGTGACAGACAGTGACAGATTACAGGATTCAGCATAGCTGAGCCTGCGATCTGTGTCACACAATCCCCCCCCCCACACACGTCAGTAAGCATGATGCATACATTTAACCCCTTGATCATCAATAAAGTTAACCCCTTCCCTGCCAGTGTCATTATTACAGTAACAGTGCATATTTATAGCACTGATTACTGTAGTAATGTCACTGGTACCCCCAAAAGTGTCAAAAATGTCAGTTAGGGGTCCGATCTGTCCGCCGCAATGTCGCAGGCCCGCAAATAAAATCACAGATCGCCGCCATTACTAGTAAAAAAAAATAAACAATAAAAATTACATAAATCTTTCCCGTAGTTAGTAAACGCGATAACTTTTGCGCAAACCAATCAAAATACACTTATTGTGATTTTTTTTACCAAAAATATGTAGCAGAAAACAAATTAGCCTAAAATGTTAAAAAAAAATTGTTTTTTACATTTTTTTTGGGAATGTTATATATCAGAATGTAAAAAATATTGTTTTTTTTTTTCAAAATTGTCGCTCTTTTAAAAAAAAAAATTAAAATCGCACAGGTGATCAAATACCACCAAGAGAAAGCTCTATTTGTGGGGAAAAAAAGGACATAAATTTAATTTGGGTACAGCGTCGCACGTTAAAATAGCGCGGTGCCGAATCGCAAAATATAGCCTGGTCAGCAATGGGGTAAAATCTTCTGGTCTTAACCTTCCTAGTGGTATTACAGAGTGTGGCTCGGGATTAAATTTCAGTGCCAAAAGCGGTAACCCTGAGCCACACTCGGGGTACCGCTCGGAAGATCGCTGGATCCTGGTAGAGGGGTTACTTACCTTGTCACTGGGATCCAGCGATGTATCCCGGTGGTGTGCAGCGGCGGATCTTCCTCCTGATGCTCTGTGTGCCCCGGCTTCCGTCTCCTGGGACGTGACGTTCCCAGGAGGGTGGAAACGGCGACAAATTCAAAAGTAAAACACACCAAACACACTGATACAATGCAAAATAAAATAAATCCACATTAGTTTGCCCCCCAGTGCAGTTTCCTGCAGTTTTACTGTACTTTTTATGTATATATATATGTATATATATATATATATATATATACATATATATATATACATACTGCATTCACTAAGCTCTGGGAAGGATTCCCTTGCAATCGGCCCATTTGCTTTTAGTAAATCAAGCTCTTAGTATCCACTGGGGAGTTACTTCTCATATGTTAGTTACAATTTGTCATAAAAGAGAATGGCATTTTCTCTAAATTTGAAAAGGATGAATGTTATGTGGGTCAGTTAGGATTCAGTTCTTACAGAGTTCATTATTGAGTTGGAAATAAATTGGAGAGGTTGGATAAGGTCATTTTTTTCCATGCATGTTACCACAGCACACTCTAGTGGAAAAATAGTAGAACTGCATGCCATTTTCTGAACAGAGGTACTGTTAAAAAGTTATGTTCTTCATGCCTCTCTGATATGCCAATGTGAAATTTATATTGTCTTCCTTTCTAGGCATAATACTGTATGCTGCCCTATCCTCATCCCAGTATACTGGTTCGCCTTAGCATCACACTAACAAAAACAGAAAGCATAGCCATCAGCCATGTAGGGCGAATAGATTCACTTTAATGCCTGGCCCTCCTCCAGCATAAACTCTCCTTCCATTTCTTTAACCATTGCTGGGAGCTAAAGCTAAACTCCAATTATTCATGTATTTATTTGTTGGCAGACAGCATCAGTCACATAATTTACCACCCTTAAAGCATATCCTACATTCTGCTGGCCACCGACCGAACTCCTAGTATTCTTTTCTCAGAATGCAAGGTGTTCTGTGAATGGGCAGGGGAGATCCTGTCATTCATCTGCCCTTCCTATATTCACAGAAAGTTTTGCATTCTGTAAAAAAGAATACTGCTGTAAATGGACAAGGAGACAAAAAGGGTGGTGAGGGGTGCTAACCATCACAGTGACCGCTGCTTCTCTTAAATCAGTATTAATCCCAAAAAAGTAAACATTTATTTTATTGCTGCTTACCATTTCTTAGATGTGATGGCTGCATTCATTTTCTTTTTTAAGTTATCTTGCTTCTATTTTCATCTGGTGAACCAGCCAGTAAGTCTGTTATTTTTTAAAAGAATAAGCTCTCTTGCAGATCTAGCAATTACCGGGTTTTTTTGTATTTACATTTTTTATTATTAAACTTCATCAAATAAACTTACAAAACATTTCAGAAAAGCATAACCATTTTTTTTAACAGATTTGCAAAATATTGCCTTATAGTAAATTTTTCCCCTTTTCTATCTTCCCTCTCCCTCTCCCCTCCTCCCTGTCTCTCTTCCATATCCATCCTTAACTTACTCTATTACCACCTCTGTTATTATTTCTTTCATAGTATTTAAGTATTAATTTCTACATATTTGCTTGATTTTTTTTTTTTTACATTTATTGGGGTTTCCTCCTGGCTACTACTAATATATTCCATATTAAAGACATAGTTTATCCTATAACACCATTCTTTTAACTCTGGGGCATCTGCTTGGCACCACTTCTTCGGTATTGTTCCCTTTACTGCATTTAGCAGGGTTGGGACCAGAGTTGTTTTATATTGTTTTAATGATATTGTCGTTTTATGAAATAGACAGACCCATGGGTCATTTGGGATCATTGTTTCAGTAATTTCACCAATAATTTGTCACACCTTTGTCCAAAATTCTCTGATTTTAGGGTATTCCCACAATATGTGGTACATCGTTCCAATACCTCCACATTCCCGCCAGCATTTGTCAGTTTTATCTGATTTATATTTGTGTACTAATTCCGGAGTGATGTACCATCTTAACAAACATTTAGAATTTAGTTCTATAGTTCCTACATCTATGGCTACATCAATGCTGTATCTTGGCCTAGGCCAACAAGCCCAGGCCTAGGGCGGCACTTTGCAGGGGGGCGTCAAAAAAGCTGCCCTTGCATGAAAAAAACAGCCTCCTTCTGGCTCCTGCATGAAAAGAGTCCCCACCACTTGCCAGTCTTATGGGCCGGACTGGGCTGGGTGGTAGGGCCTAGGAGGCAAATCGGTCTGGCGCCTGTCATGGTCTTACCTTCTTGCTGTTCTCCTTCGTTTGACATGTGCTGGCGGCCATCTTGGTTTCTGGGTTTCTTGTAGCCTCCCACCCTGCGGCTCCTCCTTCCCACTGGGAGGAGCTGGATGCCTAGCTCATATATATAGGAGGTCTGTGGCTTCAGTTCCTTGCTTGGTCCTCCTGTGTTCACATGCTTCTAAGACTGCTGCTGCTTCTGGTCCCTGATCCTGGCTTCGTCTGACTACCCTGCTGGTTCCTGATCCTGGCTTCGTCTGACTACCCTGCTGGTTCCTGATCCTGGCTTCGTCTGACTACCCTGCTGGTTCCTGATTCCGGCTTCGTCTGACTACCCTCCTGGTTCCTGACCTCTGGCTTCGCAAGGACTTTGCCTCGGTTTCGCCATCCGTTTGGACTTTTGCTTTACAGCTTGATTTTCAATAAAGCCTTCTTATTTTCACTTATCTGTTGTTGTACGTCTGGTTCATGGTTCCGTGACATTAGGACCAAGCCATGAATTCTGACGGTACAGGGCCATCCTCGCTACCCACGCTGGTTGCCAGACTTGATCAGCAGGATCACCTGTTGGGTCGGTTCGCCGTGGCGTTGCAAACCCTGCTTGAACGCACGGCTCATTTCGCTCCCGTTGCCGATGGGTCGGTTGTCACTCCTGGGCCCGCTCCTACTGCCGCTCCGGTTGTTGCGCCAGAGTCTACCCCGACACCTGTTGTTGCGCCTGCGGTGTTTCGGGGTATGACCGGTTCTGCCCCCCTTCCACAGCGCTTTGGGGGAGAGCCAACTCAGTGCCGAGGTTTCCTTAACCAGGTGGGCATTTATTTCGAGTTGCTGCCACATGCCTTTCCTACTGAGAGATCAAAGGTGGGCTTCTTAATTTCGCTGCTCTCGGACAAGGCCTTGGCCTGGGCCAGCCCTTTATGGGAGAACAACAATCCGGTGGTTGCCGAGTTTTCCGGTTTTGTTGCTTCTCTTCAGAGGGTATTCGATGTGCCGGCTCGTGCTGCCTCTGCTGCGAAGCTCCTTATGTCCATCAGACAGGGTTCACGATCCGTAGCTGAATACGCCATTGAGTTTCGTACCCTGGCAGCAGAGGTGGGCTGGAATAATGAGGCTCTGGTCGCTGCTTTCTCTCATGGTCTCTCGGATGCCTTGAAGGATGAGGTTGCAGCTAAGGACCTACCAGTGGAGCTCGAGTCTCTTATTTCTTTCTTGATTTTGATTGACACCAGACTCAGGAAGAGACCTTCCTTTAAGGAGAGTCTGCGGAGACCTCCTAACAGATTGGTGCCTACCTTTGCTGTCCCACCCGTGCCTCCCTCTCCTCCCACGCCTCCTGGGGATGACTTGGCTGGGGGTGAACCCATGCAGCTGGGCTTTGCTCGCCTGTCCGAGGGGGAGAGGGTACTCCGGAGACGCGAGGGTCGATGCATGTACTGTGGTCTCGGTGGGCATTTTCGGTTGGCATGTCCGAACCGTCCTGGAAACGCTCGCACCTGAGATCCTGTCGGGGGCAAGATCTTGGGTGGAGTCTCCTCGTCCCCGGTTTCCCGTGTTGACAAACCACTGATCACTGTTGTCCTCTCCTGGGTCGGGGGCTCAGTGACGACCCAGGCGTTGGTGGACTCTGGTGCTGGTGGTTTGTTCATTGATAGTGTGTTCGCTGCCGCCAATTCCATTCCTCTGCAGGCCCGAGGTTCTCCACTGGCTCTTGAGGCGATAGACGGCAGACCCCTTCTGCCGCCACACGTGACTCATGAGACCCTTCCAGTGGGGATAGCCATTGGTGCCGTTCACAGAGAGTCGGTCTGCTTCCAGGTTATTTCGTCTCCACACTACTCGGTGGTCTTGGGGTATCCCTGGCTCCAGAAGCATAATCCGACTTTCGATTGGAGATCGGCCGAGATCCTCTCGTGGTCACCGCAGTGTGGGGCTAGTTGCATCCATGGGCCTGTCAAGTTGCTGTGTACTTCCTCGGACTCTCTGTTGCCTCCTGAATACGAGGAGTACCGGGATGTATTCGATAAGGTGCGCGCGGTTGCCCTACCTCCGCACCGCCCATACGATTGTGCCTGAGGAGTTGCGCACTCGGTTGTTGCAAACCTACCATAACTCCAAGACCGCGGGGCATCCTGGAAAGAATCAGCTGTCCAGGGCTGTTTCACGTCTGTTCTGGTGGCCTTCCCTACGTTCCGACATCGCCGCATATGTAGCGGCATGCTCCTTTTGTGCCCAGTGTAAGTCCCCTCGGCACCTTCCGTTGGGCCTTCTGCAACCCATAGCCACCGGGGAGCGCCCATGGTCACACCTGGGGATGGATTTCATTGTGGACCTCCCTGCATCCCGAGGCCATACGGTCATTCTCATGATTGTGGATCGATTTTCCAAAATGTGCCACTGTGTTCCTCTCAAGAAGTTACCCTCTGCACAGGAGTTGGCCACGATTTTTGCCAGGGAGGTCTTCCGGTTGCACGGTCTGCCCAAGGAGATTGTGTCGGATCGGGGGAGTCAGTTTGTGTCCAGGTTCTGGCGCGCCTTTTGCTCCCAGTTGGGGATTCATCTCTCCTTCTCCTCGGCCTACCACCCTCAGTCCAATGGGGCCGCAGAACGATCCAATCAGGCCTTGGAGCAATTCCTTCATTGCTATGTCTCCGATCACCAAGACAATTGGGTTGACCTCCTGCCTTGGGCTGAGTTTGCCAGGAACACGGCGGTGAACTCTTCCTCTGGGACGTCTCCCTTCATGGCCAATTATGGGTTCCAACCTGCCGTGTTACCGGAGGTATTCTCTCCCCAGGATATTCCGGCTGTGGAGGATCACCTTTCCGTCCTACGTGCTTCTTGGGTACAGATCCAGAAGTCCCTTGAGGTCTCTGCGCAGCGCCAGAGACTCCAGGCTGATCGCAGACGAGCGCCTGCTCCTTCCTACCAGGCCAGAGACCGTGTATGGTTGTCCACCCGCAACCTCAACCTTCGAGTGCCCACTCCCAAGCTGGCGCCTCGCTTTGTTGGTCCCTTCCGAGTGCTTCGCAGGGTAAACCCGGTAGCCTATGCCCTTGCGCTTCCTCCTGGCATGCGGATCTCCAACGTGTTTCATGTCTCCCTGTTGAAGCCACTGGTGTGTAATCGTTTCACTTCCTCGGTTCCTCGGCCCCGTTCGGTCCAAGTGGGCAATCATGAGGAGTATGAGGTGAGCAATATCCTGGACTCACGCCTGGTCCGCGGTCGGGTGCAGTTTTTGGTTCATTGGCGTGGTTATGGTCCAGAGGAGCGTTCCTGGGTTCCCTCCGCAGATGTCCATGCTCCTGCCTTGCTCCGAGCCTTCCACGCACGCTTCCCTCAGAAACCGTTCTTTACCCCGCGGAGGAGGGGCCCTTGAGGGGGAGGTACTGTCATGGTCTTACCTTCTTGCTGTTCTCCTTCGTTTGACATGTGCTGGCGGCCATCTTGGTTTCTGGGTTTCTTGTAGCCTCCCACCCTGCGGCTCCTCCTTCCCACTGGGAGGAGCTGGATGCCTAGCTCATATATATAGGAGGTCTGTGGCTTCAGTTCCTTGCTTGGTCCTCCTGTGTTCACATGCTTCTAAGACTGCTGCTGCTTCTGGTCCCTGATCCTGGCTTCGTCTGACTACCCTGCTGGTTCCTGATCCTGGCTTCGTCTGACTACCCTGCTGGTTCCTGATCCTGGCTTCGTCTGACTACCCTGCTGGTTCCTGATTCCGGCTTCGTCTGACTACCCTCCTGGTTCCTGACCTCTGGCTTCGCAAGGACTTTGCCTCGGTTTCGCCATCCGTTTGGACTTTTGCTTTACAGCTTGATTTTCAATAAAGCCTTCTTATTTTCACTTATCTGTTGTTGTACGTCTGGTTCATGGTTCCGTGACAGCGCCCCCATAAAGCGGCCGCTCTGCTGCCATTATGATAATACTGGCCAGTGGCTGATAACTGGCAGCCGCACTTAATAAAACTGGGGCCCCAAATACTAGTAAGTGTGGCACTGGCAGCAGATCTTAGCAGCCTAATGCTCCGCCTACCCTCCTCTGCGGCATACCTGGCTTTTGTAGTCTTCGGCTGCTCTCTCCTTGCCTGTTAAGCTGGATCATATACTTTTTTTGCTCATGGTTTTTGCAACCTGCTGATTTGTCTTAGGTTTTTCTCTATAGGAACATCTTAATGCCAGTTTATCCTGTTTTATTTAGCAAAATGTATTGTAATTAAACACTATACACAGGTAAAAGATCTTTCAGTCTGTGTGTTGACATATTTTGGGGTAATTTTTGGCCTGATTGAGTCTCAATGCTTTGACTATTAAAGCGGTAGTATCCCGCTTTTGGACACTTTTACCTACAGGTAAGCCTATAATAAGGCTTACCTGTAGGTACAAATAATATCTCCTAAACCGGCACGGCATACTAGCCCATTATGCCTTTGTCTTGCAGGTTTTTTTTTTTTTATTTTTTTTTATAGGGTTTACAACCGCTTTAAACTGGTTTGTGAATGTCACATGACCACCTTCAAATGGAACTTTAGTTGGGCAGGTCCCCATCCCCAGTGTTCCTCCTGGGATAAGTGGCACTGACAGCCAAGAGTGGTACCTGTGTTGTCAGATCAGCATTGTATGTCCAATAATCCACAAATATGGATTTAGCCCAACCCTATCTGCTGGCCCAATGTTATGTCATTTATGGGTATTTTAGCAGGTGAATATGAGCACTTCCACCACATAAAAGTGCTTTTGTTATCTCTTAGCACTGGCATTTGTTCTGACATCAGTTCCAGATGTTTCAGTGATCATTTAGAATTCCTTGACAGGTGCACTTGACCTCCTTCTGACCTGCATTTACCTGTCCTTAAATGCAGGTTTTGCATTCCAATAGACTTGCATAGGTATTGAAAACCTACTTGAAGCAAGCAAAAGCCTCTCAACACAGCTTAGGGTCCATTCACACCAGTCACTGCGTTGGTGAAGCCTAAAGAGGAAGGGGTGTGGTTTGCAGATGACAGGGGGGGGTCTTAAACAGGAAGGGGTGTTGCCATGGCAGGAAGGGGTGGGTCATATTTAAATTAGGGGGTGCACGAGTTTAGTTGGGCCTAGGGCAGCACAAAAGCTAAATACACCACTGGGCTACATATCCAGCCGCCTTCAGTACTACATCTGATTCTTGTTTTGATAATTGTATCCCAATTTCTTTTTCCCATTTTGCCATGAATGGTGGTCTCTCCAGACAGTGGCACTCCGTCAACATCTTGTATACTTGAGATGTTCCATGTTTTAAAGTTGATGTATCACATAGTTTTTCAATAGTATTTAATGTTTTCTCTGATCTAATCGGCTGTGGTAATGAGTTCACAAAGTGGCTCAACTGGAGATATCTCCACTCATCCAATTTCATACCTTTATCATTCAACTTTAAATCTTGAAGTGTTTTAATACAACCCTTGTATATTATATATATATATATATATATATATATATATATATATATATATATATATATATATATATATAACTATATATTTTAATTGAGTGTTTACTATTCAGTTTCCAAATTTTCTTTCATTCCCTGGTGGAAAATATTTTGTGCCCATAAGTGATATCATTGGGGAGTTATATTCCCATTTTATTTGTTTATTAACCCCATCCTATATTTTATATACCACCCTTGTTTATTCATGTACCCCGCGTGATTCCCTATATTTTGGTGGGATCCATATTGTCTTGTGTAAGTGAGTGTTATTTTGTGCACATTCTGTTTTAACCCATCTTTTCCCTGTTATTACTTTTGTCCATTCAATCATTCGTGTGATAATTACTGCCCTATAATAACTCTCTATATCTGATGTCGCTAACCCTCCCCGTGTTTTTCTTCTTGTGAGAATCGCATATTGCACTCTGGGTTTTTTCCGTTGCCATATGTATTTTGTTATCATGGTTTTCATTGCTCTGAAAAAAGCTGGGGGAATGTCCACTGGTAATAAGGAGAACTTATACAAGATTTTGGGTAGCAAAAACATCTTGACGACATTTATTCTCCCGACCCAGGAGATTTGATTATTAGACCTCCTCCCTATGTCAGTTTTTATTTCATTTAATAGAGGTACAAAATTAGATTGATAGAGTTTTTCAATTTCTGCTGTTATATATATCCCTAGGTATTTTAATTTGGTTTTTGCCCAGGTGTATGGAAAATATGTTTCTAGGGCCTGTTCTTCTCTGATGTTTAAACTAATATTAAGGATTTCAGATTTTACTGGATTTATTTTAAAGTTGGATAATTTTCCATATTCTTTTAATTCTTTTTGGATATTTGGAAGGGTAATCCTAGGGCTCGTGATGTATAACAGTAGATCGTCTACAGCTGCAATTTTATGATCTTCTTGTTCAACCTTCACTCCACTTATATCTCCATTTTGTCTTATCTTTGCCATTGATGATTCTAAAGCTAAGATGAACGATAGGTTGAGAAAGGGGGCACCCTTGTCTCATCCCATTGCCCATCCTAAAGCTTTCTGATAGTCCCCCGTTTATCTTGAACTTTGCTGTCGGGTTTTTATATAGTACTTCTATCCATTGCCTCATCCTTAATCCAATCCCTACATTTAATTGTCTCCTTCATGAAGTCCCAGTCCACCCTGTCAAAGGCCTTTTCGCAATTGAGATAAAACAATTACAACTGACAGGAGTAATTACAATGATCAGCTTTTATTTATGTATGTAAAACCTTCATCCAAAAAGGATAAAAAAAATGTTGCAGTAATTACTTATAAACTGTGAGCTGGAGTTGGGCTTAAATATGTTAATGTACATAATGTGCTAGTGCATCTAACACTCCCCTCTCCCTTGAATGACAATGCTGCTCTCCGAAGGTGCCTCATGTGCCCCTTCATCCAGAGTGGTGGCACTCTAATACAGGAGATGTGTTACTGGTCAGAACACCAGGTAAAAACAGAGGGAAATAAAAACTAAAAAATAAAGCTAATGCAGCCACCAGTCAGCCACAATCTAATGATTGTAGGCTTCAATACAGCTGCAAGAAAAAGTATGTGAACCCTTTGGAATGATATGGATTTCTGCACAAATTGGTCATAAAATGTGATCTGATCATCATCTAAGTCACCACAATAGACAATCACAGTCTGCTTAAACTAATATCACACAAAGAATGAAACGTTGCCATGTTTTTATTGAACACACCATGTAAACATTCACAGTGCAGGTGGAAAAAGTATGTGAACCCTTGGATTTAATAACTGGTTGAACCTCCTTTGGCAGCAATAACTTCAACCAAACGTTTCCTGTAGTTGCAGATCAGATGTGCACAACGGTCAGGAGTAATTCTTGACCATTCCTCTTTACAGAACTGTTTCAGTTCAGCAATATTCTTGGGATGTCTGGTGTGAATCGCTTTCTTGATGTCATGCCACAGCATCTCAATCAGGTCGAGGTCAGGACTCTTCAGAAGGTGTATTTTCTTCTGTTTAAGCCATTCTGTTGTTGATTTACTTCTATGCTTTGGGTCATTGTCCTGTTGCAACATCCATCTTCTGTTGAGTTTCAGCTGGTAGACAGATGGCCTTAAGTTCTCCTGCAAAATGTCTTGATAAACTTGGGAATTAATTTTTCCTTCGATAAAAGCAATCCGTCCGGGCCCTGACGCAGCAAAGCAGCCCCAAACCATGATGCCCCCACCACCATACTTCACAGTTGGGATGAGGTTTTGATGTTGGTGTGCTCTGCCTCTTTTTTGCCACACATAGTGTTGTGTGTTTCTTCCAAACAACTCAACTTTGGTTTCCTCTGTCCACAGAATATTTTGCAAGTACTGCTGTGGAACATCCAGGTGCTCTTGTGCAAACTGTAAATTTGCAGCAATGTTTTGTTTGGACAGCAGTGGCTTTCTCTGTGGTATCCTCCCATGAAATCCATTCTTGTTTAGTGTTTTACATATTGTAGATTCGCTAACAGGGATGTTAGCCTTTGCCAGTGACTTTTGTAAGTCTTTAGCTGACACTCTAGGATTCTTCTTCACCTCATTGAGCAGTCTGCGCGGTGCTCTTGCAGTCATCTTTACAGGACGGCCACTCCTAGGGAGAGTAGCAGCAGTGCTGAACCTTCTCCATTCATAGACAATTTGTCTTACCATGGACTGATGAACAGCAAGGCTTTTGGAGATAATTGTATAACCCTTTCCAGCTTTATGCAAGTCAACAATTCTTAATCGTAGGTCTTCTGAGAGCTCTTTTGTGCGAGGCATCATTCACATCAGGCAATGCTTCTTGTGAAAAGCAAACCCAGAACTGGTGTGTGTTTTTTATAGGACAGAGCAGCTGTAACCAACACCTCCAATCTCATCTCATTGATTGGACTCCAGTTGGCTGACATCTCACTCCAATTACCTCTTGGAGATGTCATTAGTCTAGGGGTTCACATACTTTTTCCACCTGCACTGTGAATGTTTACATGGTGTGTTCAATAAAAACATGCCAACATTTCATTCTTTGTGTGTTATTAGTTTAACCACTTGCCGACCACCGCACGCCGATCTACGTCGGCGGTCAGCCCCTCACAGGCAAAGTGACGTAGGGCTACGTCACTAGCTTGTGAGGGTCTAGGGAGCGAGCGCGCGCCGCCGGAGGCGCGCTCCCGCGTGGTCAAGGACCCCCCCGCGCGTGTGACCGGCGGACCCGATGTCCGCCGGCCACTCTGCGATCGGCGGGGGAGAGGGAGAAAGTCAGGCAGCTTGTGTAAACAAGCTGCCTGTCATTCTCCCCTCTGTATGAGAGCTGATCATATGGATCTACTATGTAGATCCGTTGATCACTCTGCATACAGCTGAAGCCACAGCCAATCACAGTTAGAATCACGCCCCTAGGGACACACACAGCCCCTCCCTCTCAAATAAAGTTAGCCCCTTCACTACCAGTGTATTTTTACAGTAACAGTGCATATATATAGCACTGATTACTGTAGAAATGTCACTGGTAACCCCAAAAGTGTCAAAAATGTCAGTCAAGGGTCCGATCTGTCCGCCGCAATGTCGCAGTACAGCAAAAAAAATCGCAGATCGCCGCCATTACGCGTTAAAAAAAAAAACAACAAAAATGACAAAAATCTTTCCCTTAGTCAGTAAACGCAATAACTTTTGCGCAAACCAATCAAAATACGCTTTTTGCGATTTTTTTTTACCAAACATAGGTAGCATAAAACAAATTGGCCGAAAATGTTAAAAATTTTTGATTTTTACATTTTTTTGGGGGGGAATTTCATATAAAAAAAAGGGAAAAATATTGCTATTTTTGCAAAATTGACGCTCTTTTTTTGTTTATAGCGCGTGATCAAAAAATCGCACAGGTGATCAAATACCGCCAAAAGAAAGCTCTGTTTGTGGGAAAAAAAGGACGCCAAATTCGTTTAGGTACAGCGTCGCACGACCGCGCAATTGTCCGTTAAAGTCACGCAGTGCCGAATCGCAAAATAACCCCTGGTCGTTTAGCAGCCAAATCCTCCGGGGCTTAAGTGGTTAAGCAGACTGTGATTGTCTATTGTTGTTACTTAGATGATGATCAGATCACATTTTATGACCAATTTGTGCAGAAATTCACATCATTCCAAAGGGTTCACATACTTTTTCTTGCAGCTGTATATTACCTTTTTGTATTGGGGTTTAATAACGTTTTCTTTCCTACTATTCTGAAATATCACCATTGTGGGGAGTATCCAGTGTCACTGTAGGGAGGATTTTTACACTAACCAGCAGAACATGGGACATGCTTTATTAGAAGTAAATTATGTGACTGCTGCTCCATGTCAATTATAATAATAATTTTTTTCCTCGAGTTAAGCTTTAAAGTGTAACTTTACTTTTATCAGGAAAAAATAAATACCCCCCCAGGTAATCAATTTACATTGCAATGACTTTAACTAAATCATTTTTACTGTTTTCTATTCTGAAAAAAAAGCTTGCTTTCCCCAAGTCGTCACTAGACTGTTTCCTGAATAGGAGGGTCTGTGTGCAGTATAATCACTTGATTTACGCTCAGTATTTTCAATGATGAAAGCCAGTGTCTACATCCCTTTAGAACTGATTAGCCCTTAGGGAATATCTCACCAAAAACTAAACTAAACCTAACAAAAAATAAAATTCCTTTTGCAGTGGATGCCTAAAATGTTATTTGTATCTTAGTGTCAACATCTAAAAAAATCAGTGAGTCAAACACAGAAGCAGGAAATTTTAGAGACTTGGTGAATTACATTCTCCAGATTATCAAAGAAGAACAATAAATCTGAGAGCGTCAGTTATAACTGTTCTAAGATAGAAAGCCCTTGTCCAGTTTTCAATAGTCCAGCACAGTGTTTCTCAACCTTTTTTCAGTCAAGGCACCCTTTAAAAATTATGGACAGTCTTGAGGCACCCCAGTCTAAAATGTAAAAACTATTCAAATTGTTTTACATATTGCAGCAACATCCACATGTAGGGCACCCAACAATAGAGGTGATTTATGCTTCCAAAGCAAATACAGTTTTGCAAACAGGTACTGACTAGTATTCCAGTGTTTCTCTTCTCCCTCAGTTTTTCTCCATCATTCAGCTAATGTGACCCCAACGCTGATGGAGAGGGGCAGGGGAGGCCCAAACAAGGATGCTATGCAGGCAGGTTCTGCCTGTCTGCCTCCCGAACGATTGGTGGGTCCCGGCAGACATCGCGTCCACCGGACCTGCTGATTTGCTCCCGCTGTGTCCAATCACCCAGAAGTATCAGATCACCTACTATGCACATACAGAGCGGCCGCTATGCCACACTGTATGTGCATGGAGAGGTCGGCAAGCGGTTAAGTTTATTGAGAACTGAAATGGCAGGATCCACTACTGCAACAGAACATTTTAACTCAAATTATTTTACATTGAATACGTTTCAGCAAAAAGCTTGGGAGGATTGAATACCCTTTCAAGATTGTGCCAGCTTTCTCATTGTGCACAATGAGTGTGTCCACAATAGAGAATATTTGCTGTAAAGCCGTATTTTTTTTAACTCTTAAAATGCAGGAGAAGGAACATTCTCAATGCTCTCCACTACACATCAGCGTCCATAATACTTTCCTCCATCATTTCTTCAAGTAAAGTAAGTTAAACCTTTGAACTCTGACAAGGGTCAGGGGGAATAGAGGATATGTAGCATTTTTGGCCTCTGAAAACTGAAAGTTCTAGAAGTGCCAAGAGTTTTCCAAAGAGTTCAGTCTTAGTGGCAGAAAAATCTTTTTTTGTCATACAGGCCACACGGTGCATGCCTGAGAGGGAACTAGATAGAGGGAGCAGTGGCATAATAGGACATTGCCCCAGGACAAGAGAACAGAAAACTCTCTGAGTACTGGCTTGAGACTCCTGCAGTCTTCTGCAGAATGCAGGCTATTCATCCTTTTTGTCCCAGCTCCTATGTGCCTGTTATCCGCTATTATTAACTGAAGGGATCCCCAGTGCAGTTCTTACACAACAGAGGTTGACATGGATTATGTTTTGCATGTCCAGATACAGGAGCTGCTATTAACCAGGCACTGACCATGTACCTATGGCTGTGGCTGTGTAGATGATGGCAGCAGGAGTGTAATGGCAGAAATGCCTTAACTGGGAATGGCCTACTAATAGTCCAGGCTTTATCCCTCATGGTGGGCATACCGCTAAAGTGGTCTTCAAGGTATGGGAACTGTAGAAATAGACCACAGCGCTGCATCTGTATAGCATTGCACTGCATGTCAAAATTAGCTTCTAATACAGAGTGCAGTGCTGGAAGCAATCATAACAGACCAGCTCAACATAGAGGAGTACAGGTACGGTCCCCAAGGTTCAACCCAAGGGTAATCAATCCAGGAACTGCTGAATAGTCCAGGGCAGCAAGCAGTCAGATCTTGATTGCTGCTTCAGAAAAAAAACAATAGCTTAAGGTGATTGTATAGTCTTGTCTTTCTTTTTTTAAAACAAACATATTATACTTACCTGCTCTGTGCAGTTTGGTCCTCCTCTTCTCAGGTCCCTCTTCGCTGCTCCTAGCCACTCCCTCCTTTTGAGTGCCCCCACAGCATACAGCTTGCTATGGGGGCACCCGAGCCAAGCTGCAGCTCTGTGTGTCCATTCAGACACAAATTTGTGGTTTGGTCCCCATCCTCTCTCTCCTGATTGACTGACTTTGATTGACAGCCGCAGGAGCCAATGTCGTCATTGCTGTGTCTTAGCCAATCAGGAGGGAAAGATTGAAATTGTTGGCCTGAATGGCGAGCGTAATGTGACCGTACAGTGAGCATGGTGGTGGCAGCATCATGCTGTGGGGATGTTTTTCAGCAACAGGAACTAGGAGACTATTCAGGATCGAGGGAATGATAAATGCAGCAATGTACAGAGACATCCTTGAGGAAAACCCGCTCCAGAGCGCTCTGGACCTCAGACTGGACTGAAGGTTTATTTTCCAACAGGACAACGACCCTAGGGACATTGCCTAGATATCAAAGGAGTGGCTACGGAACAACTGTGTGAGTGTCCTTGAGTCGCCCAGCCAGAGCCCAGACTTGAACCCAACTGACCATCTCTGGAGAGATGTGAAAATAGCTGTGCACCGACGCTCCCCATCCAACCTGATGGAGCTTAAAAGGTCCTGCAAAGAAGAATGGGAGAAACTTCCTAAAAATAGATGTGCAAGCTTGTAGCATCATACTCAAAAATACTTGAGACTGTAATTGATGCTAAAGGTGCTTCAACAAAGTATGGAACAAAGGCTGTAAATACTTATGTACATATGATTTTTTTAATTTTTAATACATTTGCAAAGATTTCAAACAAACTTCTTTCAAGTTGTCACTATTGTGGATTGTTTGTAGAATTTTGAGGAAAATAATGAATTTAATCAATTTTGGCTGTAACATAACAAAATGTGGAAAAAGTGAAGCCCTGTGAATACTTTCCGGATGCCCTGTAAAAGTGAATAATATGCTGAAGATTGTTGGAAGGTTCAGTCATTAAAAAAGGTTGATATAGTGGGGACAGTGGTCATATTTTTCCAGTTTTCTAAGGGTTTTATAGTTTTTGTCTTTGCAACTTGAATGCCCTGATATAGCATTAAAGGAAACCTGTAATGAGAAAATACGCAGGCTGCTGAACTTTCTTGTTGCCTGGCTGTTATGCTAACCCCCTGGAATTTTTAGAGTTATTGACCTCGAACTGTTATGTTATAGATCACCTGACTTTTCTGTAAATACACTAGCTGCATGCTTATTCTATGTCATTCATATCATAGACAGCCAGGCAACTACCATTTTTAGAAGGAGGTCAGCAATAGCAGCCTCTATACATTTATCTGCATAGGTTTCCCTTCAAATATTACTAAATTGTAAAAATGTATCGTTATTCAAAATTATAATAGTTATGTTGATCATAGTTCAGCGGGCGCTTCTGAGGATGGAATGCTATGGCTGGCAATACATATGGCTGGCAGACATTTAAAGCTAAACTCCAACTTTCTTTTCACTAGACCTGAATAGACTGATCAGTCCCAGCATAGATCACACCTCTGTGCCATGTTGTCTGCAGATCCCCTGATATTGTGGGTTTAGTTGTGGCTTTGTACCATGTAGACTGAGGGCCTTCCAGCCACTTCCTGCTTCATCTCTAGCCTAGAACACACCCCTCTGTAGTCTTTGACTCTGCATATGATGTAACTTCCTTCACAGCTCTGATGTTGGGTGGGATGAAATACATCCTAATTAGCATTCAGTCCCGCCCAGTCACACCTACAGGTAGAGAGGAGGAGGCCTCCATAACAGCCTTGCTGTCGGGTCCTCTTAAGTAGACTGATTGCTGCCTCAGGTGATAGAAGTGACTTCAGGCCATCATCTACATAAACGTCTTTCTCAATGAACTGTCTTACATCTTGCCCATAGTCCTTTTCACCTTCTTGGGCAGAGAGCTCAAGTCCATAGATAGCAACAGCTAGGGATGGGCTGTTGCAAACAACGTGCACTTTCATGCAGTATTCTATAATGTCTTAAGTGGGGTCATTATCCCTAAATCAGAAGAATCTCAAAAAGTTCCTGTGTTCTTCTTTGACTTGAAAAGTGTGAAACATTTGTTGTATGTCAGCAACTATGGCAATGGCTTCCTAGCAGAATCTGATAAGAATTGCCAAGAAGTGTGTTGTTGAGATCTGGTTCTTTTGAAAGGACATCGTTGAGAGAGATTCCTTCGTACTTGGAGATGGAGTCAAATACTACTCCCATTTTCCCTGGCTTCTTGGGGTGGTAAAGAACAGGATAGATAGGTACCAGCACTCTACATTCTCTTTCAGGGGTGGGGCCACCTCTGCATGGCTGTCTTCAAACAACTTACTCATAAATGAGAAGAAATGCTCTTTCATTTCTGTTTTTCTTTGAAAATTGCATCTGAGAGAAGAAAAGTGTTTTAGATCCTGTAGTCTGTTAGGAAGACAGGGGTGCTACCCAGCTGTTAGCATAATTTTTGTAGAATCACTGTGTATTTATCTTCAAGAAGATATGATCTTCAATTGATAGGGAAATTGTGTGGTCATATTTTGTCGTTTGGA
The DNA here is from genome assembly GCF_965119305.1 of Pelophylax lessonae. Lineage (NCBI taxonomy): Eukaryota > Metazoa > Chordata > Amphibia > Anura > Ranidae > Pelophylax > Pelophylax lessonae. Next base: position 403,606,458 of record NC_138771.1, on the reverse strand, counting down.
AAACTGAGCATCCCAACTGATCGTTGTCTTCTTCACAGGGAAAATTGCAAAATTGTAAAGGTTGGAATGTATGACACTAGCAGGTTTCTCTTTTATGAGGAATCTGTTGGGGCAAAGTTGGCCACATCCTAGGTCCAGCTTCTGAGTGTAAGGGGAGTTGTGGGGGCCATTGATTTGTTTTCTCACCTTGTGAACCCTGATATCTCTCCCAAGCAGGAGCACTATTTAAGCCTGGGGGTCAAGCATAGGGGGTGAGATGTGCTATGCTCTTCAGATGTCTGTGATGAAATGCCACTTCTGGAGTAGTGATCTCCCCTCTGTCAGTTGGGAACTGATTGCAATCCATTAAGGTTGGCAAAGGCAGGGATGTTTGGCCATCAAAAGATTTGATTTGGTAACCAATGGCCCTTCTCCCAGTTTCCTCACTAATGCCTGTACAAGTTTTTAGTGAACATAAAGAGCTGGCTCCCTTGATTTTAAAGGTGTTAAACAAGGCTGAGCTAGCAAGTGATCTGTTGCTTTGATCGTCCAAGATTGGTTACAGCTTTACTGCTTTTTGTCTGTGACCTATGGGGTAAACTATGACAAGACAAATCTTGGAGCAGGATTTGCCAATGAGACCTTCTCGGCAGACTTGGGTGCACTGGGGTGCCACTACAGAAGGTACTGTGGCTCGCTGCTCTTCAGCCTGGTTTGAGGGGGTAAGGGTCCTTGGCTCTGGCCCTGGATGTAGAGCCGTTATGTGCTCTGTGCTGTCACACTCTGTTTATGCCCACTTTGCAGTTCTTTGCAAGGTGTGAAGTTGATGCACTTGTAGCAAATTCCGTTATCTTTGAGGAAGGTTTTCCGATCTTAGAGAGTTTTTTCTCTGAAACCTCTGAACTTTAGGCGGGTGGGGCTTCTTGTGAAGGGGACATTCTCTGCTTGGGTTCTCTGTTGGTGATACGCTTTTTTTGTGTACTGCAACAGATATGTCTTTGAATTTGCGAGTTGAAGTAGGCTTACCTGTTCTAGGGTAAGCAGTGTCAGATGATGGAGAAGTCAAAACTGGATCATTTTTAGTCTGCTTGTTGGCGAACAAAGTCCACAAAGAAAGAGAATAGTGGGAAAGGCACGTCATGCTTTTGCTTTTAGTTGGAGCCTCGTGGAACCCACATTTCTTGAATGCTGTAAAGCAGTTTTTGCACTATGGGGTTAACACCACGAGCAGTATCTAAAAAGTAAGGCCTGGCAAATCTCCTTCTGCCTTGGCTACTTGGAGCTCAGTCACCAGGTCGCTTAACTCTCTCAGCTTCTAGAAGCCTTTGTGAGGAATCTTAGGGAAGTCCTCTATTCTTTTAAAAGTGAATTTTCTATGGCTTCTGGGGAACAGTAACACTCCTCAATTCTCTCCTTTATCATGCTCAGCCCTCTGCTTAGATAGTTAACATTGAAGTCTCTGATTCTTCTTGCAGGCTCTGCTGACTCATTACCCAGCCATTTGAAGAGATCATCCTCCTCACTTACAGATAGATCTAGATCTTTTATTGCATTTCTAAAGGACGATTGCCATGCTCTATAGCCTTCAGGTTGGTCGTTAAACCTTGGGAGTCCTTTTTTCAACAGCTCACGCCGTGCAAAGAACTTGAGGAAATTCAACATATCTTTGTCTTTGTATGAGTAGTCTGGAGGTGTTCTGTTGTGCGGGGGACGTGGGTAATTGTGTTCATCAGAAATGCAGTCGCTGTGATTTCTACCTTGCGACCCTTCCTTTCTGAAGTGGGTGACTGTATCATAGGGGTTTGATAGCTTGGATGCAGGTTGCATTGAAGGCTCACTGAGTATGGGATTATTTTCTTGTTTCATGTAGGGTGTGTGGACTGCAGGAGTCGACTCTGCTCTTGGAGCTGAATGCAGGCAGTCATCTGGCTTGGCATGTTGAAGCACATAATCTGTAGTACACCGTAAATTGTCATGATGATCAGCTTTAATCTCAAGTATGTTTCTCTCACTGGTGGGGTTGGCAAGTTCCTCTAAGGTCTCTGCCTCAGCTACTGCTGCCGCCGGTTCCTTCTGTGCAGCCAATTTCACTAACACAGCTTCTATGCATAGCTTTTCTAATTTCATTTGCATCTCTTTTTCAGCAAAGGCGGCCTTTACTTTTGCAGCTTCTGCTTTTGTGCGGGCAATAGCGAACATATCGCTGCCAGTGCTCAGTGACCTCTTTGAGCTCCTGGAGCTATTTAAGACTTGGAACCTCATCTCTAATGGCTCTGACTTTTTCTCTGACATGATGTCTTGCAATGTGAAAGCCTGGTAAAGGCTGCTGTTTCACTGCCCTTCTGTGTGCAAGCCTGTTTGGAGCTGCAGTTTTACTGTTTTTCCCTCACTACACGTGGCATAATTAGACAGCCAGCTAATTCTCCTCCCTTAACTCATTGAGGCAAGCGCTAGGTCTTTTTTTCCACTTTTATTGCAGGAAAGTTAGAGTAAAACTACAAACAAAACATTCAATCAGTATATACAATATACAACATATACAGTCCTGACAAACTAGTCTAACTAGGGAAAGGGGTTATAAACATACCGGCGATGTTTCCGTTAGGCTGACAATAGAATTGCAGCTGAGTAGATGTGGGGTCCTCTGGAAAAGATGCATCAATGGAGATGGAGAAAAACAAGATGGCTACTGGGGGCTTTCTCTCAGACCTCATAGTTTAGTCTACTAGAGTGATGGGAAGCTACAATTGCTTTCAAGCAACAATCCGTCTACCTACAGTAATTAATCTATAGAATTATAAGTATACTAAAGAGAGCCACTAGATGGCGATATTACAATTTACTTTACATACCATTAGCTAGCACATTGAACAATTAACAAAAGAACATAGGAAGAATTTGCTGAAAGGCATGATAGACACACTGCCCCACATGTTATACTTCTGCTCCTGGGGCTCATGCCTCTTCTGCCCAACCCTTCCCCTCCTTGTCCCAGGCCTGATTATATGATATACACCAGTTAAAAAAATTAAAGGAACACTTTGAAAACACATCAGATCTCAATGGGGAAAAATATAATGCTGTATATTTATACTGATATGGACTGGATAATTACATAGTTACATAGTTACATAGTAGGTGAGGTTGAATAAAGACAATAGTCCATCCAGTTCAACCTGTGTAGGTGTGTGTGGCTGTAATCATCTCACATACCCCTGAATGTTCTGATCCTTGAGATGCACGTCCAATAGTCTTTTGAAAGCCACCATACTACCCGCAGAAACCACCTCTTGTGGTAGAGAATTCCACAATCTTGTAGCCCTAACAGTAAAGAACCCCCAACGTTGCCTGAGGTTAAAACGCTTCTCCTCTAATCGCATTGTATGCCCTTGAGTCCTCATGCAATCCCTTCGACTGAACAGCTTTTTTTCTAAGCTGAGATCCCCATTGAGATATTTAAAAATTGCTATCATGTCCCCCCTCAGGCGTCTCTTCTCCAGGGAGAATAAATCAAGCGATTGCAGACGCTCTTCATAATCAAGGTCCTCCAATCCCCTAATTAGTTTAGTTGCCCTTCTCTGGACTTTCTCCAGCTCCAACACATCCCTTCTGAGGACTGGCGACCAGAACTGGACAGAATACTCCAGATGCGGTCGGACCAGAGTTTTATAGAGTGGAAGGATTATAGACTTATCTCTGGAATACATCCCTTTCTTTATGCATGCTAATATTCTGCTAGCTTTGGCAGCTTCCACTTGACATTGCATGCTGTTGCCTAGCCTATCATCAACCAAGACTCCCAGATCCTTCTCCATTTTTTATTCCCCCAAGGGTTCCCCTCCTAACGTGTATTGTGCTTTTATGTTTCTAGTCCCCAAGTGCAAAACCTTACACTTCTCTACGTTAAACCTCATTTGCCAAGTCGTTGCCCACTCCGTTATTTTGTCCAGGTCATCCTGTAGGATATCTGCTTCATGCTGTGCAGTTATTGCCCTGCCCAATTTTGTGTCATCTGCAAAAACTGCTATTGAACTACTGACCCCGACCTCAATGCTGTTTATGAATAAATTGAACAAGGTTGGTCCCAGGACTGAGCCTTGGGGGACCCCGCTTACTACCTCAGACCAGTCTGAGTATGCGCTGTTTATTCCCACCCTTTGGACACGCCCTTTTAGCCAGTTCCGTATCCAAAAGCAAACCCTGCTGTCGATACCTGCAGACCTTATTTTATAAATTAAGCGCTTATGGGGAACTGTATCAAACGCCTTAACGAAATCAAGGTACACCACATCCACTGGTCTGCCCCTATCTAGCTCACAGCTCACCTCCTCGTAGAATGCTAATAGATTGGTTTGACAAGAACGCCCAAATGTGTTAGGGCGTTAATGTGTTAGGAACGAAAGGATGCCACATCTTTAGATGGAAATTAAATGTATCAACCTACAGAGGGCTGAATTCAAAGACACCCCTAAATTCAAAGTGAAAAAATGATGCAGCAGGCTACTCTATTTTGCATAAATTTCATTTCAGCAACTCAAAATGGTAGTTTCTATGGCCCCCACGTGCTTGTATGCATGCCTGACAATGTCGGGGCATGCTCCTAATGAGACGCGGATGGTGTGCTGGGGTATTTCCTCCCAGATCTGGACCAGGGCATCACTGAGCTCCGAAACAGGTGCAACCTGGCAGCGTAGGATGGACCGAAACATAATGTCCCAGAGGTGTTCTATTGGATTTAGCTAAGGCGAGCGTGGGGGCCATTCATTGGTATCTATTTCTTCATCCTCGAGGAACTGGCTGCATGTTCTCGCCACATGAGGCTGGGCATTGTCGTACACCAGGAGGAACACAGGACCCACTGCACCAGCGTAGGGTCTGACAATGGGTTCAAGGATTTCATCTTTACCTAATGGCAGTCAGGGTGCCATTGCCTAGCTTGTAGAGGTCTGTGCGTCCCTCCCCAGACCATCACAGATCCACCTCCAAACTGGTAGTGCTGAATGATGTTACAGGTAGCATAACATTCTCCACGGCTTCTCCAGACCCTTTTCACATCTGTCACATAGTTACATAGTTACATAGTTAGTGAGGTTGAAAAAAGACACAAGTCCATCCAGTTCAACCCATGATGCGTGTGTGTTTGCTTTTAACCGTACATTGTATACCCCTGTATGTTGTGGTCTTTAAGGTGTACATCTAATAGTTTTTTGAAACTATCTATGCTCCCCGCTGATACGACTGCTTGTGGAAGAGAATTCCACATCCTTACCGCTCTTACAGTGAAGAACCCCTTACGCACTTTAAGGTTAAACCGCCTTTCCTCAAGTTTTAGTGAGTGGCCACGTGTCTTATTGTATCTCCTTTCTCTGAATAGTTTGTTCCTTATGCTAGGGTCGCCAGTACAGTATTTGTACATTGATATCATATCCCCCCTCAATCGTCTCTTCTCCAGAGAGAATAGGTTCAGTGCTTGTAGTCTTTCCTCATAGCCGATGTCCTCCATTCCCCTAATTATTTTTGTTGCCCTCCTCTGGACTTTCTCCAGTTCCAGCACATCCTTCCTGCGGACCGGTGCCCAGAACTGGACAGCATACTCCAGATGTGGCCGGACCAGAGTCTTGTAGAGCGGGAGAATAATCTCTTTATTTCTGGAGTGAATCCCCCTTTTTATACATCCCAGTATTCTGTTGGCTTTGCTTGCGGCGGCTTGGCATTGCATGCCACTGCCAAGCCTGTTGTCTACCAGTACCCCCAAGTCCTTTTCCATCCTAGACTCACCCAGAGGTTCACCCCCTAGTGAATAGCTTGCTTTCTGGTTTCTGGCACCCAAGTGCATTACTTTACATTTTTCTACATTAAACCTCATCTGCCATGTGGTTGCCCACCCCGTTATTTTGTTCAGGTCTGCTTGCAAGATTTCCACATCCTGCATAGAAGATATTGGCAAGCCAAGTTTAGTATCATCTGCAAATACTGAGATTGTACTAGATATCCCCTCCTCTAAATCATTTATGAATAAATTAAACAGGATTGGTCCCAGGACAGAACCCTGGGGGACCCCACTTTCCACACCCGCCCAATCCGAGTACTCCCCATTAATCACCACCCTCTGGACTCTCCCCTGGAGCCAGGTCTCTATCCAGGTACTCACCTTATGATCCATACCTACCTTCCTTAGTTTGTACAGTAAGCGTTTGTGAGGAACGGTGTCAAAGGCCTTTGCGAAGTCCAGATACACCACATCCACAGGCTTACCTTTATCTAGGTGGCAGCTCACTTCATCGTAGAAGGTTAACAGATTGGTTTGGCACGCACGATTTTTCATGAATCCATGCTGATTTCTACTTATAATACCATTTTCATTACTAAAGTCTTGTATGTGGTCCCTTATCATCCCCTCCAAAATTTTGCAGACTACTGATGTTAGGCTGACCGGCCTATAGTTACCCGGGATATATCTCGGCCCCTTTTTAAATATTGGTACCACGTTGGCTTTTTTCCAATCAGCTGGCACCATACCCGTCTGTAAACTATCCTTAAAGATCAAGAATAATGGTCTGGCAATCACCTGGCTGAGCTCATTAAGAACCCTCGGGTGCAAGCCATCCGGTCCCGGGGATTTATTTATGTTAAGTTTCTCTAGTTTAGCTCTAAGTCTATCCTCTGTTAGCCATGGCGGCACTTCCTGAGGTGTATTATTTAGTTCGGCCTTACAAGCGGGTTTCGTGTAGCCCCCCGATTCCTTTGTGAAGACTGAAGAAAAGAAATTATTTAACACTTCCGCCTTTTCTCTGTCCTCAGTGGCCATTTTTCCTTTATCATCTTTTATGGGGCCAATGTGCTCTGGCCTGGCTTTCTTACTGTTTATATACTTAAAGAACTTCTTGGGGTTCTTTTTGCTCTCCTCCGCTATATGTCTCTCGTGTTCTATTTTAGCCGCCCTGATTTCATCTTTACATTTCTTATTACACTCTTTGTAGTGCTTAAATGCTGCCAATGACCCCTCAGTCTTGTATTTTTTGAAGGCCTTTTCTTTAGCTCTAATATACATTTTAATGTTGGAGTTTAGCCACCCAGGGTTTAGTTTTGCTCTTTTAAATTTATTTCCCTGTGGAATGCACTGGTCAATCCCTTTGTTAAGTATGCTCTTGAAGCACTCCCATTTTTCCTCCGTGTTCTTTGTTCCCAGGGTTCTATCCCATTTGATATTTTCTAGCAGCGAGCGCAGTTTAGGGAAATTGGCTCTTGTGAAATTCAGCGTCCTTATATTACCCTTGTGTTTCCTATTACTGTAATTAATACTGAAACCAATTGACCTATGGTCACTGTTCCCTAAGTTGTCCCGTATTTCTATATCCGTGATCAGGTCTGTATTGTTGGTAATCAGTAGGTCAAGTACCGCATTGCTTCTTGTCGGTGCATTCACCATCTGACCCATGAAATTGTCCTGCAAAACATTTAGGAACTGCCGAGCCTTGGCTGAGTGTGCGGTTCCTTCTGCCCAGTCTATATCTGGATAATTAAAGTCCCCCATTATAATGACATTTCCCATCCTTGCTGCCAATCCTATCTGTAACATGAGGTCCGCCTCACCCTCCTCCCTCTGGTTGGGGGGCCTATAGCATACGCCCAATATTACCTTCCCCGCCGTGCCTTCCCTTTGAAGCTCTACCCATAGGGATTCTGCCTCGTCCATAGCTCCATTATTAATATCATCCCTCATATTTACCTGTATACTGTTCTTAATATACAAACATACCCCTCCCCCTTTTTTACTTTCTCTATCTCTGCGATAAAGGGAATACCCCTGAATGGACGCCATCCAGTCATGAGAGCTGTCAAACCAAGTCTCAGTTATCCCCACAAAATCTAAGTCCTCCTCAAATATCAGCAGCTCCAGCTCTCCCATCTTGTTGGCCAGGCTTCTGGCATTGGTATACAAACCTCGTAATTTTGATCGGTTATATTTATCCTCTTTTGATGTTTTTAGGCTGCTCTCTTGATTTTTCCCCGTACCCACCCTGGGTATAGGAGCTCCGCACACCCTATCGCTAATGCCCCCATTTCTGCCCTCTGAAACTTGCTTTCCACTGGGTAATTCTACATCTGTACCCTCCCCCCCATTCCCTAGTTTAAAAGCCCCTCTAACTTTTCGGCCATCCTCGCACCCAGTACGGCTGCACCCACCCCATTTAGGTGCAATCCGTCCCTACCAAAGAGCCGGTGACCGAGAAGTCGGCCCAGTTCTCCAGGAACCCGAAACCCTCCTTACTACACCAGCTCCTCAGCCACTCGTTAACTTCCCTAATCTCCCGCTGCCTCTCTGGTGTGGCTCGAGGTACAGGTAGTATTTCGGAAAATATTACCTTGGAGGTCCTAGTCCTCAACTTAGCGCCTAAGTCCCTGAAATCGTTTAGGACTCTCCGTCTTCCTCTGCCTATGTCATTGGTACCCACGTGTACCATGACAGCTGGGTCTTCCCCAGCCCCACCCAATAATCTGTCCACCCGATCCGCTATGTGCCGAACCCGAGCGCCCGGCAAACAACAGACTGTTCGGCGCACACGGTCTTGGTCACAGATTACACTGTCTGCCCTTCTAATAATTGAGTCCCCTACCACCAGCACCTGTCTTTCCTTTCCCTTTCTCCCAGCCTCACTGGAGGAGTTCTTCCCCTGGCAGCTAGGGGCGTCGCTCTGCTCCAGCAATGCTGGTCCCTGACTGGTTTCCCCAACATCACACAACGGGGCGTATCTATTGGGGTGCTCCAGCCCAGGATCAGCCTCCTTGCCTTTTTCCCTTCTACCCCTCCTAACTGTCACCCCTCTACTCTGCTCTGATGCCTGCACCTCCGATACTCCGCCCACCTCTGTGCAGACCCCTGCCTGCACCTGATTGGTACAATCCTGGCTCTCCTCCGGCATGGACATTCGTCTCAGTGTTGCCAGCTGCTTCCCTAGATTCAGGACCTGAGCTTCCAGGGAAGCAACGTGCTCACATTTTGCACATTTGTATTCGCCTTCGATCGCATGACCGAGGAACGCATACATATCACAAGATGTACACCGAGTCGCATCTCCACACCCGCCGGGCATTGTACCTACTATCTAATCTAATGGGGATTCAGTAATTTAAGCCTATCCTATGTGGCTATTTCCTGGCTTCCTAACGCTACCTTCTCACCCTCTGGTATTCCGCTCCACTCACTTGACACTCAGTTGCACAACACTCACAATCTCACAGCCAGGTCAGACGCACAACACTGAGTCGCACCGCCCGGTCAGACGCACAACCCTCAGTCGCACAGCCCGGTCAGACGCACAACACTAAGTCGCACAGCCCGGTCAGACGCACAACACTAAGTCGCACAGCCCGGTCAGACGCACAACACTAAGTCGCACAGCCCGGTCAGACGCACAACACCGAGTCGCACAGCCCGGTCAGATGCACAACACCGAGTCGCACAGCCCAGTCAGATGCACAACGCTGAGTCGCACAGCCCGGTCAGACGCACAACGCTGAGTCGCACAGCCTGGTCAGACGCACAACACTGAGTCGCACAGCCCGGTCAGACGCACCACGCTGAATCGCACAGCCCGGTCAGACGCACAATGCTGAGTCGCACAGCCCGGTCAGACGCACAACACTAAGTCGCACAGCCCGGTCAGACGCACAACACCGAGTCTCACAGCCCGGTCAGACGCACAACACTGAGTCGCACAGCCCGGTCAGACGCACAACCCCGATCGCACAGCCCGGTCAGACGCACAACCCCGAGTCGCACAGCCCGGTCAGACGCACAAACCCGAGTCGCACAGCCCGGTCAGACGGACAACGCTCAGGTAGTAACAGGTACTCCCAGATACTCAGGTACTCACAGATACTCAGGTACTCACAGGTACTCACAGATACTCAGGTACTCACAGATACTCCCAGATACTCAGGTACTCACAGGTACTCCCAGATACTCAGGTACTCAGATACTCACAGATACTCAGGTACTCACAGATACTCACAGATACTCAGGTACTCACAGATACTCACAGATACTCAGGTACTCACAGATACTCAGGTACTCACAGATACTCAGGTACTCACAGGTACTCACAGATTCTCAGGTACTCACAGGTACTCACAGATACTCAGGTACTCACAGATACTCACAGATACTCAGGTACTCACAGATATTCAGGTACTCACAGGTACTCAGGTACTCACAGATACTCCCAGATACTCAGGTACTCACAGATACTCCCAGATACTCAGGTACTCACAGGTACTCAGGTACTCACAGATACTCACGTACTCACAGGTACTCACAGGTACTCACAGATACTCGCAGATACTCAGGTAGTAACAGGTACTCACAGGTACTCAGGTACTACACTACACCCTCAGTCAGTGTACAATCTCAGTCACCAGTCTTACTTACCTAGTGTATGTCCCTTTAAGTCTGACTCTAGCAGTTCCTGGCTTTTTTTTTTTTTTTTCCCTCAGACGGTCAGTCTCCGCTCTGCACCCGCCTCCCTCTGTCACTTCCCGGTCAGCCTTTGCTCCGCTAGTCTCCTCTGCTCCCTCTCTGTCAGGGGGTGGGGGGGGGGGGTCCGCACCACTCGCCGCCCGCCGCAAAAAAAAAAAAAAAAAAAAAAGGGGGGGGGGGGTTTACTGTACCGCTCGCCACCCGCGATAAGAGAGGGGGGGGTCCCGACCCGCTTGCCGCTCGCTTCTGGGGGGGGGGGGTTCGAGCGCCGCTCCCCGCCGCTGCTCTCCTGGGGGGGGGGGGGTTACTCACACGCGGTCGGCCGGTCGGTCGGTCGGTCGGTCGGTCGGTCACGCACAACACACTCCTCTCTCCTGCACGCCCTGACAGCCTCTGATCCCGCGCTCTGCTCCTCTGCTCCACACATGTGCTAAGGGTGAACCTGCTCTCATCTGTGAAAAGCACAGGGTGACAGTGGCAGACCTGCCAATTCTGTTGTTCAATGGCAAATGCCACTTGAGCTCCACTGTGCCAGGCAGTGAGCACAGGGCCCACTAGAGCAGTGGTCCTCAACCCTGGTCCTCAGGGCCCACTAACAGGCCAGGTTTGCAAGATAACTGAAATACAACCCAGGTGATATAATTTGCTGCTCAGTGATTGCAGTATTCAAGTCTGCATCTCCCCAAGGTAATACTTAAAATCTGGCCTGTTAGTTGGCCCTGAGGACCGGAGTTGAGGATCACTGCACTAAAGGATGTCCGGCCCTCAGGTCACCCTCATGAAGTATTTTTCGTATTGTTTGGTCAGAGACATTCACACCAGTGGCTTGCTGGAGGTCTTTTTGTAGGGCTCTGGCAGTGCTCATCCTGTTCCTCCTTGCACAAAGGAGCAGATACCAGTCCTGCTGATGGGTTAAGGACCTTCTACAGCCCTGTCCAGCTCTCTTACAGTAACTGTCTGTCTCCTGGAATATCCTCCATGCTCTTGAGATTGTGCTGGGAGACACAGAAAACCTTCTGGCAATAACACATATTGAACTTGATAAACATAATAAGATAAATTGGACAAAGTGCAAACAAAGTGAACCCACAATTCATATGTGCTGAAAAAGTCCAAAGTAAATGTCCATCATAATATACAACAGCAACGTGAAAAATGAAAATAATATTCCTCGTGAAACTTCTGTTATAATTTAAAGGTGCTGGAAATGCAACTCAAACAGTGTGACATCCACGTGTAAAGATCCCCACCACCAGCAGGCTGATCTTACCAGATTTATAAATGTAAATATCGTGAATATTCCACACTACCAATATGTGCAAGTTTTCTCATGCACCCTGCGTGAAATCACACTCATGAGCCTCTTACCAGATGTAAGATAAGTTAGGCATTGGGAATACACTCTCCGCAATCCAGAGCGCAGCTGGTAGCTGAATATGGATATCTGGTTTCCACGGACAGAGTAATGTTCTCTCTTCTTATTGTCTCCGCAGACCGCAACTCAAGGCTCAGCACTGCTCCAATCCCCACCGCTCTGCTCGCTGCTTCTGCTTCTGCCGCTGCTCTCAGCGCAATACCATCCCTACAGTGAAACATGATGGTGGCAGCATCATGCTGTGGGGATGTTTTTCAGCGGCAGGAACTGGGAGACTAGTCAGGATTGAGGGAAAGATAAATGCAGCAATGTACAGAGACATCCTTGCTGAAAACCTGCTCCAGAGGGCTCTGGACCTCAGACTGGGCCAAAGGTTTATCATCCAACAGGAAAACGACCCTAAGCACACAGCCAAGATAACAAAGGCATGGCTACGGGACTACTCCGTGAATGTCCTTGAATGGCACAGCCAGAGCCCAAACTTGAACCCGATTTAAAATCTCTGGAGAGATCTGAAAATGGCTGTGCACCGATGCTCCCCATCCAACCTGGTGGAGCTTGAGAGGTCCTGCAAAGAAGAATGAGAGGAACTACCCAAAAATAGTTGTGCCAAGCTTGTAGCATCATACTCAAAAAGACTTTAGGCTGTAATTGGTGCCAAAGGTGCTTCAACAAAGCATTGAGTAAAGGCTGTGAATACCTATGTACACTGGACTTTTTTCATTTTTTATTTTTAATACATTTGTAAAGATTTCAAACAAACTTCTTTCACGTTGTCATTATGGGGTATTGCTTGTAGACTTTTGAGGAAAATAATTAATTTAATCCATTTTGGAATAGGGCTGCAACATAACAAAATGTGGAAAAAGTGAAGCGCTGTGAATACTTTCCGGATGCACTGTATAAGGCAATCTTTAGATGGACAAACAAAATAAGAGAGAAGGTAGAAACAGCAGAGACTGAGTATAATGAGTAAAGGTAATTTGGGAGAATGCAGTGTGTTTGATGACTGCACGTACACTTTAGAACAATCAAAGATTTGGGTGTGACTCCACACTTGTGCGATCACAGACATCGCATGTGATTCGCATTGCTGTCTGTGGGATGCAAATTCAGCCATACAAACTCTATGGCTGAATTCACATTGCATTCACACCAAAAAGGTGCAGGACCCTTTTTTTTGTCCGCACTGGAATCGGATCGTATGGGTGTTCAAACCTATGCGATCAGATTCTCGTACCATACAGTTCGCACTGCAATCTGCGAACCAATCTGGGGGTGTTAATGTAAAGTTAATGACACCCCGCAGATGTCAGTGTGAACCAGTGTGAGATTCAAGTGCAATGCAGGAATTGCCACTGAATTGCAGGGTTTCCGCATCACACCAGTTCACACCAGTGTGAACCGGGACTAAATTGAGTTTTATGTGTGTGTTGTGTGTGCAAACACTATATACACATTACAAATCATGCCTTTAACAAAGACAATATGCTGTTTTTTTTATTAAAAAGAATGAGATCAGTAGAAAAAAATTATCATGTGATCAGTCTTATATTTGTGTGCTATTTTTAGCATGTTTCCTGTCAAAGAAAAGGTTAAGTAAGGTTACACTTCCTGCTTGTTTCCAACCTGCTGTACAGCACTGCACTGTTCACTACAGAATTCCTATAGTCCCCGTTTCACCACCCACATGAAGGCCCAGAAACACCCACAGTAACCTTAGGACCCACCCACATGAACTCCCAGAACTGCTACATGTGAATACCATAGCCTGCCCTGAAACTACAGGGGCTAAAAGCATGATGGGACATGTAGTGTTAGGACTGGTAAAGGAAGGAAACAGGAAGCCAGAGAAATTTAAAGATTCCACCAGGAGGAGGAGTGACATCACAGACACACAAACTTGCATTCTTTTTTTTTCTTATAATTGTAGCAGGTTTTCCAGGCATTGGGCCTGATGTGGGTCTGCCATTGTTACCGGTGACACCTTCAAACCATTTAAGCTTAATACCCAAGTGTGAGATTGGAGACAATAACCATTCCGGCATCTTTGGTTTGTTTTGTTTATTTGATAATGGGGATGGGAAAAGGGAATGAGTGGGATACTCCTCTGGCTCAACTAGGTACAACAACTGGGACACTTGCTGAATGCCAACCAACATTTGATGGTGCTTGAAAAATACTGACTTGCTGAACTTTTGCTTGAACTTGACTTTTGACACTCTGGTTAGCTCAAAAAGTCATGTACTATACTGAGATTGACTCTTAACACTCTGGTTAGCTCAAAAGTCCTGTAAACACCTCCCCCAGCCTTTTACTGACTGAGGTATCTCTTTGCGACTGCTTGTGCTGCTGCAACTGTACACTGCACGCTGTACACTTTAACTCTTCAGGGCCCAACCACTGGCGCCCCCTTTACACTTCAGGGTCCTCTCACTAGGCACCCCCTCTGAACTTCAGAGTCCTCTCACTAGGCACCCCCTCTACACTTTAGGGTCCTCTCACTAGGCACCCCCTCTACACTCCATGGTCAACACTGGCACCCCCTCTTCAGCTAGCTGGCTCCTGGATCCTTTGGACCTTCACCGGAGTGGTCCCCTCTGCTAGGCAGACCCCCAGGGGCAGTTTACACTACTCACGAACTGGGAATGCTTTCCTGAAACTGGACCCCCTCTGCTCCGCTGGTCCTCGGCACACCGGATCCTCTCTGCAGCTCAGCTCCTTCCGTCCCCTCAGGCAAGCCGCACGGGACACCCGATCCTGCTGACAGGAGAAGAGACAGTCGTACTCTCCCTCCTGGGACTCTGCTTCCCGCCAAAGACGCTGCGTTATGCGCTCCCCTCAAACTTATACCCACTCCCAGAATCCTGTGCGGCAGAATCTGCCATTTTTGGGGTAGATACAGGCCTGAGTGTGCCATTGGCTGGGTTTCCTCCACTGCCCAATGAGAACCCTCTCATGGAGCACAGTGGGGAAACCCCAGTCTCAACAGCTACACCTGGGAGACATGACAGCCTAGCTGAAAATCATGGCTCTGCTGTTAGGCAGCTAAGGCCCACTATACTTTGCCTAGCACCTACCTTGTAGGGTGCTACATCCACCCCACGCCAAACTGGTCAGGTCCCCATGACTCCGAGGCAGCCACCTTCTATCAAAAACTCTGGCCAAAAATTCAGGAGTATCCCACAAACCTGGAAAGGGGGAAAAGGGAAAAAAACAAATGTACAAATAAGTTACGGTGGAAAAATATAGCTATACATACTCTGCTGTACAAATTTACAAACACTTTAAAGTGCATGGAAACAATGCACCCCCCCCCCCCCCCACCAAACTAACTCGCTTGGTGGGGATTCCAAAGCAAACAAATTCCCTAACTGACTGTCTCTAAGATGAGCCCACCTGTAGAGAACTGGAAGGAAAAGTTAGTCAACTGAATACATTATAGAAAATACAAGACTAACTGTCTAGACAGTTGAGTGGGAAGACCCTCCTTTTAGGGCGACCTTTCCACTCCCTTCCCTGACTACCTCTGCTGGCCAGTGTCTTGACTCGCCGGGTCCACACCTTGGCGGTGAGAAATCTGTACCCTAACACTGGCTAACTATGCAGAGTCTTTGGATAAAGTGACACACAGCGCCCTCTCGCTGCCTCTTAAAGTACTTCTTGAAGGAGACAGGGCAAGTCACTGTGCTGAGTGACCTGCAATCCTGCTGAGTCAGGGAAGTAGCAACAGGGGTCCTTCAGGGCACCCCCCACCAAAAGTTCCTGGATACACTTGAAGCTGTAGCAAATTGTATCTTCACTTTCACTTGAACTGAGGAAGGTTTCCTACACAGTTATTTGTAATCCACAAAGGTCCTGGCCCGGTGGCCCAAGGGATCTGCACTAAAACATGAACACTTTCAACAGAAACTGGTAAATTCAGCATTACATTTCTTTTCTCTCAGCAGTTCCTTGATCAGTTGTAATGGCCAGCCGGCCAGATATGCACAGTTTTGAAATTAACCACTTGCCCTTTTTTAGATATAATAGTCAGGGTGTGGAGCCCGGACATAAGTGCCTTGCTCATCCTTGACTGACCTGACCCATCTGGGCGACGGACCTCCACTCTGTCAATGTAAATGGAGCGCCCAAAGTTCCACTGAGCTTTTACAGCATTGAACCTCTCTTCTAACTTTTCTTCTGGTGAGTCTCTGTATGGTTTGGGAATAAACAAGAAATTCCATATGATCTCGGCACACCATAAATCCCTGTGTTTCTCTACAAGTAACATCACTTCTATGGTAGCATATGGGTAATCGTAACAAGTGCCACCTTTTTCTGTAGCCACCTCTGCATCCGGGACAGCCGGGGAAGAGTTCTCCTGTTACCCCTCCCAGGTGGAGAAAATGGGGTGTATCATATTTTCATACGCTGCATTTTGATCTCTCGCAATGTTTCCTGGAGGGGTGAGATCTGGGATCCTCTCAACATAAGCGTTGCAGAATCCCAACTTTTGTGCTAGATCCCTCCTCTCTATAGCTTCCTTGGCCTCCTTGTCAATAGTTAGTCACTGCCACTTCAGGACCTGGGGAGCTGCTCCCGGCTTCTGACCCCCAGTCCCACTCGGTTTCGTCAGCTGACCCCCAATCATCGATCCCCTCTTCTTAAGAACCATACTTATTTTGGAAGGATGGGGATCCGATCGGCGCAAGGCCTGCTTCTTCCTCACCACTAGTACTGGTGGGTGAGGCTTGGATTACTGCAGGCTTTACAGGCTGCTGAATACTAATAGGAGCGGATCCTGCCACTACTGCTGTGGTAGATGCATCCTCCGGCCACCGGTGCTGGCATGCATCCTCTCCCTAGGGAGCTCTGCGATTGAGTCCCCCTTACAACCAATGAAGGCCCACTGACTGCTGGCATGGCCTCCAGTTGCATCATCAATCGCAACATGCCCCGTCCGCCTCCGCGGAGGAACTTGGATTCAGTCCCGGTCACCTCCTGAATGAGGCCTGACTCCCAAGCAACATACAACTTTTTGGGTCGGCCCTCGCTCTTCTCTGCCAGGAGCAGCAGATAGCCACACTGCCCACACTAGACCCACGCATGCACCTTTAACGTTACAGTGGCACACTGAGGACATCCGCTCCTAGGAACTCCCGGCCACCTCCCGTGCACAGCGCGAGTCCGCCTTCAGATTTCCCAAAATTAATTTTAAAGTTGGATAAAAGGCAGAATTTTTGGATTTCCAACATCAGGGTGGGTAAGGATACCTAGGGGGTGGAAAGATAAAATAATAAATCGTCCACATAAGCAGAAAGCTTGTGTTCTGCAGAACCAATATGAACTCCTGAGACATCCGTATTTCTCCTGATTGTACGAAGAAAGGGTTCCAATACCAGTGCAAACAACAATGGGGAAAGGGGGCAACCCTACCTGGTTCCATTGCGTATATTAAAATAATCTGAAAGTGTGCCATTAACCTTAACTCTGGCTCTGGGGTTTGTATACAGCGCTGAAACCCAGCCTATCATACGGTCACCTAGGCCTAGTTTTCGTAATACTTCTGTCATAAAGACCGAATTCACCCGATGGAATGCCTTTTCGGCATCAATTGACAGGACCACCCGTGGAGTGCGATCAGGTCCATTTTGTGCCCAATGAAGGATGTGAAGGTCCCTGACAGTATCAGCTCTTGCCCCCAAACTGACCATGAATCCCGTCTGGTCGCGGTGGACCAGCCTCGCCACGTGGTCCTGTAATTTAAACATCTTAGCTAGAAGTTTAGTATCGGAATTTAGAAGGGAGATAGATCTATAGTTTGCGCCAAATTGGGGGTCCTTGCCAGGTTTCAGTTCAGTAGAAGCTTCGGGGGGAAGGGGGGGTAAAAGCAGTGATGGAGTTAAAGTAACTACAGAGGGGCGGCGCTAGGGTGGAGAAGAACTTTTTGTAATAAGCGTTTGTAAGGCCATCCGGCCCTGGACTTTTGCCTGGTGGCAGGGCATTAACTGCTGAACTCAATTCCTCAGTAGTAAATGGGCGTTCTAACTCTTCAACAGAAGGAGTCAGGGCAGACAAGGCAGATTCCTCCAGGTAAATCCGAATCTTATTTACCTGGTGCCCACTCTTACCGGTTGGAGAGGATGGGGGAATATTATGCAAGGACTTATAGAAGCGGTGGAACTCTGCAGCTATGGACTGAATATCCACTATCTGTTTGTTGTGGGTAGTCAGGGAGTGGACCTGACAGGAATCCTGCTGTTTCTTTTATTGTTTAGCTAACAACCTGTGGGTAGCCTCCTCACATACAGTGAACTGTGACAGGACAGTCTTGCTGGCTAAGAGAAGTGGGACTACAATTGTATTATACTCACTTTCTCATGCAGAAATGTCATGTTATATGCAGGTTTCAATGTTTGTGTTTTCCTGCTGTGTTGTAAAATCCTGTTGAGGCTGTTGCTGTTCTCTGAACTTGTCTCCAGCAGCCATCTTTGGGAAGCCTCTTGTTCTGATTGGGAACAAGTTCTCTTGAGATTTTGTCCATCATTTTTTGTTAGCTCTGAAATAAAATACAGAGCCCAGCCACCATTTTGAGGAGACATGTTTTGAATTAGCGAGGGACAGATACCCTGCTTGTGAGGGAAAGCTAGGCCTTACTCAGGGAGAGTGTTCCAGCCTACAGGGACAGAATAGGGATCCTCAGGATTCCTGCCTATCAGCACTGCTCTTGTGTTTGTGATAGAAGATCACCAGAGACAGTGTATCTTCCTGTTAAATCACCTCTGCTGCATCGGTTGAACCTGCTTATGGACACCAGCCTTTGGCAAGTAACCAATATGTGAAGTAAGAAGGAATGACCGCACTTCCGATAAAGTTCAAAAATGGAGTGCATTTATTCCACATCAAACAAATGGCAAAATATAATACATACACACACTGTGAGTGCAGGACAAAACGGTAGACGCGTTTCACGACTAGATGTGTCGCTTACTCATTAATGGGTAATGAGTAAGCGACACATCTAGTCGTGAAACGCGTCTACCGTTTTGTCCTGCACTCACAGTGTGTATGTATTATATTTTGCCATTCGTTTGATGTGGAATAAATACACTCCATTTTTGAACTTTATCGGAAGTGCGGTCATTCCTTCTTACTTCATGTGATTTTGGATTACGGATCCGACCGGCACCTGATCCCTGTCTCACCTGGAGCGGTCTCCCCAGTTTGGACTCTTTGTCTATTTCCAAGTAACCAATATGTGCCTTGTACACCAATGATCAGGGGCGGACTGATAACCCTCAGGGCCATGCGGGCAAAATAAATCAAGGGCCCCCTTCCAGGCCCCACCCATGTTCCGCGTCCAGCCACACCCTTGTCCCGCCTCCAGCCACACCCTGCCTCCAGCAACACCCTACACATTCTTTAGACACAAGGAACAAAAGTGCAATAATTTATAAACAAGTGCAATATAAATAACGAATGAAAAAACCAAACTGTACAAAATAAATCACAAACCAAGACATGTGCATTACCAATAATCAGACTTGTATAAAGTACTCAAAATTTCTACTTGAGTAAAAGTACAAGTACTCGATCAAAAAGTTACTTAAGTAGAAGTGGAAGTGCTCACAGAAAAAGTTACTTAAGTGGAAGTACAAAAGTATTCAACATTTTTTTTACTTAAGTATTGCAAGTAGTTTTTTTTCAAAAAAATTGCTACTTAAGTAGTAAAAGTAAAAAGTACCAGTAGTTTTGAAAAAAAATTCTACTCAAGTACTGAAAGTAGAAGTACTGTGTTATGTAGTTATTAAAGAAAGAAGTCAAAAGTTTGAACATAATATTTGTTTTTATTACTTCAAATGATTTATTCAAATGATTAACCTAAAGGACAATCACAATTCCTTAGGCTGTAACTTTTTATAAACAAAAACAGATAAAGTCCCTCCCTTCCCCTTTTAAAGCATCCCTCCTTCTCTTCCCTGCCTGTTTTTTTTTTCTCCACAGCTTATTGGTGCACAAAATCATATATAAACCAATGTGATATACAACAATATATTCCAATAATGAAATAAAGGAAGAGTGTATGAAATCTAAGTCAATAAAAAGTTCAAAATATTGTGAATCTTCAAATATATATATATCATATTCATATGTGACAAAAGATGAATATAATTTCATATCTGCTGTTAATGGGAAAGAAAGAAGTGAACCTCCCAACCAGGGCCGGCCTTAGGTGTTCAAGCGGCCTGTGCGAGCTGATCCTGTGGCGCCCCCACCAGCGCCCTGCACATTTTTTCTTGCACTTCATTTGACTTTTCTTTTTTATGATCACTACAAACTTGGCCCCCCTTACATTAGAGACCCCCCTTACATCAGAGACCCCCCAACGGAGCCCCCCTTACAACAGAAACCCCCCAACGGAGCCCCCTTACAACAGAGAGTTCAGAAACCCCCCATAGAGGCCCCACTTACATCAGAGACCCCCCACACAGATCACCCTTACAGCAGAGACCCCCCAGCCCACACAAAGAGCCCCCTTTACATCAGAGACCCCAACACAGAGCCCCCTTACATCAGAGACCATCCCCACACAAAGCCCCTTACTTTAGAGACCCCTCACACAAAGCCCCCCTTACATCAGAGACCCCAATACAGAACCCCCTTACATCAGAGACCATCCCCACAGAGCCACCCTTACATCAGAGCCCCCCATAGAGCCCCCCACAGAGCTCCCCTTACATCAGAGCCCCTCCACACAGAGCTCCCCTTACATCAGAGCCCCCCACATCAGAGCCCTCCCACACAGAGTCCCCCTTACATCAGAGACCCTCCACACAGAGCCCCCTTACAGAGACCCCCACACATCAGGGACCCCAACACAGAGCCCCCTTACATCAGAGACCATGCCCACACAAAGCCCCCTTACTTTAGAGACCCCTCACACAAAGCCCCCCTTACATCAGAGACCCCAATACAGAGCCCCCTTACATCAGAGACCATCCCCACAGAGCCACCCTTACATCAGAGCCCCCCATAGAGCCCCCCACAGAGCTCCCCTTACATCAGAGCCCCTCCACACAGAGCTCCCCTTACATCAGAGCCCCCCACATCAGAGCCCTCCCACACAGAGTCCCCCTTACATCAGAGACCCTCCACACAGAGCCCCCTTACAGAGACCCCCACACATCAGGGACCCCAACACAGAGCCCCCTTACATCAGAGACCATGCCCACACAAAGCCCCCTTACTTTAGAGACCCCTCACATAAAGCCCCCCTTACATCAGAGACCCCAATACAGAGCCCCCTTACATCAGAGACCATCCCCACAGAGCCACCCTTACATCAGAGCCCCCCACAGAGCTCCCCTTACATCAGAGCCCCCCACATCAGAGCTCTACCACACAGAGTCCCCCTTACATCAGAGACCCCCCACACAGAGCCCCCTTACATCAGAGA
This sequence comes from Pelophylax lessonae, assembly GCF_965119305.1. NCBI lineage: Eukaryota > Metazoa > Chordata > Amphibia > Anura > Ranidae > Pelophylax > Pelophylax lessonae. The sequence continues at coordinate 403,585,185 of NC_138771.1, read as the reverse complement.
CCCCCACACATCAGAGACCCCCACACAGAGCCTCCTTACATCAGAGACCCCCACACAGAGCCCCCTTACACCAGAGACCCCAGGCCCCCACACAGAGCCCCCTTACATCAAAGACCCCCCACACAGCGCCCCTTTACATCAGAGACCCCCCACACAAAGCCCCCTTTACATCAGAGACCCCCCACATCAGAGACCCACCACACAGAGCCCCCTTACATCAGAGACCCCCACACATCAGAGACCCCCCACACAAAGCCCCCTTTACATCAGAGACCCCCCACACAGAGCCCCCCTTACATCAGAGACCCCCCACACAGAGCCCCCTTACATCAGAGACCCCCCACACCAAAGACCCCCCCACACAAAGCCCCCTTTACATCCGAGACCCCCACACAGAGCCCCCCCTTACATTTGATGCAGGAGAGAGTTTACTTACCTTAGTATGGAGGCTTACCACGAGAAGGGGCGGGAGGAGGAGGAGGAGAAGGGGCGGGAGGAGGGGGAGCCGACGATCTCTCCTCTGGCGTCCCTGGCCTGGAGAGGAGGGGATCTGTCAGTGGCGGGCACTCAGCCCTGCAGCTATAGAAGACACAGGCACAGCCGCACAGTGGAAGGTAAGCGGCGGTCGTGGCCTGTGTTAACTCTCTCCATGCCGCGGTCGCCGCTTACCTCCCACTGTGCTGCCTGATCATGTACGAGCTGCGATGGCCGCACGGCGCCCCTTTTGCCCATGGCGCCCTGTGCGGCCGCACAGCTCGCACACCCCAAAGGCCGGCCCTGCTCCCAACCAAGGAGAGTCACAAGCGTACATAGACATTTTTTCTGGTAAGAGGCTGATTTTGTTTTTTTCACTGAAAGTTAAGAGCACAGGTTTTGCAATTTTGTTTCACTGGATCTATTTTGGATATTATTTTGCACTTACCTTCATCTGCCGGGTAAGGGGGAAATCCACAAGGTGGTGGGAGTCTGCACCTATTTGGAATAGGTCCTGTTTGATTCCTGCACCTTTGAAAATATATTCATCTTGTTTTGTCACATATTTCAAGATTCACAATATTTTGGACTTTCATTTCATACACTGTTCCATTATTGGAATATATTGTATATTGCTTTATATACGATTTAGTGCACCATATATTTAATTTATCACAGATTCATTTATTTTTGTCCTGGTTGCAGCTTTTTTACATATCAGCATCAGCAGCCAGCAGCGCACCCTTAATATTCACATTTATTTCTCCACAGCTTATTCCCTGCAGTGTGCATAAAGCAGTCATTTTTGGAAGTTACGCATTTTCTTTTCATCCTCAACTTGTTAGGGCAACTAAAAGATCTCAAAGGCCAGTAGGCCACATTCAAGTATTTCTTATGCAACAACAAAAGTGATTAGAGCAAAACATTGAGCTTAAACAAAAGCAGATCAAATATGCCCCTTTAAAGCATCCCTACCCTCTCTTCCCTGCTTGTGTTTTTTTTCTCCACAGCTTATTCCCTTCTTAAATATATTTATATGACTGCTTAATGCATACCAGTTTAAGTTAGAAATCTTTGGTTTATCCTCAAAAGTAGTTGGTTTTCAAAATTGGAACTAGTCAGTCTCGCTCTTCTAGGGCTAAACACTAATCCTGCAATACTAAAAAGCCTCTCGCAGGCTGCTGATGCTGGAAGAGGTGTGTTTAACTTAACAGACAACTTGCACACAGCTGGAAAAGACTTGAGCAAGTCCATGTTATCTGCTGAACATGACAAGTACGCATCTAGCTGTTTGGCACTGTCTTGTGCCTTCGAACCCTGCATGCCAGAAAAGAAGTCGTCTTCATCAGATGAGCTGGACCTGTTGACCTCTGTACAGTGCAACGAGGGGTCTTCAATACTTCGTTTGATATATTCCATTCCTGAAATATAAGAGTGTGTTAGCTTAGCTAGCTGTTCATTTTATTCAATTGTATATGGTAGAAAATTAGACTATTAGTCAAAATAATGAAATCAAAATGCTGACAACAAAGCATCTCAACTTGTCTGCATCAAGTGGTCTACTCTTCGCGCACTCCTCCTCATGAATGAGATGCATGGTTGGTTGTATGAAGTTAGGCCTAAGGGGTTTTGCAAGTAATTGCAGAGAAGTACTAAAGCAGAATACATGAAGGATCTTTGGTTATGGGGTTTCTTGCTTAAGTTTGATTTATATAGAATTATTGTGGAACTTATACAATAATAAGAGTTTCAACCCATGAAAGTAAACACAGATTTGACATGATGACATTGTCGGTAGATGATTTTAATGGAAATAATAGTGGCGACTTTATAATTCAAATAATTCCCTTAAACAAAAAGCCTTTTGCAGCATTTACAGCCTGGTGGCAGACCTTAGACAGGAAGGCTTGGCTGCCAGTGCCATGATACTGCTATGCTAAAGAGGAAGTCTCCCATACTACCACATCATTTCTCACTCTAACATCATAATGCCCTGGTATGTTTGCAATATCTTCTATGCAGGACAAGCTCATGTGTGTTTGTTTTCATATAAAAAAAAAAAAATTAAAAGTAATCCCGCAATATTTGAGCTGTACTGCTGTATGGTATGTGAATTTGTGATTGCACAAAAAATACACAATAATTCACCCATACTACACTATATATCTTACCCATTTTGATAGTCTCATCCTCCTGTGTCCAATTTGTCCTGAATTTTGGAAGCAGAATAGCAGCGGCCACCAGCTCTGGGTCTTCCATCATAGGGCCAAAGCGATTCTGAATGCCCACCTGCAAGGCATCCACAAGCGGCTTGCAATACTTCAGAGGCATCTTGATCCTGTTCAGCTTGATTTTCAGGAGCTTGACGGTTGGGAGCAGCCACCCCATCTGGACATTGGTTTCAGCTTGCAAAATGTTAGTTGCTTGGGCGACTGGAGACATGACAGCAGAATACTCAGACAAGAATGCGAGTTCAGCTGGATTAAACCTATGAAGAAGACAAGAACATATAAACAATAAGAAACAAAAAACAGCATTGCTACATGATTGGATGTGGTGATTATCATGCAATGAATTTGGTACATCGTTCAATGTTAACCATTCAATTAAATGTTGTACAAGTAGACAATATGGACCAGAATTGAGTTTGAACAGAAAGAGTACCATAAACCATTTTTAAACTTACATTGGAACCTTCAAATCTGTGCAGAAAACTCTCATTGTTGCCTCTCCCTTTTCTTTCACTATCCTGAGCAGTCTCTCCACAGCCATGAAGACAGAGTTCCACCTTATTGCATTTGGTCGCACGAGCTGGAGGGAGCAAGCATCTTCCACAATTTCAGCTGCTGTTGAGGATCTTGAACACTTATTCCAAAGTGCATTGCACTTGGCAAATGTTGAGTAGTATAATTTCTTGTACGCCTCATTGGACACTGCTTTGCTGGCATCGGCAGTGGCTATTAGGTTAAGAATGTGGCATGCACACCGCTGGTGCTTCGGGAGCTGGAACTCAAAACCATCATCCTCATCCAAAAGTGAAGATACATCGACAAACTCGACCTCCTCCTCCTCATCTTTGTCTGCTTCTTCCTCCTCCTCCTCCTCCACCTCAACTAGAGCACCAGCATTTCCATCTTCACCGAAGAGTTTGAAGGCTTTAATGAAGTTGGAGCCATTGTCCGTGGTTGTTCTGACTATCTTCCCTCGAATGTCATACTCAGCATGGATATCATTAAGTGCATTTGCCAGAAGGTCGAAAGTGTGAGAGCCTCTTAATCTTTTACAGGCCAGGGCCACTGAGCACCTTTTTAAACTTTCCGGGTCCAGCCAGTGAGCTGTGACCCCAATGAAACTACGCCGCCTGGCTGACCAGCAGTCAGTGGTTGTCGCGATGTGGTCAACAGTTTGCATGGCCTCAATAATCTTGATCTTCATCTGTTTGGCAGCATCATCAATCATAGATGTGAGTGTGATTCTTGTCATTATTTTGGTATTTGGTACCAGGTCTAACACAAAATCGCGGAAAGCTGCTTGCTCTACAATGTTGAAAGGCTGAAGTCCTCGGACAACATACTTCATGATTGCCTTGTCAATGGATCTCTGAGGCATTGTGCTCCAGCTACCCATTAATGTCGGCTGCTTGATGGAAGGGGAGGGAATCACAGTCTTCTTCTTTCGCTTTGCAGATGTGAGTTCCTCGTATCTATTCAAGTGGCAGTCATGCTTGCTCTGAAAAGAGACCAAAAAATATATTGTTTTACCTTCACAGAATTATAAAGTTTTACGTGACTGAGCAACATAGCTAGGTGAGTGTATAACCCACACTATTAATAAAAAGCAAAAATAATTCAATTAAAGTCAGTTATACTTATCCACCATAATTCTATATACAAAAAACTAAGCAAGAAACCCCCATAAGCAAAGATCCTTCATGGATTCTGCTTTAGTACTTCTCTGCATTCTTGCTGCAAAACCCTGTAGGCCTAACACTTGATACAACAAGCATGGTTCATGATGAGAAACATGAGTGCGCGAAGAAGACCACTTGAGATGCATGCAGAGCAGACAATTTGAGATGCTTTGTTTGTTGTCAGTCAGCACTCAGCACTTTGATTTCATCACCAAAAGTTTATTTTGACTAATAGTCTAATTTTCTACCATATAATTGAATAAAATGAACAGCTAGCCAACTTACTTTGCACTTTTTTTCCTGTTTTCACCTCACTCCAGTCTAAACTAGGCTAAAATATTTTTTAGGGAATTTTTCTACACATTGTCATATATAATTTTATATATAATTTTATAAATAACCTGAAATTACTGCAGTACACCAAGTTAAATCCTAGTACTAATTGGGGTGTCATAATGACAAATACCCAATAAAGAAGTACCTAGGTCCTAAAATCAATTGTAGAAAGGAAAAGGGAGGAGGAGGCATGAGGACTTTCTGGGTACACTAAGGCTACATTATGTTAAAAAATCATATAAGTTTATTTGGTCACTCTCACTCACAACAATATATTAAGAAAGTTCAGAAAGAGTAAGTAAGACACAAACAAGGTGTCTAAAAACAACACATATGAAGGAATACTCTCATGATACCACAAGGACACAGTGCCTAATGTGTAGATTTCTTGCCCAACATGTTTTGCGGTATCTTGTCCACTTCGTATAGGGGTCTTATGTTAACAGAGAGTTCCTAAACATCTAAAGAGAGAGCTAGTTGCATAATGCATTCAAATAAATCTATCAAAGAAATAGATAAGTTAGAGAAAAATAATATAACAACAATATATCAAAAAGCCACTCACCAAAAGAAGGTCAGGCATCAAGCATGCATAGCACTGCTATGCTTGACGCCTTTACATTACCTCTCTGACCTTCTTTTGGTCAGTGGCTTTTTGATTTGTTCTTATATTATTTTTCTAACTTATCTATTTCTTTGATAGATAGATTTATTTATAGCAGCAATAACATGACATCATTTATACATACATAGCTGGTGATGACATTCCTGCGAAGGAAGGTGGCCCCACGACGACGACTTAGCCAAGAAGATGGTCCAGGCCGGGAAGGAGGGGGAGGCAACCACCAAAACTGAGCGGAAACGCCTCCTAGACGGACATGGGAGTCCTATGTTGGAGTAAGAAATGGACAAATGGCAGTCAGAAAGTAACTAAGCATATTGGAAAAGTGTTACTAAATATGCATTTAATCGATTCAAAACATATATATTAAAATGTGCAGTGCTGCACAGTCTGCACTCTGCAGACATCAAACAATTGTAAAATTAAAAGGGAATAAGGGATATAAGGACCAGGACCAGGAGAGAGAGAACTTTCCTCCATATTGTAAAAATAAATAGAAAGATATGTTCATCATGATCATTATGTTTGCCTTGCATCCCTTGCTAAACAAAAGCAGGTGCAAGCAGAAAAATATATGTATATATATATTATTTTTACACACACAGTAAAAAAGTACTGTTATATAATAATATCAGCAGACAGTCCAGTCAGCAGCACTCAGTCAGACTCAGGCTCAGCACACTGCAGACAAAGACTCACCAGGGCAGGGAAGGAAGGAGGGATGGTAAAGAGAGCCAAAGAGAGGTGCCTCAAAAAAAAACTGGTCAATTAGAAAAGGAAGACCAGCAGCAGGTCACAAACAGAAAAACACACACTGTGGAAGCCACGGACGGCCCGGACGGGACCACATGGTCAGACTACCATGCTGAGCTCACTGCAAAGAAAAGAGAGTCATATAAAAGTTAATTAAATGAGCCACAAGAAAGAGAGTGCCTGACATCATGATAGATAGGATAGCAAGAGTGTGGACCCCGTCACCCCGAATGCATTTTTTACCAAGTAGTTTAACCTCCTCAGTCCCGTCCTGGGCCGTCCGTGGAGCCTGCTGTGCTAATGTCTGTGTAGTCGTGGCCGAGGCTGGCTGACAGGCATCTGCCGACATTTTATAGGACTCCGAGTCCTGTCCGGCCGCTCACGCCCATCGGCGTGTGACGCGGCCGGACCCGGACCCATAATGCGCATGCGCAGATGGCTAGCGCAGCTGACTGTCTGTACGACGGCAGGCGGGGAGGCAGATGATGGACATCTCCACACCCCCCGCCCAGCCAATCAGCACCCGGAAATTCGGAATGGAGAGCCATTCCGGCCGGGTTATTATGGTTATGGGCGCATCTGACCAGTCACACTCACCAGCGCTGCGTAACGTAACCATATAGCAGCCATGATGGAAAGGAGAAACAAGACACAAGACAGTACTTAACTTAATAACTAGTTACTTAACATATATTTTTCTGCTTGCACCTGTTTTGTTTAACAAGGGATGATCAACTGCAAATAGAGGCAAATGAATTGAATATGAATATATATCATGAACATATCTTTCTATTTTGGAGGAAAGTTCTCTTTCTCTCCTGGTCCTGGACTGGTCCTATGATCCCTTAACATTACAAGTTTGATACACTTTAATATAGGTGTTTTAATTATTAAATCATTAAATGCAACACATTTCCAATATTATGCTTTAGTTACTGTACCGTCCATTTCAGTCCAACATACATAGGACCATCAAGCTATAATGATGACAGTATAAATAAAATAAATGATGTTATGCTATGCTTTACTTTACATTACCAGGCTGAACGGCTCTGACCTTCTTTTTGGTCAGTGGCTTTTTTGATATATTGCTCTCTTATATTATTTTTCTAACTTATCTATATTCCTTTGATAGATCTTTGCTTTGAATGCAAGCTCTCTGTTTAGATGTTTAGGAAGGACGTAGGAGGAAAAAGTCTCTGTTAACATGATAAGACCCCTTGGCCCTTACGAAGCGGAAGCGGAGAAGATACCGCGAAACATGTTGGGCAATGCCAATGCCAATAGGCAGCAACAGGGCAAGAAATCTACACATAGGCACTCCACTGTGTGTCCCTTTGTGGTAGTCATGATGAAAGTATTCCATTCCTTCATTTATCTGTGTTGTTTTTAGACGCCTTGTTGTTTGTGTCTTTATATATGAACTTTTTTAATGTGACCAAAAAACTTGTATGATTTTTTTAACATAATGTAAGATTAAATCTTACTGGATGGGTCAAAAACACGATTCAACGCTGCGTCATAGCCTTTATGAAATTTATGACAGCTAGTTAACGCGTTAACGTTAAGCATGTCGCTAACTCGCTAATCGCTACGCTAAAGGGCTTACAGTTACAGCTGATAGCTCAAGCTGGTGTGATTTTGATATTTGTAAAAAATTGTAACTTACCTTGATATGTTTCTTCAAATTCGACGGTGAATATTTGAAGGCCAGTATTTCACAACCTTTCGGGCGGCAGAGTAAGCACCTCATTCTATATGACTTGTCTTTCACACCGACATATGAGAACATCGACTCTAAGTAGGGCCAGGGGTGGTCTCCTTCATGAGCTTCCTCACTCTCACAGCCAGGCAGATCACTTGAAGTTGAAGGGCCAGGGGTGGAAGGTGGTGTTTTTGGTTCGTCCATCTTTTCAGCTGAGGCAGAATGAGCATGCGCAGTCTAATCACGGAATCCGCGGATTGATTTGATTCGCTTGATGATTGATGATGATGTGCCAGGCCAGCTTCACAATCACAAACCTTAACCTACAACGCTTAAAAAGTGAAAAATGCATCAAAAACTACTAACAAAGTGGCTGTGCTAAAAATGCTAATAAAGTACCTGCAAATGCAATTATATAATAATAATATATATTCTTCTTGTATTCAAAATCAGATTAATCGTCCACAGTATCAAAAATAAAGTGACATGTCTGTGCTAAATGCAGTGCAAATTATTCCCACAATGTAAATTTAATTCATATAAAATATATTATATGACAATACCACAATAAAATAAGTTGTGATTGTGAATAAGTTAGGTGCAAGATTAAGTGTGTAAACTAAACTTTATAACGAAAAGTCCATAACTGAATTCCAGTGTGCAATCTAAGAAGTGCTTGTCACTTGCTGTCAGATGCTTCCACCTTTCTTCTGTGATCTGCTCAAGTAAAGTGGTGGACTGGATAGCCTCTCTCAGTCTCACCTTAGGAGCAGCACTGGCACTGCACTGGTTCAAAAACCTGTCTATATATATTATTTTCATTATAAGAACTTGTCAGAACATGCTTCCACCACCTGTCCTGAGTCCTGACTCCTTCACACTAGTGCTCATTTGCTTTGCTCAAGTCAAGTGCCTGTGCCACTGCCAGTGGCCACTGCAGTGCGGGCACAGCCGCACAGGCAGAGGCAGGCCGCAGGAAGCACAGGCACCAGTCCACCTCACCCACACACACAACAACACTTATGGTCCAGGTGAGTCCATGGACCATGGATGATCGGATAAATAATCATCATAGCCATCACCGTCATCTTGGTTCAAAAAAGCCACCCAGCCGCCCATGACCCGGGCCGGCCCAGGCCGTGCCCGTGTGTGTGTGTATATTACATAGTTACATAGTTACATAGTAGGTGAGGTTGAATAAAGACAATAGTCCATCCAGTTCAACCTGTGTAGGTGTGTGTGACTGTAATCATCTAACATAGCCCTCAATCTCCTGATCCTTGAGATGTAAGTCTAAGAGTCTTTTGAAAGTCACCATACTACCCGCAGAAACCACCTCTTGTGGTAGACAATTCCACAATCTTGTAGCCCTAACAGTAAAGAACCCCCCACGTTGCCTGAGGTTAAAACGCTTCTCCTCTAATCGCATTGTATGTCCTCGAGTCCTCATGCAATTCCTTCGAATGAACAGCTTTTCTTCTAAGCTGAGATCCCCATTAAGATATTTATAAATTGCTATCATGTCCCCTCTCAGACGTCTTTTCTCCAGGGAAAATAAATCGAGCGATTGCAGCCGCTCTTCATAGGTAAGGTCCTCCAACCCCCTAATCAGTTTAGTTGCCCTTCTCTGGACTTTCTCCAGCTCCAACACATCCCTCCTGAGGACTGGCGACCAGAACTGGACAGAATACTCCAGATGCGGTCGGACCAGAGTTTTATAAAGTGGAAGGATTATAGTCTTATCTCTGGAATACATCCCTTTCTTTATGCATGCTAATATTCTGTTGGCTTTGGAAGCTGCCGCTTGGCATTGCATGCTGTTGCCTAATCTATCATCAACTAAGACTCCCAGATCCTTCTCCATTTTTGATTCCCCCAAGGGTTCCCCTCCTAACGTGTATTGTGTTTTTATGTTTTTGGTCCCCAAGTGCAAAACCTTACACTTCTCCACATTAAACCTCATTTGCCATGTCGTTGCCCACTCGGTAATTTTGTCCAGGTCATTCTGTAGGATATCTGCTTCATGCTGTGCAGTTATTGCCCTGGCCAATTTTGTGTCATCTGCAAAAACTGATAACGAACTACTGATCCCGTCCTCAATGCTGTTTATGAATAAATTGAACAAGGTTGGTCCCAGGACTGAGCCCTGGGGCACCCCGCTTACTACCTCAGACCAGTCTGAGTATGCGCTGTTTATTACTACCCTTTGGACACGGCCTTTTAGCCAATTCCGTATCCAAGAGCAAACCCTGCTGTCGATACCTGCAGACCTTATTTTATAAATTAAGCGCTTGTGGGGAACTGTATCAAACGCCTTAGCGAAATCCAAGTACACCACATCCACTGGTCTCCCCCTATCTAGCTCACAGCTTACCTCCTCGTAGAATGCTAAGAGATTGGTTTGACAAGATCGCCCATTTGTAAACCCGTGCTGGTTACTACTGATGATGTTTTTGTCTTTAGCATACTCTACGATATAGTCCCTTATCATCCCCTCCAAAAGTTTACATATTATTGATGTCAGACTGACAGGCCTATAATTTCCCGGGATATGTCTCTGGCCCTTTTTGAATATCGGAATCACGTTAGCCTTCCTCCAATCCCCTGGTACATCTCCTGTCCTAATACTGTCAGCAAAGATCAGGAACAGTGGTCTAGATATAACCATACTGAGTTCCTTGAGCACTCTCGGATGTACGCCATCCGGGCCTGGTGATTTGTTTGTGTTAAGTTTATCCAGTCTTTCCCTGATTTCCCCCTCTGTTAGCCATAGTGGCAAGTCCTGTGTATTACTACTAACCATACAGTCATGGTCAGTGTACCCTTCCTTTTCCTGCGTAAAGACTGACGAGAAAAAAGAATTCAGCACGGTTGCTTTTTCAGTGTCCTCTGTAACCATCCTCCCATCATCGCTAATTATGTGTGCAATATGCTCTGCCCTAGTTTTTTTGCTGTTGATATATTTAAAGAATTTCTTTGGGTTTTTTTTACTATCCTCCGCTATTTGTCTCTCAAAGTTGATTTTAGCCATCTTGATTTCGTGTTTACACTTCTTATTTTCCTCCTTGTATTGCTGGAAGGCCGATACGGTGCCCTCTGATTTATATTTCTTGAAGGCCAATTTTTTTCCCCTAATAAGTTTTTTAACGCTACGGTTTAGCCAGCCAGGTTTGGCTTTGTCTCTTCTAAATTTATTCCCCATAGGAATGCACTGCAAGATGCCTTTGCTTAATATTGTTCTAAAGCATTCCCATTTTTCCTCTGTGGTCAGTGATCCCAGGGTTTGGTCCCAGTTTACCCTTTCCATCAATGAGTACAATTTTGGAAAGTCTGCCCTTCTGAAGTTTAGGGTTCTTATGTTCCCCACTTGCCTTTTTATATTGTTATTTATACTAAATGTGATCATCCTGTGATCGCTAGAGCCCAGGTTGTCCTGGACTCCTACCTCCGAGATTATGTCTGGGTCATTAGTGATCAATAGATCCAGGATAGCATTCTCTCTAGTAGGGGAATCCACCAACTGCGACATGTAGTTATCCTGTAAGGTTTCCGTGAATAGCCGGGCCTTATGCGAGTGTGCAGTCCCCTCTTCCCAGTCAATGTCGGGATAATTGAAGTCCCCCAATATGATGACTGATCCTAGTTTTGCCGCTTTACCTATTAGTGCTAAAAATTCCAGCTCTACCTCCTCCCCTTGGTTAGGTGGCCTATAGCAAACCCCCACAACTACTTTTCCCTTATCTTCTTCCCTATCGAGTTCAACCCACACAGATTCTAAATCCATGCTCATCCCATCCGTAATGTCACTCCTTTCTAGCACCTTTATATTGTTCTTGACATAGAGACATACCCCTCCCCCTCTTTTACCAACCCTGTCCTTCCGGTACACCGAATACCCTTGGATATTGGCCAGCCAGTCATGTGAGGGGTCGAACCAAGTCTCCGTTATTCCCACAAGGTCTATGTCCTCCTCATGTACTAACATGTCCAACTCATCCATCTTATTAGCTAGGCTCCTGGCATTAGCATATACCCCTCTTAGTTTTACGGAAGTTAAACGTGATTGGCGGTTTTGTTTATTTCTGTTTGGTCTGCTGTTCTCCCGCACAGACCCGCCAATTGATGTTGTTGACCTACTGTCGCTATTGACCCTACAACTGCCTTCAGTCCTCTGCTCCCTCCTGACTGATTCTATTTCTGAGCCCTCCCCCCCGTCTCCTAGTTTAAAAGCCCCTCCAACTCGGTGGCCATCTTTCTCCCCAAAAGAGCTGTACCGTCCCCATTAAGGTGCAGCCCATCCTTACTAAAGAGCCGGTAGCCGACTGAGAAGTCAGCCCAGTTCTCCAGGAACCCAAACCCCTCCTTCCTACACCAATTCCTCAGCCACTTGTTAACTTCCCTAAGCTCCTTCTGCCTCTCCTGTGTGGCTCGAGGTACAGGCAGTATTTCAGAGAAAACCACCTTGGAGGTCCTTTTCCTCAATCTATTACCTAAGTCCCTGAAATCGTTCTTAAGGATCCTCCACCTACCTTTAACTTTGTCATTAGTGCCCACATGCACCATGACCGCTGGGTCATCCCCAGCCCCGCCCAACAATCTGTCTGCCAGATCTGCGATGTGCCGAACTCGGGCGCCCGGTAAACAACAAACTGTTCGGTTCACGCGATCTTTTTTACAGATTTCCCTCTCTGTCCTCTTGATAATTGAGTCCCCAACTACCACAACCTTTCTAACCTTTCCTGAGTTACGGCCCCCCTTCTTCCTAATATAATATATATTTTTATATTGATTTGATTCTCAAATGGCACATTGCCATGGTGGCAGATGGCAAGGATTAGGCCCTCTCAGTCTCTCCACGGTCCACCTCACTCACCTCACCTCATAGAAGAAGAAGATGAGAGAGATGCCAAAGAAAATGCTCCGAGTCCTGCTCCCGCGTCACAACTCCTCTCAGACTCAGTAAGGGCCCTAAGGGGTGGAGTCTGAGTGACACATCACGTTTAGAGGCGGAGAGACCTCAAGCGGGAAGTGGCAGCACGGCTCCTCCAGTGCGGCTCCTCCAGTGCGGTCTCTTAACTTGATGATCATGATGACGACAGTGATTCCGCGGGCCGCGGCGCGAGCGAAGCTGTGGGATTGATTGAATTGAGTTGTGCTGCCTGCTACACGCTACTACCTACTACTACTACTACTAAATTGTAAGTCAGTATGTATATTTATTTCATTTTTATATATAAAAGCGGACCGGTATTGTTGAGCTGAGCACTACACTAGATCTCCTGGCTGTCACTTTGTCACATGTTGGGAAATCACAGTGGCTCGGCTCCAGAAATGGCGGGTGTCCCCGTCATCCTGCCAGGGCCGCCAAGAAGTTCATCACCTAAAGCAATCTTATCTTACACACTTCAACTTGTTGCACGCACCTGACCTGACCCTAAGTCACCTAACTTATTATTTCATAACTTATTTTATTGTGATTTTATTTTCATATTTTATTTTTATATGAATTGAATTTACTGTTACTACATTGTGGGAATAATTATTTTCAATGCATTTAGGCTTTAGCAATTAGCACTGTTGTTTTTTTGATACTGTGTGGACTCGAAGTGTGGGCAGGGCACACTGGGGGCAACGATGATATTATATCGATTGCACAGGCACTTTATACGCACAGCCAAGTTGTGTTTGTTAGTAGTTTGTTTCTTGATGCACTTTAAGCGCTGCCGCTGTAGCACCTTTGTTTGTTTCATATTTTCTTTTTATTGGAAAGATTTGGTATAGCAGCTTTTATTATACACTGCCTTTATTTTCGTATGTGCTGATTTACAAATGAATGACATTATACACATTTTTTGGAGCTTTATGCAACCTGCCATCTACTGTTCTGGCAGTGGTAATTTTTTTAAAAGTAACGAGTAACGATGCAGCACAAAAAAAAAATATCGGAGTAGAAGTATCGAAATCATCGGAAAAATGTAGTGAAGTAAAAGTAGAAGTAGGAGAAAAAAATTCTACTTTAGGAAAGTACAGATACCGCATTTCGGTACTTAAGTACAGTACTTAAGTAGTTCTACTTCGTTACTATACATCTCTGCCAATAATAAACAGACAAACCCAGTGCAATTCAAATCATAAACAGACCAGAGCATTACAATGGTAAATTGCCAGGTCTAGCTGGACTAGGGTTGCCACCTCATCCCTTTAATCCAGGACACATAGGAATTACACAGGTTCTGAGGCTTATAGAATGCACATAAGGCACCAAGTGAGTTTAATTACCACCTTAATCCGCCACAGAACCTGTTTAATTAATATGTGTCCTGGTTTAACCGCTTGCCGACTGCCCGCCAAAGATGTACTGTGGCAGGCAGCCACGCCCAGGCAAATCGCTCGCTCTGGGGAGTCTAAGGGGTGAGCACGCGTGCCGGCGGCACACTCCCGCCCCCACTCGGAAGCCAGCGCGTGTGTTAGGCAGCTCCGATTGCCGCCTGACAACCGCAATCTTTCCCCGCTGAGAGAAAAGGGCGGTCGCCTGTTGTAAACACAGCTGATCGTCCTTCTCCCTGCAATGATCACAGAGACCATGTTATCCTTCTATATAGGATCACAGGTCTCTGTGATCATTTCACAAGCCCCTCCCCTATACAGTTAGTATTAACCCCTTCCCTGCCAGTGTCATTATTACTGTAACAGGGCATATTTTTAGCACTGATTACTGTAGTAATGTCACTGGTCCCCCCCAAAGGTGTCAAAAATGTCAGTTAGGGGTCCGATTTGTCCGCCGCAATGTCGCAGTCCTGCAAAAAAATCACAGATCGCTGCCATTACTAGTAAAAAAAGAAAGCTCTATTTGTGGGGAAAAAAGGACGTAAATTTATTTTTGGTACAGCGTCGCACCACTGCGCAATTGTCAAGTAACGATTAAAGTAACGCAGTGCCGAATTGCAAAATAGGGCCTGGTCAGGAAGGGGGAAAAATATTCCGGGGCTGAAGTGGTTAAAGGGATGAGGTGGCAACCTTAAAGGGAGGGGGGTAATTAAATAGTGGCAATGGGGGTAAGGTGCAATAGTGAATTGTTAGGTCAGGGGGAGAATCACATTGTAGCAGTGGGGGGGGGGGGGTTCAGGCAGTGGAGAATTACCAGGTCTGGGGGGGTCAGGTCACATATGCAGTTTTCTGATGCAGTTTTCTGCAGACACCTATAAGTGGTATGACAGATGGTGTTGCATTTAAAGGGACTGGTGGAATAGGATGTTATGGATACACCAATATAAAGTCAGATAGTATCAGTGGAGGTTGGGAATTGGGTGGCAGTGAATTGGCAGGGAAAGGGGGGTTAAAGGTAGTAGTGAATGATCAGGTCTGAAGGGGATCACATATTGGGGGCGGGGTAGTAGTGAATGATCAGGAGGTCTAGGGGGGGGGGGGTCACAGTGTGGTGCTGAATTTGGGGGGAGATCATATATTGGTGGGGGGGGGGGGCAGTGCTGAATCGTCAGCCCAGAGTGTCAGTTATGAATTGTGTGGTAGGGAATGAGAGCGGTGGTGAATTTGGGGGAAATCACATATTGGTGAGGTGTCGGTAGTGAATTGAGTGGTGTACAGGGGAGGAGGGTGACACAGCAGTGGTGAATTTGGTGGGGAGATCACATATTAGAGTGGGGGGTGTCAATGGTGAATTGTGTGGTTTGGCAAGGGGGGCCCTACACCACCACTGTATTTATCATACCCCCCACACAATTCACTGCTGATCTCCTCACCAAATTCATCACTGCTGTGTCATTCCCCCCGAATGACACAGCAGTGGTGATTTTAGTGAGATCAGCGGTGAATTGTGTGTGGGGGGTGGTATGATACAGTAGTGGTGAATTTGGTGGGAAGATCACATGTTGGGGTGGGGGGGGGGGGGTGACAGTCGTGAAATGTGTGGGGTGGTGGGGGATGACACAGCAGTGGTGAATTTGGTGAGATCACATATTGGTGGAGGTGTCATTGGTGATGTGTGGTGTGGGGAGGGTTATGACACAGTGGTGGTGAATTTAGGAGAGATCACATATTGGTGGGGGTGTCAGTGGTGATGTTTAGTGTGGGGGGGGGGTTATGACACAGCGGTGGTGAATTTGGTGGGGAGATCACATATTGGTGGGGGTGTCAGTGGTGGTGTGGGGCTATAACAGCGGTGGTGACACCGCCCACACCACACAATTCACCACTGAACCCCCACCAATATGTGATCTCCCCCTGCTGTGTCATAACCCCCCCCCCTTCACCACACATCACCACTGACACCCCCACCAATATGTGATCTCTCCTAAATTCACCACCGCTGTGTCATAACCCCCCTCCCTCACATCACCACTGACACCCCCACCAATATGCGATCTCCCCCAAATTCACCACTGCTGTACCATGGTAAATTTGGGGGAGATCACATATTGGTGGGGGTGTCCGTGGATCTGGCATTTAGTTGGGCTTGCCTTGAACAAAACCTGTGCTGTACCATCATTCTTAGACCGTTATCTACTTAGAGAGATTACCTACCTGTGGACATTGTGACATCGACGTCAACGTGCCCGCGCTCACTGAGGACACTATGGAAACCCCAGCCGGCCTCTCCTCCCACGGAAGCAGCGCCAGCCGCAGGGCCCCTCCCCTCCTCCCACTTCCATAGCGCCGGATGCCGGGCCCCTCCCCTCCTCTCACTTCCATAGCGACAGCTGCCTGCAGGGCCCCTCCTCTCCTCAAACTTCCAGAGCGCTGACTGCTGGGCCCCGATAGCCCGATGTTGTCTCTGAGACAACATCGGGTGAATTAATGCTGTAGTGGGTGGCAGGTCCCCTTCCTGACCGGGCCCCCCTTGCCGGCCGTGCCCTCGGACCACACCCGAAGTGCCCGACCGCTCAGTCCACCCCTGCCAATGATGTTCCTGAAAAGAGGAATAATAACTACAGTTCCAGTTTACTAAGTTACATTCTGTATCTTTGGTGAAGGTACTGGTAATCTGTGCCTTATATGCTAACAAGAGAACGGTTTACTCCACTTTTTTAAATATAATTTTCCACTGCTGCTTATCCGGCAAATAAAGTTACTTCATTTACAGTACCACGCAGCTTGATTCCCTCTATAATACAGCCACACTAATTCCACCGCTTACAAACTGGCCGCATTTATTTCCCTGCTCATAGAAACGGTGGGCAAAATACTTGTGTTTATCTTTGGCCTTGTGGTCCAAACACTGGCAGAGGCTGAGTCGCAGCATCTCAAATTGTTGAGCATCAGCGGGGGTCAAAGCTCGCCTTGTGTTTGATCTCGAGAGCGTGTATTCTGTCTAGGAGATCAGTCAGTTCCCATTGCTTTTCCCTTTTGACACGGGAGCCATGAGCAATTAATTCCCCTCTGATTACTGCTTTAAGGGCCTCCCAGACCACCTGACTGAACCCCCCCCCCCCCAGGGGAATTGGTTTCAAAGTATGATGTCAATGTGCGGGAAAGGGTCTCTAAAATACATTTATTATCTAAAAGGGACTCATTCAGTCACCAGGTCCACTCTGTATGGTAAGCAGAAACTGGACGAAGAGTCTGAGTTATGGGAGAATGATCTAAGATGGTGATAGATTCAACTGATCCACTAATAATAAATCAAGGCGGGAGTATGTGTTATACGTTTTAGAGTAGTAGCTATAATCTTTATCTCTAGCATGTGACACACGCCAACAATCCACCAAATGAAGAGAGCGTAAAAGTTGTTTAACATGTTTGAGGGGTCTAAAAGACAGTGGAGTTTTACCTGATGAGGTGTCCAGGCAGGGGTCCTGTGACTGAAATCCCCTCCCAGAATCAAAAAACCTTCCCTAAAGCCCTCCAGCTTCAGTAGGGAGAGAGAGGAAGTCAACCATATGTGTATTAGAGGCATAAATGGTGGCAAACGTATATCTATGGCCATATATCGTGCCTTTAATAAAAAGAAAACGGCCCCGGGATCAGCTTGCAGGGAAGTGAGAGAGAACGAGCAGGATTTCCTAATGGCTATCATTATCTCCCTAGCTTTGGGGATTGGGGATGGAGCATGAAACCACTGAGCAAAAGAGGTGAGAGGCATACGAGGGGTGGACCCTGCCGTGAAATGCGTCTCCCAAAAAAAAACAACATCTGCAGCCAGGTGACGCATTTCATGCCAGAGAAGGCCCCTTTTGTGTGGTGAACAAAGACCTATCACATCGTAGGGCACAAATTTCAAAGTATCAACCATTGTATAAGTCTAGGTAGCACCAGTAATAGTATGAACCATAACCACATCTTCCACAAGGATAGGCAAGGGCCATCCTGGGAAGAGGCCCTTTGTTAGTTAAATCTAAGACCCTAAGTGCACCTTGAAGGAAGGGAGAAAAGTACAAGTAAGCAACAAACAATAAAAATTGGAAAAAAGGATAACACAACATCCCGTAACAAACGCATGCACCTGCTAAAGGTGGGAGGGATCCAGAGATGAGAGAAATTCCCCTGTCCGGGGCTCTCTGCCCATCTGCAACTTGGCAGAATATAGAGTCCCGTAGTGAGGGACCCACCTAATGGGGGGGGGGAGATGACTGGGGGCATACATGGAGTCCCCAGTGCTCCCCGGGGAAACAGGAAAAATAGCATAAAGGTGACATCAATCTAGCAGCCAGGAAATTGGTGGAAAGGAGGAAAAATAACAGTTATCCGTCATATGAGTCCACATGATGTAATAAGTAGTCCAGGTAGACAGCGAGGAGGCCAGGGCACTCAATGAGAAGAAAAAGGGAGAGAAAAATACTAATGAATAACAAGATCACGTTCAGAGAGTACACCTTGTACACATCTCAACCGTCAACTCAACTCATGTGACAGCACTGAAGAAATTACACTTTGCTACAATGTAAAGTAGTGAGTGTACAGCTTGTATAACAGTGTAAATTTGCTGTTCCCTCAATATACAGTGGGGATCGAAAGTTTGGGCACCCCAGGTAAAAATTTGTATTAATGCGCATAAAGAAGCCAAGGGAAGATGGAAAAATCTCCAAGAGGCATCAAATTACAGATTAGACATTCTTATAATATGTCAACAAAAGTTAGATTTTATTTCCATCATTGACACTTTCAAAATGACAGAAAACAAAAAATAGTGTCTGCAAATGTTTGGGCACCCTTCAGAATTTATAGCATGCACTGCCCCCTTTGCAAGGCTGAGACCTGCCAGTGTCATGGATTGTTCTAAATCATCATCTGGGAAGACCAGGTGATGTCAATCTCAAAGGTTTTAAATGCCCAGACTCATCTGACCTTGCCCCAACAATCAGCATCATGGGATCTTCTAAGCAGTTGTATAGAAAACTGAAACTGAAAATAGTTGACGCTCACAAAGCTGGAGAAGGCTATAAGACGATAGCAAAGTGTTTTCAGAAGTCAATATCCTATGTTTGGAATGTAATTAAGAAATGGCAGTCATCAGGAACAGTGGAAGTTAAAGCAAGATCTATATATGCCTGTTCAAATTTTGTAGTTAGGTCACTGGGTTTGTAATGTGAAACCCCCCCCCCCTATTCAGGTCCATTGGGTTACCCTTGCGTATTGATGGGTTGGTCAAAGACAACTGACGTCTCTTCAATTCTACAAGTACTCTCTTTAGAATTGAAAGGATAAATGGACTTTATGGTGAAAATACCCTTGGGTAATGAATAGGATGATTGTTCAACTAATTGCTCCTCAGATAAATCATCAGGTATCCAAGTCCAATCACCTGGTTGGTGAATCCAAATGTGTAATACCCCATCTCTAGCACAAGGCAGATAAGTGTTTCCTTGGGTAGGATGATGTCCTGATTTGAGGGGTGTATATGTAAATGAATATAGGGGACTGATGTGTGTTACCCAGAGGGGTGTGTGTAAATTTTCATTCCTTCCCCCTACATCCTCGGGGACAGGCATACTAACACTTCTGATCACTTCAGTTTTTGTCCTTTTCTTACATTTATGGGGAGTGGGAAATTATTGATGCACTTGGGAATGATAATTTCTCGGGCTACTTGGACCTCAATAGCGTAAGGCACCTGTTGTTGGAATTTATATCTTGATACCCTTTGGGGTCCCCCTTTAGTTGACTCCATAAACAGTTATTAATTAAGTCAATTTGATTGGCAAAATAATATAATAAGTTGTTGCCAATGTAAATTTGAGTTTGGAGATTATCCAAGACTATTAACACATGGGTGGTTGTCTTAATACCTATAGCGATTGAATTATAGTCCACAGAATGACCAATGGAATCTGAAATCCAAGGATGGAATCTGAAATCCAAGGACACTGAGGTGTGGAGAAATGGATAATTTCCATTTCATTTAAAAGTTTTATAAGCCCATGGCTAACAAAGCTATGCTCCTGTTTTAAATCAAGTTTGGCACATTTTGACCTATTAAGACCATTTATCTGGATAGGGATAAATAGATCACTGTTAACCCTTTCAACCCTCAATAATTGTGCATGACTTCCCCCTGTTCTAAGTTTATCCTTCTAATGAAAAGATATGGTAAGTATATAATCGTGGAGGGAGATATCTTTTATTTTATTTCGGGGAATTTTCAAAGTATGGTCATTGTTTCCCACTTCAAGACTATGATCGTCAGGTTGTATAACCGTGACATCGGGGAACTGACTATTCCTGAAATAGATTTCTAGGGAAACAGGCCTTTCTTTCACCGGGTGGCAGTGTTGCTGTGAATGGGGAGTTTTAAGCTTCTCATTTTTATTAGGGCTAGTAACTTGTGACCACATTACTTGGTTCACACAATCAACTATCATGTTGAGTCTTTTAAGTATACACTATAACCCAATTATCATGTGATGGTGTTTGACAGACTTCTGCACGGGTTCTTGCACAGATGTCTATTGAAATCCTCTTCCCAAAGCTGACAAAAGTAGTACAGAAACTACTTTTGGGAATCAGTGAGGTGCCGGCAATTAGCTCCGAGTTGACATGTCAAATTGCATGTCAAATCGGACCAACGCGAACATGGGCTCATGCTCTCCTTGCCCAGCCTATCTGCTTAGGTGGACGGCCATATCTTGGTAGGTTTACAGTTGTGCCATACTCTTTCCATTTTCGAATGATGGATTGAACAGTGATCCGTGAGATGTTCAAAGCTTGGGATATTTTTTTATAACCTAACCCTGCTTTAAACTCCTCCACAACATTATCCCTAACTTGTCTGGTGTGTTCCTTGGCCTTCATGATGCTGTTTGTTCACTAAAGTTCTCTAACAAACCTCTACCGCTTTACAACAAATGCACGCCACACTTTTCAGATATTTATTTGTAAAAAAATTTAAATACCATTTATCATTTTCCTTGCATTTCACAATTATGTGCTACTTTGTGTTGGCCTATCACGTAAAATCCCAATAAAAGTTATTTAGGTTTTTGGTTGTAACATGACAAAATGTGGAAAATTTCAAGGGGTATAAATACTTCTTCAAGGCACTGTATCTCCCATCAGATTTAGTCAGATGGGACAGGTTATTAAAAAATCGTGTCATTTGTTTGAACATTTTTTTGCCTGGGTTTCAACTTGTTCAATTTACTGGTCGAGGGAGTCTTGGTTATTGACTGTTTCTGTGGGTTCTGTTCCGTTCAGGATGGGACTGGTTAGAGTTATCGGAATCAGAACTACTGGTCCGGTCCTGACGCTGTGGCTTTACTCATTGAGAATCCTGTGTTTCCCTATGGTTTGGGGGAACCTGGGGAGCTGCACTCACCTTGTGTGTCCTTGTGTTTTCCTGATTTTGAGGGAACCTAGGACCATTGTGGTTCTCATTACAATTAGGGTTTCTACTGAAATTGGAGTTCCTATTAAAGTTGGGGAACCTACTTAAGTTAGGGTTTCTGTTAAAATTGGGGTGTTGATTCTGTCAGTATCCTGGGACCTCTGGGTATATTCCCTCTGGTCATTTATGTATATTTGACCCCTTTCCCTCCCACTACTGTAATTATGTGGCCCTCTGTCTGTCCCTCATCATGGGAGGTCTAATTGACCTATCTCAGACTACCTCTTGATTAGACCTCCTCTCCATCAGTAAACCAAGAGGTTGAGGGGGAACGGTAGTGGCTGCCACTATTTTAGGGATAGGCTTGGCTTCTCTTTTTACCCCGCTCTCACTAAATTGTTGGATTGAGAATAGGTGGTCACTCTGACTGGATACGTGCGGGACGCCGCGATTGGATCCCCAGCCACCATTTTCTATGTGCTTGCCTGTACTACACCATTGTGAGTAGTTCTTTTTAATAAACTTCATTTATGGTATTTATGGGATTACACTATGGTCTTCTGTACATTCTTTTTTATACATCCATCTGACCATCACGGAGCTACCTTGAGGAATTAACCATTCCACGGCGCTACCCATGGTTTCTTGAAGTTCCTGAGATCTATGCGATATGTTTCACTTGGCGAGGCTCTCTCATTAATTTGAGTAGCCACGGCGCTCTGGTAAGCTGATTCCTACACTAGTGCACTGTGGTGTCCCCACTCTACACATTCCCTGGGTGTCACAGGAAGGAAGGATTGATATCACCACCATTCCCTTGAATTTAGCCTTTTTGGACTTCTATTATTCTTTGGGACTTTAGTCACTTTTTACACATTTACCTCTTATTACTTTTTTTCATTCTGTTGGATGGAATTTTTTTGTCATCGCACTCATTATTATATTTAGCGCTGCATTTTTTTGTATTATTGTACCTTTGATCACTGTCTGTGGATCTTGTGCTAGCTGCTTTTTACTTATTTTCACTCATTTTCGTCATGTTTGTTATCAATTTTTAGCGCAGAAATACCCACCCCCCTTTTATTCCCACTCTCCTTTACTAGCCAAGCAAGGGAGCGTCCTTCTTTAAAATATTTTGCAAGTCCCAATTTTATATAGGCAGGTAATGCTTCATACAAAAAGGTCTTGAATTTGGACTGATCTGGATTTGGGATCCTTTTCAGCCAGAAAATAGCAACTTTTCAATACGGCTAGAAATTCTGAGGGACTTTGGTTATGAACGCATTGTAAATTACAGGCCACAGCCTTGGCAGAGGTAATGGTTCTTTAGGGTGCAAACTTCATGTGACACCTAAGTTTGACCTCTCTTCATGACTTACCATACAGAGCTGCAAAGAAAAAAAAAAAAACAGGCTATATTTATCTTCAAATAACAATGGTAAATCAATTTTTGTACGATCAACCTTTATTGTTCTTTGCGTTAGTGAATGCCATTACAAGTTAACAGACCCGGCCATCTTGAATAAACTGGTCCTCACTCAATATCTGGGCCTGCCTCTTTTCTTCTGTGACAAACACCTCTAAACTATTTTCTATATCTAATTTCTTACGGATATGTTTATCTACACCATATTCTGCAAATATTCGTAATGTTTCCTGCTGTCTTCCAGACTCCTCAAGGATTCTACAGCCTAAACGAATTCCCTTTCCTGGCTGTGTCTGGAAGAGGTAGACGCACTGTTACACTGCCATGTTAACACTCAATATATGTGTAAAAAAGTGTAGTGCGCTAAATCCAAATAATCTTGTTCAGGTGAATATAAACAAAACAATAGTAATCATAAAGTCCCAAAGTCCAAAGAAATAAAATCCTTCAGTCGACAATATGATAACGTGAGAGCAGATGTGAAATTCAAATGATATTCAATGATAGTGATGAAATCCCTCCACCTGGTGAATTTCCTCCTTACCCGGCGGACGATAGATAAGTGCAAAATATAATACTCCAAACTAACTCTTCATGTGACCACACCAAAATGACTGTGCTCTTCACCACTAGTGCAAGAACCAAAATAGCCCCTTACCAGAACGATATCTATAACACGCTCTGTGATATCCTTGGTGCTATTAATCTGCTTCTCTCCCTTCAAACAGGCACAGCAGGCTCTCCAAGGTTCATCAAAGGCTTAAATTGATCCTCTCCAGTAGAGACATGCAAAGCAATAATGGCTGATAGTGCATTACCCTTTATCAAAGTAAATGTTGCACTTACATGACAGCAGTAAATTTGCGCTTGGAAAGATTATGTAGAGCAGTGAGGAGATTCTAGGATACTCGTGTCTGGCTGCAGCGCGGACTCTGAGTGACGTAGTGACGGCACGCCTCCTTGCTGACGCGTTTCCTCC
Organism: Pelophylax lessonae; assembly: GCF_965119305.1. Classification (NCBI taxonomy): domain Eukaryota; kingdom Metazoa; phylum Chordata; class Amphibia; order Anura; family Ranidae; genus Pelophylax; species Pelophylax lessonae. Next base: position 403,561,203 of record NC_138771.1, on the reverse strand, counting down.
AATAGGACTTCTACAGAGATAGGAGGTGTTCGCGCGCCGTCACGTCCGCCCTTTTATGTTGAGAGGAAACCACTGCACTTCCGGTGTCTGCAAGAAAAAGTCTCGGAAGCTGCCTAATGGATCCTTCTTAGGAATGTGCAATTTCATTCAGATTTTATTGGATTATATATATAAAAACAAAGATATATTGCACAAGAGATCGGATTAATGCATGGATCTAATGTAATGGGGCTAAAAAATCCCAAATCTCTTTAATCCATGCCGATTCCGAACATGGTTTTTAAAAGTATAAAATATGGAATAAAAACATGAGGATATATGGAGGCATGCACATATTCCTCTTACGGAAGTATATGTAAAAGTCATCATTAAAAGTTTAAAAACTCTTTAAGAACGTTAATTAAAATGGGTTAAAAAAACTTCCTTGACCTTAAGTGCCACCGGAAGTAGTCATTTCCTGATATCCCATGTTGGTGCCACAAGGAGCACACATGGGATATGTTAGTTATGCATGAATATTATCCCATATACATGATTATCATACATCTCAATCACTCTAAAGGTCAATAGAATTTTATACAAATGCAAATAACATATTATATATACTCTCTCTAAAATGCAAGTTTTTTAAATAAATAAATCCAGGTGTTAGCTATTGTTGATGTGTGAATTAATGTCCCATTCTATGTTGTGGCCCTTGGGTCTAGAACATTTTATTCATAAATGCAGAAAGTTTCCCTTCTGGAAATGGACCTTTTAAGGTCACTTCCTCTCCAATGGGGATATGTTTTTCTATGGCAATAATTTTCAGTTTTTTTTTTATTTTTTTGATGGTATTGTGCGTAATGTTGGGACACGCTATGCCCTGGAAAACCTTTGTGGATATTTGTCAAGTGCTCTCCTATGCGTATGCATGCAGTACGTATAGTTCTTCCCACATACTGTAAATTGCATTCGCATTGTAGGAGGTATACCACACCTTTTGTGTGACATGAGATGAACTCTTTGATGGGGTATTCCTTCCCTGTTACAGTAGAGACAAATTTGTTCGTCCTAACAGTATTAGCTTCTTTGCATATTCAACATGTTTTGCATGGGTAAAAACCCTTCATGTCTGGGAAGATTCTTGTCATAGTTGGTTTCTCTACAGGATTTCTGGCTACTAAATCTTTAAGATTTGTCGCTTTCTTAACCACTTCCATACCGAGTCATGTAAAATGACGTCGGCAAAGTGGTTGTCTAGATCCGGGCCGCCGTCATATGACGTCGGCCCGTTCTAGCTGCTACTGCGCGCCCCCGGCGGCGCGCAGCGGCGCGATCAGGGATGAGGCTCGTCCCTCGGACATAGCCCATCACTGATCAAGGTAAACAGCCAATAGAAATTGGCTGTTTACCACGTGATCGGCTGTGTCAATCACAGCCGATCACATGAGCGGCTCCAGCACGAGCCGCTCGTTCTCTCTGCAATGCGCGCCCCCGGGGGCGCGCAGAGCAGCGATCGGGGACGAGGCTCGTCCCTCGGACAGAGTCGATCCCCGATCTAGGTAAAGAGCCAATGAAATTGGCTCTTTACCACGTGACCGGCTGTGTCCAATCACAGCCGGTCACAAATGTCAACAGAGAACACGGTAACTAGCTGTCACCGTGTTCTCCTCCTCACACACTGATCCTGTGTGAGGAGGAGATTGTGGTAACAGCTAGTTACCAACTACAGTGCACCCTAAACACTGATTGCCCCCCCCCAATAAAGAGCACCTGTCACTAGCCCATCAAAGTACCCGAGTACCTGTCATCAGGTACTCAGATGACAGGTACTCGGGTACTCTGATGGGCTGGTGACAGGTATTCGGGTACTCTGATGACAGGTACTCAGGTACTCTGATGACGGATACTCTGATGACAGGTACTCAGGTACTCTGATGACGGATACTCTGATGACAGGTACTCGGGTACTCTGATGGGTACTCAGGTACTCTGATGACGGGTACTCGGGTACTCTGATGACAGGTACTCGGGTACTCTGATGACAGGTATTCGGGTACTCTGATGACAGGTACTCGGGTACTCTGATGACGGGTACTCGGGTACTCTGATGACGGGTACTCGAGTACTCGGATGACGGGTACTCGGGTACTCTGATGACAGGTACTCGGGTACTCTGATGACAGGTACTCTGGTACTTTGAGTACCTGTCAACGGAGTACCCGTCATCAGAGTACCTGAGTACCTGTCACCTACCCATCAGAGTACCCGAGTACCTTCCACCTGCTCATCAGAGTACCTGACGCCTGAAGTACCCAAGTACTTGCCGCCTGCTCATCAGTACCCATCACTACTCATCAGTACTCATCAGTACCTATCACGTATCAGTACTGATCATCAGTACCCATCAGTACAGTATCACCTATCACCTATCAGTCAGTGAGTACTACTCATCAGTACCTATCACCTGCCTGTCACCTGCCCATCAGAGTACCCGAGTACCTGTCACCTGCCTATCGGAGTACCCGAGTACCTGCCACCTGCTCATCAGTACCAGAGTACCTGTCACCTGCCCAACAAAGTACCCGAGAACCTGTCACCCTTCATACAGCCACCATGTCCAAGTCCAAAAAGGTTTATATACGTCGTCCGTTTAAACCTAAATACCGGTGTTATGGCAGCAGATAGCTGCCATAACCCTGGTATTTTTTTAAACGGTGGACGGTTGGCTTTCCGATAAGGGTGGTCCCAGCGGCGGATTCGCCGTGGGATCACCCTTCGGGGTGGCGGAAGAGGCGCCCCCCCCCTCCCGACGCGTTCCGGTCCTTTTCCCCGCTTACCGGACCCGCCGGCAGCGGGGAAAACAATCCGGTCCCGAATCCTCACAGACAGGATGTCGAGTGAGGGCAAGCTTGCCCTCACTTGACTCTATGGTCTTGGAGGACCGGAGCTACGGAAAATGTTGTTGCCTAGCAACTGGTTTAAAGGTCCTTTTTTTTTTTTTTTCATTTTATATTATAATTATTTTATTTATTTTTTTTTTTCTATCTTTTAGTGTACTTGTGAGATCTGAGGACTTTTTGACCCCAGATCTCACAAAAAAGAGGTCCTGTCGTGCCTATTTCTATTAGGAGGAATATTTACATTTCTTTTAATAGAAATAAAAATGATCAATTTTTTTTTTTTTTAAACGGTGTAAAAATAAAAAATAATAAATAAAATAAATAGTAAAAAAAAAAAAAAAAAAAAAATTAAAGCGCCCTGTCCCCGTTAGCTCGCGCGCAGAAGCGAATGCATACAGAAACCCCGCCCACATATGTAAACGGTGTTCAAACCACACATGTGAGGTATCGCCTCGATCGTTAGAGCAAGGGGAATAATTTGAGCCCTAGACCTCCTCTGTAACTCAAAGATGGCAACCTGTAGAAATTTTTAAATTGTCGCCTATGGGGATTTTTAAGTACCAAAGTTTGTCACCATTCCGTGAGCGTGCGCAATTTTGAAACATGACATGTTGGGTATCTATTTACTCGGCGTATTATTATCTTTCACATTATGGAAAAAAATTGGGCTAACTTTACTGGTTTCTTATTTTTTAATTAAAAAAAGTGAATTTTTTCCAAAAAAATTGCGTTTGGAAGACCGCTACGCAAATACGGTGTGATAAAAAATATTGCAATAATCTCCATTTTATTCTCTAGGGTCTCTGCTAAAAAAAAATATATAATGTTTGGGGGTTCTAAGCAGTTTTCTAGCAAAACAACTGATTTTAGCTTGTAAACACCAAATGTCAAAAATAGGCCTAGGCAAGTGGCTAGGATGCATGATGATGCTCCTTGGATGTTCGGCCCCTCTATATGGCTAGGCTGTGAAAAAGTCTCACACATGTGGTATTGCCATACTCAGGAGGAGTGGCAGAATGTATTTTGGGGTGTCATTTTTGCTGTGTACATGCTATGTGTTAGGAATATCCTATAAATTGACAACTTTGTGTAAAAAAAAAAAGTTTTCATTTTTTTCCCACATTTTCCAAAAACCTGTGGAAAAAAATGATATGTTCAAACGACCCATAATGCCTCATAGAATATACGTTGGAGTGTTTGCTTTCCAAAATGGGGTCATTTTGTGGACTTTTCCATTGTATTGGTGCTCTAGGGCCTTGAAAAGTGTGATAGGTAGTAAGAAAGTTTTATGTGTATTTATGCTCCTAGAACGCCTGAATGTGCTTCTTGGACGTGGAGTCTCTTTTTGTGGCCAGGCTGTGTAAAAGTCTCACACATGTGGTATCGCCATACTCGGAAGGAGTAGCAGAATATATTTTTGGGTGTAATTTTTGCTGTGTACATGCTATGTGTTAGAAATAGCTTATAAATTGACAACTTTGTGGGAAAAAAAAGAAAATTGTGGGAAAAAATTACAACTTCAAAAAACTCACCATGCCTCTTACTAAATACCTTGGACTGTCTACTTTACAAAAAGGGGTCATTTGGTCGGTATTTGTACTGTCCTGACATTTCAGGGCCTCAAGAAAGGAGATAGGCAGTCAGTACATCTGGTGTGATCAATTTTCAGTAATTGGTACCATAGCTTCTAGACTCAATAACTTTCACACAGACTAAATAATATACACTAATTTGGGTTAATTTTACCAGAGACATGTAGCAGTATACATTTTGGCCCAAATGTATGAAGAAAAATTTATTTTTTGCAAAATTTCATAATTGAAACTAAAAAAAAGTGTTTTTTTTTCAAAATTTTTGCTCTTTTTTTGCATATATCACGAAAAAAAAAAACCCCAGTTGTGATCAAATACCACCAAAAGAAAGCTCTATTTGTGTGAAAAAAATGATAAAAATTTTGTTTGGTTATAGTGTAGCATGACTGAGCAATTGTCATTCAAAGTGTGAGAGTGCTGAAAGCTGAAAATTGGTCTGGGCAGGAAGGGTGTCTAACTGCTCTGTATGGAAGCGGTTAAAGATGATTTTGGGTTGATTTGGTAGTGCCGGCCCAAGGATTCTGTCTTTTTGTAATACTCCCCAGTATTTTCTGAAAATGTGATTTAACCATTTATAATTACTGGAGAATTTGGTGGTAAATGCATACTCAAAATGGGGTGATTTATCCTCAGCATTTGTCACTACGTCACTCGGAGTCCGTGCTGCAGCCGGACACGAGTATCCTAGAATCTCCTCACTGCTCTACATAATCTTTCCAAGCGCAAATTTACTGCTGTCATGTAAGTGCAACATTTACTTTAATAAAAGCTTTGATAAAAGGTAATGCACTATCAGCCATTATTGCTTTGCATGTCTCTACTGGAGAGGATCAATTTAAGCCTTTGATGAACCTTGGAGAGCCTGCTGTGCCTGTTTGAAGGGAGAGAAGCAGATTAACAGCACCAAGGATATCACAGAGCGTGTTATAGATATTGTTCTGGTAAGGGGCTATTTTGGTTCTTGCACTAGTGGTGAAGAGTACAGTCATTTTGTTGTGGTCACATGAAGAGTTCGCTTGGAGTATTATATTTTGCACTTATCTATCGTCCGCCGGGTAAGGAGGAAATTCACCAGGTGGAGGGATTTCATCACTATCATTGAATATCATTTGAATTTCACATCTGCTCTCACGTTATCATATTGTCGACTGAAGGATTTTATTTCTTTGGACTTTGGGACTTTAGGATTACTATTGTTTTGTTTATATTCACCTGAACAAGGTTATTTGGATTTAGCGCACTACACTTTTTTACACATTTATTATCATTTTCTGGTAGCAGCTTGATCACGGATCAGCGCACCTTTCTTTACACACATAACACTCAATATATATATATTTGACAATGTAAATGAAAATACAATCACCAGTATGTTTTGTATTATGGTAAGATTTTGTTATAGCTTGTTATAGCTTTTGTTACAGTTTGGAGTGCCTCAAAATAAAATGTTGTAATGGTGTTGTGTTACACGTGAAAAACAATTTAATGAATTCTAATCGACTGGCTTGTGAATTATAAATCATTCATAAAAGGGGCGGTGCCTGAATTATAAATGGAATTTAGATACAGTGCCTCTGGCCATTATGGCAAAAATAAAATAACTGAATAAACAATATTCATTTAGTTCAAACACTGGAGGAAATATACCACAATACAACATTCCTGAATTCTTTTAGCTAAGGTGATTTCTTACCAAGTATACAAATATCTCCAACTTTGATTAATGAATAAAGATAATTTATTTATATACAAGACACACATATATATATATATATATATATATATATATATATATATATATATATATATAATGTTACAAAATAAATTTACTGGTGATTTGTACTTCATACACATGATCGAAGAAAATGATTAATCAGATACAATTACGTTAAACGTCAAGCACAAGAGAAACATATGACCATAAAATGTGATAAGCCGTGATTTACCAAAGGATAGCAAAATACCCTAATTACTTTTGAAAGCAGTTTCCCACCGTCCACGGCCAAAGGAGGGGAGGATAGTACTTTATATAGTAATAACAATAACTTCAATTTAATTGTGTTCTTAAAGACAATATACTTGCAATGTATTTAACAGGATAACCAAAACAATAAACTACCATGAACACCAGTTATTATATTCTAGCAATATTTGGAATATAAAAAAGGTTGTAGTGATACTTTGCATACATCTCACCACTTCTCAGAGATAATGTTCTGATAAGATAAAATGGTGTCTACGAATAGTTGAGGAAAGGGAAAAGATAGTGCTGGACCCGTAGGTTTATTTTACTGTTACTGTTATCTTAAGGTATTAATATTGGTGTAAATGATCTGGTTCCTGGGCAGGCAGCTTCTACACCCCAGAGGATCTCCACAGTCTCCCTGGCTTGTAGTGTAATGTAAGAAGGGTTTAAATTTAAGCACCACTCCACTGCTAAAAGGTCCAGATACACCTTTATTCCAGTAAAGGTCAGGGGTACGGATCAAGAAATAGCCAATTTGTTTTGGGGATTTAGGTGCCCCATTCATCAGTGCTTGACTGGCAAGCAAGTGAACTGGACCTACAATGGTGTTTGTACAAGAAAGGAAGATAAACCCCTCTACATAGAAGGCTAAGGTGCCAATTAACTTGGGTCAAAACATATATTTAAAAGTATATAAATGTGTATTCATCAACAAAGATTAAAATGAACAATGTCGGTGGGGAGCCGCGACACAGACCGCTGCAAACTACAGGCTGAACCATTGAAGTTGGCAGCCAATTGGTGTCCCCTTATTTATAGGCTTTTCTTTTGTCTAAAAAAAAAACCTAGTGGGTCCAACCCAGATCAGAGGGATCCTTAAATGTGATTATTAAAAGCCATAAGTAGAAATATCCTAATTACTCCTCCTGCGTTTGAATACTGTACACCTATGTTCTAAAACAGCCGTCGATTTACATTTAAAGTGATATAGTCCCAGTTTTTGTACTCTATAGTCTGCAAAAAATATCTTTGGAGGTAGCATTTAACATATCCCCTGAAGAAAACATTTGGTGAAACATGTTGGGATTGCTACTCTGCGACAATATCGCAAAAAAATAATGTATATAGGAACTTTTTAACAATGTAGTTTGTTTGTTCATTTTAATCTTTGTCGATGAATAAAAATTTATATACTTTTAAATATAGGTTTTGATCCAAATTAATTGGCACCTTAAAAAATCCCTAGCCCTCCTATTTAGGGGGGTTTCTTTTCTTGCACTTCACAATTGGGATGCCTTTGAGCCATTCTCCAAGCATCATTTTCTCGTGTATACAATGGTGTTTATTCCAGTTTGAGTTGAAAGCACAGGCATTAGGCAGCAGCTTGTTTGGCAGCAAACCACGGCCTGTTCTTTCAACTCACACTGGCATAAATACCATTGTAGGTCCAGTTCACTACTCGATTGTTCACTTGCTTGCCAGTCAAACCCTGATGAAGGGGGACATGTAGACCCCCCAAAACAAATTGGCTTTTTCTTGGTCTGTACCCCTAACCTTTAATGGAATAAAGTTGTATCTGGACTGCTTAGCAGTGGAATGGCACTTGAATGTTAACCCTTCTTTTATTACACTACAAGATGCTAGCTACGTCTCAGACAGGCAAGTAGTAAGTGATATCAATGTGACGTCTCTCAGGTGTAGGGCATTGACAGCAAAGAGTGTTTCTTAGCTGTGAGCAGAAAGGTTTTTTTTTTTTCTTTCCTTCTGTCCTGTGTTTTTATACTGTGTGTCGTCATTGTCTATTCCATCTGTCCAGGTAAATATTGACTGTAATCTGATTGGACAGTCAAATTTATAAGTTTTACTAGTTGTTTCTTTACAAGGCCACCAGGGAGTATCCCAGTCTCAGGAATGACGATTTGACTTCCCTGCAAGAATCTGATTTATTTGAAATGTAATTTGCATCCTTATAAAGGAATATAGGTCATATTGGAGTTGATATGATGGCTGTCTTCTTTTATAATGTACCTGTTGCATTGCTGTTAATACCGGGAATCATCCTAATTACATGAGGATAGGACCTTTGTGGTTATCAACCATGATGCAGATGTCCTCTACATACCTCCCAACCATCCCTGATTTGCCACGACTGTCCCGTGATTTGATGTATGTCTCGGAGTCCCAGAATGGAGCCCAATACTCGGCTCCAGTGACTCGCCCAAGACAGGAGCACTAGCACAGTCACCTGTAACAACCTGCCCACAGCTAGTGCGGGTGTCTGGGATCCTGCATGCCGCACACAAAGTTTTGTATAACAGCCAGAATCTCTCCCCGCCGGCTGCCTCTAACTCAGAGCAGAGAGCACCAAACCTGCCCCCTCCTCCTGCTGTGATGTTTTCCAGTACACAGGAGTAGTAGGAGGAGGTGGGGACGAAGCACATCCCTCTGATCTGAGCAGCGCTGATCTCTGTAGCTGAGGTCTGTAATAAATATTCATATATACACTCAAATACTTATACATGAGGCTACCAATTGCATGCATGTGTGTTTGCAATTTGTGTATTGTATTTGTTTCAGAGCATAGTGCTAATCATACAGGAGTTCAAAGGATGCTAAACCAGAGCTATCAGATAGTAATGGGTAGATTACATTTACCAGCATTTCCCTGTTTGCTGATGGAAAATAAAAATACCTAAAACTTACTTTACTGCTTTTGGATTTTCTGCAGTTGAATTTTTGGATTAAGCAACCAATGTCATCTTGGATGTTGCTGCTTGCATTTAGTTGTTGTTTTGATGAAAGGAAAACATAATTGGCCCGTGGAAAGGTGTCACAAATACACACCTATCTTCACCATTTTATTATGGACTAAAAAAGAAAACTGGTGTCTGAAATTATGCTAGGCACCATATCCCCAAATGAAGCAAATGACTAAGGCGGTAGATATGACATTTTAAAGGTGCCACACACAAAATATAATATTAAAAATCAATTTTTATTACAATTATTAAAATATTTTGTCAGATAAAAATATTTGAAAATAATTTATTCATACAATACTGTTGCAATGTGTTCATCTCTACAGACTATGGCTTCTTCAGGAGATTTTGCTAGAGTATTGCATAACAGTTCACTACAAAAGAGCAATATATTAGTATACAAATACATCACCACAGAAAAAAGTGCCAATAAATCTACATTCAAACATTGAATCATGGTATATGTTGTTCAGCTAGATCTGGGTGATTTAAACCCATAATATAAATGAGCACACATATTTATGGGTAAACTGGGGGAGTCCCCCGACCTTATTGTTTAATAAATAGGTGTCCGTTAAGAATCCTTCATATATTGCACCGGTACATCAGTAACCGCAGAGGGAAAAAAGGAGCCCAAATGACAAACCCACTGCCCGAGGGGCATCCTAGGTTAATTGTAAAGAGATATACTTAAATGTGTCCCCCCAAATCACAAAAAGAGAAAGGAAGATCATACCTCTAATTGACACAAATTATTAAAAGATTCCAATAATATTTGAGTGAATTTCCAAAATATAAGTTTGAAATCAGACTTTTTCGATCCAAGAATGAGGTTAGGGGAAACCAACCAAAGATATTCCAGTGGTGCTAAAACGAATACAATGGTAAAGTATTAGGTACAATGTCCTTGGAACAAAAGGCATTCCTTATGAAATAAAAAAAAGAACAAACTAGGTCTCATCATTATACTGTATCATTATAGTGTACTTGGATGAGTCACCCACAGGCAGAGCTGCAGCATAAAGCTGCCATGTCCATGTCCAAATCAAAGCCATGATAAAGGCCCATGTGTCTTCTAATGGGGGTTTATATCTTTTTTTTTTCATATGAGGGACACATGGTCCCTGTTTCTGTGGAAGAAGGGTCTCTTAGTCTTTCCATTATAGAAAGCACCACAAGTACATTATTCCAAAAGATTGACAATCGGCAAAAAAATTAGGTCTAAATGTACAACCATTGGGTACGAGATTTTGTTACATTTTCATAATGAATCTACAAAAATTACATTTGTGACATGGGGGTGTACCAATTCTTTTTGATTTATTATGTAATAGCTATGGACCAATTGGTCCTGTAAAGACTGTGATTAGTAGTTTAAATACACCAATGGAGGTGTACAGAGCCGCGCTCATCTAAAGTGCACTAAGTGTGGCGTTTCAATATAGTGAACCATTAAAGGTAATACTGCATATAAATATTAAAATTATTAGTGCATAGCTATGACCCTTGACAACGACGGCTTGTGAAACCGGTCGGGACCTCGGAGTGCAATCACACTGCCATGTTATTTCTGGGACCAGACGAGACGCATTAAGATGTGGAAGCGCTACACGATATCCCCAGTATTTGTTTGATCCAATGCCTGTTTTTTCCTGCTAAATGTAAGTGTATCTACCTTATTTAAATAAATATTGCCTGTACGTACTTCACTATATTGGCCATTCCTTTACTTTATACTGCTGAGGAACGTGGGGCTGGCTAAGGATTCTGAAGTTGAATCATATATTGGCAATTGCAAGGTGGATCCTCCAGGAGGGCTCTAATCTACTCTGGAATATTGGCTTTTTGATGAATATTATTCTGCTCACACTGACCCCCTATAATTAAGGGGTTGGTGATTTCTGGTAAGCCTTTTCACACATTGGGTGTCCATGTGGTGAAGGGATTGAAGGGATTGAAGATCTGTTTGTGTGTGGAAGAATTTTCTGGAGACTGCACTGAAATTTGTTGGTGCATGGGACTTATTGTCAATAAATCTACGACAAAATAGTATTACTACTCAAAAAATCCTATAAATCATCACAAGAGAAGAGGTCACATTGCCTCTCCAGGTACAGGTTGGTATACGATGGGACACATCGAGTCCTTATTGCAACCTCCTGCACCTGGAGGTAGTGGAAACGGCCAAAAATGAGTTTGAAACAAAACTCTACAAACTGACGACTAATTAATTGTGGGGACTCGCAGAGAGATCTCTTTCAGAAATAAAGCTCTCAACAACTTCAATCCCCAAATCATGGGGAATTGAGTTGTAGAGAACAAACAAAGGATTGGGGGGAATACCCTAAACACACATTTCTTAGGTTGGTAATGCTATAAAGACAAATATACAAATTGAAGCATAGAGAATAGCGCACACATAAACAAAAATAATGTTGTATGTGTGCTCTATTCTCTATGGTTCAATCTGTATATTGGTCTTTATAGCAGCACCAACCTTAGAAATGTGTTTTTAGGGCGTTCCCCCAATCTTTTTTTACATATTAAGCTTTGACCAGACTTCTGGGGGGAACACCCCACACCAGTACTTCATTATCATTGTCCACCAGTATGTAGTTAAAGGAGGAGTCCCTTTATATTGCAGTTTTAGCAGAGGACTCTGCAGCTAGCAAACTTCTGCCATGTAAGGCGTGAGTTATGCCCCATGGTTTTGAGAAGTGGGATTTATCTCTTCTATGAATAGTGTAGGACCCACTGGAAATGGGGTACTTTGACGCAATGGTGGGCTTAAGCACAATATGGCCATATGGTGTGACTAAATCCCCATATTTACTTATTAAGAGCAGGTTTTCTAAGTAGCCTTGCAAGATTTGAAAGCAATCTTTTTTTTTGTGTATGTGTGCGCTATTCTCTGTGGTTCAATTTGAGTTGTAGAGAGTCTCCACATCAATGGCTACTAGTCATGCTTCACTGGGGACACATATACCATCCAAGGCTCTGAGTAAGTCAGCAGTATCCTGAATGTAAGAACTCAATGTATATACATGCAGACATAAGTAATCATATAGGAGTTCGCTTGCAGCCTCAGTAAGGCAGCCATTACCAGACAATACGGTGCCCGGTGGGGATGTTTTGCATTCTTATGAACTTTTGGCAGCGCATATAGTGTCGGAGTCCTAGGGGTCTTTACTGATGGGAATTCCCACATCTTATGATCAATTATACCCTTGTGATCCTTTATTTAATTCAAAACTATCTATGTTAAGCCTAAACTCAAAACATAGATTTAATTGTCCGTGAGCGGATGTGAGGAAAGATTAATTACTTGAAGTTTCTTTTGGTTAAAATTTTAGGGTTCGGCAGATCCCCATTGGACATTTTTTTGTGGGTCTAGTGTAGTTGGTGGCTAAAAAAATGGGTGCAGTACAAACGCCCCCCCCACAACGTTGCCTGATGTGTTAGGACCCACCTTCAATGAGGTGGGTATGTTAAGTGATTGTGATACATTAGATGATGAGATTACTCCATCAACAGTGGGGGGTCTGAAAGAGTGTATCAATGTGCTTTACTGAAATATTATATTTCATAATACATTTCAGCTCGTGCCCACTCTACAATGGAATGTGGCCACTTGCAATTATATTAAACACACCTCATTCATACACCCTGGACACTTGGCAGTTGGATTTTTGCATATAGACGACAAACATTGATAGGTGTTTACATATTAAACACCCTTCATTCATTCATTTGGACACTTAACAAGTTAGGCTTCGCATAGAGATTACAGACAACACCTGAACACAATTGACAATTGCTTACATTAACACATGAGACAGCTGAACACAGACGGAGCAGCTGTTCTGCAAACATAATTTCAGACACGAGACACCCCACATTGACAGAGATGTATGGGGAACACAAGGGCCTTTTTATGTATTGTTTTAGTGGAGATATGTTCTATTGTTAAGCTGACACATGAATTGTAACTAGTTCGAACTGGTTTTTGCCGCTCAAAATGTCTCAAATATGGAAGCCGAACTGAAATAAATCAGATGTATCTACGCTAAGCTTAAGTTGCTATGTGTGTTGCATCTCCTGGCCAGAGGGGGAACATTCACTATACAGGGGAAGTTAGCACTGAAGGGTCTTAAATCATCTTATACCTGCCTCCTGACGAGATTGAGCTAACAGTTTGGTGTCAGAAGTGGGATCTGCCATAACACAGTATTGGGTGAGTAATTATTTTTTTTATTATTATTATTGCCACCCTATACTGTCAGAGCAGATTAAATGGTACCCGGTTAGCGCTATTTTAGCGCCTCCCAGGAATCTGATATTCCTAAAGAAAACAGGGGTCTGATGCCCCAAAGATAATAAGGGGGTCTGATACCCCAGGGTCAGATGCCCGGTTACAAAGCAGTACTGTGTGTAATAGTGAATTTTCCCTCTAAACATTGTATATTTACTGTACAGACATTTAAGTGTATTTTTAGTCGTTATATATGATTGCATGCCATTGTATAGATGTATGTGGAGATTGTATGTGATATTAAGCTGAGCTTGAAGGTATAAACTTGCCCACCGAGGATAGTTAAAAGCAAACCATAAATTGGGTGTATATAAATCTGATTAAAAAGACGCAGGAAACCACATAAATTGGAAACTAGGTTTTCCAATAAAGTCTAAATACTGACCTCACCATCCCTATATATATATATAAACCTTCAAACTCAGCTAATCTCACTTTATATTCTGAGCTTAGAATAATGGGCAATTCTCAAGGTAAGGAGAATCCCAAGGGAAAAATGAAGTGTAAGTTTAGAAAATTGTATGAAAATTGTATCGTGTATGGGCAACCTTAGAGGTGTGTGAAATCCATGGATCGTTATGTTGTGTTAGTTTTAATAATGTTCTTAAAAGTGCTGCATCAGCAAAGCATTTGATAACACTGAATGAATACTGGTTGCATAATGATTTGTTTTGTGTTTATTACTTATGTTTTAAAGTGATGTGACTTTGCCACAAGTACAACTAAAAGGTAACAAATCTGTGCTATGCTGGTAATGGCAGCTTTTAGAAGCAAGAAAATATATTTGGTGTGTAAAGTGTGACCTTAAGGACTAAAATTGTATTTCTATCCTTAAAATCGTGAGCAATTTTGAACTTTATCATTGAGGTTTTTATCACTGACTTTTTAAAACAAAAAAATTTTGGAGTTTTTCAGCCTCCCTTCCTTGACACAAGTAATTGCAAGGCTTGGGAGTGTAAACAGTTGTATTGTCATACAAATTGACTGAGCTGAGTAAACTTGAAGAGGAAAGTACAAAAGAATCTGTTAAGTGTATATGCAGATGTGTATTAACTATCATTTTCGCTTTTGTAGAAAAAAACAGTTTTTGAAGAATGTTCCAAATGGGTGAAAAATGGTGACGTATAATTTCTTGTAGCCAAATGGGAAATTACTAATGTTTATTTTTGAGCTCCTCATTTTTTATCCATGGTGAACAATAATAATTTTTTATTTGAATTTATGGTATACCATAACAAAAAGAAAATATAGAAATCCACGTGGTAAAAATTAATTTGACGTCAACAATTTTTGGTATTAGAAAAGTGCACTGTTAGGAAAATGTTTGACATGCTTACTGTATGCTAAATTCCTCTAACCGTTGGTTTATTTTTAGGAGGAAAGTAAAATGTTTTGTTACTAAAATTTTTCTTGATGCTTATTTCTCAGATAAATTTGATTTGAGACTTTCAGAACGAAGGACGATCACAGCCTTTCAACGACAACTCACCAATGGGAGTATTGTTTCCAAATTGTTTTTTTTCTGATTGATTAGACTGTTTGTATGGGTGTTAGAAAGTTCTTATTGGGTGTCAGATATTTGATGTGTTCTAATTTGACACATATGAGCTCTGGCATTAATGAGGTTCTATGCCTTAGATAATTAAGCATCTCTTGTCTTGTAAAGTTTTTTTTATTATATTGTGAGATGGAAGAAAGGATGGAATTGGATAAATTGTTGCTCTATTATTACACCTATAGTGTGCTAAGAATTACAACAAAGTTATGTCAGTGTTACTACATTGTTTGTTAAGATTATTTTGGTATTGTTAAGATTTAAACTTTAAGACAAGGTAACCTCCTGTTGTGAATTCAATTAGTTGCATGGCCAGCCAAGCCATCTCTTTTCATTCTAAGGTGACTCATTGCCCCGGGCTTTGCATATAAATGGTCCTTGAAGTCAAACCCTGTGTCTCCAAGGCTGTTTGGTTTAAATTTCCTGTTTGGTGTCACTGGGCAACTATGCAATCCCTTATAAACTTATGTTTGCATGGGTACTCACTTCTAGCTGTTTTGTGTGTCTCTGTGTGTCCATGTACACAAGACAGCTTGAATTTTACTCCCTACTGTTTAGTGATCACAGCATCTTAGCCATGCAAGGGATTCTTAGTTGTCTATTGGCCTTTGGTTCTAGGTAGCTGCCTGCTTGGGTGAGTAAGAGGACTGCAAGTTAACCCATCTCCACCTTTGGAGAATACAAGGCAGTTCAACCCCTCCAAGGGCCCTCACCATTGTTGCATGTGTGGACATGCTGTGTTCTCCCAAGATAGTGCCATTAGGTATCCTTCCTGTCTTAGGGTTACCTGCCTTCCTGTAGGCCCTGAACCCCAGTGCTGCAAGTGGTTCTTACTAGCATTTATTTTGCTGTCTGCCTGTAAGACCAGAAGCCCAGTGCCACACTATACTCCTGCCATTATCCAAGTTCTTGTCTCTGTACTTACCTGCTATTTTTGCTGAAGTCAGAATGACTCCAGACCCAAGTGCCAAGCAATCTCCCTTTGAAATTTTGAGAGGGAGACCCCTTCCCAACCCCATGAATCCATTAATTATCATATCTAGAGATCTGCAGCAGATGCAAGAGGAATATGTGGCAGAATTAATTGAAAAATTAAACAGTGATTATGGTTATATTTCGCTCTCGTTTCCTTTGCCAACAGGTGCACCGACCCACCCATTCAAGCCTGGAGACAGAGTCCTGGTGAAGGCCCCCCCCATAAGCTGAAGTCGCTAGACCTCCTGCAACAGTTCAAGCAGTGACCAGAACAGCGGTATTGACAGACGACTCCCCGGTTTGGATCCACGCATCTCGACTGAAGGAAGCCCCACCTCTGGACCCCATGACTGCGGACCGGAGATTGTGACGAGCACCAGACGAATTCCAGTTGGATCCAGACAGACGCATTGGTACAATGTTAATGGACACCCCTACTCCTGGAAGACTTCTCATTCGTGCAGCAGGGGTACTCTTTGTAGCAAGCTTAACACTAGTAGCCACTGTCTGGTTACTTGCAACATGTGCTCACCACCCGGAGAACCTCTCCTCATTTTGCCCTTCCTCACCCCAGGAAAGGAGAGAGACACGAGACATTCATGTCTCCACTTTACAGTTGAAGTCAAGCCTATTGGACACAAAGGACATTGCTAACCCTGTTTAAAGTAATGTTGTAGCTGCCAGGGACTTGGTCTGACCGCTCAGATGATACGGGGGTCGAAAGGGAATTTTTTCCTCCCATTGAACGGGGGGTTTATTTTTGCCCTTTCCTGGCAAAGGCTTTAGGAGATGTTGAAGATTCACATGCTATAGTCAACAGGTAGTATGTGCTGCCATGGTCTATTTGTAATGACTTTATTGCCATAATATGGAGTTTAGATTTTCAGGCCATAGATTCTTGCAAGCTATGGCCCTTCCCATTGAGATGCAAATAAACCAGTCTGATTGGTTTAGGAGCAAAAGGAACAAGTCTGGTTTTAGATTTGATAGAATTTTAAGAAGTTATATCCCTATGTGCACACAACCAAGTCGCCAGCCTACATACACCTTAGCATATAATGTCACCTGTTTTGTGCAAGTCAGTTACCAATAATATGACATGCACTCATACAATAACACAACCCAGGTATGTCAAGAATGTCCAGCTATCATGTGGGACTCATAGTTGGACATAAATCCCAGGAGGGCACATAGTGCTATTCACAGACTCTAGGTGACCCCACCCTTATGAATAAGGTTGGGATCAAAGGTTGGGTTGAAAGAGTGTATCAATGTGCTTTACTGAAATATTATATTTCATAATACATTTCAGCTCATGCCCACTCTACAATGGAATGTGGCCACTTGCAATTATATTAAACACATCTCATTCATACACCCTGGACACTTGGCAGTTGGATTTTTCCATATAGACGACAAACATTGATAGGTGTTTACATATTAAACACCCTTCATTCATTCATTTGGACACTTAACAAGTTAGGCTTCGCATAGAGATTACAGACAACACCTGAACACAATTGACAATTGCTTACATTAACACATCAGACAGCTGAACACAGACGGAGTGGCTGTTCCACAAACATAATTTCAGACACGAGACACCCCACATTGACAGAGATGTATGGGGAACACAAGGGCCTTTTTATGTATTGTTTTAGTGGAGATATGTTCTATCAGAGTTATTTGGATTATTGGTAACAATGTTTCATACTCTATTGCAGTCCATTTATCTGAATATATCATACCCTTTGCAGTATGGTATATTATATGATTTTAGGATATGGCATTTTGTTTTCAACAGGTGGTAAATGACCAGCGACTTAATACTTAAATTATTTTAAGTCTTTTCTTATATCACCATGGTTTATAACAAGAAATATTTATACATTCTTTATCTTTGGTGGATCCTTTAGAATCTCCAGATCATAACAATAAATTAATCCAAATTTATTTTTGGTTAAATTCATTACTTTCGGATGCACACGACTCCAGTCAGTATCATCCAACCAGCTCATTCCATTTCTCTTTGTGAGCTGGACTAGCAGGGATTATTCAGAGTGCATAAGCAATCTCCCAAGATGAAGTAATGCATAATGATAAGTGAAAATGTAATAACATGCACCAAAAGCCACTTTGAAAAAAAAAAAAAAAAATAGGCATACATCACCATGAATACATCCAAAGAAAATATCTCAATTAAGTGCCATTTTAGCAATGAATTCCTATAGGACTAAAAAGATGTCAATACAATTGACAGACAGGGGTTGTAAGACAACAAATAGTTTAATAGCCATATAAACTTTTATTTAGGTTGTTTCCTTTAAGCCATCAGGTATGACATATAGAAGATTTGCCTTGAGGTCTACCAACCACGTAATGGGCCTCAAGCAAATGTAACACTTTAGGTTCTGTGACTGTGCGAGACCCTGCCACTGTTTAAATGATTGTAAAGCCAATACAGGGCATTATTATGAAAAAAGAAAACAGTTTTTACAGCTTTGTCTGGGTTTTGGTATTCAGAGATTGGGCTCCATAGTTTGGAGATTTCAAAGTGATTTGAGAGGGAAGAAATCGCTTAATCAGTGCCCAGGCTTTGCTGAAGACCAACAGAGTGTGTGTTCAGCAGCACACAGCCCTTATAATGAAGGCTTGAGAACAGTTAAGGGCTCTAGCCATAAGAGAGGTGTTATCCTGTCTAGACACAGAGGTGCCCTACTGAAAAGACTGCTCATCTGTTAGTAAATCTATTTGTTTTGTCATATTCATTATGTTTGAATTATTCGATTTCACAATTTGTTTGATATATTTGTTTTTGTACTTACGGAAGTTTTTTTCGGAAGATTGGCTATATTTGTTTTAATGTGGTAATTTGTTTTTGCTACACATTTATATGGTCTCAGCTGAACACTTTAATACATTATGTTACCATCCTCAAAACAGGCTACATATTTATTTAGCTAGGAGAACATACTTTGTATGATCATTATAAACGTGACCTTTGGTCATTGGGTCTATTGACTAACTCCTTTAACCTGTTGCCACCAACACCAAACATACCGTATGTGGTGTCGTAGAAGTGGGCCTTCTTCCAAAGCACCACATATAAGTGCACCAGCAATTGTACTAGAAGTGTGCCTCATAGCGCACTCCTAGCACAGAGACTTAAGTGACCCTAGACAGCTTCTGGTCTTGTCTTAATTATCGGGGGGGGGGGTGTCAGGATGACTGGCTCTGCATCATATGATCGCTGTGATAGGCTAGCATAGTAATCAGTCAGTAAAACCCGCCCCTACACTCCCTTTCACCTACACTCCCTTATGAAAAGAAGAAAAAATACAATAACTTCTGTGTGTAAAAAAATAAAAATAAAGAAAATAACAAGATCAAGGCAAGATCTAGGTTAATGTCAGGGTCAGGTAACAAAAGTCAGAGTAGGGGTCAAATTTTAAGGTCAGCATGATTTAGGCAGGATTAAAAAATGCACTATTGTTTATTATATACACATACACTATATTACCAAAAGTATTGGGATTTGTGAGATCAGGCACTGATGTGGACGAGAAGGCCTGGCTTGCAGTCACCGCTCCAAATCATCCCAAAGGTGTTCTGTCGGGTTGAGGGCTGGACTCTCTGCAGGCCAGTCAAGTTCCTCCACCCCAAACTCACTCATCCATGTCTTTATGGACCTTGTTTGTGCACTGGTGCGCAGTCATGTTGGAACAGGAAGGGGCCATCCCCAAACTTTTCCCAGAAAGTTGAGAGCATGAAATTGTCCAAAATGTCTTGGTATGCTGACGTCTTAAATGTTCTCTTCACTGGAACAATGGGGCCACACCAACCCCTGAAAAACAACCCCACACCATAATCCCCCTCTACAAAATTATTTGGACCAGTGCACAGCACAAGGTCCATAAAGTCATGGATGAGCGAGTTTGGGGTGGGGGAATTTGACTGTTCTGCACAACACCTGACCTCAACTCAATAGAAAACCTTTGGGATGAATTAGAGTGGAGACTGCAAGCCAGGCCTTCTCGTCCACATCAGCGCCTGACCTCACGAATGCGCTTCTGGGATAATGGTGACATTCCCATAGAAACACTCCTAAACCTTGTGGACAGCCTTCCCAGAAGAGTCGAAGCTGTTATAGCTTCAAAGGGTGGACCATATCAATATTGAACCCTATAGACTACGAAGGTGATGCAATTAAATTTCATGTGCCTGTAAAGGCAGGAGTCCCAATACTTTAAATTATATAGTGTATATGATATCGCCACAAATATCTGGAGTAGGATAACTGTTTTTTTTATGGTGGGTCATTGCAAGAAATATACAGCTAAAGTTTAAAAAAATATTTATTTTGATGTAAAAAAAAAAAAAAACAACAAGCAATATCCATTACCATTTATTACCAAACGAAGAACCAATTTATCCTAAAAAAAAACAAAAAAAAAAAAAAACAAGGTATAATTTATCCGGATACACTAAATAGTTGTGATGATGTATACAGTTTTACTAAGACGTGACAAAGTTGTAAAACTGCGTTTAGGCATTGAGACTTGTTGTAACTTAAACAGGCATTAAGGCGTTAACAAAATCCATATTTACATGGACTAGTCTACGCAATTGGGATACATTAGTTATACCAACTGTTAGCTCTGCCTTGCTGTACATGACTTCAGTTCAGTGTTGGGACCCATAATAGAGTAGTAGAATACAGTCCCTACAGGATGTCTCCAATTTACAAGCAGACCTTAATGCACTATTTGATTGGGCAACTATGTGGCAAATGAGGTTTAATCTTGACAAATTTAAAGTTTTGCATTTCAGAGCTAAAAACATGCAAACATTGTACATTCTAGATGGAGTACAACCAGGGAAGCCAATGGCAGAGAAGGAGCTAGGTGTTCTGGTAGATAATACAAAAGCAAGCTGCAGTTTCTAAGAAAGTAATTTCTTATATTAAAAGAAATTAAGAAAATGAGGACTGATTCTCCAAAAGATCAGTCCCCAAAGAAGAAGAGTGAATCGGTACTTTAAAGGTACTGTAAAACAAGGGTGATATACAACATATGTAAAAGATATATTCTTTATCAATAAAGTTTCACAAAAAATACATTAAAGCAATTTGTATATACATTGACAAATCACAAATATGCCCTCTTCTAGCATCCCCCACGAGGAGGGCATCAGGAAGGCCAGGGTGTTACTTATGGAACAGGACCAATCTATTAGGAAACTTAATGGCTTTTATTCTAAGACTATTGTGATTTATACTGACACAGAATCATTTCATGTTTACAGAGATGTACTATCTACAAGTACAGGGAGTGGCCATGGGCGCAGCATGTGCACCATCCTATGCGAATATGTATTTGGGTGGATGGGAGAGGTTTATTTTTTCTGATGATACCTTTGCACCTTACCTTCAATGTATACTGTCTTGGTACAGATACATTGATGACTTGCTATTAATATGGACCGGTCCAGAACAAAAATTGTTAGAGTTCATCCAACTAATAAATATCAATAACTTCAACATGCATTTCACTTTCCAATATAATCAAGATCAGATCTCTTTTTTAGATCTGCTGATCATAAAGGAATTAGATGGAACGATTACTACAGACTTGTATCGGAAACCCACAGCAGGGAATACTCTGCTGCATGCGACTAGTGCCCACCCAAAACCATTAATTTGAAGTATCCCATATGCACAATATCTGTGTCTTCGCAGAAATTGTTCTAGACGAAGTTTTTTTACAAAAAGGCGAGCTTGCTTCGTGAACGTCTCCTCCTGAGAGGATATTTGCAGACAACTCTAGGCCTTTAATCAAGCCTCAAAAAAAATAGGACCTCTTTACTCTATGACCCACCAAAACCGAAACAAGCAGGTACAGTTAAAGTCATTACACCCACCACCATCAACTCCACCATTTTCTTACCAGACACTGGCATCTTTTAACTGACCATCACATTATCAGCAAATATGTTAGAGATACTCCGGAATTAGTGTTTCATAGAGCTAGGTCTCTGCGAGACCATCTAACAAAGAGCCATTATACCACTGAAAGCAATAAAAAGCTTGATAAACGTGGTACTTTCCAATGCGGTCAATGCCCTCGCTGCCCCTGGGTCCTTGAGGGTACAACCTTTAAACTCCCTAATGGGGATCTTTTTTCATTACGTACATATGCCCAATTTGCTACCAAGGGTGTAATCTATATAATGATATGTGAATGCAAGGCATTCTACGTCGGCAAAACAATTTGTGAATTTCGCCAACGTATTGGCGATCACCTTTACTATTCTACTAGTGGCAACTGGCAAGTTCACTACAATTGGTCAACACATTGGGTTACATTATAGATTTAACTCTGAGGTAGCTACGTTTTTTGCTCTGGAGGTGGTCCCTCAGGACCCTAGGGGGGGCGATTGGCACAAGATCTTGCAACGAGAAAACCATGTGGATTGAAAAATTAAATGCTCCTGTTCCACCAGGACTCAATGAGGTTCTCACTTATAAGCCTTTTTTATAAACCCTAATATTTCTATTAAGTAAACAGCTTTCCCCCTCCCCCTCTTTTCCCCCCTCGCTCCCTTTTCTCCATGCTGTGCCTTAAGAACATCCCAGGTGCTATACTAGCTACATATCTGACCATACATTGTGTATTGGCTTTATTTTAGATATCAAATTTGCCATGTATGCATAGTTTAAACTGTATTGTGTTCTGCAAATGCAATTATAATTAGCAGGTTGTCTATATTAGTAGTGTATATGTTATTTATATAGAATGTATTTTGCTTTGAACTTTTTTCTTTTAAATGCTCTGTTTTACTATGTAAATCCTTCGTTGTCAGTGGGCATTAGAGATCACTGCATATCTACCTTTCAGGGCTACAGAGAACTCCACCCAATCTCTTCTCGGCAGCCACGTGACATGCCGGGTGGGTGTAGAGGTTCCTCTTCCCCGTTTACGTGTCCTGCGTTCCAGCTTTGACTGCGGAAAGTACGCATGCGTGAACCCAGCACACGTGCGATACGGCACTTCAGACCCAGCAGTTCTGGCGCGCCGTTGATGGCTGCCGCTTCCGCTGGTGTTGGGGACCATAAATAGCAGGTGATTAGCTTGCTGAGCTGTCTGCTAGACCCCAGGGTGAGATGGTCTTGTTATATTTGATTATGTAAGCAGCTCCAGTTTCCCAACCCATTATCTTCTCTGTCTATTTACCTTAGCAGTATATGTATGCACTCTCCCATTGAATGAACTTTTTTGCAATCTTTTTCCCTCTCTCCTTTTTTCTCCCCCTCCCTTTCTTCCCTCAACCCCCTCTCTTCCCCTCTCTATCTCCTTCCCTTCCCATGTTCTCCAAATTTATTTTCCTTTCTATACTATAGACTGATTCAGTTTTCTGCACCCCTGCAGTTGGATCATTGGAGCTATTCACGAATACTTCTGTGTATGTATATTATTTAACCTCTATGCATATATACTACGCATAGAGGTTAAATATAATATATATTAAATTGTATTTAATCTAATTCCCTGAGCTGGTCTCTTTGGAAAGTTTTTAAATCGCCCGCATACACTGCATATAAGAATACAGGCTGGTCCTGGCTGAAGGGTCATGCAGTGTTTACTTCCGCCCTTAGTTTTCATCACTTCCTGTTTCCGGCCAGAATCGTACTGATCAGTTGATTGACAACAGGAGGTGGGCGGAACTTATTGTTATAAAGACGGGTCCGCAGTATGGTACGTGACCCTCGCTGAAGAAGTCCCGCCTACTTTTACGGATGCAACGCGTACGGGGGACGTCACGTGACCCGCGGCCGTCTCTCACTCTTCCGGGTTGGTGGGTCTGATGCACGCCCGCTCGCAAACTCGGCAGATATGCGCTGTATTTTCTTCACAAATGTAAGTTGTTTATCATTATGGATTAAAAATTGCTTGACTGCATACAGAGAGCATTAGATCGTTCTTTCTTTTCTCCTACACATATTGGTAACATTGTTTGAGGAGCTGACAGTGCATCGGAGGTGCAATCATTGATACCACTAAAGGAAGAAAATGTGAGGATGCGCTTTTATTTTGAGATGACATGCTGGTTGACCCTGTAGGGTCTCTGTGTTAAGGTGAGCGGCAGTGTGAACAGGTGGTGGGTTTGCATGAGCACTCGTGGATACAAGCACCTTATGGAATTGCCATAGGACCACTTTACACTGGAGATTTTATCTGCTTATATGGACACCTAATAACATTGGGACTCCACATGATTTATTATATGATTTATGAATTTACCACTAGGATTGCGCTGCACTATTTTTCTATTATTTATTCAGAAGGTGTTTTGGAGATATTGCCCTTGAGAGCTTAGCTGCTGGTCCATTTAATAGTGGTGTGTATAAGAGTCCAGCGCTGAATATTTTTCTTTATTTTATAAGACTTGTTAGTAACAAAAGCTTTTAGCATAGACACACCCATGGGGGCTGTCCCACTGGTCAATACTCCCCCCTGCATTAAGCCATCTTAACTCAGTTTGGTAGCATAGCAGTAAGTGTACAAGATCCCCAAAAGAGGGGCGGGGGCGGCGACTGTCGGAGGACGTAAGAGAAAACTGAATTTTTGTAAAATCTTACCGTAAAATTCCTTTCTCTGTCCCAAAGCAGTGAAGACATGAGGGGTGGGAGACGCAACCGTAGAAAAGGCAACGCAGTACCCACATCAGAGAAAGGAACCTTACACACGCAGTAAGAGAACCTTCTGGGCAATGGAAAAGGGTCAACAGGAGCAACAGCCCAGGAAAGCAAATCACCCAGGGGATAAACAACCCCAACAGCCAGGGACCCACAAAAAACAAGGGTCCCCTATGGCACTGCCGCACTGAGAACTTTGCGGCCAAAGGAGGCATCAGCGATGCCAGAACATCCACCTTATAGAATTTGGAAAAGGTGTGCACCGACGACCAAGTCACAGCCTTGCACACCTGGGCCACCGAGGCTTGATGCCGGTAGGCCCAGGACATACTCAAAGACCTAGTAGAGTGCACCTTAACAGGGAAGGGTGGAACCCGTTCCTTCAAAGCATAGGCCTGTACAATGGTCTGTCTGATCCATTTGGCAATGGTCGCTGCAGACGCAGCCATGCCCTTCCGAGGTCCCTCAGGAAGAACAAAGAGGGAATCCAACTTCTGAAAGGATTTAGTGGACGACAGGTAAACCCTGATCGCCCTGACAACATCCAAGGAATGCAATGCAACCTCCTTAGGATTCTTCAGCTTTGCACAGAGCGAAGGTAAAACAATGTCCTCATTAAGGTGAAATTCAGAGACCACCTTAGGGAGAAAAGACGAATGAGGTCGCAAGACCACCTTATCCCTGTGAACCACCAGATAAGGAGAGCGGCAAGACAACGCCGCCAGCTCCGACACTCTGCGAGCCGAAGTGATCGCCACCAAAAAAGCAACCTTTTTAGACAGCAGAGGCAACATGATCTCCGGGATATTTTCAAAGGGAGCACGCTGCAACATGGACAGAACCAAGTTCAAGTCCCATGGCGGCGAAGGCTCCCTCCGAGGAGGGGCCAAATGTCGCACACCTTGAATGAAGGTGCGAATTAAGGAATGAGATGCCAGAGGGCGCTGAAAAAGAATAGCAAATGCAGATACCTGGCCCTTTACCGTGGCCAGCGCCAGGCGCTGGTCCACACCAGTCTGAAGGAAAGCCAACACTCTCTTCACCGAGTATGAGCGAGGAGAAAACCCCCTGGACTCACAACAGGCAAAATAAATGTTACCAGACGAGGCTTTCCTAGCCTTGATCAAAGTAGGAATGACCTCTGGGGAGAGACCCCTGTCTCTCAGGACCTGGCTTTCAACAGCCATACCGTTAAAGCCAGCGACTGTAAAGCAGGATGGAAGATCAGTCCCTGAGACAGTAGATCTTCCCGCAGCGGCAGCCGCCAAGGAGGCTCGACTGCTAGGTGAACGATGTCCGCGTACCAGGACCGGCGTGGCCAGTCCGGTGCCACCAGAATCACCAAGTTTGGTTCCGAGGCCAGCCTGCGAAGGAACCTGGACAACAACTGAATCGGAGGAAAGGCATACATCAGACAATACTGATGCCAAGGGGCCACCAACGCATCCGAGGCGTCCGCCCGAGGATCACGCGTTCTTGCCACGAACCTTTCCACCTTGTGATTTAGCCAAGACACGAACAGATCCACATATGGGGATCCCCACTTTGCACACAGCATTTGGAAGACCTCCGGGTGTAGGGACCATTCTCCCTGGTCCAGGGTCTGGCGGCTCAGATAGTCGGCCTGCCAATTCTCCACCCGGAATGTGAACTGCCGATATTGCCGGGACATGAGTCTCGGCCCAAGACAGAATGTCGGTCACCTCTCGGGGCCGCCCGGGCACTCCTGGTGCCCCCTTGGTGGTTGATGTAAGCCACCGCGGTAGCATTGTCCATCTGTACCCGAACAGGACGGCCCCGAAGTCGATCCGACCACTGGAGGAGACAAAGTTTGATCGCTCTTAATTCCAATATGTTGATTGTAAGGGAGGATTCCTCCACCGACCAAATGCCCTGGGCAGACAGGTTGCCCAGGACTCCACCCCAGCCTGACAGGCTGGCATCCGTGGTAATTACTGTCCACAGTAACGGACGGAAGGATCTTCCTTCCAACACAGCCGGGGACTGAAGCCACCACAGAAGATTCCTTCTGGTCTGGTGACTCAATGAGATCCTCAGATCCAAGTACTGAGGAAGTCTGTCCCACCTGGCCAGAATCTCCGCTTGAAGAGATCGAGTATGAAACTGAGCAAACGGGATCGCCTCGAAGGCAGATACCATTAACCCCAGGCACCGCATACAGGTCCTGAACGACGAGGACTGGTTGTCCCTGAGGGACCTGACCTCGTATTGAAGGGTCCGAAGCTTGTCCTCCGGCAGAAAAACCTTCGCTTGAGCGGAGTCCAGAATCATTCCCAGATAGGGAAGGCGAACCAAAGGAGACAACGTCGACTTCTGAACGTTGATGGTCCACCCGAACTCCTAAAGGGCGTCTGCACCGTAGTTGACAGATCACACGTCAGGCTCTGACTGGCACTCGATCTTAACAGGAGATCGTCCAGATATCCCAAGACCGCAATGCCCTGTGCCCTCAACAGGCCCAGAACAGGCGCCAGCACTTTGGTAAAGACCCTTGGAGCCAAAGCAAGACCGAAAGGTAACGCTACAAACTGATACTGAGGTACCTCTGATGACCCTCAAAAATGGGGATGTGCAGGTACGCATCCTTCAGGTCGATAGAGGCCAGGAATTCCACTGGATTCAGGGAGGCCACCACAGAGCGGAGGGATTCCATGCGGAACCTCCGAATGCGCACAAAGCGATTCAGAGCTTTTAGGTCCAGGATTGGACGCACCTTGCCCTCCTTTCTGGGTACAGTTAACAGATTGGAGTAAAACCCCCCCGAAACCTGTCCCGATGAGGCACCGGGACAATCACTCCCTGGGTCAGGAGATCTAAGCGCCCTGGGGTCAACTGAAGATTTGAGGGAAAAAATCTCTCCACTGGCCGTGAAAGGAATTCGATCTTGTATCCTGATCGAATGATTTCCTGAACCCACCTGTCTGGAATACGGAGCAGCCAAGGTTGGAGGAAACCGCGCAAAAGTTCCCCCCTCCCCTGAAACGGTTGAGGGCGTCCCTTCAGGCAGAGGCGGGCTGAGCCGTCGTGTAGGCATGCCCGGACTTTTGCTTACCCGCCCAGGGCTTCTTCTGGCCACCTTGGCCCTTGAAAGGTTTGCCCTTGAATTGTGACTTAAAGGCATGAAAGGACCCCTGAGTGGGTCTAAAGGCGGGACCCCGCTTGCTGCGAAAAGACTTGTTCTTCGGATTCTGGGGCAGCAAAGTATCCAAAGCCTCGCCAAAAAGGCGAGACCCAGCATAAGGAAAGTCAGCCACTGTTTTCCGTGATGTCTGGTCAGCCGACCAACTCTTCAGCCAGATCAGTCGACGGTTAACCACTTTACCGCTGAGTACCGTAGTACTACTGCGGCAAAGTGGCTCTTGTAGGTCTGACGACGTAGACCTACGTCGCCAGACTCCTCCCCTGTAGGAGGCGCGCTCCCGCTGTTTTCATTCACAGCGGGAGTCGGGCCAGGGGAGGAGCGGCGGCGATCACCGCTGCTCTGCCCCGATCGTCGGGGAATCCAGTTTGGAGATCCACCCGCCTGTGTAAACAGAACGGGCGGATCTCCTCAAGGACAGGGAGTGACAGATCGGACTGTTCAGCATAGCTGGACATCCGATCTGTCCCTGTCTCACACAGTCACCTCCCCCCCACACACGTCAGTAAGCACCAGGCATACATTAACCCCTCCCTCTCCAATAAAATTAACCCCTTCCCTGCCAGTGTCATTTTTACAGTAACAGTGCATATTTATAGCACTGATTACTGCAGTAATGTCACTGGTACCCCCAAAAGTGTCAAAAATGTCAGTCAAGGGTCCGATCTGTCCGTCGCAATGTCGCAGTCCCGCAAAAAAAAAAATCGCAGATCGCCGCCATTACTCGTTAAAAAAAAAACACCAAAAATGACATAAATCTTTCCCTTTGTTGGTAAACGCAATAACTTTTGCGCAAACCAATCAAAATACGCTTATTGCGATTTTTTTTTACCAAACATGGGTAGCAGAAAACAAATTGGCCAAAAATTTTAAAAAAAATAGTTTTTTTCCTCTTTTTTGGGGGGAATTTCATATAATAAAATGTTAAAAATATTATTTTTTCAAAATAAACGCTCTTTTTTTGTTTATAGCGCAAAAAGTAAAAATCGCACAGGTGATCAAATACCACCAAAAGAAAGCTCTGTTTGTGGGAAAAAAAGGACGTAAATTTCGTTTGGGTACGGCGTCGCATGACTGCGCAATTGTCAGTTAAAGTCGCACAGCGCCGAATCGCAAAAAGTGGCCCAGACGTAAGACAGCAAAATGCTCTAGTGGTAAAGTGGTTAAGCATCGCGACACTTGACAGGCGTGCGGCTAAAGGGGCCTCATTTAAGGCCGCATCGCACAAAAACATGACCCCTTGATGAATCTGGTCCACGAATTTCCAGCGTAGCAGGTGGGGCAGAATCAGACACGAGAGTGCGTCTAAGCACCTTAGTCCAGTCCGCCACCGCCTGAGCCACCATGACAGAAGCGAAAATAGGTTTGAGCATAGAGCCCGCCACCCTATAGGCATGACGGGCCAGAGACTCCAACCTCCTGTCCGTAGGACCCCGGAACACCGGGGTATTCTCAGTGGGAACCAGGGAAGCCTTGTTCAACACGGCCACAGTGTGATCCACCTGGGGGGCCACGCACCAGCACGCCTCCGTAGAAGGCGCAAAGAGGTACAGCAGTTTAAACCGACTAGGCACCGTGAAAAGGCGTTTTAAACTACGCCATTGTTCATTCACTGTGTGATGAAACTCAGCGGGGCAGGGAAAAACCTGCGCCAACTTGCAGGCCCTATGTGTCCCAAAAGAGGACACAATGGCCGGAGGAGTGGGCTCATCCTCCAAATGTAGTGTTTCTTTAACAGAAGAAATCAACTCATCCATGAGTGCGCGTTCTTCAGGCGACCCCCGGGGAGACACATCAACCCCCCCCCACCTCCGCCTCCCCCTCAGACCCCAGAGGGTCCAGGGACGAGTGAGACCCTGAAAAGGGCAATCCCGCCACAGCAGCCACATCACCATCTGAATCAAGAGGAGAGAGATAATCTGGGCCTTTTCCTAGCAGCACGTTCAGCCATCAGCACCTCCATTTTTGACACCAAAGACGCCACTACAGCGGGCAAATTAGGTATAACGGGGGGTTCCGCAGAACTGAGGTCCCCCACCAAGGCTGGAGGGGATTTGCTGTCCTGAGAATCCATTGCCAAAACAATGAGCAAAAAAGTACTGGCCCTTTAAAAGCGCTGCGGATAGAACAGAGAGATATGGAAGAGACAGTCTGCAGAGCCCCACAGAGTGTTACCACACCGATCGCTGCTCCAGAGGAAAAGGAAGTGAGGTCACCAGAAGCTGAACTATATGCTGCAAGGCCCAGGGAAAATGGCTGCCCATAGAAGTGAATGGAAGGCTTCGGCAAGATGGCCGCCGACATGTGCTCGGAACAATCATTCTGCCACACACAAGATGGCGCCGGTTGGCGCCAAAACACTACATAGCAAGCTATTGTGAAAGCCCATAGTGAAGCCAGACATGCTGCCCACATCCAAAATGGCGGACCGCGCGGTTTTCAGCCGCCTCACACAGTCTGCATCTCCCAAAACACCAGAAAGTGACACAGGAGAGGGGCCCCCACACCACACAGCGCCAGCAGTGAATTAAAGCGGACCCCCACAGGGATCGCATCAGGGAGCCCCACAAATGCACAGACATGAGGGGACACACAGCAACACAGGACTGCCACCCCAGACGGAGGCCCCACAAAGAAAGTACTTACCTGTACCGGATGGCGTGGGGTGCCTCTTTTAACGGAAAGCCTCTGTCCTCATATGACAGGGAATGCCGTCAGCCAAAAACGCAGGTCACTGCAGCACAGGACCGCAGATACGTCCAGTGAGGTAGCCACCTCACAGGCTGCATCCCTGCTGCGAGCACGGATGGGTCGTGCATAGCGCCAGGGCGAACCATAGCCGAACGCTTGATGGCAGGCTGGGGATCCATCTGACCCTCTGCCCTGGAGAGCCAGGGCGGCCAGTCCGATACCCAGCTCCGCATGATCCAACTTCATCCGAAGATCCACTAAAGCTGACAAAATAACAGCTAGTAAAGCAAAGAAAAAACTGACATTTTTCAAATAAAATCAAAAGAAAAGATTAGAAGGCTGAGACTGTAGCCCCAGCAAAGGGAAGCCTGACTACTCCTAACGCTAGGCAGAGACAACCTGAGTTGGGATGGCTAAATGCAGGGGGGGTATTGACCAGTGGGACAGCCCCCATGGGTGTGTCTATGCTAAAAGCTTTTGTTACTAACAAGTCTTATGCCTAGCTACTCCTGCGGAGCGGAAGTCAATACCCATTGGTGACAACTGTATGAGTGGGCGGCGACTGTCGGAGGACGTAAGAGAAATATATATTTTTATGACGACCTTGGCATTGATAATATCATAGCTATGGTGAGCTGTTATGTGTATTTTGTCATTACCTAGATAACCATCTTGTCCCCCATGTCCGCCAGGGAGAGTGTTACAGGTGGCGTGAGTCCTTCCTTCCCCTTTATGGTGGCTGGCCTCTGCCCTACTTGGTAAGCAGTGGGATCTCTCTTACCCCATTCCCCTATATATCTTATGAAAAACATACCTGTTGCTATGGCTTTTATGTCACTCTAATGATGAGCTAATATATCTCCTTATGATAGGTGTGTTTTGCCGAATTATGTTGACATCTTACTGTTACATTCTTTAGAATGACTACAATACTTTCCTCCTGAAGAAGCAGTACCCTAGCTGCGAAACATGTCGGGGAATGTTCATATCTTTCTTTTGAAGGTTTAATGTAAATATGCTTTTTTGCATGGAAACATATTTTAATATTTGTGATTTGTTAATGTATATACCCATTGCTTTGATGTAGTTTTTATGAAACTTTATTCATAAAGAATATATATTTTACATATGTTGTATATCACTCTTGTTTTACAGTACCTTTAAAGTCCCTCTTCTTCTTTGGGGACTGATCTATTGAGGAATCAGTCCTCATTTTCTTCATTTCAACAATTTAGGGATGTTGGTACTATCAGTTCTTTATTCTACTTAAAGAGGTTGTAAACCCACCTCACAAACTTTTACCTATAGGTAAGCCTATATTAAGGCTTACCTATCTATAGGTGCTCTAAATATCTCCCAAACTTGCACCGTTTAGGAGATATTAACAGTGCATACTGCCGATGACGTCATCGGCGCATGAGCTCTGAAGGAACGGCCACCCGTGCCGTTCCTTCAGAGCTCAGTGCCGTGAACGGCGGCTCCCGCGCGCAGTCGCGGGAGTGATGTAATCGCGCCTCCGGCCAATCAGATGGCCGGAGGACGCGAACCCGGAAGCAGGACGGCCGGACATGTCGGCCGTCCTGTCGCTGAGCGGGCGGCACGGCGGGGGCTTCGTTTTAAGGTAAGTACTTCATAATGAGCTAGTATGCGATGCATACTAGCTCATTATGCCTTTCTGTTTACAGGGCTTTTTTTTTCTCGTTTTTTTTTTGGGACTTTACTTCCTCTTGAATTGGCTCCCTCTCCTTTTTTTTATATTACAAGAGGTATAGGCTTCAGAGAGACAGACATATTTTGCCCCTGTACAGTTTTAGATACCAGTTCACAAAAAGGATACTGGGGAACTGGAGAAAGTGCAGAGAAAGACAACCAAACTAATCAGATCCATGGAGGACATCATACGAGTTTATTTTCTCTTAGGAAGAGACAGTTAGGGGGGGGGGTATATGTTTACCATGTATACATAAATAGTTGGTCCATAAAGTAAACTTAGTGAACAGTTATTCATTTTAATAACATAATCACAAAGGACAAGGGGTGCACTCTAGAGGAAATTAGATTTAACCTCCACATACGAAGGACTTCTTCACAGTTAGCGTTTTAAAAATGTGGAATGAGCTCAGTCAAGAACTAGTTCTGGCTGAAGCCAATTGGACCATGCTTTAGGGTTTTTTTTTCCTCCTTGATCAATTGTGGGTATAAGTTTCTGTACATGGGAGTTTTTCTATTTATATATTCTATTGATTTTTTTTTTCTATTGGCTGAAATAAAGTCCTTTTTGCACTCTATGAACTATGTACCCTAAATCGCAGATCTTAATACTACTGGACTGAAACCTAAAATTATATTTTAGCTTTCCCCCATCTAGCTTTCCGTTTACTAGTTGGATTGTTGATCACATTTTAATACATCTATTGTCTATACCAATCTGTACTGTGCCTTTTGTTTTTATCACAAAGTAACACTGGGGTTGATTTACCAAAGCTGGATTGTGCAAAATCCAGGGCAGCTGTGCATGATAGCCAATCAGCTTCTAACTTCAGTCTGTTCAAATAAGCTTTGACGAAAAAAAAATTGGAATCATCTCCATGCAAAGACTTTGGGAAAATGGGAATAACCACCTACCAAGAATTCCTGAAAAGAATGATTACTGTAACTGTAATTGTCATGCATCTGTATAGTGGGAGAGATTTTGTTTGTAGATTTTTTATGTATTTAAATCTGTGCAGGACTTGCTGCATAATCCTATTGTAAGTGCCTCCGAATGTACTATAAAAGACACATTTCTAAGACAGTTTGGCACGCCAGCCAGTAGGGTATATCCTATTCTCTGCTGAAGATTTATTTCTTACTGTAACATAGTCACATATTTCCTTATCCAATTTGTTCTCTCTGACAATCTTTTCTAGATAGGCAAGAGCAATGCAATTAAGATGACTATGTTACCAAAACTGCTTCACCTCTTTTGCACACATTCCACTCCACTTCCTAGACATAGCACTGACTCCTAGAACTAAGGTGTGGATTTTGTATGGAGCCATAAGTGACCCAGGCCTTCCATTCTTGGCTTAAAACTTTAAGGCAGTATAAATCACTCTGCTGCCAAGTTTTCACACCTTCCTTCAAGCAGATTTATGGGTAGAACTGGAATCTCAATAGTGCTCCCCAACAGTTATTTAAGCCTTGTCCAGGTTCCCATCCTATACTTTACCAAGTCCCTTTCTTTCCCAGACTGGTAAGCTCAGGTTATAGCATGAAATATTCTAGAAAATTAATTTCTCTGCATTTAATAATTCTTCCTTTGCTGCAGAACCCTTATTTTCCCTGGTGTGGATTCCTGGAATGTTCCACTGGTGGACCTCCCATAACTGCATTGTTGGGTATTTTTTTTAAGATAGTGGAACTATTTTTAGTTGGCTGAACATCAAAGATAAATTCAAAGCATCCAACATGGATTTTTTTTTCAGAGACTTTTGACATTGGTTCTCATTTCTCATAAGTTACACTTTCTGGATATCCAGCTGTCCGTCATACATTTCCGTTCATACCCCTATATCCCCTAAACTAATTTCTTTTAATTACTTGCCACTAATTCCTTATCTAATCCCTCAGGTCATGGTTTTTCCCATGTGGAAAAGGGATTTGAAGATCTCTAAGCCTAAAGAGGAATGGTTACAAATTTGGCCCACAGTGACTACTATTTTAATCAATATTACCTGCTTGGAGTCTGACTTTAAAGTTCTTGGTGGTTCATGGAACATCATCCTGTGTAATCAGTTATGTTGAAAAAGCTTCTGAGGCTGCAATACCGGTGGGGATGTTATGCATTTATGGTGGCTCTATTGCTTAATAGATTTTGGGCAAAAGGGCTATTACACAGCTTGTTTTGTATCCATGTCCCCAAGGACCTTTGGTTTGTGCTCCTCCAATTCCAATCTCTGTTCTCACAAAATTCCAGCATAAACTGATCACTTATATATTTTTAGCAGCTAAGCAAACCATAGCACATGCTTAGGAAAAGCAGTTTACTACTTGCAGAGGGGAGTTTGACACCTTTTTAATAGAGGACAATGGGTATACTCCATGGATGTTCACCCTTCAATTTTAGTGAACAACTTAAGGGCTGATACAACTGTGGTTGGGGTGATAAAAAGATGGCTGAGCCACCACCCTCCAACTGCTCCCCTTTAAGCTGAAAAAGGTAGGGGCCATGGGTGTACATATGCTGCAGTCACAATGCTTTTCTATGTGGCAGGAATTAAACCCCCTGTCATGTTAAGTGGGCACTACCGCCACCGAATGCGGCCCACATAAGTAAAGGGTCCTCCTGTGCTGCAACAGCATGCGATAAACATGGTTGTGGCACAGTACTTTAGCATTTAGGGGTTTAAAACAGGTGATGAGGCCCCCTCCATGGCTTGATATCAGGCCTGAGAAAGGGGCTAAAAGCCCGAAAATGTGTTGCCTGTGTTCTCTGAATCCCAGACTGCAGGCAGATCAGTATTCATTTCCTCTGAAGCTCCACAGCTCTGGTCCAGAGGGTCCTGAACATTGCGTCTCTAGCTTCTCACAATTACCAGCTTTTCCTGAAGCTGCACTCCTGTACTGTGTGTGGATCCTGGCTCTCCCCATCTGTATCTGTTATACTGTGGCACCCTGTGAGCTGGCAACTCTGCCCCTCTACCAGGCTGGAGTATTCTGTGTTTACATTAAGTGGAGGATTTCTTTATTTTTAGGCTCCTTTCACACACTTCGTCCGTTTTTCTCAGCGGGGGATCGAGCCGCCGATCCCCCGCTGAGCAGCAGGAGGACAGCTGTGTCTCTGTGCTGTGTGCGGAGACACAGCTGTCAGTTCCCCATGCATCTCTATGGGGGAAATCGGATGGGAACGGACCGTCGGTCCGTTCTCATCCGATCCGCTGGACGGATGGAAAATAGGGTTTCCATCCGTACAGATTTGACGGATCGGGTCGGATGTCAGCGGACATGTCTCCGCTGACATCCGATGCCCCATAGGAATGCATGGGGGGACCGTTCAGATCCGCCAAAAAAACGGACAGGCGGATCTGAACGGTCCGCCTGTGTGAAAGGGGCCTTAAGAAGTGTACAAAATTGCTGACATTGCTCCGCCTTTCTGTTTGTTTCCATTTTAAGGACTGGCAGATATCACATTGCCTGTCACTCTTAGTCAAATGTTTACCCCTTAGAGTCAGACTAGGAAGCAGGATCAAATGAGCGGAGTTGCCACAAAGCTATAAATGAAGTGGGGAAAACACTATAAGAAAATCGAACGATCATCCGATTTTCCTCGTTGTTTCACAGCAAATGGGGACCAATGAACGAAAATTCATACAAAAATTCTCGTACGACAAAGGCTTTTTTGTTGTTTATTATTTCTGGTCATGCAGTCTTGCTTTTCTGATTTTTCTTGTACAATAATCGTATGAAAAGGGTACACATTAAACAAAAATCGTTCATTTTTTCCCGTACAAGAAAAATTTTGGAGTTTGTCCCTTCGAGAATTTTAATATGAAAATTCAGAATCGGCTGTCGAAAGTTGTGTACACACTATATGAAAAGTCTTTGGATGAAAATGTTCGCCCGATTTTCTTATAGTGGGTACTAGCCTTTCCTCCTGTCTGGAATTTCAACAGAAACCACACTAGCATACACATAAAACATTGCTTTATTAACTGTTTTTGCAATCACATTGAAAGAACGCAAAGGATTTTTTTTGTCATGAGCAGTGGGTTGTGGTCCCATGTGTCTTAAAGCAAATGCTGAACTCTAAAGAAGAGTAAAACAATGGCAGACAAAACTAGTCCAAGCAACACAAATTGCATGCATATACAGTAACACTGAACAATTCCCATATATAATATTGCTGTAAGGAACGCCTAACATGGAAAATGTACAAAAAGGAGAAATAGGTCTTTGCATTAATGAAAAATACAATTTTTCTTTTCCGTCTACAAAGGAATTTCTAATACAAGAAAATAAATATTGCAACATAAGCCAAAAATAATTTATAATTGCTCTTTTCAATATATTTTCAATATTTCTCTTTATATTAACAAATGGCACATCAATTTTATTTTTTTCTTAAAAAACAAAGACAGGAGTGTTCCCCCTGTGACATTCATATAGTTTTCTGCATCTGATGTGGTTTCATACTGTTTCATTTGCTGAATGGAGAGACAAATAATAATCTACTTTAAAGAACAACCAGCAATACTGTGTAGAAGCAAGTTATGTTGTAAAAATGTTTCCCTTTACTTTACTCATGAAAGTCTGTAAAACTTTCCGACAAAACATTCAACGCTTTTATTTTTTTTGGTCTGGTTACAGTACATGTATAATGTGTTATGTATTTCATTATTATGTTCAAAACTAAAGCACTGAAATTGTAAAATTATTTATCTTTTTATTTTGTTTTAAACTGGACAATATTAAAAAAAAAAAATCTATGAGCAAGTGGGTTTATCAGGCTAACCTTAGCTACTTTGCCAATCAAGGACAGTTTTTTATGGTGCTAAATCTGACATCAGTGCCATGGGGCACGCTCTGAAAAAAAAATCTAATGGATCATTTAGATGTGCAAATGCACGTTTTCGGTTGCAATCAGCTTACGTTTGAGGATTAAGATGCTTTAGAGTTTCTTCTGAGCTGCTTTTGACCACCTCCTGAGTTGTTTTGATCTGCTTTTCTATTCTCATTGATTTGAATAGGAAGAAAAGCAGTACTCATTCAAACAGATGCCCAAGTACATTAACCCAAGTACACTAACCCTAAGATCAGTTGAAAAAAATATCAACTGATGTTAGGGTTGGTGCAACTGTGTATTTGTTTAAATCAGAACTACATTTATCTCCATACAAATCACATCAATCAGGTTGGCTTATTTAAAAAATGAATTTAAAACAAACTCATCAAAACCATTCTTTAGCATCAAGAAAGGGATTACAAACCCCCTCACTAGGTGGTACAAGACCTCTGTGGTCCTCCTCCGCAAGCTCCCACACGTCACTAATAAATGTTGGCGCTGCCTGGAATCTGAAGATACCTTACTGCATATCATCTGAGAATGCCCAAAAGCCAGAGAGTTTTAGGATGTGTTTGAACAAATTAATAAAACAATTATGGCATGTCTCTTGAGAGAAATCCAGTAGCATTTCTACTTCATGATACTCTCTTATCCAACCAAAAAATGTAAACAGTCCTTACTGAAGCATTTCCTTATCACAGCTAAAGCCTGCATTCTGGCACTATGGAGAAATATGTTCACCCCTACCAGGTCATATTGGCTTGCCAGAATTGCAGAAATCCACCAAATGGAAAATCTTAGTATGACTATAAAGGTTCAGGAGGAGAAGTATTGGTAGATTTGGAAACCATATTTCTTTTAAAAAGAGAAAACACCACTAGCCTCACAGTAGGTTTGACAATGCTCTTCTTTTGCTGGTCATGACATTGTAGCAATGTAAAGTGGGGAGGGGGTGGGGACTTCCTTCTCCTACCCAACTACTCTCACTTACTTTCTTCCCCCTTATCTTTACCATCCTCATTTTTTTTTTGCTCTCTCTTTATTCCTTTTTTCCTTACCACCCATTGGGTTTTCAGTTCCCTTGGTAAACTAAGGAAAAATATAAAAGAAGGTTCTGGGAAACAGTAGTCATTTGTAATGATAACTAGAATGCAACCACTGCAAACAGGAGTCAGATTTATGGTAACTTGTACCTATGTCTTATCAACTTTTATGGCTGTTACGCCGTGTCATTATTGTATTCATGATCTGTATCTTACAATGGGTACTTTATATTGATTAGTCCATCCCATATTTTTTTTATTACGGTTTCTCCAAAATAAACATAATTTGATAAAAGAAGCATTATTTTTTCCCTTTATAGTGGACCTATGCGCAAATGTTCACAGAAAGTTCTGTTAAGAGTTGAAATCATATGTGCTTCAACCTATGTCCCAAAACTGAATGGAGCATTGACCAGCATTTTTTTCATGCAAAATAACTCCCTCTGTTGATCCAATATTATGTAAAATTGGAGTTAGGGACTGACCACTAAGAAGAAAATCTCCATGAAAAAAAACAAAAAACAGATCATCACTGGGCCAGAAGCAAGTAAATATAAACTACTTTATGCAAATTGAGCTCACCCGTGTCCCTATTTGAAATCCTTGTCAATCTCTCCCTCTGGTTGTAAACATGTTGGGTCATTAACTACAGTGATGCCACACATTGCTTCCATTTACAGGAGTTACCAATTTTTTGGTTTCTTTTTTTTAATGCTTTGGTTTTTCCAATGCATGTGTGTGCATATGTGCATCCAGCTTAAAACCATGGACATTATTGATAGATCTTATCTTATAGCGAGTTGTTGAGAGACCTCATATGTGTAAATGTACTTCCTAGATGTTATTTCCAAATTATTTTATGTGTTTCTATGATGTATATTATCATTATTTTATAGATGGACTATAGGTGCATTAAATTGAAGACCGATATCTTGCATCCCAGTCTTGAAGAAGCAGTAGATACATGAAATGCACTGACTTTATAGGATGCAAAATAGTCCATACACATTGTGATATGCATTTTAATTAACATGTTTGTATTTGGGTCCTTTATTTATGGCCAGGTTTATTATTGGTTGTACAATAAATTTACCTCTTATAAGTATTTGGATTTTCCTGGCAACACACTTAAAGTCATATATTGTATCATTGATTATATGCTTGTTCATTCTTATAGGAAGATGTTCCTGGGAAATAAGATGTAATCACTTCTTATAGTATGAGATTCTACCAATATTGGAATATATGGTACCCTTTGAAAACATTTATGTATAACTTAAAGTTAAAACTCCCATAAGGTTTGTATTGCTGTCTGTGCCCTTGTTAGGGAGATTCTTCCTCTCTATTTGTCCTATTTACCACTATTACCAAAAGTGAATGTAAAAGAAAATCCCAAATTTTGGGTTGTCCCCAGAACAGGAATAATAGGGTTATCTTGCAATGAAGAAACTTGTTCTGGTAAACCTGGTAGAAAACCAGGGATTCCCTCACTTTAAAGGTATTTTATCTCACTTCCTGTCTGGCTATGGGACAGGAAGCAAAAGGAAGTCTCCCCAATGGGACACAGATGGCAAAAATAAACCTTACAGGGGGTTATAACCCTTCTTTCCTCTATACAAAAAAAAAATGCCATTAGTTCTACTTTAAGTAGATTGTTTTAAACAATTGCTAGATACATTCCTAAATAGATATCCTAAAATATAAGTGCATACTAATATTTATAGGTAATAACACCAGGTATGGTTGAACCAGGGAATAACCAAATGCCTTCTGGGGGATCAGGAAGAATTTTTACCCCCCAATCAGAGTAAATTTGATCATGCTTTATTGTTTTTCTTTGCCTTCCTCTGGATCAATGGTGGGTATAGAATGGCGCATATGGAGGTTTTCCTATTTTGTTTGTAACTTTTTTTTTATTAATAAAATATTTCACAAAATGTGTGAAATACATAAAATTTGCTCTGGTTTATTTATTATTTCAGTGTGGTTTTGTTTTTAGAATTATACCTACAGTATTTATAATGATGTGATGGTGCAGAAAGATACGTGAATTATAACATTTGTGTAGGTGGCAGCATTCTTTCACATAAAAAGTATTTTAAAGCACTGCTTTCCTCCAAAATGCTGTGCCATGTTAGACACTCATACAAACATCAACTTGTAAAAACTGTAAATGTGATACTTTTCATTTGCTAACTGAATACATTTTAGCAGAAAGTATTCAAGAACACTTTGTTCTTTTTTTTCTGGCCACATAGTTGTAACATTTCAGTTTTGGTTAGATAACTATGTGTTGAAAAGCCTATGAATGATTCAACCATCAAGCATCATTTCAGAATGTAAATATCAGTTTTCAGTGGACTTTAATCTCCAGAATGTTTTTTTTTCCCCTTTTGCTAACTTTGTAAGCACTACCATAATACGTTTTCCCTCCTAATACTCCTTTTTTTTTTTTTTTTTTTTACTTTGCCTAAAAATTACAGTCAGTTAGAAAATAAGTGTCTTGTCAATTTGTTGGGTTGAACGTTATTATATACCTAGAGAACAAAGCCTTTGTAATACATTGTTTAACAGGTGGGCACAAAGAAAGCTGGTTGTTCTTTAAAGCAAATTCTCAGTTTGTTTTTTGTACTGATCAGGCAAATAACACTAAAAGCAGGTTATGAAGCAATGGTTTGTGGGTAACTTTGTATCCATAGTTTAACTGAAGCACACAGAAGCGATAACAGTAAATGCAGCATATTACTTATTGGTATGAAACCAATGCTAGTAATTGTATCTAAATTCTACCAAGCATGTAAAGTTGAACTAGTCCTAACCTGTATTTAACATTTTTAACACAAAAACCCTTCATTGGCTCCACTATAGTAAACGTAGGAGCTCTGTAACCCAAACTGATTGGATTCTGCTAATTACGAACAGCAACCTGAAATATCTAGTTTGATTTGCCCACCGGCAATATAGCCAAATCCGAAACATGCTGTAACTGAGCAAGATTATTTCACATCGTGCAAAACACTCAACCCTATTTATCAAAGTGTTTGAAGAATTCTTTGTGTCAATCTCACATTCTGCACATGAAAATGGAAGAAAAAAAATCTCATTCTTTGTTATGGGCATGAGGTTTTTTTTTCTTCAGACACTTTAATAAATAACAAAGAGCATATTTATAGCATAATCCTCGATTTGTTTCTATTTTTGTGTAGTTGTATGAAACAAACTACTGGAGTGAAGCATA
This sequence comes from Pelophylax lessonae, assembly GCF_965119305.1. Classification (NCBI taxonomy): domain Eukaryota; kingdom Metazoa; phylum Chordata; class Amphibia; order Anura; family Ranidae; genus Pelophylax; species Pelophylax lessonae. The sequence continues at coordinate 403,519,788 of NC_138771.1, read as the reverse complement.
AAAAGATATAACAGTGACCCTTTAAGCTGCTGGTACGGCTGTTCCTGAAAGGCATTTTGACAAGATAATCTTTACTGATGATGTAAAGTGAATTGTAATGGAAAACAGAAGGGGCGCAGTCATTGCAGACTTTAAGCTGTGTATACAGACATTTTTTTTACTTTTACTGTAGGATGTTGTGAGCTCATATGATCCAAGTTTCAAACAACTGCAGTTTATGTTTTTTTTTTTTTTTTACCCCCAATAGTTTGCTTAAGTACGTATCTGAACTGTCTGTGACTTTTAGTCATATACAAGCATTCTTTGGCATCTGCTGAATGGTTTTTGTCTGACGTACAGTATTCTTGGAGTGTATTTTGCTTTGCTGGAAAAGCTTCAGGTTTGTAGGCCGCAGAAATGCCCCGTGTTTGTGTTTTTGCTTTTTTTTTTCAATTATTTGACCTGTGGTTTTCCCTGAGCTCACCCTGGGGTCACACAAACTGCAAAATATCAAATACATATTTAAAGAATGCTGTAAGATAAAGTGAAATGTTTTGACGCATGCACGATTTCACTGACAGAAGCACAAAGCATTTTTTTAAGGCTTAAAGGGACTCATATCACTGTGTGTTGGCTAATGTGCTGATCGTCTCAAATGTCAACAGTGCTCAGTTTCTGTTATGTCCCTGTAAAACAAAGAAAATAGTTTTTTTGTGCCATTATTGGCAACAGTAGGTTTTTGCTGCATCAAAGCATCATGGGCCTTCTGACAACTGAGTTCACCTATACATGTTAGCGAAGGCAAAAGGACTCCATTCTCATATGGAAGGATTTTAAACCATGTCACACACGCTAAATTAAACATTATTATTATTACGCTATAAATGAGTGATCATTTTTACATTTTCATCAAATTTTCAGAACACAAACTGGCTACACAAAAACCTTGACTTGAAATTTACAGATCTCTCAAAAAATTGAAGTGCAAACGAGGTAAAGACCTGAGACATGTACATCTATACAAATTTGAAGCCAACATAGGTACAACAAGAAACAATGGTTGAAGCTGGTAGTTGGTACTAGCCCTGTGAAATGAGTTAGGACACTTCACCTGTAATGACATGACCCTGAATGGACATCATTAGAAAGGGTTCTCAAAATTGGAAGCGCTGTATTAGCTCTCAGCTTCATTGTTTGGTACAAAGATGTTGTTGTATGTTAGCAAAAAGGGGTCCATTATCTCCTAAATAAATACAGCACACTGATAGTATTTTATTGAGTATGTGAACAGTGTGGAACATAACTTTAGCTACCCATATGTAGGATTATTGGCCAAACAACTTATTTTTCAATCTAATTTCATGAAAAACTGGCCACTGTTAAGGGGAGACCACAACTCCCCCACCTGATCAAAAAAATATATGTGATACGCATAGCACAGAAACTGCATCTGCACATATATAGGGTCATTGCACAACCTGTTCTGTTGCCTGGAATTAACAGATTGGGCCATATATGCATGGCCAAAAGCTTTGAAGATCAGGCCATCTGTCTCTCAGGTCTGGCTCAGTAGCTCAATCACTATGTGTATGGCCAGTCTCCTAGACTGATAGAAGGGCTTAGCTGTACCCGGAGTAGGAACTCTTATGTTCCTTGAAGTAACTAGGAAGCGCTGTTGACAGTCATTATTGTGGAAAAGATCAAGATGCCGCAGGTTATGTACAGTGCAATTCAAAGTCAGTATCCACCCTTATTAGGAGAGTTTCCGACAAAAATGTGTCATTGGAAATTTTGGAGGAACCTATTCTGTCCCACTGAAGTCAGCACATGGATTAGTTACCAGATCTTTGCATAATTTCCTTAGAGTACCAGTGCATTGTTATAAGCAGGTCACTAACAAGTGATCTGCAAAATGTTTAACTGTCTTTTTTTCCTGTTCTCTTGATATTAAATGCCATGCTATCTATGTGTGGTTGTCGTAATGATCCTCTTTAAACAAAAGACTGTGGATAATCCACAAAAGTGCATTTATATACACATTTTCCATTTGGAACCCCTGCACTAAAAAGATAATCCTGATATTTTTTGTTATCATCTCTGTTGACAAAACAGGATGAAAGCATTCTCTTGTATAACCAAACATGTTATGCCAGGAAATCGGTAATGTTGTCACTTTAGTTGAGATACATCTTTCATGATGCCAAATCGGCCATATTTTTAGGTGTATTGGTACTTGAACAATATAGATCACCAACAAGTGTTGGAGGCAGCCCATTCTCACAATATGGCATTTACAGTTGTAAATATCTTCATAGCGCTGTTACAAAGGAATGAAACACGCATTAGAAAATAATTGTAACTCAATCACGAGTGCTGATGGAACGGAAAATCCCTTATTATTGATGAATGGGTGGTTTAAAATGTCTTGTTACAAAAACAACTACCTAAGTTGTCCCCTCTTGGCTAAACCACAGGGGTGAAGCCTAGTTTATCCACCTGAGCAAGTAAATCCAACTAGCTTTTAATGGGTTTAACCATAATTGTTTTCCAATAGATGTTTGCACATTCCATTAACAGACGTAGCAGATGTATTGATAAGAAGAGCCTTGCTTGGCTCATAGTGCCACACACTTCTGCTATGTATACGTCTGCTTTTGGCCAACAAAAAAGTCCCGGACGGAAGAGAATGAGTTGGAGAAGAACAAAGATTAAACTTTTAAACAGCATGAGTTGCCTTTCCCTACTTATAAGTGCTTTCTTCAAATAAGCAATTATTTTGTGCTTTATTTTCCTTTTGCTTATTTTACTATGTATTTTTTCTTTTTTAATGAAGGGAGGACATTTCAATGTGTATTTTTATCACTGCTTTTACATAAAATAATGCCCATTTAACTTTATCCCATCATCCTTAACAGCTTTCTTTGGGGTAACAAGCACAAGTCCTTGATTTATGTGCTTGCATTAAATGGCATATGCATTGTGATCTACCATGAAACATTTACAGTAGAACCTGTGTCTGTGAGGCATAATGTGTAAATTGCAGAGAAAGACAACAGTGCTGAACCTGCATATGTGTTACATATATGTGACTATATGTAAGACATATTACAAATACATGTTACAGACTCTTCTGGAAAGAGTAGGTGTGTTGGAAATGGCAGTCATCTCTTGATTTAGGCATCATTGAGCTGTCCAGTTGATTTCCAGCTAGAAAATTAAGATGCCAAAATGCTCATTCGAACAATATCATCATTTGATGGGTCAAACTGGCTAAGTTGCATCCTTGCTTTACTTGACTCCTCATCTGAGTCGGTCATTTCAGCATCTGAAAAGTAGCCATCAGTTTCATTGTCTAAATGGGGGTTTTCTTTGGGCATTTCCTTAACTCGAAGTCCATTTGCCCTTTCTGGATCTATACACTTTGTCTCCAGATTTGCTTTTCCACCCTTTGGTAACTTAAACCTCACAACAGTTTTTGCACAACCCAACGACTCAGGCACTTTGACAAGAGAATCAGACTGGGGTTGTGTGTATTTCACTGTCATTTCACTGTTATTTATTTGACTCTGATCTGAGAAGCTATGTACACCATCAGACTTCAACACAGAGCCCTTTCTCAATGTCTTTTTCTCAACAGGGCCTTTGTGGTCCACTTGTACCTTGGCAGCTCCTTTGCCAGTTTTGTTTGATTTGGAGTTGTAGCCAGGAGGTATTTCAGTCTCATTTGATAAATAATTTGCATTATTCCATTGGGCTGAGTCATCCTGCGGATTCCTATGAACAGTTTCAGGACTGTTTCTTGGTAGTTTTTTCCTACCATTCATTCTTGTTTTGCTTTTAACCTTCTTTACAGTCTCAATCTGTTTGAAAGGAGATTTGAGCGAGTTATCCATCATGATGCTTAACAGCGTCTCTTCATCCTGTAACAGTTCTTCTGAGAGAAGACCAGAAGTGTCATTCTCTTTGTGACCATTGTTTAAGGCCCACTCGCTCATTGTCATGTTCTCAGTGGTGATCTGAACTGACTGAGCTAGCCAGCTGTTAAAAAATGTGCCATCTATAGGGAGTGTTGATGACAAACCTAGAAAGACACATAAACCACACATAAAAAAAATATTTTAAAATATTAAAATACAGTTTCACACAACAGTGCAAAATTCAGTGCTGAAAAACGGTCATGCGAGATATACTTGGCTGTTGACCTCATTCTAAAATGCTAATTGACTGGCAGTTATGCTGACCCACTAGCTTCTATGTCTTTTAAACCACTGATCTCAAACAAATACATAGAACAAGAAACTAGTCAAAAAGTCAAAACTCATTATCTGCACACATGTTCCAGGTAGGTCGCTCAAAGTATTCAAGCAGCAAGGTCAGCAAGACAGCATGGAAGCTAGCATGTTCAGACGCTCAGCAATGGCAGCGCCCATTTTTCTGTTATGACAGGTTTCGTTTAACCACCTCAATACCGGCACTTTCACCCCCTTCCCTTCACTTTCTTCACACAAATAGAGCTTTCTTTTGATGGTATTTAATCACGGCTGAGTTTTTTTTTTTTTTTCCTAAAAAAAAAATGGAAAAAGACCAAACATTTTGAAAAATAAAGTTTTTCTTAGTTTCTCTTAGAAAATGTTTTAAATAAGTAATTTTTCTCTTTCACTAATGAGGCTGCACTGATGGGGTGGCACTGATAAGGAAGCACTAATATGCAGCACTGATTGGCACAGACTGGTGTCACTGATAGGCACTGCATTGTAATCAGGACACTGATAATCAGTGCCCTGATTACCTATACACATCTCCCCTGTGAGGAGATGTCGCTGATCGGCTCTCCTCCCCTCACCCTCTGTCAGTGTGAGGCGAGGGGAGCCTATAAACGGCATCTCTTTGTTTACATGTGATCAGCTGTGGTTGAACACAGCCGATCACATGGGCAGAGAGCTGTGGCTCTTTACCAAGACTGAGGTTGTGCCGTGACCCAGGGACACAGCGCGCGCGATCACGGCTAAACTGGGCGCAGTCATATGACGTTTTCCCAGAACAAGAGCCGCCCACTCTGCCGTCATTTGTCTATACAGCAGGCGGTTAACCTCCTTAGCGGTATTCCAGAGTGTGGCTCGGGGTTAATATAGAGTACCAAAAGCGGTAACCCCGAGCCACACTCAGGATTACCCCACAATAAAGCTCACCTTCCCCTGCGATCCCCCTGCCGTCCTCCAGCCATTCTCCCACTGTGTGCTCGGCCGATGCCGGCACTTGTCTTCCGGTTCCCTTCCTTGGGAGCATCGCGACGCAGGGTGGTGGAACTGGCGGCAATTTAAAAAATGTAGCTAAAAAAAATGACATCATACAAAGTTGTTATCCTAACGGATTACACTGTATCATGCCATTTCACCACAGGATTTCACCTGCTGGCTTTTCCAGTGCCCTGCCTGTGCTTTTCCAGTTCTTTGTGCCTGAAAAATTTAAAATGACCATTGCATCCAAAAAGTGTTCTTTTTGCGCAAAAGGGCTTTTAGACTAACTGGAAAACAGCGACAGTTAAAGGAGTTACTTGAAGAAATGAGCGATAGCGATTAGTGGGAAAAATCTTTATCAGGTACGGAAAGTGACGACAGCGACGATTCTGATGTCTCTTTCTGGCACATAGCGCCCTTGGAAATTCTGAAGAATCATTTGGTATACTTCCCAATTTTTTTCTAGTTTTGGTGCAGGATGAGTAGTTTCATCAAATTCTTCATTATTTTCAAAGTGGAGATATTTCATTATGAGGGAAAATCAGTTAGTCTAAAAGCGCTTTTGCACAAAAAGAACGTTTTTTGGACATCATGGTCGTTCTCAAATTTCCAGGCACGAAGAACTGGAAAAGCACAGATAGGACACTGGAAAAGCCACCAGGTGAAATCCTGTGGTGAAATGGCATGACGCAGTGTAATCGGTTAGGATAACAACTTTGTATCATGTAATTTGGTTTATTTACATTTTTTAAATTGATGCCGGTTCCACCTCCCTGCATCGCAACGCTCACAGGGAAGGGAACTGGAAGGCAGGTGCCGGCATTGGCCGAGTACACAGCGGGAGGACAGCGTGAGGGTGACTGGAGGACGGTGGGTGATCGCAGGGGAAGGTGAGTTTTATTGTGTGGTAATCCTGAGTGTGGCTTGGGGTTAACGCTTTTGGTACTCTATATTAACCCCGAGCCACACTCGGGAATACCGCTAGTGAGGTTATTACAATTTATGATTTTGTGTTTCAAACTTTATCATAACCGGGATGTCTACTAGACTCTTGTTTGGACAGATTTAAGTAGCTTATTCCTAAGAATTACAGGCCTAAAATATAAAACAACATATTTCTATGCAAAACAATGTACCGCTTTTAGCACAAAAATTCTGACATAATCAGAACGCCAGGGAGGTTAAAGAGACTGTAACTTTGCCTATTCAGAATAGTCAGAGAAAAAGGGAATTCCCTTTAATTTTGCATAAGAAAATATACAGTGGGGAAAATAATTATTTGATCCCCTGCAGATTTTATAGGTTTGCTCACTTGCAAAGAAATGAAGGGTCTACAATTTCTATCATAGACGTATTTTAAATGATAAGAGACAGAATATCAACCAAAAATACAGAAAAAACATGTTCTAAATTGAGCTGCAGTTCAATCCATAAAATAAGTATTTGATCCCTAAGGAAAATATGACTTAGTACATGGTGAAAAAACCCTAGTTGGCAAACACAGATGTAAGACGTTTCTTGTAGTTGGTTACCAGGTTTGCACACATCTCAGGAGGGATTTTGGGCCACTCTTCTTTGCAGATCGTCTCTAAATACTTGGTTTCTTGGCTGTTGTTTGGCAACTCGAAGTTTCAGCTCCCTCCAAACATTTTCTTTAACAATAAGGTCTGGAGAGTGGCTCGACCACTCCATGACCTAATGTGCTTCTTGTGGAGCCACTCCTGTGTTTCCTTGGCGATATGTTTTAGGTCATTGTCATGCTGGAAGACGCATCCATAACCCATCTTCCGTGTTCTGGCTGAGGGAAGAAGGTACTCATCCAAGATTTTTAAATACATGGCCCCGTCCATTTGCCCCTCAATATGGAAAAGTTGGACTGTATCTTTAGCAGAGAAACAGCCCCAAAGTATAATGTTTTCACCCC